>NC_137772.1:102761904-103961904 GCF_963455305.1 Plecotus auritus
GCCCGCAGTGCGCATAGGAATTTGTTCATAGTTTTTTTTTTAAACTATAGTCCGGCCCTCCAACAGTCTGAGGGACAGTGAACTGGCCCCCTGTTTAAAAAGTTTGAGGACCCCTGGTCAAGACTGTGAAGGGTCTGTGATTTTACTCTACTTGCACTAGACTCCTTGGTCAGATTCAAAGACAGTTTATTTTCACAGGTATAGTAGTAGCAAGGGTATCAGCATTTTTGCATTAGTTCCTTGAGGTGTCTGATTCACACTGGGTGATGTGAAGAAGGCCAGTTGACACCTGCACATGCATTGGGTTGTGTTAGGGGAGAGGAACCCTAAACATGGTGAACCTGGATATATTATTGTTGACTATTACGGATTTCCCCCATTTTCACTCCCTTTGACCCTTCTACCCAGCTCCCTCCCCCCACCTCGCAGCCTTCACCACATTATTGTCTGTGTCCATGGGTTTATGAATATATGCATATATGTTCTTTGATTGCTCTCTCCCCATCCTCCCCACCCTTCTCTCCTCTGAGATCTGTCAGTCTCTACCATTTATCCAGACTTCTGGTCCTATTTTGTTCATCAGTTTATTTTGTTCTTTAGATTCCACATATAAGTGACATCATGTCTTCCTCTGACTGGCTTATTTTGCTTAGCACCATAATCTCCAGGTCCATTCATGCTGTTGCAAAGGGTAACAGTTCCTTCTTTTTTAGTATTTCATTGTGTATATGTAGCACAACTTTTTTATCCACTCATCTACTGATGGGCACTTGGGCTATTTCTAAATCTTGGCTATTGTAAATAATGCTGCTATGAACATTGGAGTCCATATATTCTTTCTGATTGGAGTTTTGGGATTCGTAGGATATATACTTAGAAGTGGGGTCACTGGGTCAAAAGGCAGTTCCATTTTTAATTTTTGGAGGAAATTCCATACTGTTTTCCATAATGGCTGCACCAGTCTGCATTTCCACCAACAGTACACTAGGGTCCTATAATAGATAATACAATAATCTTACCTAATAATAGACAAACGTGTAAATTGACCCACAGCCAATCAGAGCGAGTATGCAGATTAGAAGGCCTGCTATGAGAGGGTGGGCGGGGTCGAAGGGATCTACAGGAGCGGAGTGCCAAAGACGAGACTGTAGACTCCGGAGTCTGCAGCAAAGACGAAGAAGGTAGACTCTGGATGGAGCGAAGGCCTGGGTCCTGGGTGCTGGAGGAAAACCGGTGCTGGAAGCCAAGGGAAGGAAGGCCTATTGCACGAATCTCTTCGTGCAATGGGCCTCTAGTTAAATAATACACATCCTCTCCAGTGGGCAGTGAACATACCTGCTCTTTGCTCTGGAGACTTTATGGTCCAAGGTTGTTTACTTCATAGACATCTTTGTAAAAGGTAGTCTGGAACAAAAGGCAGTCAGAGCTTTACTAAGCAAGATGTGCAGAATAGCAAGAGACCCATGGAGTATAGTCTACTGATAGCTATATGACAAAGAACTGAGACCTTCTGCCAATAGCCTTGAGTAAGCTTGGAAGCTGATCCTCTAGTCTTTAGTTGACTGAAGACCTAACTACAATTTGACTAAAATCTCATGAGAGACCTTTGAGCCAGATCCACCAGCTAAGCTGCTTCTGTATTCCTGACCTTTAGAAATTGAGATAATAAGTATTGTTTTCAACTGCCAGGTTTTGGGATAGCTTATTATACATCAGCTAGAGGCCCATTGCATGAAAATTCGTGCAATAGGCCTTCCTTACCCTTGCTGTTGGCACCAGTTTTCCTCCGGCACCTGTGACCCAGGCCTTCGCTCTGGCTGCCGCCTTCTGTCTTCGCTCTGGTTGAAGTCTTCGCTGCGGCCGGAGCCTTCAGTCTTCGCTGCAGCCGGAGCCTTCAGTCTTCGCTCCAGCCGGAGCGCCGCTCCTGTAGCTCCCTCCGCCCCCACCGTCCCCCTCATAGCAGGCATCCCATTCCTCCTGGTCGCTCCGCACCTGCATGCGTGCTGCCCAGAGGCCCGGAGCGGTTGGGGGGGCAGAGCCGCCACCATCTTTGTCGGGTTAATTTGCGTACTCACTCCTGACTGGCTGGTGGGCGTCATGAAGTGATGGTCAATTTGCATATTTCTCTTTTATTAGTGTAGATAGATTATTGGTACAGTTGTGTACCTCTCCTTTTGTTTAGATCATTTTTATTTTCACATGCACTATACCAGTAAACATATGGGTAGCAAAAGTAAGTATACAGTTGTTCACAATAAATAATACAATAATTAATAAATAATACAAGAATGAACTCTGTGTTTCACATACTCATAACTGTAAACCTGCTTTTGCCCATCCCTGTATGTGTGTGTGTGTGTGTGTGTGTGTGTGTGTGTGTGTGTGTGTAGACAGTCCTCGGTTTATGTCGGACTTGGTGTAGTCTTTTCGTGGTTACATCGCCATCTCCCATTTATTTATAAAATAAAAAATTCCGTCATTTTGACATATGTACATATGTGCTCTATGTTTTTTTATTATTTACTAGAGGCCCGGTGCACGAAATTCGTGCACGGTGGGGGGGTTCCCTCAGCCCAGCCTGCACCCACTCCAATCAGGGGCCCCTCAGGGTCCCCTGTGTAATCGGGCCTAAACCGGTGGTCGGACACCCCTCTCACAATCTGGGACCGCTGGCTCTTAACCACTCACCTGCCTGCCTGCCTGATTGCCCTAACCCCTCTGCCTGCCTGCCTGATCGCCCCTAACCTCTCTGCCTGCCTGCCTGCCTGATCACCCCTGTCTCTGCCTGCCTGCCTGATCGCCCCTAACTGCCCCTGCCTGCTTGCCTGATCACCCCTAACTTCCTTCCCTTGCTGGTCTGATCTCGCCCCCAATTGCCCTCCCCTGCTGGCCTGATCTCGCCCCTAACTGCTCTCCCCTGCTGGCCTGATTGCCCCTAACTGCCCTCCCCTGCCGGTCTGATCTCACCCCCAGCTGCCTTCCCCTGCTGGCCTGATCGCCCCTAACTGCCTCTGCCTGCCTGATCACCCTTAATTGCCTTCCCCTGGCGGCCTGATCTCGCCCCCAACTGCCTTCTTCTGCCAGCCAATTTGGTTCTGATTGGTCAGTTTCTATGCCAGTCAGCGTCAAAAGCTCCGCCTTCTTGGCAGCCATTGGCTCCTCACAGTTGACTCAGATTTGGTTCTGATTGGTCAGTTTCTATGCCAGTCAGTGTCAAAAGCTCTGCCTCCTAAGTAGCCATTGGCTCCTTACATTCACCCAGATTTGGTTCTGATTGGTCAGTTTCTATGCCAGCGTCAAAAGCTCCGCCTCCTAGGTAGCCATTGGCTCCTTACATTCACCCAGATTTGGTTCTGATTGGTCAGTTTCTATGCCAGTCAGTGTCTTGGCTTGTCAACAGGGCCTGATCAGAAAGGCGGGGCTGATCAGCAGCCCCGATGGAGGCCTGGAGAGAAATGGAGGCACGGGTTGGCCAGGCTGGGAGAGAAAGAGAAGCAAGTTCTGATCAACAGTTGCCACAGAGGGTATGGATCAGACCAGCCGTGGGCTGGATCCAGCTGTTCTATCCGGTTCTCTTGCTCTCCCCTCAGCTCCTTTACTTTGAATTTATATTAGTTCACACAAACGCTCCATCCATGCTTTTGTTCCGGCCCTCCGGTCCAGTTTAAGAACCCATTGTGGCCCTCAAGTCAAAAAGTTTGCCCACCCCTGGATCAGATCCTGCCTCTCTCTCTGCAGGCCTCTCTCCGGGCCTGATCCGCAGTCCCCTAGGCAGTCAGTGCTGGGTTGGGGCGCCAGCAGCAGCCCCAGTCAGTGCTGGGTCACCACGACAACCCAGCACTGACTTCCCATCTGGTCACGCCTTCGGTCGTAATGGTCGTTACGACCCTGGCTCTTTATTATATAGATTTACCACAAGTAAAGGTCAGGAATTGTTATCTTTAAGTTTTTTTTACTGTTTCACTTCATTATTGCTGTGTATGTGCTCCATGTGAGTGACGTAGGTGCTTATGTAGGTGGATTCTGACTTATGGCGAAAATTGCGTTACATCGCGCCATAGGGACGAATCTCCAATGTAACCCGAGGACCTGCTGTGTGTATGTGTATATATATACATCAACTTACTGAATTAGGCTTTCACATATTTATAAAGAAACATTTTAATGTTCTCTGTAGAGATCTTGCATGTTAGTTATTCCTAAAGATTTTTCTTGTTGGTGCTATTACAAATAAAATTTTCTAAATCTCATTTTTCAAATTTTTCCTGCTAGTCTACATATATAATAATTGTTTTAAAAATTATTGTCCTTGTATTCTTTGACCTTGCTTAAATTTATTTAGTTCCATTAGTCCTTTGTAGATTACTCAGGATTTTCTTCACGAAACAATGATATCTATGAATAAGACAGTTTTACTCTTTTCTTTTTTATTTTATGTTTCTTTTTATCTTACCTTATTGCATTGTCTGGCATCTTCAATTTAATGTTGAAGAGGAATGGTGAGAATGAACATCTTGTCTTGTTCCGAATCTTACGGGGGAAGCAGTATGTTTTTTTGTAGATTGAAAGAAGAAATATCAGGTGAAGGATGTTCCTTTCTATATTAAGTGTACTGAGATTTTTATTTTTAAATAATGAATAGTTATTGATTTTCATCAAATATCACCTTTTTGGTATTTATTGAGATGATTGCATGGTTTTTACCCTTTATTCTGTTACTTTAGTGAGTTACATTTATTAATTTTTGAAAGTTAAACCAAACTTGCATTCCTGGGAAAACCTCACTTGGTTATGATGTATTGTCCTTTTATATTTCTGGATTTGTTCTGCTAATATTTTGTTAAGGATTTTAGTATCTATGTTCATGAGGAATATTGGTCTGTAATTGTAATTTCTTGTAATGCCTTTTGGTAGCATGTTTATGCTAGTTGTTTAAAACTATTTAAGAAGTATTTCTTCTGTTTTCAGAAACAGTTTGTATAAGATTAGTATATATTTTTTAACGTTTGATAGCCATCCAGGCATGGAGGGATTTTTGTGTGTGTATGTGGGAAGGCTTTTGATAGCAGATTTTGTTTCTTTAGTAAATATATTAGAGGCTCTGTGCACGAATTTGTGCACTGGAGGGGTCCAGCCGGCCAGCCTGATGGGGGCCATCGGGAGCAGGCCAGCTGGGGCGAGGGGCTCCAGGCGATATGCCGGCCGGGGCCGGCTGGGGAGAGGGGCCGCAGGGGGTTGGCTGGCCAGCCCCAGCTCAGGGGTGAGGGACTGTGGACGTTCTGGTCGTTCCACCGTTTGGTCAATTTGCATATTACCCTTCTATTATATAGGATGATTATGATTATGCAGATTTTCTATTTTGTCTTGTTTTTCAAGCATTTTGTCTATTTCATTTGCATTATCAAATTTTTTGGCATAAAGTTTGTAATATTCCCTTCTGATCCCTTTAATGTCTATAGGATCTGTAGTGATCTCTTTTAGTCCTGATGTTGGTAGTTTATAGTTTATTCTTTTCTTGGTCATTTTTGCTAGGTGTTTAGCAGTTTTATTTCTTTCCACAGCATTTGGTTTCAGTGGTTTATTTTAATTGACTTGTGCTCTTATCTCGATAAAATTTCCTTCATTCTACTTTCTGTTGGTTTGATTTTTTCCTAACTTTTTAAGATGGAATTTAGATATTTAAATTAATAAAAATATAAGCACTTCAAGCTATACCTTTCTCTCTAAGCATTGCTTTGCTACATCCCACAAAATTTTATATGTTGTATTTTCATTATGAATCAGTTCAAAGTATTTGCTAATTTCCCTTTTGATTTCTTTAAAGAATGGGTTATTTAATATTTTGGGTTTTTCTATATAGCTTATTGTAAGTTATTTCTATTATAATTCTCTGGTGGTCAGAGAATATATTCTGTGAGAGTTTTGTCTTGAAATTTGAGACTTATTTTATGATGTACACGGTTTATTATACAATTAAGTCAAGTTGGTTAATAGTGTTCAAATCTATATCAGAGATCAGAAAATTTCTGGTAAGAGGCTTTAGAAAATGTTTTATGGTTTTTTGACCTATATAGTCTCTGTTGCAAGTACTCTGTCCTTATAGAGCAAAACAGCCTTGTATGTAACTGAATGGTCATGACAATCTTCTAATAAAACTTTATTTACAAAGATGGGCAGATGACCTTATTTTTGATCCGTGATCTGTGTGCCAACAGATTGTTTTTTATCCATTTCAGTTGCTGAGAGAGAGTGGTATTATAATTTACAACTATAACTGCAGAATTGTTAATTTCTTATCAGTTTTTGCTTCATATATTTTTTCATGCAGTTTTTGTTTCAAGTTCTAGTGTTAGGTGCATTTTCATTTAAGATTGTTATGCCTTCTGGATGAATTGAACCTTTTTACCTTTGGTAATTCTCCTTTATTGAAGTTGGTTTTTTCCTGCTATTAATGTAACTAGACCAGTTCTTTTTTATTTAATGTTTACATTTATGGTGTATAATTTTTCATCATACTTTTTACCTGATTGTGTTTGTTTTAAAGCTCATTGCCTATAGACAGCATATATTTAATGGGTTTGTTTTCTTTCTGTCTGTCCTTTCCTTCCTGTCCTTCCCATCTTCCTCCTTCCCTGCCTCCCTTCTTTTCTAATAGCAAACCTACCTAACAATCCCTACCTTTGAGTGGAGAGTTTGGTAATTTTACATTTAATGTTATTTATATGGTTGCGTAAGACTACCATTTCGCTATGTGTTTTGTATTTGTTTTATCTAGCATCTTTGTGCTATTGATGCGTAATCTTTTGATTCAACAGTGCTATTTTTTGCTTTAAATAGTTACTTTTCAAAGAATCTAAGAGAAAAGAATAAGAGATAGTCTTTTGTATATACCTACATTATTATTTTCAGGTTCTCTTTATTTCTTTGTGTACATCTAAGTTTCCTCTGATGTCTTTTCCCTTCAGCTTGAAGAACTTGCTTTAACATTGCATAGTGTACAGATGTAGTGATAACTTTCATTTAGTTGAATGTGCATATATTTTACTCCTACTTTTCAAGAATATTTTTGATACTCTTCTTTAATCATTTAAAAGATGTACAGTTGATTCTTGAGCAGTATGTATTTGAACTGCATGGTTCACGTATATGCAGATTAGAAGATGATATTTTCTATCTGTGGTTGGGAATCTAAGTATGAGGGGGCCAACTTAAGTTGTTTTCCAATCTTAGACCAGGCGGGAGTTGACTCTCCTAAACCCCCACATTGTTCAAGGGTCAAATGTATTTTTACTGTCTTCTGGTCACCAGTGTGTCTTTAACTTTCTTTTGTTTTGTTTTGTTAACAATTTGATGTGTATTTTTCTTTTATTTTTTTTTTTTGTATTCTGCTTAATTTGCTGAGCTTACTGATCTGTAAGTTGATATTTTTCACCAAATTTGTGACATTTAAATATTCTCTCTTCTCCTTCTGAGATCTTTGTTATTCTGCTTAAAATTGTACTATAGGTCTGTGAAGGCTTGATCTTATACTTTAAGATGGGTTTGTAGAAAGAGTGGGGTGTTTTCTAAGTCCTTGTAACTCGGTTAACTTCAGGCTCATGTCTCCTTTGCAGTGGGCAGAAGCTGAAATTGCTGTGAGTTTTTCAACTTTCCAGTTGTTTTCTGCTCCGCTTCTTGATATCTTCCCTGAGCATATGCTGTAGGACAGTGAAAATTTTGAAGGAGTTTATATTAGCTTTTGAGCCTTCCCCTGCTGTGGTTCACTCCTTTCCTGGATTTTCCCTTTGAATTAACAGTCACTCTGTGGCCATGAACTTTAATAAAACTGTAGTTTTCTGCTTGAGTTCTAGTGACCTTGTGCTATTGTAGACTAAGAGTGTCTTGGGGAAAAGCTGTATAAATTGTAATCTCCACTGGTGTACCTTCCTTCTTTCACTGGTCAAATCTCCAATTTCCAAAATAAGCTCTTATTTTCTTTTACCTTCAGATCATTTTTAAAAGTATTTTATTTAGAGTTTATAATTGTTATCTGTGGAAGATTAGTTAGTGAGTTGGCATAAGCTTACTCCACCATTATTAGAAATCTTCACACACTCATTTTCATTCATTTCAAACTGGGCCATTCATTAAGCACAGTTGCTCACTTACCTTTTTTTATGATTACACATTTTTAGAATAAAATAGAAATTTACTGTTGCTTCAATTACAATACATAGTGAAAAGCCAGGAGCTAAAGAATGTTTATAAAGACTGGTGAAAGGGACAGCCATATATTTTTTTAAAATATATTTTGTCGATTTTTTACAGAGAGGAAGGGAGAGGGATAGAGAGTTAGAAACATCAATGTGAGAGAAATATCGATCAGCTGCCTCCTGCACACTTCCTACTGGGTATGTGCCTGCAACCAAGGTACATGCCCTTGACCGGAATCGAACCTGGGACCCTTGAGTCCGCAGATCGATGTGCTATCCACTGAGCCAAACCGGTTAGGGCAACAGCCATATTTCTATTGCTGTTTCTTTTCCTCTTTAATAGCATCAATCTCTAATAGACAGCAGTGGGACACTTGGTTCTAGATAATATTGGAAGAAAAATGTCATTTTTCAACTGCCTTTGACCTTTACTTCTCTTGGTATTTCTACTCCGTGGAAAAAGTACTAAAATGTGAATGTTCAACTGCTCCAGTCTCAAAATTCATGTTTATGATCGGACTGTTGGACATTTATTTAACTTTATTATTTATTTATTTATTTTTTAAAATATATTTTATTGATATTTTACAGAGAGGAAGGGAGAGGGATAGAGAGCTAGAAACATCGATGAGAGAGAAACATCGATCAGCTGCCTCCTGCACACCTCCCACTGGGGATGTGCCCGCAACCAAGGTACATGCCCTTGACTGGAATTGAACCCGGGACCCTTCAGTCCGCAGGCGGACACTCTATCCACTGAGCCAAACCGGTTTTGGCAGACATTTATTTAACTTTAAATGGTTAGCTGGAGTAGCTCAGGTCCAGAGGACCCTTTAGGATTATTCTACAAAAGTTTGAGTTTATACTTCTGACTTTAGCTAAACAGATTTTTTTTACATGAGGGAACTGGTTGAGTTGGTTGTAGAGATGGTGCATACATCTGCTAATTTAATGCTTGTAGCATAAGTATAAGGTTAACATTAAGGTAGTCTAAATAAATTTATTAAGGTGTGTTGATTTTTAATTTTTCTCTTGAATTTGGACAGTGCCTATTCTCTTATAATGTAAATATAACCTTGTAAGAAGGTATATTTTAAAATTTGAACTTGCTACTTTAGAAAGTAAATGCATTCAAAACTTGATGTTCTTCAGGTTGTGAGAAATGCTCACCTGTCCAAATTCAAATAATGGACTCGGAGACAGAAGTATGGCGAAAACGAGACTTGTAATACGGTCTTGCAAGAGTGGGTGCCCGATTTAACAGGCACACACGTAGTGATTACAGAGCACAGGCTGTAGGGTGCGAGAGTCCCTCCAGTTTTTCATTGGCTGAGTACTATGGGGTTAACAGTTTTCCCTATAGATAGTTCAGTTCTCATTGTCTCCCATTGGGCCATTTAAAAAAAAATGGGCTGAGGCCTTTTCTAGTTGTCTCCACCTCCCCCTCTCTAGTTGAGGCAGGCACCTCAAGCTTTCCACTGTGATGCTGGCTCATGTACACAGTTCTTTGTTCTTACACCCTTTCCCCTCCTCCCTATATTCTGTTTGCCCTGGGAAAATCCAGTAACTGTTTCCATTAAAAGTTGACTGTGCTGAAGATGGACCACAGAGGCCTATTTCCTACGAGGTAAATCCTTAATGTTCTTCAGGTAAATCCTTAAATGTTTTTGCTGACAAAAGGAAAGTGAGTTACATGATGAAACCCCAATTATGGTATTGGACTTTTTCTCTTTAGTTAAGAGACAGGTGGACACATTTAGCTCTTTCTATTATTGTCTAGCCCTAAATAACATTTCCATCTCTATCAATTAGGGTTTAAAGAGAAGTAAAATTATTGTCATGATTGATTTTTACCAATTGTAAGAACTGGTTATACACTCCTGAGTCTGATGCTAGGCTTGAAATCAGTCATCAGGGCTGGCTCTTCAGAAGGGAAGACAGATGTGAAGTGCAGGAGAGTAAGGTTAAACTGGAACCTCTAAAGATCTGAAACTTAAGGAAATAAGCTGGAACCTGTGAGCACAGACTTGAAACTTTATCACTATCTCACTGCTTCCAGACTTGCAACTTTGATACAGGTAACTTGTAGTAGGTGTGGCACACCTCATAATAGACCTGCACATAAACCAGCCCCCATATTATTTGGAAAAGCAAAGGAGAGCTGACAGAGCTGGAGGAACTGTGGGCCAAGTTGCTGCCCCAGGCCATTGAAAGGGAGCCCAGATAGCCATGAGAATGTGTGAAAATTGTTGACATCTTGAACATTTCTGCTACTTCACTTTTGTCTTCTTAATCTCATGAGAATTTCTTTATAGGCCAACCCTAACCCACACCATGCAGGGAACAGAATTTGGAGAAATGTACTTTCAGCCTACCTAAGATGACAATGAAAAGCCATCACAGTTTATCTTGTCACCATGGCACCTATGCACACTTCTTTTAATCTCATTTAATTTACAGATAAGCCCAACCTAGGCTCTCTCCTATTGCTTCTGCCCTAAGCCATTCCTTGTTTCACTGCCTCCAGCTTTAATAAACATACTCTCAAAATAAGTAAAAAAAACAATACTGAAATATGATATGAGATTAGCTACTATGAGATGACTATAGAAAGGGAGATAAATAAGTTGGTTAATATACGTGTAAATTTTTTACATCAATATACAGAAGATATACTCATTAGAATTTTCATTTTTGCAACTAATGATGTGGTTGTAGTTGTTATCTATAATTGCCTACTCCTTCTGTCATTTCACATTCCCTCTGTTCTTGGCAAGTAATACCTTAGCTGGTTGTGGTTTTTGCCTGGTGGAGTGACCCAAACCTTTATTCCTTAAAGGTCTGGATCATTAGCAGTCCTGCTTGTATTGTTTCCACTGATTTTAATCACAGTACAATATGGAAATGCTAAATGGCATCCTAGAGGAACTCCTGCATACTTTTCCTTAGCCTCTCTTATGTACTAGCAACCTAGCTTCCCGAACTCTTGGTAAGATCACTCACCTTGGTTAGTTCTGTAACCCTCTTCTTTGTTGATTCATTGGCATGAAAAGGCCAAAGTGGCTGGGTGGCAGTCTCAACTTCCAGTTTAATGGAACCCTTGCTGCATCCCTTAGTGAAAGCTAAGATCCACCAAGGAACTGTGTGGGCATAGATGCATATAGGTGGGTAGATACTTGGTGTGCTATATATTTGGAAGCAAAGTAAATTATTTAAGAGTGAGATTGAGTTAATACAAATTAATATATACGTTTTACAATACTTGGGGAGTTAATCAGGATACCCTATTCACAGGTATTAATTTATATTGAATGAATTGTAAATATATCCAGAAAAGTACACGTAATTTTTCTTTATTATATAATACTTAATAAATTAATGGACAGATGGTTGTTAGTAATTGTTATGTAATTTTAGGTCTGTTATGCTTTTTTTTTTTTTGTTTCCTAAAGAAGAAAACAAGAATTATATTTACCATTTTGAACTGTTTTATAAATTATTTTAAGATAATATAAAATAGTGAGTATAAATGACTTCTTTTTCACAAAAGAAAATATTTCAGTAGCATCGCATGTTATGTCTACTCTGAAACTGAAGTTATGTAGTGTGGTGACTAGAGGGTGATTTTGGAGTGAGCTCTCCTGCCTTTCCATAAATTTCAGTTGGCTATTATTCTGTAACCTCCCCCCCACTCCTAATTCAGTGTATATTATTATTCCTCATGAATCTGTGGATCAGATGAATGTTTCTGATCATCTGGGCTAGATTGGACTCATATTAACCAAGGTGATTTCATCTGGTGTCACTCATATATCTGTGGTCACTTGGCAGGTTGTCTGGGGACTAGGGCAGTGGTCGGCAAACTCATTAGTCAACAGAGCGGCAAACCGCAGCTCGCGAGCTGCATGTGGTTCGTGAGCCGCAGTTTGCCGACCACTGGTCTAGGGTGACTTCTCCTATTTCTGGTGGTTGGCTGGCTCTCTGCCAGATGATTAAGGATGACTCTCATCATTCATCAGGCAAGTTTTTGCTTGTTCACATGGTAGTGGCAGTATTCAAAGAGAGGTAGTGGAAACATGCAAGGTCTCTTGAGGTCTATACTTGGAATTGATGCAATGTCACTTCTGCCATGTTCTGTTGGCCAAGGCAAGTCAGGAGGCCAGGCAAGATTCAAGGTGTGGGGAAATAAACTCTGCCTCTTGATGGAAATGAGTTGCAGTGTCACATTATACCAGTATGGATACTAGGAGGGATAGAGAATTGGGGCCATTTTATGATCATTCTGATCTTGCACAAGTCTCTTCATCTCTCTGAATCTGTTTCCTCACCTGTAAAAATGGTTAGGACAGTAATGATACTGAGATTATTTTGAGGATTAGATAAAATAACCTTTGTGAAGTGCTTAGGGTAGGTATTGTCTTCATATATGCCAGTACGTACTTAGTAAGTGTTAACTATTGTTACTTAAAATAATCACTCAGGTGTTTATACTCATGACTAAATACTCAATCCTGTGATACTTGTTATAGTTGAGGAGACAGACTTAAGTTGCTTGAGTTACCAAGATGCCAAGGTTGGTGATAGACGCAATATTTGAACCAAGCTTTTTGTTTGCTTGTTTTTGTTATGATAATCTAATATTTACCTTTGAGAGTCAGTAACTGTGGTAAAAATGTGGGCTCTGGAGCTGACTTGATTGTGTTTGAGTCCCTACCCAACCCCTTAAAAGCTAGTAGCTAGTCAGCTTTGGGCAAGTTGCTTAATCTGTTTATGCCTTACTCTCTAGGAAAAGAGATTGCTTACCTCACAAGGTTGTTGGTGAGGATTAAATGAATGAATACACATTAATTGTTTAGAACTGTGAGCCCTGAATTCAATAGGGCATGCGCCTTCATGGGTCGTGGTTTGTTTCTTACGTGTTCGCTGATCCTTGAGTAGGACTCATAATTGTGCTTAAAATTTGGGAGCCTAAATTGAGAAGTTTTTGTTCTGTTTTAACTGCACAGAGGTTTTGCTTTTTAATTTACTAAGACCTAGATTTGCTATATACTGGGAACTTTCTGGGGTTCTCATTTAAAGGATGAGTCTGACTTCCCTGCTTCTGTTAATATTTAGTTACCTCTCTCCACAACCCTTCCAATTTGGACTATTATGCTTTCAAGTCCCCAGAATTCTCTTGTTTTATTATAGCTGCTTTTCATGGTAGTCTATTTTAGTTACTATGTATACAAATCTCTCCATATTTCATTGAAAACACTAATTAAAATTTAAAAAATAATTTTGTGTTTCTGTATTAACGTTTTATTTTATTTGGCCTGTTTTTTGTTTTGTTTTGTTTGTTTTTTTCTTGTGTGGGTTATCCCTGGTATGGTAAATGAATTGACTGAGAGAAGCTTCAAAAAAGTTGCAATATTGTTAGGGTATGTGGGCTGGGGAGCATATTGGCAGAGTTTGTGTCAAGACAGATTCCTGAGAGAGTATTGGGTCACAAAATCCCAACTTGATTTATCTTGCAGAGACTATGCCAAGTCAAGAAAGTTCAGGTGCAAAGCCTATCTTATTTCTATTTTGGTTTCTGGTGTGCTTTCAAAATCTTGTTTGCCTTGTTCTCTGAACTGAGATTATTAATATGAATTGGAAGGAGTTGCTGTAGAGGTAGGAGTATGTTACTGGAAGATTCTGTTTGCTTGTTTGTTAATTATGGTGGGCCTAAGGCAGGGAACTTTGACCCTCTTGTCTTCATTCCAGCATCACTCTCCTCCCAGTGATTTCTGAGTTGGTTTACTGAGTTCTGCAGGTTTTGATTGTTTTGAATATCAGCATAGTAAGTGATCTGATTTCTAACATCACTTTCATTTTTTTATTTTATATTTCTTTGGCCATTTTAATGGATTTGGGGAAGAGGAGAGATAAATGTTACAATGCAGTTGCCCACCATAAAATCAGGAGTTTCATTGAAAAATATATAAAGGTTTATCTCTTGTTTTCAGGTTGAAAAGTTTTTTTTTCACCTGAGATAAGATTTTTATGCATATTCCCTCCTTTCTATCCACCCCTTTTGTTGTTTTTATTTGTTTTTTGGTATGCACGATGAGGTGGAAATATTATGCTTTTGTTTGTTCTTATTTGTTCTTACCTTTTTTCCCCTCCCTACTAACTGTAATTTTTTTTCCTAGATTGAGAAGTCATTGAGGTACGTTTCAGGCCAGACTTTTGTAAACGGTTTTCAATTAGAGTAGAAAATCTCAGAATGAATTACACAAAAGAAGAATGTTATGTAATCAGGGTTTTTCTTGTTTCGTTTTTTGTGTTTTTTTTTTGTCTTTTTGTTGTTGTTTGTTTCTTGAAGTGTACTTATATACTGGGTTGCATTGCAGTTTAGAAAAGTTTGAAAGACATTGTTATAGCTTTAGACTACAGCTTGTAATGTGCTTTTCCAAGGAAATCATTATTCAAAATGAGATCTATAAAGCTGAGCTCCTCCAATTGAAGGTTGTTCCCTTCTCTACAACAACCTTAAGCCATTTTGTTGAAGCCCACAGGTTCCAGTGAACACTATTACAGGTGTGGAGGAAGAAAGCCAGACTGTGGTTCTAGGCTGCTCCTGAGCTAAAAACAGAGACCTCTGCTTTTTAGATATTTTGTAACTTTAGAAGTTGGTGGGAAATTTTGTTTCAAACTAGGGCTCAGCTGTTAAAGAGTATTTCAAAACATTGAGATAACCAAAGCTTTGAGACAAATTAAACTTGTCTTTAAATAAATCAACATAATACAAGCAACATTTGGATGTTTTCTTAATTATTGTATTCAACCTTTAGTTTTGTCTGCTGCTTTTCTAGAAGGACATCTGATGGAGAGCAGCCTGTTAACCCTACTCATTTTTGGTATGGTTTCTTTCAGTCTTCTCAGTTATTTATTTTCTTTGCCCTGTCACCACTGAAGATAGGGTAAGATGTACCGTAGTGCTACTTACATATGTCTGCGAGAATCTCTTGTAAACATATAGTGAGGTTTTTAAAAGTTCTTCGTTCATAGTACCCTTAGTGTTTCATCTTTTTTTCTTTATTGAGCCAAGAAATAATACCTAATAGTTTTGTTTTAGTTAGGTACAAAAAGCTTAATAAATATTTATGGTCTAAGAATTGCACATATATTGAAAGAAAAAATGCTTCCTTTTTTATTCTTAAATAACAACAGTTACAACCCTGGCTGGTGTGGCTCATGAAGCGCTGTCCTGTGCACCACACGGGTGGCGGGTTTGATTCCTAATCAGGGCACATATTTGGGTTATTACAGGTTCAATCCCCAATCGAGTTGTGTGCTGGAGGCAGTGGATCAATGCCACCCCTCCTCTCTCTCTTTCTCCCCACTTCCTCTCTCTCACTTCCTTTCTCCAAAATACCAATTTCATAAAAGAAAGAAAGAAGGGAGGGAGGGAGGAAGGGAGGGAGGGAAGAGCAGTTAGTGATGGGATATGTTTACCTCCATTCCTCTTTTTCTTTTTCCTTCCTTCCTTGTACATGTTGGGCATGTACAAGATCTCAAGTCTTAGAATCAGAATTGACACTGCCACCCTTATTTTTTATTTCATGTTGATGTTCATGCAGTATTTTTTTGTCACATCAACTCCTCAAACCCAGTTTCTCAAAGATGCTGTACCTTCAGAAGGAATAAAGAATGTTGAAAGGGAAGTACCTTGAGATACTGGTGTCTAATAGATATTGAGGATTTGCTGTGTTTTTTCTCCATAATTAAAAATATCCCACAATGCCTATGAGTTTGCCATAGTGTCCGGGGTATTTCAAGATGTCTTGGTGCACAATTTAATAACTTCAGGTATAGTGCTTCACAGTTTATACAGTGATTAAGCAAATAATTACTATCTACATTTTATAGAACAAAAAAGGAGCCATCTTTGTAGGATAAAATTACAGATATTGTACAAAGATGATCTTCTGAACTGTTTGCATCTCAGAAAATAGTCTATAATTTCAAGTTTATTTCTGATTGGTATTTTTGCAATGTAGTTCATTTTTTGAGTTTTTACCCTTTTAGTGGAAGAAAATTTGTTTTCCAGGGGATTGAAAAGAAATATCTTTCAAAGTGAAAGCAGAACCATTTTAATATTGATGTTCTTTCTGCTGCTAGTTTTCCTGGGAAAATGTGGGGGGAAAAGATCCAAAATTAATTTTCACTTGAGTAATTAAGTAATTGCATTCATTAATGGATCTGTGAAGAACAGATCATTTTAACTGATATTGTAAGAGAGCTGAATAGTAAGAATTGCAAACAACTGCAGGTATATAACACAATAAGATTACAGAGTTTTAGACTTGGAAGGTGATTAGGTGGGATGAGGATTGGGACATCTAGTTTAATTTATCTGTACCTTTTAGGATTTTGCGGTGGGAGGTAGAAGAAAGGAGAGAGGAAGGAAGGAAAAAGAAAAAGAGGAATGGAGAGTGATATATTGTGATTTTATTCTTTTTAAAGGCAGAGGTGCCTTTGACAGTTCAGAATACTTACACTCTTGGCTCTTGCCACAGTATAGAACCTTGAGTATCTGTTGCTTAGTCTTCATTTAAAAGTTCAATTTTAATGAAGAAAACTTGAAGGATAGTCAATACACAATACTTGTAGATTATTGTTTTTTCTTTCTTTAAGGATTGTTTTTAAAAAACACTTCATTACAAATACTTGTGAAATAGCATTTCTCAAAGTCAAAGCATGTTTAAGTCTGTTTTTACATACTTACAGTAGAAATAATTTTAAAATCTGTCTTTGCCATTTAGTTCTGTACATATTTTTTTATTTTTCCCCATCTCCCAGAGGTACTTCTATTTTCGGTGTAGTTGTGGTAGTGCTTGTCTTACAAAAGTGTTATCAGCACCTACAATGTGTACATACATACACACTTTGAGAATACTAATGCTTTTCTCACTTCTCGGTATAGATCAGCAATTTCATCTGGTGTGCTGCAAGAATTTTTAAAACATGCAATACCTGACTGACTATTTAGTCAAGAGCACTGACGTCTTTTCCCTTAGATTGTCAGATCGGCAAAAAATGTATTTTTTTGGTGTCCTGCATAATTTTAGTAATTAGTTTATGTGTGCCATGAGATAGTTTGAAAATTACTGTTGTAGATGATCTGATACAATTTGTTCTTCATAATAACTGTATAATCATGGTAAAGATATACCATACTTCATTTAGCTGTACCCTTGTTGATATATCAGGTGTTTTTCATGTGTTTTCCCCACTATAAGCTATGCTGAAATAAATATTCTTGCATGCTTATATTGATTTTATTACTATGAGATAGTAGGAAGGGAGGGATTGATAGGTTGAAGGGAATGTGTCATTAACATTTAATAGATATTAATACATTTTAGAAAAGCTGTTGTTCATATTTCTAACAATATGTGACATATCAGTGGTTTTCAAAATTGTTTCCTGGTGTCTTTCTTAACAAGAGAAATTGGGGCATTCGGATACCCATCACCCATTTCAGCCAGAGCAGCTCTCTTTTGATCTATTCAATATGTTAGACATTATTAAAAGATTTTGGTTAGAAAAATGAGTTTCATGATTAAATAAGTTTGAAGAATCATTGCTTTGTGTGCTTAGATTTTTCTTCTAGATCAAACAAGACATTGAGATCACTGACCGTTTGAGCCTTGTGGTATTTGGTCCCTATTCCTATAGAATTGTTATTACTGAATCATACTTTAAGTATTGTGAATTGTACTTTGGCTTGCATTGAGGGATAAAAAGAAATAACTAAAACTCATTTCTGTGCTTATTCTAGGTGTGTTGCCAGGATTATCCTTTATATCACTCACTGACCTAGTAAGGGTTCAGTGAGGACTCAAGTATCAGAAAAAGGTTTACTTCCCTTGAGGAACTCTTATAATTGTTGGACAAAGTTAACCTTATAGTTGATATTTCTGTTTTGTTTATTTATCTTAGGCTCTTTGGATATAGTTTGTTAGTGATTTATTAGTTATGTATTGTAATTATAGTGCTCTATATTTTGCTTTTGAAATAAATAAAACCAAGAAATTAGGTATGCTCCTGTGACTGTTTCCAGTTATATAACCCATGTAAGCAGTTGTGCTGTAGTTCGAATTCTGTCATTCAGAAACTTTCTGATCCTGGGCAAGTCACCGAACTTCTCTTGACCTCAATTTCTTGATTTGGGTGTCCCCCCAAAATGTATACAGCTGGTAGCTCAATTGGTATTTCTTTCTTTTCAGATTTAATCCATTGGAATTAATAATTATTCAAAGTGTGCATATATACACTGAGTGGCCAGATTATTATGATCTCTGAACGCATAATAATCTGGCCACTCAGTGTGTGTGTGTGTGTATGTATTAGAGGCCCGGTGCATGAGTTCTTGCATGGGTGGGGTCTGGCCAGCCTGGCCAGGGGGAGGGACATGGGCGGTTGGCCGGCCTGCCTGCTGGTTGAACTCCTGGTCGAGGGGACAATTTGCATATTAGCCTTTTATTATATAGGATATACACTGAGTGGCCAGATTATTATGCATTCAGAGATCATAATAATCTGACCACTCAGTGTATATTTTGAGTGGACACACTATAGGAATGGTAATAAAATGAGAGTTGACAATTTCCCTCCAAAAATATTTTAACAAATTCAGTAACTGGTGATATAACCTTTTAATGGGTTTCTTGAGGAAACAAAAAAGCAAAGGAGAAGGAGGAGAGGGAGGAGGAGGAGGAGAGGGTAGGAGAGAGAGGATGATATGGGGACAACTGGAATTCCACATGCAAAATAATGAAGTTGGATCCCTAACTCAAACCATATATAAAAATTAGCTCAAAGTGAATCTAAAGAGCTAAAACTATAAACTCTTAGAAGAAAACATGGGGGTAGCATTTCATGACTTTGGATTTGGTAATAGGTTTTTAGCTATGATACCAGTAGCATGAGCAATAAAAGAAGAAAATGCATAAATTTGGCTTCATTAAAAACTGAATCTTTTGTGCATCAAAGGACATTATTAGAAAGTGAAAAGACAACCTACAGGATGGGAGAAAATATTTGCAGATCATATATCTGATAAGGAGTTAATATCCAGAATGTAAATAACTTCTACAACTCAGCAACAAAAGGACAGCCTAATCAAAAAATGGTCAAAAGGCTTGAATAGACATTTCTCCAAAGAATCTATTAAACCCAGTGTAAGTAATTGGAAGCACGGTCTCGAAGAGCTATTTGTACACTCATGATCATAGTGTAATAGTGGGTAATTATAACCCACCGTTATTTTGACATTGTTTCTGTAAATGCTGACTCTTAATATGTAGCTTGTAGATAAACAGCATGTTTATCTAACTTCAGAAGATGCAGACTCTAACCTTCAGTCATCCCAGTCCTGGGGCATTTGCTGACCTTCAACTGTAAAACCAGGATGAAGAAGACAAAGATGATGCACACCAGACTATCTCTTGATTACTTTCAAGATCCTTATTGGAATGGACTGTGCTGGCCTGCACATAGAGAACTTTTTAACCCACTCCCCTTGATTTCTTTGTTTTGTTTTTCCTCTGCCGGCACTGAGATGTGAAGATGAGCTTTGCAACAAGAGTCCCCCCATCTTCTCAGGCACTTGACTAAACTAAACCACTTTCCATTTTCATCAGCAGCTGTCTCATGAGTTTGGCTTTTGTGGAGGCAAGCCGCTGAACATTGATTCCAGTTACAATAGTATTATTTACAAGTGGAAACAGTCCATCAAAGATGAATGAATAAACAAAATGTGGTGTATATGTACAACGGAATATTACTTAGTCATTAAAAAAGAATGAAATTCTAAATGAAACAGAAATATAGATACAGAGAGCAAACTGGGAGGGAGGTTAGAGATTAGGTGAAAAATGTGAAGGAATTAAGAAGTACAAATTGGCAGTTACTGAGATGTAAAGTACAGCATAGGGAATATATAGTCTATCTATCTATCTATCTGTCTATCTATCATCTATCTAAACAGGTAATATGCAAATTAGCCGGTCGTCACGACTGGCTTGAGGCTGCATCACGACTGCTCAGGAGGAGCTGTGTGTGCAGATGGGCAGGAGGGGACTGCATGCCGCCCCCAGCCCCAGCGGACACACACATACCGGGGCGGGGGGGGGTGGGGGCGGCGTGCTTCGAGAGGCTGCGCGGCATGGCTCTGCGCACGCCTTCAGTGGTTGGTGAAAGTGGCTGGAGCAATGCAGCCCCAGTCCCAGATGCCTGGCGGTGGCTGGAGCACAGCAGCCTGGGTCCCGGGTGCCTGGCAGCAGCCGGAGTGAAGCAGCCCAGGTCCTGGGTGCTGGAGGGAAACCAGTGCCGGCAGCCAGGGGAAGGAAGGCCTATTCTTGCATGAATCTTCATGCATCGGGCCTCTAGTATTGTAATAATTATGTATGGTGTCAGATGGGTACTAGACTTATCTTTGGGATTACTTCATAAGTTATATATCTGTCTAACCAATACACTGTACACCTGAAATATAAGTCATAATTATTTAAAGCTTGAAGGGTAGTATTGTTCTCAATACATGTAGATATAGTTACAACGTAGAGCATTTTCTAGATTAAGTCAAGTAAAATAAAATAGTTAAAAACATAAAAGTGGTATTAAACAAAATAAGGGCCAGAAAGGATGCAGTACTTAATGTCAGGGATGTTAGCATTTTCTGAGACACTAAAATGAGCATTCCTGTGGAGTATGCAGGTCAGTTTGTGGAACTGTTAACCGTTTAGCGCCTGGTGATAGCAGAAAACTTGATTAAAATGTATAATGGTGAGTACATAAGTGAAAGTTTCAGCATGGGACTTCTGATGTTAAGATAGATTTATTCTCAAAAACATATCTTAAGTCAGAACATTATTCCTTCGAAATAAATTTACAAATATACACTGTAAGGTGCACGTCAGAGTCTCTTTGATTATTGAAGTAGCTGAACTAGTAAATTTCTTGGGAGGGCCTTTTTTATGGTTTAATAATTATCCTCTTTTTACTTAGCTGCGTTTTTACTTGAAGGGTGTACTTAATGACAAGGCAGTGGTTGTACTGACTTTTTTTTTAAAGCACTTTTGTGCCCCCTTTTTTATTTTCTCACTTTTTTGTTGAAGTTGATTCTCCTTATATTAACTTTGTTTTTTTTACAGCAGCTTTTGTTCTTTCCTGTAGCTTTTATTTCTGTCTGTCTTTCTTTTCTCTGACTTTCCCCCAGAATTAGAGGAGATAATAATGTGGGTATGACACTGATTCTTGTCACGAGACAGTTTGTACTAAACTTATATTAACATGTAGTTCTAAGTTGGCTATTGGATAAAGTTGTTTTAATTTTTAAAGTTTATTTAAAATTGCTCTGTAACTTTAATAGTCACGAAGAGTAACATTTTGAGTACTAGGTTTATCAATACATAATTTGTTAAGCCTAAAATAAAGTGATAACCCTATATTAGGTCTTGCGCTGCTGAAGAGTGAAATGGTAGAATATACCTAAAGCTTTATGAAGAGGGGAATATTTTAGGAGGTTGTGTTCTTTCTGTTTCTCCCTCTTGGAAATTTAGGATTGTTCTTTGGCATCCTCAGTACTACTTAAAAAAAACACAAAAAACAAAAATATATGTATGTACATATATATATTTCAGGGAGGGAGGGAGGGAGGGAGGGAGGGAGAGAGAGAGAGAGAGAGAGAGAGAGAGAGGTTAATGATGAGAAAAAATCATTGACGGGCTGCCTCCTGCACACCCCACACTGTGGATAGAACCTGCAACCAGGGCATGTGCCCTGACCAGGAATGGAACTGTCATCTCCTGTTCATAGGTTGTTGCTCAAAGACTGAGCCATGCCAGCTGGGCAGTACTACTTTTTTTTTTATCATGTGTTCCTAGAACTAATAGGAGTGCTCACTGTGATTTGGCTTGGATGACAAGTACTGTATTTATATTAGAAAAGAATAAATTTGTGTTTCCTTTGTTAGTGTTAGATAGCTGTAAGGTAAATTTAACATGATCTCCAACTCATCATAATACATGAGAAATTAGGTTCAGATTGTAATTTAATTGATTTTCCAAAGTCACAGTCATATTCATGTGGTGGCAATGAGGGCAGCCCTCATTTTTCCTGGAAGCTTGGATGCTTCCCCATAGTCTGCATTGTTTTACTTAGGATTTAAGTAATATCTAAAATTATTGCCAAATAGCATGTTATTCTTCATTCCCTTCTCCCATTTTCTTTTCATTCATTCAACCAAGAAATAACGTTTCAATGTTATCGTTTTCGGAGTCTGGTTTTAATAATTTCTGTTCAGGATTCAGTCTCTTTAGTTTTTTCAGAAGATAACCTCTTGCATGTCTCTGTCTCCTGGAGCTGCTTGCTCTTTCATTGGGTAAAATTACTTGACATGGCATTTATTTATTTTTCGTAAAACTTATGAGCCAGAGTAATTTGGAAAAGATAGTATTGAACTTTATTTTGTTACAAGATGCATGTGGTGTATGAGTGTGTGTTTTAACTTTTTAAACACAATTTGTTACACAATCATTTGTCACTTCGAATTACAATAGATATTTGATTTAGTATTCCTGATTGGAATATTAAAAATTCTAAAAATAAATCCTGTAATTTCTCTGAGAATGTATTTACTCTTTAAGCCTACTTAAGAAACTTAATGGTTCACAATTCTGACTCTTTGGATCTTAGAAGTCAGCTCTTTCCTCACACTGTACATTTACGAACCATCTGATTATAGCTATTTCCCCCCCATACTTGAAAAAGGTTTTAAAACACTTTCTCACTACATAGTTCAAAATTAAGGATAAGTATGCTGCTTTGAGACTGTAATTGTTTTAGTTGGCAGGGGTGATCATGTACAGTGAGAAAATCATGAAGAGGAAATTCAAATGTGTAAGACTTAGTTGTTTAAAGTAAATCTTAAAGCCATTAATCTGAGATATCTAAAAATATCCATAATAGTTATTGTGCTCCAGTAATTAGACATTAATCTAAGCAGTAATTAAAATACTTGGTTCAGCCAAGGGGAAAGATTGAAGCAGGAACATGTTTTTGAGGCATCTTTTAAAGTCCCATGACCTCAAAGTACTCCACTCACCTGCCTCTCCCTTTGACAGGGAATGTTCTGGACAGATTCAGTTACAATGAACAAATATTAAGTTTCCATATATGTACAGTACCAGGGCTGATGCAGTAAATAGGACCGAGACCCTGCCTTAAAATAGTTTAGAGTAGTGGTTGACCACCTGACACCAAGGTGATGAGAAAAACCTGCTGTTAAGTAATCCTCTAAGGCAGGGGTGGGCAAACTTTTTGACTCGAGGGCCACAATGGGTTCTTAAACTGGACCGGAGGGCCGGAACAAAAGCATGGATGGAGTGTTTGTGTGAACTAATATAAATTCAAAGTAAAGGAGCGGAGGGGAGAGCAAGAGAACCCTCCGCTCTTTCCGCTCTGCGGGCCGGGTAGAGAACAGCCGAATGGGCCGGATCCGGCCCGCGGGCTGTAGTTTGCGCATGGCTGCTCTAAGGGTTGCTTTTTATTTCTTTTTTATTATTTTTTTAATGTGGGAGAGTGAAATTGGCCAAGATTAGATATATAACTGATAGAAGAGGGGATATTGTAATTACCGCCATTATATCTCTTTGTGGGGGAATGGTTAGGGCTTGAAAGAAACCGAGTTTGTGGTTAGTATAGGGATTCTTTTTCTCTTCTATCATGTCAGAGGAGGTTTAAGAGAAGTGAGTGTTCAGATTTTAAAGAAAAGCCTCAGATATATATTTAAAAATATATCTCTAGCTACCTGAAATTCTGTCAAGGAATTTTAGTTAGCCTTCAGATATAGGGGTAGGGGTTGGAGAGATGGTGAGAGCAATGGTTAAGGTTGGGGGAATAGAGAACATTAAATAATTATATATTTTAAATTAAAAGTTATACATGTATATGATAAATTCTAATGATACAGAAAAGTAAAAATAAAAGTTACTTTTTACCTTTTCAGGGCACTCACTTTCGTCATGGCTGGTGTGGCTCAGTTGGTTGAGCGTTGTCCCATGCACTAAGGGGTCACCGGTCAGATTCCCAGTCAGGGCACATGCCCAGGTTGCAGGCTCCCTAGTAGGAGGCAGCTGATTGATGTTTCTCTCTCCCTCTCCCTAAAAAAGTCAATTAAAAAAATAAAAAGGTAACTATTATCTGTTTCTAGAAAGCTTACTTTTCAAAAAATTTTATACAAATTGTATTATGTTGTACTGCTGCTTACTTTTTTAACTGCCATTTACTGTTTTTCCCTAGTTAATATCACAGAGCTCTTTTCATATTGACATAATTTTAAAAAAATGAGTAGAATAATTGATTATAAGGATGTATCATAATTTGTTTGTACTGACTTCTTTTAAGTGATATTTAGGTTGTAACAATTTACACTAACCAGCAGTACATGAGTATGCTTGTTACATGCACGCTGGTATTGGGCTTTATTATTAATTTGCCAGTTTGATATGTGAAGTTTACATCTTGTTTTGGGTTTGCGTTTCTTTGATTATGAGTGAGGTTAAACATTTTTTAAATTATGCTTATTGGGTAGAGGGTCCTTGCAGCACAGACTTTAGATTGAGTAGCTTAATTTACTTGTATTCCTACACCCACTCCTCTTATCTAAAATGATCTGAATGAGGTGGAACTTTTAGAGAGGAATAAGATTTTGGAGCCCACGGCACCTTGAGGAGGAGCAATGCTCTGAATGAAGAGGCTACAGTGCTAGGCTTTGAACAACCAAAGGTCAACATGAGGTTATTGAAAGCCCCTAACTTGGTGTTAACAGAAGATATATAAAGGCAGGAAGGGAGATTTGATAGAGCAAATTTTGTATAGAATCAGCTCTGTCTCCTGCTTGTCCTGTCTTAACCACTCTCCTCTCCCACCCCCAATTGTCATTTCATTTTTATATATACTGTTATTTGGTTTGTTCCTCTTCCCTGGCAGGGTGATAATCTTGACCTTGGTATTTCAGTTCCTTCAAAGATCAGGGACACTTAGTCTTTCTTATCAGGGAAACTTATTTTTCTTCATACTAGTCAAAGGGGGAGCAGTTCTTATTTCTAGCAGTCTTTACATCTATTTTCTGATCTTTAGCAGTTGATACTCTGCTAGAGTTCAGAGGCTGTACGTACTTAATTGTACAGAAATCTGGGGATGTTAGCATCACTATGTGGGCTTTGTCCCTATTTAATTCCTACATACTGCCCCTACACCCAGCTTCACTTTTTATTTATTTATTTTATTTTATTTTATTGTTTAAAGTATTACATATAGTATTACATATGTCTCCTTTTTCCCCCACTGACCTCCCCCTGGCTATCCTCACCCCCTGGCACATACCCTCACCTCCCTAGTGTCTGTGTCCATTGGTTACACTGGTTATGCTTATATGCATGCATACAAGTCCTTTGGTTGATCTCTTACTCCCCCCCCCCCCCACCTTCCCACTGAAGTTTGACAGTCTGTTCGATGCTTCTTTGTCTCTATATATATGTTCATCAGTTTATGATGTTCATTATATTCCATAAATGAGTGAGATCATGTGATATTTATCTTTCTCTGACTGGCTTATTTCGCTTAGCATAATGCTCTCCAGGTCCATCCATGCTGTTGCAAATGATAAGAGTTCTTTCTTTTTTTTACAGCAGCATAGTATTCCATTGTGTAGATGTACCACAGCTTTTAATCCACTCATCTGCTGATGGGCACTTAGGTTGTTTCCAAATCTTAGCTGTTGTAAATTGTGTTGCTATGACCATAGGGGTGCATATGTCCTTTCTGTTAAGCTGCGATAGGGCAGGCCATTTATATGCAAAAGCCGCTGTGCACAGTTTGGGTGGGTTTGTAAATTGGGCGGGGCAGGGTCTCAGGGAGTCACTAGGGCGTGGCAAACAGCAATGGCTGCCAGTCAGCCCTCTCCGGGTTTCCACGTTTCCAAGTCCCCACGTCCTGCGCCCCAGCGCAGTAAACAATGATTTCTGCGCGCACCTCTTCGAGAAAGCCACCCTCACTTTCCGACCTGATGGCAGACAGTCCAGCTTCTCTCCATAGGAGTCTGGGTCCCCAGAGTTTCGCCGGAAACTGGAGTTCAGAATAATCGGGAGCTTGTGTCTCCCTTCAGGTTGAAAAAAACAGCGCACCCAGTCACCAGCCACCAGCCCGATTCGCGTGCCTCTGTACCTCAGCTTTTTCGCGCTTGTGCACATCTCAATGCTCTTTTCTCTTTCCTTCTAGTTGTAGAACTACTCAGCCAGCTTTCCCGTGGTTCTGGGTGATAGACATTTTGTCTTTTAGTTGTAGTTTTAGTGTGGTTGTGAGAGGCAGCACGTACAGGTGTTTACCTTTCATATGTCCTTTCTGATTGGTGTTTCTAGTTTCTTGGGATATATTCCTAGAAGTGGGATCACTGGGTCAAATGGGAGTTCCATTTTTAGTTTTTTGAGGAAACTCCATACTATTTTCCACAGTGGCTGCACCAGTCTGCATTCCCACCAGCAGTGCACGAGGGTTCCTTTTTCCCCAGTACTTGTCATTTGTTCATTTGTTGATGATAGCCATTCTGACAGGTATGAGATGGTACCTCATTGCTGTTTTGATTTGCATGTCTTGAATGATGAGCGACTTGGGCCAGGGATGTTGCTAAACATCTTACATTGTTTAGGAAAGCACTCCACAACAAAAAATTATGTGGCCCAAAATGTTTATAGTGCAAAGGTTGAGAAATCCTGGTCTAACTAAGCTTAATTAGGCCTGTTCACCAACTTTATGATAGCAGTCACACAATAGTATTCTTTTATGTAATCTTATGCTTAAAATGGCAAGTTTTGAAATTTAGCTCTTGAGTACTTTTTTCCCTCCTCTTCTGTCTCTTTGGTACCTTTCTTTTCAGCTTTTGACTTCTTTCCTGCCTTTATGGTATAACATAATTAGTCAAGGCTTTGTAGTCCTGCTTGGAGTTTAGAAGGTCACTAGCATTTAAGCCTTGAATAAAGAAGTAGGAGCATATTTAGGCTTGATGAGTGAAGTCTCATTCTAAGGAAGGCAGAAGAACATTAAGCATATAGATTACTTTAAGAATTGAGTCTGTGTGGTTGTTGTTTTTTTAATATATTTTATTGATTTTTTACAGAAAGGAAGGGAGAGGGATAGAGAGTTAGAAACATCGATGAGAGAGAAACACCGATCAGCTGCCTCCTACACACTCCCTACTGGGGATGTGCCCGCAACTAAGGTACGTGCCCTTGACTGGAATCGAACCTGGGACCTTTCAGTCCGCAGGCTGACGCTCTATCCACTGAGCCAAACCGGTTAGGGCCTGTGTGGGTTTTATCCTGTCCCCATCATGAGCTAGCTGTGTCACCATGGGTAAATTACCTAATTTTGCCAAGCCTCAGTTTCTTAATCTGTCAAGTAGGGATAATAGCAGATATCCCATTTTTATAAATAGATTTATTGAGATATAAATCACATACTATAATTCACTTATTGAAAATGTATAGTTCATTGTTTTCTAGTACATTCACAGGTTTGCAATCAGTCACCTCAAACTGATTGTAGAACATTTTTGTCTTTCATAAAAGAAACTCCAAACCCATTAACTGTCACTTCCTATCACCCCTTATCTCATTACATAAGCCAAGCCAAATGCTTACCGTGATGCCAAATGTGCAAGTTTGTAATAAAAAACGACTATAATTTGGGGCAGGGAGACTCTTTATGGCAGTTCATTCATATCTCATTAGAGAAGCAAGGATGGTTTATTTAATGGATGGATATTTGCATGCTATACTATGCAAGAAAATTGTGCTCAGAGATACAGAGATGATATTCCTTCAATTAAGAGATGTAATTCAAGTAGGAGGAAAGACACTAGTATATTATAAAATACCAGTTATAATTATAAAACAAGGCAGAATATAGTGCTTTCAGGAAGGTGTAAACAAATACTTGACATGAAAAGTTTGATAAAAGGCTACTGAATGATGATGTTAGGCTAAGAGTGCAAGAATCATGAAAAACTTCTTGAATGAGGGATCATTTTGGCCAAATATTAGAAAATAAAATATGAGACTTTAGCTTCTGTGAAGTATGCTGTTTGAGGTATTGGTAATATCATCATCATGTTTTTACTGCTTCATGCTGCTGTCAAATGATTGCCTCTGTTAGCTTATACCCATACCCTTTTTTGATGTTTCTAATTTGTTGTAAATTTGGGAAATTATCTAAATGTATTTAAATAAGCTTTTAGTGAGAGCCTGATGTCTGTGAGAAATGGATATGAATATGTGGCCTTATGCTGTCACTTTGAGTTAGTTGCCTTTTTAGTTTATTCTCTGTGTTAATTGGGTTTATAGAATAAATGATTCCTAGATAAATGAGGCTCAGATAAGTGTTTTCCTCTTCAAGGCTTCTACTAACAACTGTATCTCTCACCTCTCCAAATTTTCTTTTTCTAGTATACTGTTGGACACAATACCTCCAGTACAACATGTCTAAAAACTGAGCTGTCTTTCTCTACTGTTTAACATCATGCTTTGGTTAATAACACAGATACATTTTTTATGTTCTTTTCTTTTTAGTTGTAGAGGATGACCAGATTAGTTACCAAGTCAGAAACCTGGAAGTCATCTGGACCTCTTCATCTCCTGTACTTCTCACATCATATAACTTACCAAATTCTGTTGACTATTACAGCATTTCCAAAGTTTTTTTTTTACACTCTATACACAATACTTCAAAAACAAAAAAGCAAAAAGAGAAGAAAAGAAATACAATAAAAAGTCTACATCTGCCTAGTTTCCAGTAGTTTACTGATGTTATTGATTTCTTATATATTCTTCTGGGGATTTAAAAAATACAGCCATACACAAATGTGTTCAGTCTACCTTGCTTCCCCTCCACCCCTGCACACACACGTTTTACACTAATTCTGGAAACTTGTACCATTTTGTCCTTTACTTTTTTCACTTAACAATGTATTTGAGATCTTTCCATATTGATGTATAAAGTGGTAGTGTGGGCGTGCTATCTCAACAGCTGCAGTGTTCATTTTTATTTAACTAGTACCATAATTTAACTAGTTAATTGACTGATAGGTTGTTTCTGGTTTTTACCTTTATAAAAATGCTTTATTAGCAACCTTGTACATATATCATTTTGTACATACACAGGTGTGACTATAGGATAAATTCCTGAAAGAAATTGGTGAGTCAAAGAATAACAGATATAATTTTGGTAGATACTGTAAGATACTGTTAAATTGCCCTTCATAGAGGTTGCAATTGTAATACATGAAGGAGAACTAGTGGCCCGGTGCACGAAATTCGTGTACAGGGGGCGGTTCCCTCAGCCCAGCCTGCACCCTCTCCTATTGGTGCAGGGGGACATCCCTCACAATTTGGGACTGCTGGCTCCTAACCGCTCACCTGCCTGCCTGCCTCATGGCCCCCAACTGCCTCTGCCTGCCTGATCTCGCCCCCAACTACCCTCCCCTGCCAGCCTGATCTCGCCCCCAACTGCCCTCCCCTGCCAGCCTGATCTTACCCCCAACAGCCCTCCCCTGCCAGCCTGATCTTGCCCCCAACTGCCCTCCCTTGCAGGCCTGATCTCGCCCCTATCTGCCCTCCTCTGCTGGCCAATTTGTTTCTGATTGGTCGGTTTCTATGTCAGTCAGCGTCAAAAGCTCTGCTTCCTAGGCAGCCATTGGCTCCTCACAGTTGACCCAGATTTAGTTCTTTTTTTGGCGGGGAGGGTGGGCTGTTTATTAAGTGGTTATTACAGGGGTTAGACCACATAAGTGATGTCAGCTCCGGGAATGTGACCTGTCAGTGTTGATCACAAAGCCCCCAAGGCTGGTCCTGGTGAGCCCCAAGGTCAGAAATGAAACTGAAAGGCCTCGGTCACATGCTGCTTCCAGGCGTCCAGGCTGGGCAGCAGGGAGGAGATGCCCATGATGTGTCAGGTCTTCCCATCGGACACCACCAAGGTCTGGTAGGACAGCAGCTGCACGCCTGCCTCTCCAGGAGCCCAATCATGGTAGGCAGCATGGCAGGGTTGGAGGGCTGAGCCCGGAACAGGAGCAGGGGCAGACCCCTGCAGAGAGGCACTTCTGGTCTGAAGGCAGCTCTGTTGAGTGCCTGTGGCACAGGTTTGGTTACCTGGACAAAGCCCACAGCCTGGTAGGGGGCACCTGCCAGGGCCACACTCAGGAGACCTTCCCCACATCCTTGCTCTCCTGGCACAGTGGGGTTATTGAAGTTGGTTACATTGAGGCCGGCCTCCTTCACCAGCAGCTTGGTGTTCACCAAGTTCACATCCACATGATTAGAAGTGTCTTTGAGGAGGCCGACAATGATTGCGGGGCTCAGGCAGTTCCCAGCATTCTTCAGGGATAGGCCCTGCATTACCACCTGGATGGTCCCTTTGGGAGACCCTGCCCAGGCTTGCATCAGAGTTCCCAGAGCTGCCAGACCGATCCAAGGTTTGGTGTGCAGAGAGAAGGCGCTAGTAAGGGCCTGGGCATTCACGACCCCCGCAAGGGCTCTCCCCTTCACCATGTCCACGAACTGGACAGCGATCTCCTCCCCGATCTCCTCCCCGCAGCAGCTCTGGGCCTCCTTGGTGCTGGTGCCCAGGTGGGGGCAGCTGATGACATTCTCGTGGTCCACCAAGGCACAGTCCCGAGGCGGCTCCTCTGTGAACACGTCCTGCGCTGCACCCATACACTGCCCCGTCTGCAGGGCCCAGAGCACTAAGACTGTTCCCATTGGAGTATTCATGACCAGGATGCCTTTCCTCATGGTGGCCTCCAGATCCACGTTGTCCACGCTGGTGCCAGCCCCGCCCACCACCTGGAGCTTCTCTACTGCATTGATGACATCCGCGGTCACCTTGGTGGCCGAGTGGACGATAAGGCCTTCGCAGTCCTGCAGCTCGGCTGTCAGCTCCTCTTTGCTCAGGTTCTGCTTCTCCACCACTTGTAGCCCTCCATCTTGCAGGATCTTCTGGCAGCAAGGGTCCAGGCTGTCACTAATGAGCACTTTCTGTAGATTTGCAAAGGCCATTGCTGGAGCCGGCCTCAGGATCGACTTCTCTCCCTGGACAGAAACACCTCTAAGCCCCCAGATTTGGTTCTGATTGGTCGGTTTCTATGCCAGTTAGCGTCAAAAGCTCCGCCTCCTAGGCAGCCATTGGTTCCTCACACTTCACCCAGATGTGGTTCTAATTGGTCAGTTTCTATGCCAGTCAGTGTCTCTGGGCCTATCAACAGGGCCTGATTAGAAAGGCAGGGCTGATCAGCAGCCCCAGTGGAGTCCTGGAGAGAAATGGAGGCGTGGCTGCTGGCCAGATGGGGAGAGAAAGAGAGAGGCAAGTGCTGGTCAAAAGCTGCCACAGAGGCAATGGGTCAGTCCCTGCTTCTCTCTCTGGCCCTGATTCACAGCCCCCTCAGCAGTCAGTGCTGGGGCACCATGCCTGCAGCGGAAGCAGTCAGCGCTGGCTTGCCATGGCATCCCAACACTGACTTCCGGTCTGGTCCAGCTTTGGTCGTAACGGTGTTACACCCTGGCTCTTTATTATAGAGATATTTGTTTCCCCTATAGCTTTGGCAACACAGTGTATAATCATACTTTTTAGATTTTTGTCAATATAATAGGTGAATAATGTTATCTCAGTGTAGTTTTAATTTGCAGTTGTCTTATGAGTGAAACTGAGCATCTTTTCATATGTTTAAGATCCATTTTTATTTTTCCTGTGAACTGTCTGACTTTAATTTTTTCCCATTTTCCTGTCTATTTTGGCGATTCTTAAATTTTCTCTTCTGTCTATGTGCCATTGGTTGGTTTACTAATAGTAAGCATGATCTGCTTGTCCTGCGGTTGCCTTCTGACAGGTCTCTGCTTCCAATTGCACTCCCTTCTAGGTTCTCATAACTGTTAACAGAGTGATATTTCTAATTGCAAATTTGAATGTGTCATTTCCTGACTTACACAACTATTGAGTGGTTCTTTCCTGCCTCTATAATCCAAATACCTTGGCATTAGCATGGTACCTACCTATCATGCCAGCATTTCTTTTTATTTCCTCAAGCGTTCTCTAAACTCCAAAAACACTGAACAGCTCCTAGTTCCCTGTTGTGTTAGACCAGTGGTCGGCAAACTCATTAGTCAACAGAGGGGCAAATCGCATGTGGCTTGTGAGGTGCATGTGGCAAATTGCGGCTTGTGAGGTGCATGTGCCACTGTATTAGACCCCCCCATAATTCGGATGTTGGTATGCTTGAAGTTGTCCCAGAGGCTCCTTACACCATCTTCATATTTTTGGATTCCTTTTTCTTTTTGCTCTTCTGGTTGGGTGTTTTTTGCTTCCTCATATTTCAAATCATTGATTTGATTCTCAGGATCCTCTAATCTACTGTTGAATCCCTGTATATTATTCTTTATTTCAGTCAGTGTATGCTTAATTTCTGACTGGTCCTTTTCCTTTTTTTTTTTTTTTGGCCTTCTCACTAAGATCCTTGAAAGTCTCACTAAATTCTTCAGAGGTTTCTAGAAGATTCTTGAGTAATCTTATAACTGTGGTTTTGAACTTTATATCCAGTAGTTTGCTTTCTTCCATTTCTTTCATTTGTGGCATGTTTCTTTGTCTCTGAATTTTGGCTGCTCTCCTGTGTTTGTTTCTATGTACTGGGTAGCTGCTAAGTCTTCTTGAATTGATGGAGTAGCCTTGTGTAGTAGGTGTCCCACAGGGCCCAGTGGCTCAGCCTCCCCAATCACCTGAGGTGGACACTCTTGGTGCACCCCTTTGTGGGCTGTGTGCATGGTCTTGTTGTAGTTGAGCCTTGACTGCTGTTGGCATCACTGGGAGGAATTGACCTCCAGGCCAATTGGCTATGGGGACCAGCTGGGACTACAGTGGGAGAGCTGCTGTGCAGGAGACACCCTTATGGAGCAGGATTTGCTTCAGTGGGGCTTTGGTGCTCACTGAGTCCTGCCCCTTGAGTGTGTCACTTATGGATGTGAAGAGTTGTAATCTGGTATGGTCTCACACTGACCCACTGGGTACACTGGCTCTTGTATCTCCATGGAGGTGCAAAGTCAGCCACTGCCTGGGGCTATCCAGCAGGAGCTAGAGAGAGATCTTCAGATTCCTCTTCTTTAATCAGGTTTCAAAGTGCCCAGACGAGGCCCAGCTGTAAAGCAAGGCAGGCTGGTGCTGGTGCTGGATTTTGGACCTTTGATTGATAGGTTTGGGGCTCCCTGACCCAGCTGCAGCTTGTTTAACAGAGTTTTAGCCTGAGAAAGGACAGACCATTCACATGCAAAAGATGCTGCACACAGCTTGGGTGGGGTTGTAAATTGGGTAGGCGGGGTCTCAGGAATCACTAGGGTGGAGCAAACAGAAATGGCTACCAGTCAGCCCTGCACTGGGGAGGTCCCAGCACGGGAACAATGACTGCTGTGAGCACCTTCATCTGGAAGAAAGCCACCCCCAAATTCCTGCCCTGATGCCAGACAGTCCAGTTTTTCCCGGTATGTGTCTGGGTCCCCCGGAGCCTCACCTGGCACTGGAGCTCAGAGGAAGTGGGAGCTTGTAAATTCAGTTCATGGTGCTGGCCTTTTAAGAGGAACAGCTGGGTCTCCAGTAGCCTGTGTATCACTCAGCCCCAGTCCGCACTGATTTTTATAGTCCGTAGTTCTTATGGCCCATAGGGACTTCTTTCCCCAGCTCTGGGACCATGGGCTGGGGGTCTGGTGTGGGGCTGGGATTCCTCGCTCCTCCAGGCAGCCTCCACAGAGGGAATCTCCCTTCTAATTAAAAAAGCGGCACACCCAGGTTCCAGACCAGCCCGTTCCGCACCTCTGGACCTCCTACCAGTCTCAATGCACTTTCTTCTTTACCTCTGTAGGTGTAGTACTTCCACTCAGCCAGATTTCCTGTGGTTCTGGATGATAGTTGATCTGTGTTTTAGTTGTAATTTTGATGTGCTTGTGGGAGGCAGCAAGTACAGGCGTTTATGTATGTCGCCATCTTGGTTCTCTCCAGTGTCTTTCTTTCCATCCTTTACCTAATGCCGTGTTCGGCAAACTGCGGCTTGCGAGCCACATGCGGCTCTTTGGCCCCTTGAGTGTGGCTCTTCCACAAAATACCACGGCCTGGGCGAGTCTATTTTGAAGAAGCGGCATTAGAAGAAGTTTAAATTTTAAAAATTTGGCTCTCAAAAGAAATTTCAATCGTTGTACTGTTGATATTTGGCTCTGTTGACTAATGAGTTTGCCGACCACTGACCTAATGGAAAGGCTTTCTGAAACCTAATTCTTCTGTCAGGCAATGTATGATGGGTATTCTTTTTCCTCACAAGACTCTGTGTATCTCTGTAATGGAAACCTCTCATTGTGTGTTGTTATTATTTAACTGTGTTTCCTTGTTAGATTCTTGAGGGCATGGACTTAGTTATTTTGGAACCTCAGCATAGTGTTTGGCACGTAGTGGGTGATAAGTATTTACTGAATGCATATAAATGTATGTTTATGTACACCATACTTTTGGACAACCCAAGACTAAGGAGAAGTAATATAAAGAGCTTACAAATTCATTTTTAAAATTTATTTTTATTTTACTGATATTGAGATGTAAAGTAAATAAGATAAAATGTACAGACCATAGGTTTTCACTTTGATGAGATATGACAGTTATACCCATATTACTGTTGCCCAAAAGATAATTATAGCATTTTCATCACCCCCAAAAGTTTTCTGGTTGCCTTTTCCATTTAGTTCTCTGCCGTCTTTCCCAGCGCTATGATTTCTAACAATGGAGATTAGTTTGGTTCTTGTGTGTTAATATAGCATGTGCTTTTTGGCATCTAGTGTCTTTTGCTTAACAAATATTTCCAGGTTTGTCCATGACGTTGGATATATCAGGGCTTTTATTTTTATTTTATTACTGAGTAGTATTTCATTAGATGAATATACTAAAATTTATATTTTCTTCTGTTGATGGGTTGTTTCCAGTTTTTTACTGTTAAGAATAAGGCCTATATGAATCTTTTTGCAAACATGTGTTTTCATTTCTCTTGAGTAAATACCTAGGATTGGAATTGTTGGTTCATAGGCAGATGTGTTTAAACTGTACATAAAACTGCCACTTTAGGTTTTCAAAGTGGTTTTCCATTTTATACTCCTTCCATGAATATATGAGAGCCCTAGTTGCTCTACATCCTTGCCAACATTTGGCTAATCAGGCTTTTTAATTTTAGCCATTTAATGGGTGTGAAATGATATGTTTGTTGTTTTTTATTTCTATGGCTAATGATGTTTTATACCTTTTCGTATTGTTTTTGATAATTAGTATTTTATTTTTTAATAAATCTTTATTCAGATTATTACAATTGTTCCTCTTTTTTCCCCTCCACCCGGTTCCCACCCCACCCTCTGCCCTTATACCACCCCCCCCCGTCCTCATCCATAGGTGTAAGATTTTAGTCCAGTCTCTTCCTGCACCCTCTACTCCCCTTTCCCTCTGAGAATTGTCAGCCCACTCCCTTTCTATGCCCCTGATTCTATTATATTCACCAGTCTATTCTGTTCATCAGATTTTTTTATTCACTTGATTTTTAGATTGACTTGTTGATAGATATGTATTTGTTGTTCATAATTTTTATCTTTACCTTTTTCTTCTTCTTCCTCTTCTTAAAGAATACCTTTCAGCATTTCATATAATTCTGGTTTGGTGGTGATGAACTCCTTTAGCTTTTTATTATCTGTGAAGCTCTTTATCTGCCCTTCAATTCTGAATGATAGCTTTGCTGGTAGAGTAATCTTGGTTGTAGGTTCTTGTTCTTCATCACTTTGAATATTTCTTGCCACTCCCTTCTGGCCTGCACAGTTTCTGTTGAGAAATCAGCTGACAGTCTTATGGGCACTCCCTTATAGGTAATTAACTGTTTTTCTCTTGCTGCTTTTAATATTCTCTCTTTGTCTTTTGCTCTTGGCATTTTAATTATGATGTGTCTTGGTGTGGTCCTCTTTGGATTCCTTTTGTTTGGGGTTCTCTGCGCTTCCTGGACTTGTAAGTCTATTTCTTTCACCAGGTGGGGGAAGTTTTCTGTCATTATTTCTTCAAATAGGTTTTCAGTATCTTGCTCTCTCTCTTCTTCTGGCACCCCCATAATTCTGATGTTGGTACGCTTGAAGTTGTCCCAGAGGCTCCTTACACTATCTTCATATTTTTGGATTCTTTTTTCTTTTTGCTTTTCCGGTTGAGTGTTTTTTGCTTCTTTGTATTTCAGATCTTTGACTTGATTCTTGCGATCCTCTAGTCTGCTGTTAGATCTCTGTATAATATTTTTTATTTCAGTCAGTGTATGCTTAATTTCTAGTTGGTCCTTTTTCATATCCTCGAGGGTCTCGCTAAATTTATTGGCCTTTTCTCGGAAATTCTTGAAAAACCTTATAATCGTGGTTTTGAACTCTATATCCAGTAGTTTGCTTTCCTCCATTTCTTTCATTTGTGATCTGTTTCTTTGTCTCTGCATTTTGGCTGCTTCCCTGAGTTGATAGAGTACCTTTGTGTGCTAGGTGTCCTATAGGGCCCAGTGGCTCAGCCTCCCCAGTTACCTGAGGTGGACACTCTTGGTGCACCCCTTTGTGGGCTGTGTGCACAGTTGTAGTTAAGTCTTGATTGTTGTTGGTATCACTGGGAGGAATTAACCTCCAGGCCAATTGGCTGTGAGGGTCAACTGTGTTTACGCTGGGAGAACTTCTGTGCTGGAGACACCCTTATGAGACAAGGCTTGCAGAAGCCTCCGTGCTCAGCTTGGATGGGGTGGAGTCTCAGGGCAGAGCAGACAGCATTGGTTTCCCATCAGCCCTGCCCTAATAGGCCCCTGTGTCTCAGTGTGCCGTGGTAATCGCTGCAAGCACCTCTGAGAGAAAGCTGCCCTCAAGTTCCACCCACTGCCAGACAGTCCAGTTTCTCCCCGAATGAGTCTGGGTTCCCAGAGTCTCGCCCGGAACTGGAGTTCAGTGCAGTCGGGAGCTTTTGTCTCTGTCCCGCTTGAGAAAGCCAGCCGTGCATTCAGTTTCCAGTTCTCTCCACGTGCGTGCCTCGGTACCTCTATCTCCTGCAGCTCCTCTGAGTCTCAGTGTGCTTTTCTCTTTCCTTCTAGTTGTAGAATTTCCACTCAGCCAGCCTTTCTGTGGTTCTGGATGATGTCCGTTTTGTCTTTTAGTTGTAGTTTTGAAATTGTGGTGCGAGGCAGCAGTTTAGGTGTTTACCTATGCCGCCATCTTGGTTTTTCTCGATAATTAATATTTTTTTGTGTGTAGATTGGCTATGTAAATTTTCTGCACATTTAAAAAAATTGGTGATTTTTTAAAATTGTTATTGACTAGAGAGGCCTGGTGCACGAAATTTGTGCACAGGTAGGGTCCCTAGGCCTGGCCAGCAATCAGGGCTGATCTGTGGGCTGACTGGTGGGGCCATCGGGGGACGGGGGGATCCTGCTGGCACCCGCCTTGGCTGGCCTAGGGCCTGTGGGCTGGGGGCAGCTCCTGCATTGAGCATCTGTCCCCTGGTGGTTAGGGTGCATCATAGTGACTGGTTGTTCTGCCAATTGTTTCACTGGTTGTTCTGCCGTTTGGTTGATTTGCATATTAGGCTCTTATTATATAGGATGTGTAAGAATTCTAAATATATAGTTGTCCTCGTTATCCATGGGGTTTGGTTCCAGGACCCCCATGGATACCAAAACATGCAAATGCTCAAGTCCCTTGTATAAAATGGTGCAGTACTTGCATATAACCTACATACATCTTTCTGTGTACTTTAAATCATCTTTAGATTACTTATAATACCTGGCTACAACATAAATGCTATGTAAATAGTTATATCCTGCATTGTTTAGGGAATGTTGAAAAGAAAAATTGTATGCACAGTATAGATGCAACCATTGTAGGCCTAACTATATAGTACATGTCAGCAATAATGTAACATTTCTCCCCCCTGTGCCCTTCCCCCCCCTTCCCCAGTATTTTCAATCCATGGTTTCGGTTCATTCTGGGAAAGAGGAACCCATGGTTTCGGAGGGTTGACTATATCTCAATACATGTTCATTGACAGATCAAGTATTAATAGTATTTTCTCCCAGTTTGTAGTTTGTTTTTTTCTTAACAGTATATGTTGATGAGCTGAAGCTTTTAATTTTGATGAAGTCCGGTTATTTTTTTAACAGAATATACTTTTTGAGTTCTAAGAATCCTTTGCCTACCCCAAAATCATGGAAATAAATTTCTGGTGCTTTCTTTTAGAAGCTTCATAGTCTTAACTTTTACATATAGGGCTGTGATCCATCTTAATTAATTATTGTGCGTGGTGTGAAGTAGGAGTTAGGGTTCATTTTTAAAATGACATTTATCCAATTCTAATACTATGGTTTGAGAAAACCTTCCTATACTGAAATGGCTTCGTGTTTTTTTCCAGAATTTGAACTTATATGTACAGATTTGTTTCTGGTGCATTGTGTTTCACTGACCTATTTGTTTCTTCTATGCCAATATCATACTGTCTCTGTTACCATAAGTCTTAGAATCAAATAGTGTGAATCTTCTAAAATTGTGTGAATCAGTCTAGTTCCTTAGTGTTTCCATATAAATCTTAAAATTGTTTTGTCAATTTCTATTTAAAAAAAATCTTTTGGGATTTTTATTGGGATTGTGTTGTTCTATAGATACATTTAGGGAAAACTAACTTCTAATAGTATTTGTAGTCAGCCTCTAACATGGCTTCCATTAATCCCTGCCTCCTCTCCTGGCCTTTGCACCCTTTTATAGTCATCTTGAATATTGTATTTGGATTATATATACCAATAGAATATGCTAAAAGTGGTGGTATATCACTTCTGACAGGGGTTTGTGTATTGCTCTCTTTCTCATCACTCACTGTAGGAGAAACCAGCTATTTTGTTGTAGAGAGGCCATTGTCACCAGGCGTCCTCAAACTACGGCCCGTGGGCCACATGCAGCCCAGCGAGGACATTTATCCAGCCCGCCAGGTGCCGCTGCCTGTCCTGCTTAGCAGCCGACTCGTCCCGGGCCCGCAGTGCGCATAGGAATTTGTTCATAGTTTTTTTTTTAAACTATAGTCCGGCCCTCCAACAGTCTGAGGGACAGTGAACTGGCCCCCTGTTTAAAAAGTTTGAGGACCCCTGGTCAAGACTGTGAAGGGTCTGTGATTTTACTCTACTTGCACTAGACTCCTTGGTCAGATTCAAAGACAGTTTATTTTCACAGGTATAGTAGTAGCAAGGGTATCAGCATTTTTGCATTAGTTCCTTGAGGTGTCTGATTCACACTGGGTGATGTGAAGAAGGCCAGTTGACACCTGCACATGCATTGGGTTGTGTTAGGGGAGAGGAACCCTAAACATGGTGAACCTGGATATATTATTGTTGACTATTACGGATTTCCCCCATTTTCACTCCCTTTGACCCTTCTACCCAGCTCCCTCCCCCCACCTCGCAGCCTTCACCACATTATTGTCTGTGTCCATGGGTTTATGAATATATGCATATATGTTCTTTGATTGCTCTCTCCCCATCCTCCCCACCCTTCTCTCCTCTGAGATCTGTCAGTCTCTACCATTTATCCAGACTTCTGGTCCTATTTTGTTCATCAGTTTATTTTGTTCTTTAGATTCCACATATAAGTGACATCATGTCTTCCTCTGACTGGCTTATTTTGCTTAGCACCATAATCTCCAGGTCCATTCATGCTGTTGCAAAGGGTAACAGTTCCTTCTTTTTTAGTATTTCATTGTGTATATGTAGCACAACTTTTTTATCCACTCATCTACTGATGGGCACTTGGGCTATTTCTAAATCTTGGCTATTGTAAATAATGCTGCTATGAACATTGGAGTCCATATATTCTTTCTGATTGGAGTTTTGGGATTCGTAGGATATATACTTAGAAGTGGGGTCACTGGGTCAAAAGGCAGTTCCATTTTTAATTTTTGGAGGAAATTCCATACTGTTTTCCATAATGGCTGCACCAGTCTGCATTTCCACCAACAGTACACTAGGGTCCTATAATAGATAATACAATAATCTTACCTAATAATAGACAAACGTGTAAATTGACCCACAGCCAATCAGAGCGAGTATGCAGATTAGAAGGCCTGCTATGAGAGGGTGGGCGGGGTCGAAGGGATCTACAGGAGCGGAGTGCCAAAGACGAGACTGTAGACTCCGGAGTCTGCAGCAAAGACGAAGAAGGTAGACTCTGGATGGAGCGAAGGCCTGGGTCCTGGGTGCTGGAGGAAAACCGGTGCTGGAAGCCAAGGGAAGGAAGGCCTATTGCACGAATCTCTTCGTGCAATGGGCCTCTAGTTAAATAATACACATCCTCTCCAGTGGGCAGTGAACATACCTGCTCTTTGCTCTGGAGACTTTATGGTCCAAGGTTGTTTACTTCATAGACATCTTTGTAAAAGGTAGTCTGGAACAAAAGGCAGTCAGAGCTTTACTAAGCAAGATGTGCAGAATAGCAAGAGACCCATGGAGTATAGTCTACTGATAGCTATATGACAAAGAACTGAGACCTTCTGCCAATAGCCTTGAGTAAGCTTGGAAGCTGATCCTCTAGTCTTTAGTTGACTGAAGACCTAACTACAATTTGACTAAAATCTCATGAGAGACCTTTGAGCCAGATCCACCAGCTAAGCTGCTTCTGTATTCCTGACCTTTAGAAATTGAGATAATAAGTATTGTTTTCAACTGCCAGGTTTTGGGATAGCTTATTATACATCAGCTAGAGGCCCATTGCATGAAAATTCGTGCAATAGGCCTTCCTTACCCTTGCTGTTGGCACCAGTTTTCCTCCGGCACCTGTGACCCAGGCCTTCGCTCTGGCTGCCGCCTTCTGTCTTCGCTCTGGTTGAAGTCTTCGCTGCGGCCGGAGCCTTCAGTCTTCGCTGCAGCCGGAGCCTTCAGTCTTCGCTCCAGCCGGAGCGCCGCTCCTGTAGCTCCCTCCGCCCCCACCGTCCCCCTCATAGCAGGCATCCCATTCCTCCTGGTCGCTCCGCACCTGCATGCGTGCTGCCCAGAGGCCCGGAGCGGTTGGGGGGGCAGAGCCGCCACCATCTTTGTCGGGTTAATTTGCGTACTCACTCCTGACTGGCTGGTGGGCGTCATGAAGTGATGGTCAATTTGCATATTTCTCTTTTATTAGTGTAGATAGATTATTGGTACAGTTGTGTACCTCTCCTTTTGTTTAGATCATTTTTATTTTCACATGCACTATACCAGTAAACATATGGGTAGCAAAAGTAAGTATACAGTTGTTCACAATAAATAATACAATAATTAATAAATAATACAAGAATGAACTCTGTGTTTCACATACTCATAACTGTAAACCTGCTTTTGCCCATCCCTGTATGTGTGTGTGTGTGTGTGTGTGTGTGTGTGTGTGTGTGTGTGTAGACAGTCCTCGGTTTATGTCGGACTTGGTGTAGTCTTTTCGTGGTTACATCGCCATCTCCCATTTATTTATAAAATAAAAAATTCCGTCATTTTGACATATGTACATATGTGCTCTATGTTTTTTTATTATTTACTAGAGGCCCGGTGCACGAAATTCGTGCACGGTGGGGGGGTTCCCTCAGCCCAGCCTGCACCCACTCCAATCAGGGGCCCCTCAGGGTCCCCTGTGTAATCGGGCCTAAACCGGTGGTCGGACACCCCTCTCACAATCTGGGACCGCTGGCTCTTAACCACTCACCTGCCTGCCTGCCTGATTGCCCTAACCCCTCTGCCTGCCTGCCTGATCGCCCCTAACCTCTCTGCCTGCCTGCCTGCCTGATCACCCCTGTCTCTGCCTGCCTGCCTGATCGCCCCTAACTGCCCCTGCCTGCTTGCCTGATCACCCCTAACTTCCTTCCCTTGCTGGTCTGATCTCGCCCCCAATTGCCCTCCCCTGCTGGCCTGATCTCGCCCCTAACTGCTCTCCCCTGCTGGCCTGATTGCCCCTAACTGCCCTCCCCTGCCGGTCTGATCTCACCCCCAGCTGCCTTCCCCTGCTGGCCTGATCGCCCCTAACTGCCTCTGCCTGCCTGATCACCCTTAATTGCCTTCCCCTGGCGGCCTGATCTCGCCCCCAACTGCCTTCTTCTGCCAGCCAATTTGGTTCTGATTGGTCAGTTTCTATGCCAGTCAGCGTCAAAAGCTCCGCCTTCTTGGCAGCCATTGGCTCCTCACAGTTGACTCAGATTTGGTTCTGATTGGTCAGTTTCTATGCCAGTCAGTGTCAAAAGCTCTGCCTCCTAAGTAGCCATTGGCTCCTTACATTCACCCAGATTTGGTTCTGATTGGTCAGTTTCTATGCCAGCGTCAAAAGCTCCGCCTCCTAGGTAGCCATTGGCTCCTTACATTCACCCAGATTTGGTTCTGATTGGTCAGTTTCTATGCCAGTCAGTGTCTTGGCTTGTCAACAGGGCCTGATCAGAAAGGCGGGGCTGATCAGCAGCCCCGATGGAGGCCTGGAGAGAAATGGAGGCACGGGTTGGCCAGGCTGGGAGAGAAAGAGAAGCAAGTTCTGATCAACAGTTGCCACAGAGGGTATGGATCAGACCAGCCGTGGGCTGGATCCAGCTGTTCTATCCGGTTCTCTTGCTCTCCCCTCAGCTCCTTTACTTTGAATTTATATTAGTTCACACAAACGCTCCATCCATGCTTTTGTTCCGGCCCTCCGGTCCAGTTTAAGAACCCATTGTGGCCCTCAAGTCAAAAAGTTTGCCCACCCCTGGATCAGATCCTGCCTCTCTCTCTGCAGGCCTCTCTCCGGGCCTGATCCGCAGTCCCCTAGGCAGTCAGTGCTGGGTTGGGGCGCCAGCAGCAGCCCCAGTCAGTGCTGGGTCACCACGACAACCCAGCACTGACTTCCCATCTGGTCACGCCTTCGGTCGTAATGGTCGTTACGACCCTGGCTCTTTATTATATAGATTTACCACAAGTAAAGGTCAGGAATTGTTATCTTTAAGTTTTTTTTACTGTTTCACTTCATTATTGCTGTGTATGTGCTCCATGTGAGTGACGTAGGTGCTTATGTAGGTGGATTCTGACTTATGGCGAAAATTGCGTTACATCGCGCCATAGGGACGAATCTCCAATGTAACCCGAGGACCTGCTGTGTGTATGTGTATATATATACATCAACTTACTGAATTAGGCTTTCACATATTTATAAAGAAACATTTTAATGTTCTCTGTAGAGATCTTGCATGTTAGTTATTCCTAAAGATTTTTCTTGTTGGTGCTATTACAAATAAAATTTTCTAAATCTCATTTTTCAAATTTTTCCTGCTAGTCTACATATATAATAATTGTTTTAAAAATTATTGTCCTTGTATTCTTTGACCTTGCTTAAATTTATTTAGTTCCATTAGTCCTTTGTAGATTACTCAGGATTTTCTTCACGAAACAATGATATCTATGAATAAGACAGTTTTACTCTTTTCTTTTTTATTTTATGTTTCTTTTTATCTTACCTTATTGCATTGTCTGGCATCTTCAATTTAATGTTGAAGAGGAATGGTGAGAATGAACATCTTGTCTTGTTCCGAATCTTACGGGGGAAGCAGTATGTTTTTTTGTAGATTGAAAGAAGAAATATCAGGTGAAGGATGTTCCTTTCTATATTAAGTGTACTGAGATTTTTATTTTTAAATAATGAATAGTTATTGATTTTCATCAAATATCACCTTTTTGGTATTTATTGAGATGATTGCATGGTTTTTACCCTTTATTCTGTTACTTTAGTGAGTTACATTTATTAATTTTTGAAAGTTAAACCAAACTTGCATTCCTGGGAAAACCTCACTTGGTTATGATGTATTGTCCTTTTATATTTCTGGATTTGTTCTGCTAATATTTTGTTAAGGATTTTAGTATCTATGTTCATGAGGAATATTGGTCTGTAATTGTAATTTCTTGTAATGCCTTTTGGTAGCATGTTTATGCTAGTTGTTTAAAACTATTTAAGAAGTATTTCTTCTGTTTTCAGAAACAGTTTGTATAAGATTAGTATATATTTTTTAACGTTTGATAGCCATCCAGGCATGGAGGGATTTTTGTGTGTGTATGTGGGAAGGCTTTTGATAGCAGATTTTGTTTCTTTAGTAAATATATTAGAGGCTCTGTGCACGAATTTGTGCACTGGAGGGGTCCAGCCGGCCAGCCTGATGGGGGCCATCGGGAGCAGGCCAGCTGGGGCGAGGGGCTCCAGGCGATATGCCGGCCGGGGCCGGCTGGGGAGAGGGGCCGCAGGGGGTTGGCTGGCCAGCCCCAGCTCAGGGGTGAGGGACTGTGGACGTTCTGGTCGTTCCACCGTTTGGTCAATTTGCATATTACCCTTCTATTATATAGGATGATTATGATTATGCAGATTTTCTATTTTGTCTTGTTTTTCAAGCATTTTGTCTATTTCATTTGCATTATCAAATTTTTTGGCATAAAGTTTGTAATATTCCCTTCTGATCCCTTTAATGTCTATAGGATCTGTAGTGATCTCTTTTAGTCCTGATGTTGGTAGTTTATAGTTTATTCTTTTCTTGGTCATTTTTGCTAGGTGTTTAGCAGTTTTATTTCTTTCCACAGCATTTGGTTTCAGTGGTTTATTTTAATTGACTTGTGCTCTTATCTCGATAAAATTTCCTTCATTCTACTTTCTGTTGGTTTGATTTTTTCCTAACTTTTTAAGATGGAATTTAGATATTTAAATTAATAAAAATATAAGCACTTCAAGCTATACCTTTCTCTCTAAGCATTGCTTTGCTACATCCCACAAAATTTTATATGTTGTATTTTCATTATGAATCAGTTCAAAGTATTTGCTAATTTCCCTTTTGATTTCTTTAAAGAATGGGTTATTTAATATTTTGGGTTTTTCTATATAGCTTATTGTAAGTTATTTCTATTATAATTCTCTGGTGGTCAGAGAATATATTCTGTGAGAGTTTTGTCTTGAAATTTGAGACTTATTTTATGATGTACACGGTTTATTATACAATTAAGTCAAGTTGGTTAATAGTGTTCAAATCTATATCAGAGATCAGAAAATTTCTGGTAAGAGGCTTTAGAAAATGTTTTATGGTTTTTTGACCTATATAGTCTCTGTTGCAAGTACTCTGTCCTTATAGAGCAAAACAGCCTTGTATGTAACTGAATGGTCATGACAATCTTCTAATAAAACTTTATTTACAAAGATGGGCAGATGACCTTATTTTTGATCCGTGATCTGTGTGCCAACAGATTGTTTTTTATCCATTTCAGTTGCTGAGAGAGAGTGGTATTATAATTTACAACTATAACTGCAGAATTGTTAATTTCTTATCAGTTTTTGCTTCATATATTTTTTCATGCAGTTTTTGTTTCAAGTTCTAGTGTTAGGTGCATTTTCATTTAAGATTGTTATGCCTTCTGGATGAATTGAACCTTTTTACCTTTGGTAATTCTCCTTTATTGAAGTTGGTTTTTTCCTGCTATTAATGTAACTAGACCAGTTCTTTTTTATTTAATGTTTACATTTATGGTGTATAATTTTTCATCATACTTTTTACCTGATTGTGTTTGTTTTAAAGCTCATTGCCTATAGACAGCATATATTTAATGGGTTTGTTTTCTTTCTGTCTGTCCTTTCCTTCCTGTCCTTCCCATCTTCCTCCTTCCCTGCCTCCCTTCTTTTCTAATAGCAAACCTACCTAACAATCCCTACCTTTGAGTGGAGAGTTTGGTAATTTTACATTTAATGTTATTTATATGGTTGCGTAAGACTACCATTTCGCTATGTGTTTTGTATTTGTTTTATCTAGCATCTTTGTGCTATTGATGCGTAATCTTTTGATTCAACAGTGCTATTTTTTGCTTTAAATAGTTACTTTTCAAAGAATCTAAGAGAAAAGAATAAGAGATAGTCTTTTGTATATACCTACATTATTATTTTCAGGTTCTCTTTATTTCTTTGTGTACATCTAAGTTTCCTCTGATGTCTTTTCCCTTCAGCTTGAAGAACTTGCTTTAACATTGCATAGTGTACAGATGTAGTGATAACTTTCATTTAGTTGAATGTGCATATATTTTACTCCTACTTTTCAAGAATATTTTTGATACTCTTCTTTAATCATTTAAAAGATGTACAGTTGATTCTTGAGCAGTATGTATTTGAACTGCATGGTTCACGTATATGCAGATTAGAAGATGATATTTTCTATCTGTGGTTGGGAATCTAAGTATGAGGGGGCCAACTTAAGTTGTTTTCCAATCTTAGACCAGGCGGGAGTTGACTCTCCTAAACCCCCACATTGTTCAAGGGTCAAATGTATTTTTACTGTCTTCTGGTCACCAGTGTGTCTTTAACTTTCTTTTGTTTTGTTTTGTTAACAATTTGATGTGTATTTTTCTTTTATTTTTTTTTTTTGTATTCTGCTTAATTTGCTGAGCTTACTGATCTGTAAGTTGATATTTTTCACCAAATTTGTGACATTTAAATATTCTCTCTTCTCCTTCTGAGATCTTTGTTATTCTGCTTAAAATTGTACTATAGGTCTGTGAAGGCTTGATCTTATACTTTAAGATGGGTTTGTAGAAAGAGTGGGGTGTTTTCTAAGTCCTTGTAACTCGGTTAACTTCAGGCTCATGTCTCCTTTGCAGTGGGCAGAAGCTGAAATTGCTGTGAGTTTTTCAACTTTCCAGTTGTTTTCTGCTCCGCTTCTTGATATCTTCCCTGAGCATATGCTGTAGGACAGTGAAAATTTTGAAGGAGTTTATATTAGCTTTTGAGCCTTCCCCTGCTGTGGTTCACTCCTTTCCTGGATTTTCCCTTTGAATTAACAGTCACTCTGTGGCCATGAACTTTAATAAAACTGTAGTTTTCTGCTTGAGTTCTAGTGACCTTGTGCTATTGTAGACTAAGAGTGTCTTGGGGAAAAGCTGTATAAATTGTAATCTCCACTGGTGTACCTTCCTTCTTTCACTGGTCAAATCTCCAATTTCCAAAATAAGCTCTTATTTTCTTTTACCTTCAGATCATTTTTAAAAGTATTTTATTTAGAGTTTATAATTGTTATCTGTGGAAGATTAGTTAGTGAGTTGGCATAAGCTTACTCCACCATTATTAGAAATCTTCACACACTCATTTTCATTCATTTCAAACTGGGCCATTCATTAAGCACAGTTGCTCACTTACCTTTTTTTATGATTACACATTTTTAGAATAAAATAGAAATTTACTGTTGCTTCAATTACAATACATAGTGAAAAGCCAGGAGCTAAAGAATGTTTATAAAGACTGGTGAAAGGGACAGCCATATATTTTTTTAAAATATATTTTGTCGATTTTTTACAGAGAGGAAGGGAGAGGGATAGAGAGTTAGAAACATCAATGTGAGAGAAATATCGATCAGCTGCCTCCTGCACACTTCCTACTGGGTATGTGCCTGCAACCAAGGTACATGCCCTTGACCGGAATCGAACCTGGGACCCTTGAGTCCGCAGATCGATGTGCTATCCACTGAGCCAAACCGGTTAGGGCAACAGCCATATTTCTATTGCTGTTTCTTTTCCTCTTTAATAGCATCAATCTCTAATAGACAGCAGTGGGACACTTGGTTCTAGATAATATTGGAAGAAAAATGTCATTTTTCAACTGCCTTTGACCTTTACTTCTCTTGGTATTTCTACTCCGTGGAAAAAGTACTAAAATGTGAATGTTCAACTGCTCCAGTCTCAAAATTCATGTTTATGATCGGACTGTTGGACATTTATTTAACTTTATTATTTATTTATTTATTTTTTAAAATATATTTTATTGATATTTTACAGAGAGGAAGGGAGAGGGATAGAGAGCTAGAAACATCGATGAGAGAGAAACATCGATCAGCTGCCTCCTGCACACCTCCCACTGGGGATGTGCCCGCAACCAAGGTACATGCCCTTGACTGGAATTGAACCCGGGACCCTTCAGTCCGCAGGCGGACACTCTATCCACTGAGCCAAACCGGTTTTGGCAGACATTTATTTAACTTTAAATGGTTAGCTGGAGTAGCTCAGGTCCAGAGGACCCTTTAGGATTATTCTACAAAAGTTTGAGTTTATACTTCTGACTTTAGCTAAACAGATTTTTTTTACATGAGGGAACTGGTTGAGTTGGTTGTAGAGATGGTGCATACATCTGCTAATTTAATGCTTGTAGCATAAGTATAAGGTTAACATTAAGGTAGTCTAAATAAATTTATTAAGGTGTGTTGATTTTTAATTTTTCTCTTGAATTTGGACAGTGCCTATTCTCTTATAATGTAAATATAACCTTGTAAGAAGGTATATTTTAAAATTTGAACTTGCTACTTTAGAAAGTAAATGCATTCAAAACTTGATGTTCTTCAGGTTGTGAGAAATGCTCACCTGTCCAAATTCAAATAATGGACTCGGAGACAGAAGTATGGCGAAAACGAGACTTGTAATACGGTCTTGCAAGAGTGGGTGCCCGATTTAACAGGCACACACGTAGTGATTACAGAGCACAGGCTGTAGGGTGCGAGAGTCCCTCCAGTTTTTCATTGGCTGAGTACTATGGGGTTAACAGTTTTCCCTATAGATAGTTCAGTTCTCATTGTCTCCCATTGGGCCATTTAAAAAAAAATGGGCTGAGGCCTTTTCTAGTTGTCTCCACCTCCCCCTCTCTAGTTGAGGCAGGCACCTCAAGCTTTCCACTGTGATGCTGGCTCATGTACACAGTTCTTTGTTCTTACACCCTTTCCCCTCCTCCCTATATTCTGTTTGCCCTGGGAAAATCCAGTAACTGTTTCCATTAAAAGTTGACTGTGCTGAAGATGGACCACAGAGGCCTATTTCCTACGAGGTAAATCCTTAATGTTCTTCAGGTAAATCCTTAAATGTTTTTGCTGACAAAAGGAAAGTGAGTTACATGATGAAACCCCAATTATGGTATTGGACTTTTTCTCTTTAGTTAAGAGACAGGTGGACACATTTAGCTCTTTCTATTATTGTCTAGCCCTAAATAACATTTCCATCTCTATCAATTAGGGTTTAAAGAGAAGTAAAATTATTGTCATGATTGATTTTTACCAATTGTAAGAACTGGTTATACACTCCTGAGTCTGATGCTAGGCTTGAAATCAGTCATCAGGGCTGGCTCTTCAGAAGGGAAGACAGATGTGAAGTGCAGGAGAGTAAGGTTAAACTGGAACCTCTAAAGATCTGAAACTTAAGGAAATAAGCTGGAACCTGTGAGCACAGACTTGAAACTTTATCACTATCTCACTGCTTCCAGACTTGCAACTTTGATACAGGTAACTTGTAGTAGGTGTGGCACACCTCATAATAGACCTGCACATAAACCAGCCCCCATATTATTTGGAAAAGCAAAGGAGAGCTGACAGAGCTGGAGGAACTGTGGGCCAAGTTGCTGCCCCAGGCCATTGAAAGGGAGCCCAGATAGCCATGAGAATGTGTGAAAATTGTTGACATCTTGAACATTTCTGCTACTTCACTTTTGTCTTCTTAATCTCATGAGAATTTCTTTATAGGCCAACCCTAACCCACACCATGCAGGGAACAGAATTTGGAGAAATGTACTTTCAGCCTACCTAAGATGACAATGAAAAGCCATCACAGTTTATCTTGTCACCATGGCACCTATGCACACTTCTTTTAATCTCATTTAATTTACAGATAAGCCCAACCTAGGCTCTCTCCTATTGCTTCTGCCCTAAGCCATTCCTTGTTTCACTGCCTCCAGCTTTAATAAACATACTCTCAAAATAAGTAAAAAAAACAATACTGAAATATGATATGAGATTAGCTACTATGAGATGACTATAGAAAGGGAGATAAATAAGTTGGTTAATATACGTGTAAATTTTTTACATCAATATACAGAAGATATACTCATTAGAATTTTCATTTTTGCAACTAATGATGTGGTTGTAGTTGTTATCTATAATTGCCTACTCCTTCTGTCATTTCACATTCCCTCTGTTCTTGGCAAGTAATACCTTAGCTGGTTGTGGTTTTTGCCTGGTGGAGTGACCCAAACCTTTATTCCTTAAAGGTCTGGATCATTAGCAGTCCTGCTTGTATTGTTTCCACTGATTTTAATCACAGTACAATATGGAAATGCTAAATGGCATCCTAGAGGAACTCCTGCATACTTTTCCTTAGCCTCTCTTATGTACTAGCAACCTAGCTTCCCGAACTCTTGGTAAGATCACTCACCTTGGTTAGTTCTGTAACCCTCTTCTTTGTTGATTCATTGGCATGAAAAGGCCAAAGTGGCTGGGTGGCAGTCTCAACTTCCAGTTTAATGGAACCCTTGCTGCATCCCTTAGTGAAAGCTAAGATCCACCAAGGAACTGTGTGGGCATAGATGCATATAGGTGGGTAGATACTTGGTGTGCTATATATTTGGAAGCAAAGTAAATTATTTAAGAGTGAGATTGAGTTAATACAAATTAATATATACGTTTTACAATACTTGGGGAGTTAATCAGGATACCCTATTCACAGGTATTAATTTATATTGAATGAATTGTAAATATATCCAGAAAAGTACACGTAATTTTTCTTTATTATATAATACTTAATAAATTAATGGACAGATGGTTGTTAGTAATTGTTATGTAATTTTAGGTCTGTTATGCTTTTTTTTTTTTTGTTTCCTAAAGAAGAAAACAAGAATTATATTTACCATTTTGAACTGTTTTATAAATTATTTTAAGATAATATAAAATAGTGAGTATAAATGACTTCTTTTTCACAAAAGAAAATATTTCAGTAGCATCGCATGTTATGTCTACTCTGAAACTGAAGTTATGTAGTGTGGTGACTAGAGGGTGATTTTGGAGTGAGCTCTCCTGCCTTTCCATAAATTTCAGTTGGCTATTATTCTGTAACCTCCCCCCCACTCCTAATTCAGTGTATATTATTATTCCTCATGAATCTGTGGATCAGATGAATGTTTCTGATCATCTGGGCTAGATTGGACTCATATTAACCAAGGTGATTTCATCTGGTGTCACTCATATATCTGTGGTCACTTGGCAGGTTGTCTGGGGACTAGGGCAGTGGTCGGCAAACTCATTAGTCAACAGAGCGGCAAACCGCAGCTCGCGAGCTGCATGTGGTTCGTGAGCCGCAGTTTGCCGACCACTGGTCTAGGGTGACTTCTCCTATTTCTGGTGGTTGGCTGGCTCTCTGCCAGATGATTAAGGATGACTCTCATCATTCATCAGGCAAGTTTTTGCTTGTTCACATGGTAGTGGCAGTATTCAAAGAGAGGTAGTGGAAACATGCAAGGTCTCTTGAGGTCTATACTTGGAATTGATGCAATGTCACTTCTGCCATGTTCTGTTGGCCAAGGCAAGTCAGGAGGCCAGGCAAGATTCAAGGTGTGGGGAAATAAACTCTGCCTCTTGATGGAAATGAGTTGCAGTGTCACATTATACCAGTATGGATACTAGGAGGGATAGAGAATTGGGGCCATTTTATGATCATTCTGATCTTGCACAAGTCTCTTCATCTCTCTGAATCTGTTTCCTCACCTGTAAAAATGGTTAGGACAGTAATGATACTGAGATTATTTTGAGGATTAGATAAAATAACCTTTGTGAAGTGCTTAGGGTAGGTATTGTCTTCATATATGCCAGTACGTACTTAGTAAGTGTTAACTATTGTTACTTAAAATAATCACTCAGGTGTTTATACTCATGACTAAATACTCAATCCTGTGATACTTGTTATAGTTGAGGAGACAGACTTAAGTTGCTTGAGTTACCAAGATGCCAAGGTTGGTGATAGACGCAATATTTGAACCAAGCTTTTTGTTTGCTTGTTTTTGTTATGATAATCTAATATTTACCTTTGAGAGTCAGTAACTGTGGTAAAAATGTGGGCTCTGGAGCTGACTTGATTGTGTTTGAGTCCCTACCCAACCCCTTAAAAGCTAGTAGCTAGTCAGCTTTGGGCAAGTTGCTTAATCTGTTTATGCCTTACTCTCTAGGAAAAGAGATTGCTTACCTCACAAGGTTGTTGGTGAGGATTAAATGAATGAATACACATTAATTGTTTAGAACTGTGAGCCCTGAATTCAATAGGGCATGCGCCTTCATGGGTCGTGGTTTGTTTCTTACGTGTTCGCTGATCCTTGAGTAGGACTCATAATTGTGCTTAAAATTTGGGAGCCTAAATTGAGAAGTTTTTGTTCTGTTTTAACTGCACAGAGGTTTTGCTTTTTAATTTACTAAGACCTAGATTTGCTATATACTGGGAACTTTCTGGGGTTCTCATTTAAAGGATGAGTCTGACTTCCCTGCTTCTGTTAATATTTAGTTACCTCTCTCCACAACCCTTCCAATTTGGACTATTATGCTTTCAAGTCCCCAGAATTCTCTTGTTTTATTATAGCTGCTTTTCATGGTAGTCTATTTTAGTTACTATGTATACAAATCTCTCCATATTTCATTGAAAACACTAATTAAAATTTAAAAAATAATTTTGTGTTTCTGTATTAACGTTTTATTTTATTTGGCCTGTTTTTTGTTTTGTTTTGTTTGTTTTTTTCTTGTGTGGGTTATCCCTGGTATGGTAAATGAATTGACTGAGAGAAGCTTCAAAAAAGTTGCAATATTGTTAGGGTATGTGGGCTGGGGAGCATATTGGCAGAGTTTGTGTCAAGACAGATTCCTGAGAGAGTATTGGGTCACAAAATCCCAACTTGATTTATCTTGCAGAGACTATGCCAAGTCAAGAAAGTTCAGGTGCAAAGCCTATCTTATTTCTATTTTGGTTTCTGGTGTGCTTTCAAAATCTTGTTTGCCTTGTTCTCTGAACTGAGATTATTAATATGAATTGGAAGGAGTTGCTGTAGAGGTAGGAGTATGTTACTGGAAGATTCTGTTTGCTTGTTTGTTAATTATGGTGGGCCTAAGGCAGGGAACTTTGACCCTCTTGTCTTCATTCCAGCATCACTCTCCTCCCAGTGATTTCTGAGTTGGTTTACTGAGTTCTGCAGGTTTTGATTGTTTTGAATATCAGCATAGTAAGTGATCTGATTTCTAACATCACTTTCATTTTTTTATTTTATATTTCTTTGGCCATTTTAATGGATTTGGGGAAGAGGAGAGATAAATGTTACAATGCAGTTGCCCACCATAAAATCAGGAGTTTCATTGAAAAATATATAAAGGTTTATCTCTTGTTTTCAGGTTGAAAAGTTTTTTTTTCACCTGAGATAAGATTTTTATGCATATTCCCTCCTTTCTATCCACCCCTTTTGTTGTTTTTATTTGTTTTTTGGTATGCACGATGAGGTGGAAATATTATGCTTTTGTTTGTTCTTATTTGTTCTTACCTTTTTTCCCCTCCCTACTAACTGTAATTTTTTTTCCTAGATTGAGAAGTCATTGAGGTACGTTTCAGGCCAGACTTTTGTAAACGGTTTTCAATTAGAGTAGAAAATCTCAGAATGAATTACACAAAAGAAGAATGTTATGTAATCAGGGTTTTTCTTGTTTCGTTTTTTGTGTTTTTTTTTTGTCTTTTTGTTGTTGTTTGTTTCTTGAAGTGTACTTATATACTGGGTTGCATTGCAGTTTAGAAAAGTTTGAAAGACATTGTTATAGCTTTAGACTACAGCTTGTAATGTGCTTTTCCAAGGAAATCATTATTCAAAATGAGATCTATAAAGCTGAGCTCCTCCAATTGAAGGTTGTTCCCTTCTCTACAACAACCTTAAGCCATTTTGTTGAAGCCCACAGGTTCCAGTGAACACTATTACAGGTGTGGAGGAAGAAAGCCAGACTGTGGTTCTAGGCTGCTCCTGAGCTAAAAACAGAGACCTCTGCTTTTTAGATATTTTGTAACTTTAGAAGTTGGTGGGAAATTTTGTTTCAAACTAGGGCTCAGCTGTTAAAGAGTATTTCAAAACATTGAGATAACCAAAGCTTTGAGACAAATTAAACTTGTCTTTAAATAAATCAACATAATACAAGCAACATTTGGATGTTTTCTTAATTATTGTATTCAACCTTTAGTTTTGTCTGCTGCTTTTCTAGAAGGACATCTGATGGAGAGCAGCCTGTTAACCCTACTCATTTTTGGTATGGTTTCTTTCAGTCTTCTCAGTTATTTATTTTCTTTGCCCTGTCACCACTGAAGATAGGGTAAGATGTACCGTAGTGCTACTTACATATGTCTGCGAGAATCTCTTGTAAACATATAGTGAGGTTTTTAAAAGTTCTTCGTTCATAGTACCCTTAGTGTTTCATCTTTTTTTCTTTATTGAGCCAAGAAATAATACCTAATAGTTTTGTTTTAGTTAGGTACAAAAAGCTTAATAAATATTTATGGTCTAAGAATTGCACATATATTGAAAGAAAAAATGCTTCCTTTTTTATTCTTAAATAACAACAGTTACAACCCTGGCTGGTGTGGCTCATGAAGCGCTGTCCTGTGCACCACACGGGTGGCGGGTTTGATTCCTAATCAGGGCACATATTTGGGTTATTACAGGTTCAATCCCCAATCGAGTTGTGTGCTGGAGGCAGTGGATCAATGCCACCCCTCCTCTCTCTCTTTCTCCCCACTTCCTCTCTCTCACTTCCTTTCTCCAAAATACCAATTTCATAAAAGAAAGAAAGAAGGGAGGGAGGGAGGAAGGGAGGGAGGGAAGAGCAGTTAGTGATGGGATATGTTTACCTCCATTCCTCTTTTTCTTTTTCCTTCCTTCCTTGTACATGTTGGGCATGTACAAGATCTCAAGTCTTAGAATCAGAATTGACACTGCCACCCTTATTTTTTATTTCATGTTGATGTTCATGCAGTATTTTTTTGTCACATCAACTCCTCAAACCCAGTTTCTCAAAGATGCTGTACCTTCAGAAGGAATAAAGAATGTTGAAAGGGAAGTACCTTGAGATACTGGTGTCTAATAGATATTGAGGATTTGCTGTGTTTTTTCTCCATAATTAAAAATATCCCACAATGCCTATGAGTTTGCCATAGTGTCCGGGGTATTTCAAGATGTCTTGGTGCACAATTTAATAACTTCAGGTATAGTGCTTCACAGTTTATACAGTGATTAAGCAAATAATTACTATCTACATTTTATAGAACAAAAAAGGAGCCATCTTTGTAGGATAAAATTACAGATATTGTACAAAGATGATCTTCTGAACTGTTTGCATCTCAGAAAATAGTCTATAATTTCAAGTTTATTTCTGATTGGTATTTTTGCAATGTAGTTCATTTTTTGAGTTTTTACCCTTTTAGTGGAAGAAAATTTGTTTTCCAGGGGATTGAAAAGAAATATCTTTCAAAGTGAAAGCAGAACCATTTTAATATTGATGTTCTTTCTGCTGCTAGTTTTCCTGGGAAAATGTGGGGGGAAAAGATCCAAAATTAATTTTCACTTGAGTAATTAAGTAATTGCATTCATTAATGGATCTGTGAAGAACAGATCATTTTAACTGATATTGTAAGAGAGCTGAATAGTAAGAATTGCAAACAACTGCAGGTATATAACACAATAAGATTACAGAGTTTTAGACTTGGAAGGTGATTAGGTGGGATGAGGATTGGGACATCTAGTTTAATTTATCTGTACCTTTTAGGATTTTGCGGTGGGAGGTAGAAGAAAGGAGAGAGGAAGGAAGGAAAAAGAAAAAGAGGAATGGAGAGTGATATATTGTGATTTTATTCTTTTTAAAGGCAGAGGTGCCTTTGACAGTTCAGAATACTTACACTCTTGGCTCTTGCCACAGTATAGAACCTTGAGTATCTGTTGCTTAGTCTTCATTTAAAAGTTCAATTTTAATGAAGAAAACTTGAAGGATAGTCAATACACAATACTTGTAGATTATTGTTTTTTCTTTCTTTAAGGATTGTTTTTAAAAAACACTTCATTACAAATACTTGTGAAATAGCATTTCTCAAAGTCAAAGCATGTTTAAGTCTGTTTTTACATACTTACAGTAGAAATAATTTTAAAATCTGTCTTTGCCATTTAGTTCTGTACATATTTTTTTATTTTTCCCCATCTCCCAGAGGTACTTCTATTTTCGGTGTAGTTGTGGTAGTGCTTGTCTTACAAAAGTGTTATCAGCACCTACAATGTGTACATACATACACACTTTGAGAATACTAATGCTTTTCTCACTTCTCGGTATAGATCAGCAATTTCATCTGGTGTGCTGCAAGAATTTTTAAAACATGCAATACCTGACTGACTATTTAGTCAAGAGCACTGACGTCTTTTCCCTTAGATTGTCAGATCGGCAAAAAATGTATTTTTTTGGTGTCCTGCATAATTTTAGTAATTAGTTTATGTGTGCCATGAGATAGTTTGAAAATTACTGTTGTAGATGATCTGATACAATTTGTTCTTCATAATAACTGTATAATCATGGTAAAGATATACCATACTTCATTTAGCTGTACCCTTGTTGATATATCAGGTGTTTTTCATGTGTTTTCCCCACTATAAGCTATGCTGAAATAAATATTCTTGCATGCTTATATTGATTTTATTACTATGAGATAGTAGGAAGGGAGGGATTGATAGGTTGAAGGGAATGTGTCATTAACATTTAATAGATATTAATACATTTTAGAAAAGCTGTTGTTCATATTTCTAACAATATGTGACATATCAGTGGTTTTCAAAATTGTTTCCTGGTGTCTTTCTTAACAAGAGAAATTGGGGCATTCGGATACCCATCACCCATTTCAGCCAGAGCAGCTCTCTTTTGATCTATTCAATATGTTAGACATTATTAAAAGATTTTGGTTAGAAAAATGAGTTTCATGATTAAATAAGTTTGAAGAATCATTGCTTTGTGTGCTTAGATTTTTCTTCTAGATCAAACAAGACATTGAGATCACTGACCGTTTGAGCCTTGTGGTATTTGGTCCCTATTCCTATAGAATTGTTATTACTGAATCATACTTTAAGTATTGTGAATTGTACTTTGGCTTGCATTGAGGGATAAAAAGAAATAACTAAAACTCATTTCTGTGCTTATTCTAGGTGTGTTGCCAGGATTATCCTTTATATCACTCACTGACCTAGTAAGGGTTCAGTGAGGACTCAAGTATCAGAAAAAGGTTTACTTCCCTTGAGGAACTCTTATAATTGTTGGACAAAGTTAACCTTATAGTTGATATTTCTGTTTTGTTTATTTATCTTAGGCTCTTTGGATATAGTTTGTTAGTGATTTATTAGTTATGTATTGTAATTATAGTGCTCTATATTTTGCTTTTGAAATAAATAAAACCAAGAAATTAGGTATGCTCCTGTGACTGTTTCCAGTTATATAACCCATGTAAGCAGTTGTGCTGTAGTTCGAATTCTGTCATTCAGAAACTTTCTGATCCTGGGCAAGTCACCGAACTTCTCTTGACCTCAATTTCTTGATTTGGGTGTCCCCCCAAAATGTATACAGCTGGTAGCTCAATTGGTATTTCTTTCTTTTCAGATTTAATCCATTGGAATTAATAATTATTCAAAGTGTGCATATATACACTGAGTGGCCAGATTATTATGATCTCTGAACGCATAATAATCTGGCCACTCAGTGTGTGTGTGTGTGTATGTATTAGAGGCCCGGTGCATGAGTTCTTGCATGGGTGGGGTCTGGCCAGCCTGGCCAGGGGGAGGGACATGGGCGGTTGGCCGGCCTGCCTGCTGGTTGAACTCCTGGTCGAGGGGACAATTTGCATATTAGCCTTTTATTATATAGGATATACACTGAGTGGCCAGATTATTATGCATTCAGAGATCATAATAATCTGACCACTCAGTGTATATTTTGAGTGGACACACTATAGGAATGGTAATAAAATGAGAGTTGACAATTTCCCTCCAAAAATATTTTAACAAATTCAGTAACTGGTGATATAACCTTTTAATGGGTTTCTTGAGGAAACAAAAAAGCAAAGGAGAAGGAGGAGAGGGAGGAGGAGGAGGAGAGGGTAGGAGAGAGAGGATGATATGGGGACAACTGGAATTCCACATGCAAAATAATGAAGTTGGATCCCTAACTCAAACCATATATAAAAATTAGCTCAAAGTGAATCTAAAGAGCTAAAACTATAAACTCTTAGAAGAAAACATGGGGGTAGCATTTCATGACTTTGGATTTGGTAATAGGTTTTTAGCTATGATACCAGTAGCATGAGCAATAAAAGAAGAAAATGCATAAATTTGGCTTCATTAAAAACTGAATCTTTTGTGCATCAAAGGACATTATTAGAAAGTGAAAAGACAACCTACAGGATGGGAGAAAATATTTGCAGATCATATATCTGATAAGGAGTTAATATCCAGAATGTAAATAACTTCTACAACTCAGCAACAAAAGGACAGCCTAATCAAAAAATGGTCAAAAGGCTTGAATAGACATTTCTCCAAAGAATCTATTAAACCCAGTGTAAGTAATTGGAAGCACGGTCTCGAAGAGCTATTTGTACACTCATGATCATAGTGTAATAGTGGGTAATTATAACCCACCGTTATTTTGACATTGTTTCTGTAAATGCTGACTCTTAATATGTAGCTTGTAGATAAACAGCATGTTTATCTAACTTCAGAAGATGCAGACTCTAACCTTCAGTCATCCCAGTCCTGGGGCATTTGCTGACCTTCAACTGTAAAACCAGGATGAAGAAGACAAAGATGATGCACACCAGACTATCTCTTGATTACTTTCAAGATCCTTATTGGAATGGACTGTGCTGGCCTGCACATAGAGAACTTTTTAACCCACTCCCCTTGATTTCTTTGTTTTGTTTTTCCTCTGCCGGCACTGAGATGTGAAGATGAGCTTTGCAACAAGAGTCCCCCCATCTTCTCAGGCACTTGACTAAACTAAACCACTTTCCATTTTCATCAGCAGCTGTCTCATGAGTTTGGCTTTTGTGGAGGCAAGCCGCTGAACATTGATTCCAGTTACAATAGTATTATTTACAAGTGGAAACAGTCCATCAAAGATGAATGAATAAACAAAATGTGGTGTATATGTACAACGGAATATTACTTAGTCATTAAAAAAGAATGAAATTCTAAATGAAACAGAAATATAGATACAGAGAGCAAACTGGGAGGGAGGTTAGAGATTAGGTGAAAAATGTGAAGGAATTAAGAAGTACAAATTGGCAGTTACTGAGATGTAAAGTACAGCATAGGGAATATATAGTCTATCTATCTATCTATCTGTCTATCTATCATCTATCTAAACAGGTAATATGCAAATTAGCCGGTCGTCACGACTGGCTTGAGGCTGCATCACGACTGCTCAGGAGGAGCTGTGTGTGCAGATGGGCAGGAGGGGACTGCATGCCGCCCCCAGCCCCAGCGGACACACACATACCGGGGCGGGGGGGGTGGGGGCGGCGTGCTTCGAGAGGCTGCGCGGCATGGCTCTGCGCACGCCTTCAGTGGTTGGTGAAAGTGGCTGGAGCAATGCAGCCCCAGTCCCAGATGCCTGGCGGTGGCTGGAGCACAGCAGCCTGGGTCCCGGGTGCCTGGCAGCAGCCGGAGTGAAGCAGCCCAGGTCCTGGGTGCTGGAGGGAAACCAGTGCCGGCAGCCAGGGGAAGGAAGGCCTATTCTTGCATGAATCTTCATGCATCGGGCCTCTAGTATTGTAATAATTATGTATGGTGTCAGATGGGTACTAGACTTATCTTTGGGATTACTTCATAAGTTATATATCTGTCTAACCAATACACTGTACACCTGAAACTAATCTATATATATAAAAGCCTAAGTGACCGTTATGACCGAATGACTGGACGACCAGCCAATAGCTATGACACACACTGACCCAGACCTTGCTGCTGGGGGCCCGACAATCCCGAATCTGGTTCCCCCGTACCCCAGATCCAGATAGGAGGGAGGAGGGAGCCCGATTCCTTGTGGAATTGGTTAGCTTGCTGCTGGGGCCAACCTCCCGTGGTCCCTCCCTCTGGTCCACCCCCCTTGACTGGCCCTGATTTGGGGGGGGCGGCGGCCAGCCAACCTCCCGCAGTCCCTACCCCCAGCAGGCTGGCCCCCCTGATTGGCCCCAATTGCCAGCCAGGCTGAGGGACCCTACCCATGCACAAATTTGTGCACCAGGCCTCTAGTATTGAATATTAACTGTAATTATAAAAAAACAAACAAAAAAAGAAAATAGGCTATCACCAGATACTGAATTTGCTGGCACCATGATCTTGGGCTTGGGCTCCCAGCCTCCAGAACTATGAGAAATAATTGCTTGTTGTTTATAAGCCAAAAAAGAAAAAGAAAAAATGAAGCTCTGATATGAGTCAGAAGATGGATGGTTAAAACATTATGCTAAGTGAAATAAGCCAGACACAAAGAGAGAAATACTGTATATGAGATACAATAAGTCATCACTTAACATCATCCCTAGGTTCTTGGAACTATGACAAAACAACATATAACAAAACCAGTAGTTTCTGTGGCATCTCATCAACGTTATACTGAAACAGTATCGCATGAAGCAGCATTATTAAAGGACCTGCTGTACTATGAATAGGCAAATTCAGAGATAGAAAGTAGATTAGAGGTTATCAGGGGCTAGGAAAAGGAGAGAATGAATGGGTTATTGCTTAATGTTACAAAGTTTCTGTTTGGGGTGACGAAAATGTTTTGGAAATACAGTGATGATGGTTGCACAACACTTAATTTAATGCCACTGAATTATACATTTATAAAGATGGCTAAAATGGCAAATTTTGTTACATATATTTTACTACTATTAAACATCCTAAATAATAAAGAGGGAATATGCAAATTGACTATCACTCTGCCACAAAGATGGTGGCACCCACAGTGAAGGCAGGAGGTGTTTTCCGTAACACAAGATGGCTGCACCCACAGCGGAGGAGGCCAAGTTCCCATAACAAGCCTTAATGAGCAGGGACCTGAGGCTGCGCGTGCACCCACCCCCCCTCCCGCCCCAGTGGGGCTTGACAGGGGACCTCAGGCCCTGCCCCCCACCCTGGCGCCAGGCTGGGGCACCTCAGGCTGCGCACACCCACCCGGCAGGGCTTGATGGGGGACCTGAGGCCACACCCCCAGCCCTGGCCCCAGGCCGGGGGACCTCAAGCTGCACCCCCCACCTGGTGGGGCTTGCCAGGGCACCTCAGGCCACAACCCCGGCCCTGGCGCCAGGCTGGGGACCTCAGGCCGCACCCCCCACCCCAGTGCCAGGCCGAGGGGCCTCAGGCTGTGCCCCTTGCCCGGCGGGGCTTGATGGGGGACCTCAAGGTGCGCCCACCCCAGTGCTGGGCTGGGGTGCCTCAGGCTGCTCCCCTCGCCCTGGGCCGGGGGACTTCAGGCCATGTCCCCGCCCAGCAGGGCTTGATGGGGGACCTGAGGCTGTGCCCCCACCCAGTGGGGCTTGACGGGGGATCTCAGGCCACTCCCCCTCCTAGTGGGGCTTGCCAGGGGACCTCAAGGCATGCCTTCCGCCCTAGCCCGGGCTGGGATACCTCAGGCCGTGCCCCCCCCCCCCCCCTGCCCTGGCACTGGGCCAGGGGACCTGAGGCTGCGTCCCTTGCCTGGTGGGGCTTGACAAGGGTGGGACTGGCCGGGTCTGGATCTAGCCCAATTGGGGGGCCGGCCGGGTCTGGGTCTCGTGCGATTTTGAGGCACACGTGGGTGGGTGGGGACCTGACTCTGGGTCCCGTGGTGCACCCAGACTCTGATAGGAGGAAGATTTTCATATACATTTTACTTTTTTTTTTTTTTTCATTTCTGATACTTCTATTATAGAGAAAGGGCAAATAGCAATATTAAAATATTTCCTCTAATTCCCTTTTAATTAGAATTTTGTGCACCGGGCCACTAGTTATAATATAAAAAAGCAGTGAATTGTATATTTTAAATAGTGAATTATATAGTGTGTCCTTTTCCAGTAGTTCAGAGCTTCTTGTTATTGCTTCTGTGAGCCCCTTCAGCCCCTCATATATTCCTGCAGTCTTATGTTTCAGTAAGTATGACTTTGTCTTAGGAAATTCTAAAATACAAATCTGATTGCTCTTCATGTTCCTTAGAGAACAAAGAAAAACAGCCAACAACTGCCCTATTATCAGAAAAACCAAACTCCTTATCAGGGATATGGAACTTAGATTAACAGGTCTCAATTTCTTTTAATATCATTTTCACAAATATGTGTACACACATGCACATTCTAGTTAAAGCATTCTGTTAACATTATTCTGCTACAGTACAAGCTTCTGTAACATAAATTAGCTCTTGTAATTGTTAGGTGGAGAAATAATACTAATGCAGAAGTATCATTGGCTATAAATGTCCTTTTTCCAGCACGTTAATATTTTGAAGCTTTCAAAGGCAATCTTTCTTCCAAAGATAACATTTTAACAGTGTATAAAGATGTTGAGAAAACAGCTGAAACAATTAAATACAAATCAAAACCATAATGAAATATCACATCACACCTGTTAGAATGGTTATTATATAAAAGACAAGAAATAATAAGAGTTGACAATGATATGGAGAAAGGGAATCCTTGTTGCATGGTTGGTGGGATTGTAAATTGGTGTAGCCTCTATGGAAAACAGTATGGCTTTGAGGACATTTTTTAATGTCCTCAAAAAATTAGAAATAGAATGACATGATCTAGCAATTTCACTTCTGGGTATTTATATGAAGAAAATGAAAACAAAGTTAAAGAGATATTCACACCCCCATGTTCAACCCAGCATTATTCAAAATATCCAATACACAAAAACAACATAAGTGTGCGTCAGTGGATTAAAGAAAACATGGTGTGTGGTTTCCAGCCATAAAAAAAGGTGGCAACCCTACCATTTGTGACAATAAGGATGGACATTGAGGGCACTTATAAATAAAATAAGTTAGAGAAGGACAGATCTCACTTATATATGCGGAATCTTAAAACAAAAAACCAAAAGTTCGAACTCATAGATACAAGGAACAAATTGGTGGTTGCCAGATTTGAGTGGGTGGGTGAAAGAGGTCAAAAGGTACAAACTTTCAGTTACAAACTATGTCATGGGATTTAATGTATAGCCTGTGCATTATAGTGTAACTATAGTTTTTAATACTGTATTGTTTATTTAAAAGTTGTTAAGACAGTAACTCTTAAAAGTATCTCTGTACAAAAAAAAATTTTTTTTTAAAAATATATTTTACTGATTTTTTACAGAGAGGAAGGAAGAAGGACAGATAGTCAGAAACATCGATGAGAGAGAAACATCGATCAGCTGCCTCCTGCACACCTCCCACTGGGGATGTGCCCGCAACCAAGTTACATGCCCTTGACCGGAATCGAACCCGGGACCTTTCAGTCTGCAGGCTGACGCTCTATCCACTGAGCCAAACCGGTTTTGGCCAAAAAAATTTTTAACTATGTATGGTGATGAATGTTACCCACTATATACATAAATTGAATCATTTCGTACACCTGAATCTAATATGTGTCAATTATACCTCAATAAAATTTAAAAAATTTTAAAATGTGGGATCATATGTTATGTTTGAAGTTCTATTGGATCTAGATTTTTGATAAAAATTGCTTAGATTTATTGTGCTATGAAAGAAAATATGTCCTGTAAATGATCCATAGATGCAGTGTAAAAAAAGGTGGGGGGGGGGAGAGACTGAAAATCCTGATGCAAAATTGCTTTTGTTTATTATAAGCAGAAGATTTAGTAGCTTGAAAAAATCCTAATATTCCTATATGAAGTTGTCTGGTATAGCTTAAAGTGCATGTGAAATACCTCTGAGGCTATTTTTCCCATGTTTAACAACATTTGAATGTTGTCATTAGATTAAACTTCTAATTTTGTTAAAATTTTTCCTATTAGAAGTAAGTACCTTCAAGGACCTGTCTTTAAGGGAAAGCCTGACTCCCAAGATTTAGGGCTGAAAATTTTGATTATGATGCTGGGAACAAATGCCAATGTAGACTGACTATGCTAGTATTTTATTAGGATTGTTGTTTTGCAAATGTTCTCTCCTGTCCATTATTTTGAAAGTGTGATTTTGCAGAATGTGAGGTTTTCTAGAAACATACATCCTATATAATAAAAGGGGTAGTAATATGCAAATTGACTGAACGACGGAATGATGTCATGGTCGCTATGATGCGCACTGTGACCACCAGGGGGCAGATGCTCAATGCAGGAGCTGCCCCCTGGTGGTCAATGCGCTCCCACAGGGGGAGCGCTGCTCAGCCACAAGCCAGGCTAAGGGCTGGCAAGCGCAGGGGCGGTGGCGGGAGCTTCTCCCGCCTCTGTGGCAGCGCTAAGGATGTCTGACTGAGGGCTCCCAGACTGTGAAAGGGCTCAGGCTGGGCTGAGGGACACCCCCACCCCCACCCCCAGTTCACGAATTTCATAGACTAGAGGCCTGGTGCACGAAAATTTGTGAACTGGGGGTGGGGGTGTCCTTCAGCCCGGCCTGCCCCACCTTGCAGTCCGGGAGCCCTCAGGGGATGTCCTACTGCCGGCAGTCTGGCCTCCCCTCTGCGGGAGGCGACTGGGCTGTTCAGGAGAAGGAACCGCCCCCATCACCCCGCTGCTGCTGCCACTGCTGGCTGCGGTGGCTGCAAGGCCTGAGCCCTGGGCCCTCAGCTGCCAGGGCTTACGGCTGCCTGAGCCCACGGCTGCCTGAGCCCACGGCTGCTGTGAGCCCCGGGCCTCGCAGCTGCCGGAGCTCAAGGCTGACTGAGCCCATGGCTGCCTGAGCCTGGGGCCTCACAGCTGCTGTGATTTTTGTCCAGATGGACATCCAGAAGACGTCCACTCTAATTAGCATATTACCTTTTTATTAGTATAGACTAGTGGCCCGGTGCATGAAATTCGTGCATGGGGTGGGGGGTGTCCCTCAGCCCGTCCTGCACCTCTCCAATCTGGGACCCCTTGGGGGATGTCCTACTGTCGGTTTAGGCCCTCTAAACCGCTCATCTGCCTGCCTGCCTGATTGCCCCTAACCACTCTGCCTGCTGGCCTGCTCGCCCCCAACTGCCCCCCCTTGCCAGCCATATCTCCCCAACTGCACCCCCCACCCCCCGCCGGCCTGATTGCCCCCACTGTCCCCCCAGCCAGCCTGATCACCCCCAACTGCCCTCCCCTCCTGACCTGATTGCCCATAACCACCTCTGCCTTGGCCCCGCCACAGTGGCTTTCTCCAGAAGGTCTTTTGGTCTAATTAGCATATTACCCTTTTATTAGTATAGATAATTGTAACTTGTTTCTTTTTTCATATCCAGCATATCTTTGTGCTTTTGTTCATTGCTCTTCTGTGTTTCTTTTAAAACACTCATATGTACAAGTCAGTGAGTTTTAGTACATTTAGTGTGCAACTATTGTCCTCCAAAGTGTGCTCTTTGTCCATTTATAGTCACTCTTTTCTCACCCTCAGCCCCACATGATGACTAACCTGTTTTCTGTTTCTATAGATTTGTGTTTTTCAGCTATTTCATGTGAATGTAATTATACAATATGTAGTCCTTCTTTTAATTGGATGTTTTTGATATTCATCCGTGTTGTATCATATATCAGTGCTTTGTTCCTTTTATTTCTGATTAGTATTTTTTTATTGTGTGGATAAAACAAACTTTGTATATACATTTACCAGTAAATATATATTTAGATTGTTTACACTTTTTGGTTTTTATGAATTACACTTTTGGGCTATTAGGAAACATTGTTACTTAACTTTCTATATAAAAATTCTCAGGAAACTTTATTCAGGTGCAGGTGTTTGGGCCTGAACATTAGGGGATTCAAGTGTGCTACAAAGATTGGAACCATTAAGTTAAGGGGATAGGCCTTGGGAATCATACGGATTAGTTCCAGTTTAGTTGCTGGATAACTTCAGCATAATTAATTTCTAATCCTCAGTTTTCTCATTTATAAAATGGGCATAATTACGTGATTTAACTCATTACTAAGAATATTTTTTTGTTTTGGCCAGTGTGGCTCCATTGGTAAGGCTGGTTTGGTTCCCTGTCAGGGTACTTGCCTGGGGGCATGCAGGAGGCCATTGAAAGATGTTCAGCTTACATTGATGTTTCCCTTTCTCCCTCTGCTTTTCCCTCTCTCTAAAAATCAATAAAAATACATTTTGAAAAAAGAAGAAAAATATTTATTGATTCCCTGGCCCATGTACCTCAGTTGCCTGAGCATCGTCCCATGTACCGAAAGGTTACTGGTTTGATTAACAGAAAGGGCACACACCCAGGTTACCGGTTCAGTCCCCAGTTGGGATTCATATGGGAGGCAACCAATTGATGTTTTTTTTTCCTACCCCCCCTTCCCCGTTCCTCTCTCTAAAATGTTCTTTTTTTTTTTTTTAAGGAATATTTGTTGAATTCTTGCTTTTTGCACATCATTGTATTAGGCATGAGGTGAGCTAAATAGGATTCTTGTTCTTATACAGTTTACACTTTAGAAAGGGAAATAGATATTAAAGGATAAATATTTACAATTATAAGTTCTCTGAAGGAAAATTATAGGGGTGGTGTGATAGCATGTAGTAGGGATTTAATTTAGCTTGGGTGATTTGGGAACATGTTCCTTAGAAATTGATATAGGAGTCTTGAAAAGTCAGTGTTACAGGCATGAAAAGAGTGACAAAGAAGAAGAAAAAGTTTTTGAAGTAGAAAGAATTGCACACACTGAGACAGAAGGATCTTGGCATGGTGCCTTAAAGGAATAGAGAGAGGTGACAGAAATGTAATGAGAAAGTGGTCAGATTAGTATATTTAGAACTTATTCTAAGGGCAATGGAAACCTATTTAAGAATTTTAAGTAAGGCAGTGATTGAAGAGATTAGCATATTAAGATTAATCTGGTTGCTATAGGAAGAATGAATTAGAAGGTGGCTTAGATTAGGTTGTGGTGAAGTGATGGCCAAATGAGGTTGGACTTCATTTATGTTTTGCAGGTTACATTTACAGGACTCTGGGGGCTTTTAAATATTGAAAGAGAATTGTCAAGGGTCACTCCCAGTTTTCTGGGAGGAACAAATTGGGATATACTAAGGCACCATTTACAGACAGAAGATTGAAAAAGGAGTTTTTGTTGTTGTTTTGTTTTTTTATAGGGAAGAAGTTGGGAGAAAGTATGCTTGTTTAGTTTTGAGTATTTTATGTTCAAGATGCCTTTGAGAATACCCAAGTGAAAATGTTAAGTAGACAGTTGTATGTGTGGACTGCAGTTCAAAAAAGAGCTCTTGGTGGGATATGTATTTATTATTTTCAAGTCTCTGGAGAAGCTTTAAGAAAGCTTAGGGCAAAAGCCTTGGAAGAAAAACACAGATTAAAAAGTGAATAAAGGGGTCAGAAATGAACTTGTGCAGGAGAAGGAAGCAACAAAGGACACAGGCATGATGAGTAGGGAAGGAGGTAAAGGTAAAGTATAGTAGATAGAAAAAAGAGTGTTTCAAAGAGGAGGTTGCAGTCAACTGTGTGTCATACTGCTTAGGTCACTAAAATAAGGATTAGAAAAGTGTTTATTTGATTTGGCAACATGGAAGTGAATTACTTTTAAAAGGTTATCTTTTACTACATAAGCCCCAAAACTTAATGGCTTAAAAAACAACACTATTTAGCTCCCCAATTCTGCAGGTTAGCAATTTGAGTTTGGTTTAGATGGCAGTTCTGTTGATCTAGGTCACCCTTAGCTGATCTCACTCTTGCATCTTTAGGTAAACAAATGATTACCTAGTGGTTTGCTTATGGCTGGGATTACGGAGACCTTTCTCCATATTATCTCTCATTTTCTAGTGGGATAACTTCTGGATTTGTGCACATGTTAGGAGCAGAGTTCCAAGAGCAACAAGTCAGTAAGCCCAAAGGCACAAGTACTTACTAAGTTTGCCAATAGCCCGTTGGCCAAAGCCAGTTGTAAGAGCATGTCAAATTCAAGGGTTGGAAACATACTCATGGGAGGAGCAACAAAATCCAATTGTAAGGGTGTAAATACAGGGAAGGGAAAATCTGTTATCATTTTTGAAGTCTACTATGATGATTATGGAAAAAGCATTATTACCACTGATGGGCAGGGGATGTTAGAAACAAGGTTAGATTGGTATGAAAAGTGGGAACTATAGATGTAAAGGTAGAAAGTAGATTATGTTTTGAGAAGCTTGGCTGTGAAGGTAATTTGAGAGAGAAGACAGTAGCTGGAGGATGTTTGTAGTCTAAGCAGGTGTGTTGTATTTTCTTTCCCTTACTGCTTGAATGCTTTTCTTCTACTCAAAAAGAGAGTATTATTGAATATTGAGATAAAGGATCTAGTAGAAACTGGGGAAACAGAGGAGATGAAATGAATGTTTAGAGGATGGGATTTTATGCACCTGTGATGGGATTAAGGTTTTTTGATGGGGTGAGAGAATAACTCTTTTGTCTTTTCTCAGAAAATACTCCCATTAGCTTTTTAGTTCTCTCACAGATCTGGACCAGCCTTGTCTTCACTGTCTTCTCCTGCTCTTCCGTTCTCTTAATTGGAAGGAAGCAGGAATGGTTTCAAACATAGCAGGTGGGCAGTAGTAGATTCATGATGGTATTCTGGGAAGGTTCCTGTTTAACAGCTTCTATTTTCTCAATGTAGTAGAGGCGTTCTGAGAATGGTGGGTTGTGCAAGAATGTGTGCTTGAGGTCTGATGTGAATAATGAAGTACCTCATTTCCCCCCACTACTGAATGGGACATTGAGCTGACTACTTACTAGGGAAATACCAATCATTCAATAAATGAGAGATATTATTATTAATAATATGAAAAGTGTTACCATAAAGGGATCCAACAAAACATTTTCTGTTTTGTTAGTTAGAAAGTGGTGTTAGTTGAGATGTTCCAGGGCCTAGGGTTCTTTTTCTCTTTAATAGTTTAAACTCTGCTCCCTTCTAGAACATTGATTGTCCTTCAAAAGAATGTAGACAAGAGAGTAAAACCATGTATAACCTTTTATAAATAAAGATTATCAACAATATGGACAGAATGGGTGAGCTTTCTAAAAAGATTTCCTTAAGCATTTAAAATTACTTTGTTTTACCAGAACACATAAGAATAACTGGTGTAACTTATATACACTTAATTTTAATTAATAAAGATGAATTCAAGCTGAATGGTGGGTTAGTGGTGACATTTTATGTAGAAAAAGAGTAGCTTTTTGTTTGAATAGTTGGGGAATATGTAAAGTGGCCTTAAGAAGAGAATAACATAATTTATTTTGTCTTTTTTTTTTTTCTTAGAAAATACTCCTATTAGCTTTTTAGCTGTTCCTGCCCCAAAATAAGCCTAACTTCCTATTCTGTGTAATGACTATGCAGTGGAAGGGTTCTCCTTATGGAGGGCACCATCTGCTGGTTATAAGAGGTACTGGTTGTGGGAAGACTGCCTTCTGCAGTTAACCAGACTTCACAAAATCTTGTTTTCCTTTTAATTAAACCTCAAACCTGGAGTACAGTTCCAGGAAAGAAAACAGCTTTTAATAAACATGGTCAAGTTGGGATTCTAGTAGTGGTTTGATTTGGTTTCTGTGACTCTGAACTTATTGTCACACACTAGATTTTTAAAAAAAGTCATTAAAATTACAGATCCCTCTCTATATTTCTTCCCAGATCAATTAAAAAATATGATTATTGTTACTGCTATTGCCCTTGTTCTTTAATCCAGTCAGTGCTTTGTTCTTTTCTGTTCATTGAAAGGATCTTAAGTAGTTTTATTGCTGTCTCTTGTTTAGTATCTTATGATAGCTTGATTTTTTTTTTTCTTTTCCAGGGGTATTAGTATGATTTTAAAAAAATCAATATGTACCCTTTAATTAATGACCATTTTGTTTGAACTTACTCAAAGGTTGTATAAGCTCTTTTTAAAAAAAATATATTTTTATTGATTTCAGAGAGGAAGGGAGAGGGAGAGAGAGATAGAAACATTAATGATGAGAGAGAATCATTGATTGGCTGCCTGCTGCATACCCCCCACTGGGGATTGAGCCCACAACCTGGGCATATGCCCTGACTGGGAATCGAACTGGTGACCTCTGAGCTACACCCGGCTGGGCTGTATAAGCTCTTTAGTATTAGAATGTTTCCTTGTGTTTTACTTACTGTTCATGTGGACATAAAATTATAAATATTTATAACAATTTGCATACAATAATCCTTAAAATTAACTGCTTTCTGGAAGTATTTGTTTTAAATTACCTCTTAAAAGCTGGGAAACTCTAGATTATTCTGGTTTTACTATAAATTGGTGGTAAATAACATTTTTTAAATGGAGAAAGAAATTAATTGGCATGCTGTTATATAGTATATACAGTATATAATATGAATTCTGACACAGGTCAGTTTTATATAGATTTTCTTTTTGGAAATTGTTTTTATTCCAGTATCATTTTTTCACTGATTTTTAATAACAGTTGAAGGCCCAGTTTCTTTCTTCTGTGCCTCCTTTCCTACTTGCATTGTTCTTTTTCTTCTCCCCTCCTATCCATTTATTTCCTCTTACCTTGTAATTTTGTGTTCAGTCTTTTCTTTTCCATACATTTTTTTCTTAAAGATCACCTTTCCCAAGCCCTAAAGAGTATTTGCTGAGGTCATGTTGTATGTTTTAGTGACATGTATATCTGAAGTAATTAGCACTGTGTACCATCCCTCCATCTTCAGACTTTTTGTTTTTTTAAAAAACACTTATTTTTATTTTACTACCTTTCTTGACTCTCTTCTGTTTTCCTTTTTGATTCCCCCCACTACCATATCAATATAGATATTTCCTCAAGGTTCACTCTACACATTTTCTTTCTTGATCTTGTTAAACCACAAACTTGACTTTTTCTAGGACCGCATCTCCAGTTACCTTCGAGATCAAACATAATTTTTTTCCAAGATTTGATGTCTCTCTCTAACTTTTCCCTGTTTCTATTATAATGAGGGCAGAAGTTTTGTTTTGCTTATTGTTTTTTTTTTTAAAAAATATATTTTACTGATTTTTTACAGAGAGGAAGAGAGAGGGATAGAGAGTCAGAAACATCGATCAGCTGCTTCCTGCACACCTCCCACTGGGGATGTGCCGGCAACCAAGGCACACGCCCCTGACCAGAATCAACCTGGGACCCCTCAGTCCGCAGGCCAACGCTCTATCCACTGAGCCAAACCGGTTAGGGCTGTTTTGCTTATTGTTGTATGTCTAATGCCTGGCATAGTATATTGAACCAAGTAAAATCTCAATAAATATTTAAATAATTGCCTTTCTAGGAATAAGAGCTTTGAATCTTGTAGTCATTTACTTCTCTTTTATAATCACTCATAAATAGTTGAATCACTTTTCTTGTTTTTCAGTCATTGCTGGAAGTCAGTTACTCATTATTTCTTACCTGGAATTTGGTAGCAGTTTCCTAACTGGTTTTACTGTGCAATATTTGACTTCTCCTCTGTGTAGTCTGTACTACCTGGTGTAGCCACCATTTCTTAGTATGGTTCTGGTCATTCATGCATTCAGTATTTCTTGCGCACCTACTTTGTGCTAGGGCTTGTAATAGATGCTAGCGTAAAATGATATACTGTCCTTATCTTAAGAAGCTTACGTTGCAGTAGCAGGAAGAGATATAGAAATAAAAAGTTTATTAATTATGACATGATGAAGGCTAATTATGTTTTCAAAGTTTGCCTAGCTCTGCCTGGAGAGGTCAGGGGAAGTTGAAACAGACTTGAGACTTTAAGGTACTAAGGTACATAGAATTTGCTTAGTAGACAAGGGCCAGTAAGTATGTCTTACTGTGTGTGAGGAAACACCTCTATATATTTACAGAGGTGTTTCAAACCTCTGTTTATAGTATCATTGCTTTTAAAACGAAGTGCAAACTGAATGATCTGTTCCTTTGTTGGCTCCTATCTTTTCCTTTTTAGCTCCTTTTTACTTCCTTCCACCTTTTCCTTCGGGCATATTTCATACCAGAAACATTATGAACTTTCTTCTCTTAAGATTTATTCAAATTGTTTTCTCTGTCCTTTCTACCCTGTCACCCCCATTCATTTATAGAACTGGGCTTTCTTTCAGTCCTATTTTTCTAAGCTTATGGCTATTTCTGTAAGAATAATTTTAGAATTTATTATGATTTAATTATTTAGGGGGATATCTGTTTCCTTTTGTACATTTTGAGATTCATCTTACTCATTTTGTCCTAAAGTTACTGTTAAAGAGTTTTGAAAGTATAATAGACATTTGATAAATTTTGAGTATATAGGTGAGTATATTCTACAAAGGCACATTGTCTACATTAATTAGCTGTAGTCTTTGGTCACAGTTGTGTATCTGTTGTTATGAGTGATGAGCAGCTTTTGCTTTTGTTGAGGCAAGGCAGAGAGACTTTCTTCCACTCCAGGTTCAGTGGAAAACTGGGAATCCTGTCATACTGATATTCCTTCTCCTGGGATGGTTTGTCTTGGCTGTTGCTCCTATCTTCTTTGGTTGAAGGAACACAGCTATGAGGTTGGTTCTTCCTAGACAATTCATGCTTTTTCTAACCTGATATCATGAAATTGTTCTCCGTTATCATATTCAAAAAGCTTTTACATTTTGCTTCTATATTTAGGTCATTAATGTACCTGTAATTCATTTTGTGTATGATATGAGGTATGCCTACAGTGTCGTTTTTGCCGATGTAGGTATGCCTACAGTGTCATTTTTGCCGATGTAGGTATAGAAGTGTCTCAGAATTTACAAGAGTTTTTTAAAATGAAAAAAAGTTTAAGCAATTTTATTGATGTTTAATTTACATACCATAAAATTAATAAAATTCACTCATTTCAAGGGTACAATCAATGATTTTTAGTGAATTTCCTGAAATGTGCAACCATCACCATAATCCAATTTTAGAACATTTTCATCAACCCTCATGCCAATTACAGCTAATCCCTTAATGAATTCTTTTTAGTTTTTCATCTTGAGATCTCTGCAACATCCTGTACTGTTGGCCATTCCCTGTCTTGAAACTTGGTGTATGCCTTACTTTCTGACACAGCTTTTTCCAGGGTCTTCTACCTACCTCTTCAATTATTCTCAGATTCCTCTACAAGCTCTTTTTCCTCTGTCCATTTCTTTTTCTTTTTTTTTAAATATATATATATTTATTGATTTCAGAGAGGGAGAGAGAGAGATAGAAACATCAGTGATAAGAATCATCGATTGGCTACTTACTGTACAAACCCACTGGGGGTTGAGCCCACAACCCAGGAATGTACCCTGACCAGGAATCAACCGTGACCTCCTGGTTCATAGGTCGACACTCAACCACTGAGCCATGATGGTTGGGCTTTACTCTGTCCATTTCTTAAAGATAGGTCTTCTCTCATCTCTTCCTTGTCCCACTGCTCTTCTCACTTTACAAATCTTCCTGAATGCTCTCATCTATGCCTCTGGTTTTATCTATCACTAAGTATTCCTAAATCTATCTCTAGCTTAGACATATTTGCAGATATAACTGCCAACTGGCCATTTCTTATTTCCTCCCATCCCCCTTTTTTTCAGCAAATGAGGAAAAGCTGAAGGATGCCTGAAAAATCCATTCTTTTCTTTTTTTACAGCTTTATTGAAGTACTAGAGGCCTGGTGCACGAAATTCGTGCACGGGGGCGGGGAGGGGGTGGTGTCAGACATCCCTCTCACAATCCAGGACTGCTGTCTCCCAACTGCTCGCCTGCCTGCCTTCCTGATTGCCCCTAACCGCTTCTGCCTGCCAGCCTGATCACCCCCTAACCACTCCCCTGCCAGCCTGATTGATGCCTAACTGCTCCCCTGCCAGCCTCTTTGCCCCTAACTGCCCTCCCCTGCAGTCCTGGTCACCCCTAACTGCTCTCCCCTGCAGGCCTGGGTCCCCCCCCAACTGCCCTCCCCTGCAGGCCTGGGTCCCCCCCAACTGCCCTCCCCTGCAGGCCTGGTCCCCCCCAACTGCCCTCCCCTGCAGGCCTGGTCCCCCCCAACTGCTCTCCCCTGCAGGCCTGGGTCCCTCCCATCTGCCTTTCCCTGCAGGCCTGATTGCCCCCAACTTCCCTCCTCTGCCAGCCTGGTCACCCCTAACTGCCCTCCCCTGCAGGCTTGATCGCCCCCAACTGCCCTCCCTTGCAGGCCTGGTCCCTCCCAACTACCCCCCCCCCCTGCTGGCCCCTGCTGGCCTGATCGCCTACAACTGCCCTCCCTTGCAGGCCTGGTCCCTCCCAGGATCTTTGACCACATGGGGGCATCCATCTTGTGTGTTGGAGTGATGGTCAATCTACATATTACTCTTTTATTAGATAGGATAGAGGCCTGGTGCACGGGTGGGGGCCAGCTGGTTTGCCCTGAAGGGTGTCCCGGATCAGGGTGGGGATTCCCTTGGGGCGTGGGGCAGCCTGGGCGAGGGGCCTGTGGTGGTTTGCAAGCCGGCCATGCCCCCTGGCGACCCAAGCGGAGACCCTGGTATCTGGGGTTTATTTATCTTCTACAATTGAAACTTTGTAGCCTGGAGCGGAGCCAAGCCTTCTGCTTGCTCTGTGGTGGTAGCCATTTTTGTTGGGATTTATGTATTTTCTATAATTGAAACTTTGTAGCCTTAAGCAGAGGTGTGGGCCAGCCAGGGCTGCAGAAGCTTGGCTTCCTCCATCACCGCGGGCAACCCTAGCCTCTTGCTCTTTCCAGCTCCGTGGCTGCCGCCATTTCTGTTTGGATTTAATTATCTTCTATCATTGAAACTTTGTAGCCTTGAGTGGAGGCCTAGGCCAGCAAGGGCAGGCGGAAAGCTTGGCTTCCTCCACTGCCGGGGAAACCCAAGCCTCCCTCCTGCTCTCTGTGGCCGTAGCCATCTTGGTTGGGTTTATTTTCATATTCGCTTCTGATTGGCTGGTGGGCGTGGCTTGTGGGTGTAGCAGAGGTACGGTCAATTTGCGTGTTACTCTTTTATTAGATAGGATAACTGGTATAAAAAACTTGCACATGTTTAATGTATGTAATTTGGTAGGTTTGGATAGATGCATGCACAAGTGATACCATAACCACAATCAAGGTAATAAATATAGCCATTACTTCCAAGTTTCTTTGTATTCCTTAACATAAGAGCTATCTTCTCAAAGTCTTAAAGGCACAACACCATATTGTTATCTATAGGCACTATATTGTAGAGCAGATCTTTAGAACTTAATCGTCTTGTATAACTGTAACTTTATACCCATTGAATAACAATTCCCCATTTTTTCCTTCTCCTGTCCCTTGTCAACCACTATTCTATTTTCTGCCTTTATAAGTTAGACTAGTTTATATGCATCATATAAATGGAATTACTCAGTATTTATGACAGCTTTATTTCACTCAGCCTAATGTCTTCCAGGTCCATGCGTTATTGCAAATGGTAGGATTTTTTCCCTTCGATTCTAAGGCTGAATAATAAAGCATTGTATTTTTATGCCACTTTCTGTTTATCCATTTATCTGTTGATGATCAGTTGGGCTGTTTGATTCTATATCTTGGTTATTGTGAATAATGCTGCAATGAATATGGGTGTGCAGTTATCTCTTTAGATTCTGATTTCATTCTTTTGGGGTGAGGATTGGGGTTGCTGGATCATGTGGTAGATCTATTTTTAATTTTTTTCTTTTTTTTTTTAGGAACCCCATACTGTTTATCATAGTGGCTGCATCAATTGACATTCCAACCCAACAGTGTGAACAAGGGTTCCAATTTCTTCACATCCTCAGCAATACTTGTTATTATTATTATCTTTTAAAATAATGACCATGCTAACAGGTGTGAAGTGATACCTTATTATGGCTTTGAATGGCATTTCTCTCTGGTGAAAAATGGAAAGCTTTTCCTGTTTGCAGATGACATGATGTTACATATAGAAACCCCTAAAGACCCTGAAAAAAAACACCCTAAAAACAACTCTTAGAACTAATAAATATAGTAAAGTTGCAGTATATAAAATGAACATGTAAAAAATCAGTTATGTTTCTAAATACCAACAGTAAACTGCCAGAAAAGGAAATTAACAAAACAGTCCCTTCACAAAAGCATCAAAAAGAAAAAATAATTTAGGATGAAACTTTACCAAGGAGATTAAAGACTTGTATAGTGAAAACTACAATACATCGAAGAAAGAAAAGAATACACAAATAAAAAGACATCTAGAATTCAATGGATTGGAATACATATATTTTTAAAATTACATATTTTTTATTTAATTTATTGGGGTGACGTTGGTCAACATGACCACATAGGTTTCAAATGTGGGTTTCTATGTTACAAAATCCGTATATTGCCCCGTGTGCCCACTACCTAAAGTCAGATCTCCTGTCACCATATATTAGGATCCCCTTCTCCCTCCTTCCGTATCCGCTGGCAGCCACTACACTGCTGTATGTGTTCACGATTTTCAGTTTTATAGACCACATATGAATGATATCCTCATATGGTTCTTAGCTTTTTCTGACTGACTTATTTCATATCAATATTATCAAGGTCTGTCGATGCTGTTGCAAATGGCAGTATTTCATCCTTTCTTATGGCTGAGTAATATTCCATTTGGTATTAGTATCACAACTTCTTTATCCAGTCCTCTATGGTAAGACACTTCGGTTGTTTCCATGCCCTGGCCGCTATGAACAATGTTGCAGTGAACATAGGAGTGCATATATCTTTGCAAATACATGAGCTCGAGTTTTTTCGGTATATACCCAGGAGAGGGATTGTGGGGTCGTCTGGTAGCTCAATTGTTACTTTTTTTGAGAAATCGCCAGGTTGCTTTCCATAGTGGTTGTACCAGCCTACGTTCCCATCAGCAGTAAATGAAGGTTCCCTTTTTTTCCACAACCTCTCCCAATACTTGTTATAGCTTGTCTTGTTCTTAATGGCCACTCTTAACAGGTGTGAGGTGGTATCTCATTGTAGTTTTGATTTGCATTTCCCTAATTGCCATTGAGGTTGAACATCTCATATATCTGTTGGCTGTTCCTATGTCTCCTTGGAAGAAGTGTATTTTCAGGTCCTCTGCCTACTTTTTGACTGGGTTGTTTGCTTTGTGTTGAGTTTTATGAGTTCTTTATATAGAGTATTTTGGAAATTAAACCTTTGTTGGAGCTACTTTTTGCAAATATCTGTCTGGTTTGCTGCTCTTTGTTTTGTTGTCAGTTTCTTTTGCTGTGCAGAAGCTTTTTATATAAGTTTATATAAGTTTGATATAGTCCCATTCATTTATTTTTGCCTTTACTTCCTTTGCTTTTGGAGTCAATTTCATAAAATGTTCTCTATGACCAAGATCCATAAGTTTGGTACCTATATTTTCTTCTATGTAACTTATTGTTTTGGGTCTTATATTTAGGTCTTTGATCCATTTTGAATTAACTTTTGTACATGGGGACAAACTGAAATCCATTTTCATTTGTTTGCATACAAATCTGATGATTTTATGCAATCCCCATCAAAATTCCAATGTCATTTTTTAAAGAAATAGAGAAATCATCAGATTTGTATGGATCCACAAAAAACCGTGAACAGCCAAAGCAAAAATCCTGAGAAAAATGAACAAAACTGGAGGTATCACACTATCTGACTTCAGATTATACTATAGAGCTACGATAATCAAAACAGCATGGTATTAGCAGAGAAACAGACACAAGATCAATGCAACAGACTACAGAGCCCAGCAATAAAATCACATGTATATGGACAGATAATTTTTTACAAAGGAGCCAGAAACACACAGTGGTGTAAAGACGTTCTCTTCATTAAATGGTGCTGGGAAAACTGAAAAGCTACATGCAAACAAATGAAAATGGATTTCAGTTCTTTCCATAGGTTTGGGATGTTCTCATCCACTATTTGTTTGAACAGATTCTCTGTTCCCTGCTCTCTTCCTTCTGTGAATGCCTGTAATTCTAATATTGCTTTTTCTGATGTAGTCAGATAGTTCTGATAGAGCTCTTTCATTTTTCTCTATGTTCAGTTCTCTCTCTTATTCCTTCTGTGCCATTTCTAGATTCCTTTCTTTGGTATCAGTAAATTTTTCCTCCATCTGTTTGACTCTGTTTTCTTTGCTCATTAGTTCACTCTTAATCTCCTTAATTGCATGCTTCATTTCTGAATGGTTCTTTTTTAAAGTTTCAATCCGTTTAGTAAAGTATTCAATTGTACATTGATTTGTTTTCTGAGTGCATTTAATTGCCCGTCTGTATTTTCTCACAATGCATTATTTTCAGAACTGCAATCTTGAAATCTGTGTCATTTATATCACCTATTTCCATGTGTTCCAGCTTCCTTTCTGGGGATTTTTCATTTTTTCCTGATCATCCTCATTACTTTAGTTTTTCATGGTATTTGCTGATCTCATTTGCCTAGGCCAGTGGTCGGCAAACCGTGGCTCGCGAGCCACATGCAGCTCTTTGGCCCCTTGAGTGTGGCTCTTCCACAAAATACCAGGCCTGGGCGAGTCTATTTTGAAGAAGTGGCGTTAGAAGAAGTTCAAGTTTAAAAAATTTGGCTCTCAAAAGAAATTTCAATCGTTGTACTGTTGATATTTGGCTCTGTTGACTAATGAGTTTGCCGACCACTGGCCTAGGCATTTATATCTGTCTATATGTGGCAGATAGCTTCCACCAGAGATGTCTATTTTCCAGTAGGTGGCGCTGAATGGCAAGATCTTTTATTTCTTTGATCTTCCAGTTTTGACCTCCATAGCTTCCATAAGACAGCACAGCTGAACTATTTCGTGGGGTTTTGTTTGCCCTCAGTGTAATGGTGACCCCAGACCCCCGTGGGTTCCCACCTCTATCATCCCCACCTAGGAATCAGTCACCGAGGAAACAGCGATTCTACTGCAGTCGCTCTTGGTTTACATATAATATGCTTTTTGACATAACAACAAAGGCAATGGGAAGTGAGTTTAAGGGTGGCAGGGCTCTGTGGTTTAATTTTTTTGTCTGAAACATCACTGGCCAACATTATATGGGTAGCCACAGGGTAGAATCCCGTGCTTTGTCAGGAGTCTGCTGATTCAGTTACTGTTCGTTCTGCTTGCCCTGCTCGACTCTCCCCCACAGCTCTCTGTTCATCCTGGTTGAAGAAAGTGCCTAATACCCAGACCCTGGTTTCCTCTCCTCTCCTGGATACAGGACTGCATCTGTGGGCCATCTGCACTTTCATTCCTATTTGTCTCCATGTTTATTCCTGGTTGTCCACCTTTAGATGTTTAAGTGTCCTGACTCTCAAGTGTGCCTCTATTGAGCAGGGAATTCTTTGTTGAATTTTAGTTGGTTAACTTGTAATTTCTGGGGGAGAGGCCAATGGGATCTCTCACTCCACAATTTCTCTGACATCGGTTGGAATACTTATTATTGTTAAAATAATTCAATGATATTTATAACTTTTATTTTGTTCTCCCTGGTCTGTTCTTACTGCTGTGTCCTGTCACTGTCTTTATATATTAAATTCCACGTTTTGTGGATTTGTTTTTAGGATCTATACATATAAAAGCCTAAGTGACCGAATGACCGGTCAAATGCTCAACGCAGGAGCTGCCCCCTGGTGGTCAGTGCGCTCTTACAGCGGGAGTGCCGCTCAGCTGACTGACCCATCCCAGCAGCCCACCAGCATGGCGGCAGCCATTGACTCTCTCAGTAGTCCTGCAGGTCCAATCTCCAGAGAACAGGCCAGGCACTGATGGACTGGTGCTGCCGGTATGATCCCAACAGCGCCACTGGCCTCCAGGAAGTCGGCCTCGGCACCGCGGCCACTTCTCCTCCCTCGACGCTCCGCAAGGAAGAAATGATATAAAAGCAGCTGCCAGGTAGCTCATGACAACTGCATCCCGGTCCCTCCCACCCCCCTTGGGATGAGCGCCAGACGCAGGGCTCATGGCTGGTGAGCACTGCTGTGGTGGCATGAGCCTCTCTGATCAGGACTGACTGGGTGCAAGCCCATGGCAGGCACAGCGGGGCTGGGATGAGTGGGAATGGCAGGCAGGAGCAGCAGGCGGCATTGGAATGCTGGTTTTGGCCCAATCCCCCAGGCCATGCCAAGGAACCCCACCTATGCACGAATTCATGCACCGGGCCTCTAGTGTTTAATAATTTTCCATTCTGTCTTTTTCTGTGCCAATCCCTCACAATCTAAATTACTTTAGGTTTATAGTGGGTTTTACTATCTGATAGAACACATTCATTCACTATGTTTTAAGTATCTTGCTGTTCTTGGCCTTTTGCACACACCTTAATTAAAAAAAAAAAATGTAAACCTGAGCTTTATTGGGATTGTATAGATTACTTAGTGTGGGAAGATTTGCTGACTTTACAGTATTTAAGATTTCTACATATTCATGAACATGATATGTCTTCATTTATTTAGATTTTCTTATTTCTGTCAATAAAACTTTATAATTTTCTCTGTGAAAGTACATCTTTTGTTAGATTAATATATGGGTAGTTTATGCTATCCAATGTAAACTATTTTAAAACTGTTGCTTACCATTCATCCTATATATAATAAAAGACTAATATGTTAAGTGTTTGGTCATCCGGTCATTTGTTTAACCATTCAAAGTGTAATATGCTAATGATATGCTAAGGCTCAACCACTTGCTATGATGTGCACTGACCACCAGGGGGCAGATGGTCAACCAGTCGCTATGATGCACACTGACCACCAGGGGGCAGATGCTCCAACCACTAGGTTAGCTTGCTGCTGGTGGCTGATCGGGACTGAGCGAGATGGGCAAGACATGCCCTGGAGCCCTCCTGCGGTTGCTCCCCAGCTGGCCAACCACCCGTGTCTCTCCCTGGCCCCGATAGTGCATCGGTGGGGTCCCTCAGCCTGGCCTGTGCCCTCGCACTCTGGGACCCCTCAGGGGATGTCAGAGAGCCAGTTTCAGCCTGGTCCCGCTCAGTGCAGGAGCTGCCCCCTGGTGGTAAATGTGCTCTCACAGAGGGAACGCCGCTCAGCCAGAAGCTGGGCTCGCGGCTGGTGAGCGTAGTGACGGTGGCGGGAGCCTCTCCCGTGTCTGCAGCAGTGCTAAGGATGCTGGAGCGTGGGCCTAAGCCATCAGTCGGACATCCCCTGAGGGCTCCCAGACTGCGAGAGGGCACAGGCTGGGCTGAGGAACCCCTCTCCCTCCCCAAGTGCACAAATTTCATGCAGTGGGCCTCTAGTATGAATATAATTGATTTTGCTTTTTAAAGTCCTTTGTTTGAGAAGTAATTATAGACATAATTGCACAAATAGTACATAGAGTCCTGTGAATTCTTCACTATCTTCTGTCAATGATGACATCTTCTGTAACTGTAGTACAATATTAAGTCAGAAAATTGACACTGGCATGATATTGTTAATTAAATTACCTCATTCAGTTTTCTTGTTTTTGTATGAAAGTTCCTCTGTGTGTGAGTGGTGTGTATGTGTCCTGTGTATAGATTCATGTCACCATCACCACCACAATCAAGATGCAGAATTATAAAGGAACTCTCTTATGCTCCTTCTTACTTTCACCCAAGCCCCCCTGGCAACCACTGATCTGTTCTCTATGTCTATAGTTTTGTCTTTTTAAGAATGTTAAATAAATGGATCCATATAGTATTTAACCTTTTGAGATTGGCTCTTCCAGTAGGTATGACCATAAGTTATTGCTTATATCAGTAAATCAGTTCTTTTTATTGCTAAGTAATATTTTATTGTATGGATATGAATTTGTTTAATTATTTACATACTAGAGGCCCGGTGCACAAAATTCATGCACGGGGAGGGGGGTCCCTCAGTCCGGCCTGCTCCCTCTCCAACCCCAGGCCCCTCAGGGGATGTCTGATTGCCTCTCGCAATCCAGGACCGCTGGCTCCTAACGCTCGCCTGCCTGCCTGCCTGCCTGATCGCCCCTAACTGCTCCTCTGCTAGCCTGATCGCCCCTAACCACCTCTGCCTCGCCCCACACCTGGGACCCAGGATTCCCTCTTTCGGCCGGTCGCAAGCACCTGAGACCCGGGCTTCCCTTTCTCTGGCTGGCTGCAAGCATCCAGGACCTGGGCTGGCTTCGCCTGGGCAGCCACAGCTGTAGGGGACCATGGGTGGGCGGCTTCGCCCGGGCTGTAGCTGCAGGCGCCTGGGACCGCGGGGTGGGTGGCTTATCCTTCAACTGGGCTGCAGGCACAGGCACAGCCGCTGGTCCCCAGGACCGCGGGGCGGGCAGCCTGTCCCTCTCCTAGGCCACAAGTGCAGCCACTGGCTCCCGGGACAGCGGGGACTGTGGGGAATGCGGGGCAGGTGGCTTGTCCCTCTCCCGAGCTGCAGCCCCAGCTATTGGCACCCGGGACCACGGGGTGGGTGGCTTGTCCTTCTCCCGGGTCGCAGCCCAGCCACTGGCCCCCAGGACTGCAGGGCAGGTGGCTTGTCCTTCTCCTGGGCCGGGCTGCAGGCGCAGGTGCAGCTGCAGGCGCAGGTGCAGCCGCTGGCGCCGGGACTGCGGGGCATGCAGCTTGTCCCTCTCCCGGGCCACAGGTGCAGGCACAGCTGCTGGCGCCCGAGACCACAGGGTTGGCAGCTTGTCTCTCTCCCACAACTTGGCTGGTCCCCAGTGCTGAGTGTCTGAGCCATTATGGCATGAGGGTGTGACGGCATGATGGCGTGACGACCATTTGCATATTAGTTCCTTATTACATAGGATTGAAGGGCATTTGGATTGTTTCCAATTTGGGTGGGTATATGAATAAAGCTGCTATAAACATTTTTGTACATATTTTTATCAACACAAACTTTGATTTTTTTGTGATAAATGTCCAGGAGTGCAATTTCTGGCTTGTTTGGAAATGCATGTTTATTTTACAAGAAACTGCAACACTATTTTCACCTATGGCTGTATGTACTGTATTACATTTCTACCAGCACTGTGTGTGATGGATCCAGTTTCTTTGCATTCTTGTCACATTTGATGTTATCACTATTTTTTACTTTAGCCATCCTAATAGTATATAATGGTATCTCATTGTGGTTTAAATTTATATTTCCTTAACACTTAATCACGTGAACATCTTTTTACCTGATTACTAGCCATCTGTGTATCCACCTTAAGAGTTGTCTGTTCATGTGTTTTGCCCATTTTGTAATTGGATTGTTTTTTCTTATAGTGTCATTTTGAGAGTTCTTTATATATGCTAGGTCAGTGGTCGGCAAACTGCAGCTCGCGAGCCGTGGTTTGCCGCTCTGTTGACTAATGAGTTTGCTGACCACTGACCTAGACTCTCGATTCCAATAATTACAGGCTGTTGTTGTTCCTTGTGATTAAGCCCCTATCCCAGTGGTGGGCAAACTCATTAGTTAACAGAGCGGCAAACCGTGGCTTGCGATGCGGCTCGCGAGCCTCAGTTTGCCAACCACTGTGCTAGGTGTAAGTCTTTTGTCAAATATATATTTGCAAATATTTTCTCCAAATCTGGTTCCATTTATTTAACATTCTCAAAAAGACAAATCTGTAGCTTATCTTTTGATTATTCTAACAGTTTTTTTCATAGCAATCAGTTTTAACTTTTGAAGTCAATTTATCAGGTTTTCATTTTTACTTTTTATATTTAAATATATGGTCTATTTTTATTTGACTTTTATTATCCTCACTCAAGGATATATTGAGAGAGAGAGAGGGACAGAGTGATAGCGAGAGAGAGAGAGAGAGAGAGAGAGAGAGAGACAGACATTGATGTGAGAAACATCGATCAGTTGTCTCTCATAGTGCCCTGACTGGGGATCAAGCCCCAACCTTGGTGTGTGCTGTTACTCAAATTTGAACCCACAACCTTTTGCTATACGGGATTACGCTCCAACCAACCAAGCCACTGGCCAGGGCTATTTTAAATTAATTTTTGTATAAAGTATGAGATATTTAGGTTAAGCGTTTTTTTTGTGTGTCTGTGTGTATATATATCCAGTTGCTCCAGCAGCATATATATAGAAAATACTATTATTACTCCATTTATTTGCTTCTGCACCTTTGTAAAAAATCAGTTCGACATATTTGTGGATCTCTTTCAGGGTTGTTTATTCGGTGCCCTTTTGATCTACGTGTCTGTTTCTCTACCAATATCATATTGTCTTGTTTATTGTACCTATATAGAAAGTTTAAAAAGATTTATGTAGAAAGATTTCCTCCCACATCAATTCTTTTAAAAAATAATTTCATTTATTCTAGTTCCTTTACCTTTCTGTATAAATTTTAGAATAAGCTTTTCTTTGTCAATAAGGAAAGTCTTGCTGTGATGTTATTAGAATCCCTAAACCTATATATCAGTTTGGGGGAGAATTGACACCTTTACATAAGGTCAGCCTTCCAATTCATGAACATGGTATATGGCTCCATTTATTTAGATCTTCTGTTGTTTCTTTTATTCGTATTTTGTAATTTTTAGCATACCAATCCTTTGTATGTTTTGTTAGGTTTATACTGAAGTATTTCATTAAATGGGGATAAGGAGGTGACTGAGAATAGTGTTGTGCTTTTAACTTAGGTTTCCATTTGTTCCTTGCTATATATGGAAATGCAATTGATTTTGTGTGTTGACCTTTACAACCTGCAACCTTGTTGAACTAGTTTGTGGTGGTGTTGTTTTTTTTTTATAGATTCCCTTAAAACTTTTATGTAGGCCATCTTGTCATATGGAAGTAGTTTTATTTCTTCCTTTGGAATTTGTATGCTATTTATTTTTTTCTGATCTTATTGTGCTGGCTAGGACCTCCTGTATTATGTTGAATAAGAGTGATGAGAGCAGATATCTTTGTATTGTTTTATTTTTGATCTTGAGAGGAATTCAGTCTTTCATCAATAAGTAGCTATAGGTAATTGATATTTGCATATTGACTTTTCTATGCTACAAACATGTTAAATTCAGTCTTATGAGTTCTAACATGTTACTTGTAAATCCCTTTGGTGTTTCTATGTACATCTATATATATAAAAGACTTATATGCTCAGTGTCCCTCTGACCATCCGACCGGTCACTGTGTTGCGCACTGACCACCAGGGGGCAGATGCTCAATGCAGGATCTACCGTGACCCACACAGGCCATTTACAAAGAAACGGCACCGTGGACCTGGTGCCAACAAAGCAACACTCGGCTTCCCCCAAGTGGGACACAGGCACTACCACTACCCCAGAGCAACAGCCCACCAAATTGCAGCCAATGCTGTCGAGACCCTATGGAGCAAAATGCAGCCCACAGCCTGGCCCAGCCCGGAAACGGTGGCTGTGGGCACTGGGTAATGACGTCACATAGCAACGCCCAGCTTCCTCTCCCTAGCAACTAGCCTCCTTGCAGTTTCTTCAGCCCAGGAACACGACTTGCTTTATAGTCACGTGCAAACATTTTACACTTTAGCCAAATGTCTGTGAAGTGTTTTCCCATGCCTCATCTCATTTGATCCTCACAGAAGTCCTGGAGTAGGTAGATGGGAGACTTGGTAGAATCCTATTTTCTTCACATTAGCCGGAAAACGGAGATTTAGAAAGTTTAGAAACTTGACCCAACTGAAAAGAAGTAAGAAATGGTGTAACTTGAAAATGACTTCAGGTTTTCTCACTGTGCAGAATATAGTCAAACACTGCTGCAGTTAAATATTTTACCCTTTGTTCTCCCTGCATGGTCTACAATAATAATCTGCTTTGTGTTGATATTTACTGCTATGTTGCGGACAATTACCTGAAAGAGAAGTTGGGGTGCTTCACTGGGCTGGAAAAGTTTAGCTAAATCAGAAAGCAGGTCTAATTAAGCAAGTTTATTCTATATATATAAAAGGCTAAGTTGACTTGCGCATGCGTGATACATATAAAGCTCTCGCTGGTGCCAGTCACACACGTGTGTTTCGATCTGTCATTGTCGATCGTGAATTTGGTTGACACTTCTATTATAGAGAAAGGGTGAGTGGTGATATTACAGTATTTCTTCTAATTAATTTCCTTTCAATGAGCATGAATCCCTGCACTGGGCCACTAGTAATTAAATAATCTCAAATAATGACTGTGGTGTTCCTTTTTATCTTTACACTCTACATTTTCTTACTTTGTTGACTAGCATCTGCATTACAGTGTTAAATAGATGATAGAAGGTATGCTTGTGTGGAGGTCTTGATCACAAGTAAAAAGCTTTCAGTGGATTATCAATAAGCATCTTATGTTGTAGGTGGCTTGTAGCACCCTACCTTTCTCAGATAAAATAAAATTTTATTTAATTCTTAGTTTGTTAAGCATGATTTTTTTTTTTTTTTGGTTTAGAGTCATGCATTGATGTCGAACTTTATCAAACATTTTTTCTTTATGCATTGAGATAATCACATGATTTTCCTTTTTTAATCTGTTTATATGATAAATTAACCTTGTATACTTTGGGATTAACCCATTTTTTATATATATGTGTGTGTGTGTGTATATGTATGTGTGTGTACACATACACTAGAGGCCCAAATTTTGTGCACGGAGGCGGGGTGTGTCCCTCAGCCCAGCCTTCACCCTCTCCAATCTGGGATCCACCTCATCAGAGGGTTGTCTGACTGCTAGCCTGCCTGCCTTCCTGATTGCCCCTAACCGCTTCTGCCTGCCAGCCTGATCACCCCCTAACCATTCCTCTGCCAGCCTGACTGATGCCTAACTGCTCCCCTGCCAGCCTGATTGCCCCTAACTGCCCTCCCCTGCATGCCTGGGTCCCCCCCAACTGCCCTTCCCTGCAGGCCTGGTCACCCCCAACTTCCCTCCTCTGCCAGCCTGGTCCCTCCCAACTGCCCTCCCCTGCTAGCCTGATCACCCCCAACTGCCCTCCCTTGCAGGCCTGGTCCCTCCCAACTTCCCTCCCCTGCTGGCCATCTTGTGGTGGCCATCTTGTGTCCACATGGGGGCAGCCATCTTTGACCACATGGGGGCAGCCATCTTGTGTGTTGGAGTGATGGTCAATTTGCATATTACTCTTACTAGATAGGATAGAGGCCTGGTGCACGGGTGGGGGCCAGCTGGTTTGCCCTGAAGGGTGTCCCGGATCAGGGTGGGGGTTCCCTTGGGGTGTGGGGCAGCCTGGGCGAGGGGCCTGTGGTGGTTTGCAGGCTGGCCACGCCCACTGGCAACCCAAGCGAGGCCCTGGTATCTGGGATTTATCTATCTTCTATAATTGAAACTTTGTAGCATTGAGCGGAGGCCAGGGCCGGCCAGAGCAGGCGGGAAGCTTGGCTTCCTCCATTGCCGGGGAAACCCAAGCCTCCTGCTTGCTTCGTGGCTGCAGCCATCTTGGTTGGATTAATTTGTATAATCGCTCTTGATTGGCTGGTGGGCGTGGCTTGTGGGCATAGCGGAGGTATGGTCAATTTGCATGTTTCACTTTTGTTAGTGTAGGTATGCACACACATATATATCCTATGTAATAAAAGGGTAATATGCAAATTAACCATCACTCCGTCACAAAGATGGCAGTGCCCAGTCCCCTCAGCCCCGCCACTGGAGTTTCCATTCCTGTCAGCCCAGCCAGGGGGTGGCTTTTGGTTTCTGCAGCCCCTGGACCAGAAGCGGAAACCAAGAGTGCATGGAGCACCAAGAATTTAGGAAATCTTAGTTCTGGTGGCAGTGCCTGGACCAGAAGCAGAAGCCCAGAGTGCGGGGAGCACCAGGAATTCTGGGAATTGTAGTTCTGGGGGCAGCCCCTGGACCAGAAGCAGAAGCCCAGAGTGCGAGGAGCACCAGGAATTCTGGGAATCGTAGTTCTGGGGGCAGTCCCTGGACCAGAAGCGGAAGCCCAGAGTGTGGGGAGCACCAGGAATGCTGGTAATCATAGTTCTAGTGGCAGACGCATTACGTAATCTCCTAGACACTGGAGCAAAGTGAGCCTGGAGCAAGTTACTGTTGTGGGTGGGGGATGGAGGGAAAGCAAAGGTGAGAGACATAAGTAAAGTCAGAGTGTCGAGGAAAAATTAAAAGGAAGATATCCTGCAACTTCTAGGAAATCTCCACCAATGGAGCAAAGAAAAAAAATAGACCTCTGTTATTCTGTGAGCACCAAACCAAACCAGACTGGGCTGGGGTCTCAGACAATTCACTCAGATGATTGCAAAGACAGACAGAAACTTCACTCTTTCATGTACCCAGGCAGATACAATGCACAACATGCACATTTTCACGGAAGAGAACTTAATAGCCCAATTTGCTATACACCCTTTGATAAGTCACCTCTTTGGTGGCCATCTGTGTTAGTTAATTGCCATAATCAAGAGTAAAAATTAAAACTTTTCTCTCTCTCTGGCAAGCAGGTCCTTACAGCTTGGAGCAAGGCAACTATCTATAATAATAAAAGTGTAATATGGTAATTAGACCGGATAGCCAAACGACCTTCTAGACATCATTCCAGATGTCCTTCCAGACTAAGCTGTGGTGGCAGGGCCGAGGCAAAGGCGGTTAGGGGCGATCAGGCAGGTAGGCAAGCAGTTGGGGCAATCAGGTAGGCAGAGTGGTTAGGGGCAATCAGGAAGGCTGGCAGGCAAGTGTCCCGGATTGTGAGAGAGTGCAAGCAGGCTGAAGGAACCCCTCCCCCCCCCCCCCGCCCCGGTGCACGAATTTTGTCACCAGGCCTCTAGTGTGTGTACACACACACACACACACACACACACACACACACAGTGGCCATATTATTATGATCTCTGAATGCATAATAATCTGGCCACTCAGTATATATATATATTAGAGGCCCGGTGCATGAATTCATGCATGGGTGGGGTCCGGCCAGCCTGGCCAGGGGGAGGGGACATGGGCGGTTGGCTGGCCTGCCTGCTGGTCAAGGGAACAATTTTCATATTAGCCTTTTATTATATAGGATATACACTGAGTGGCCAGATTATTATGCATTCAGAGATCATAATAATCTGGCCACTCAGTGTGTGTGTGTGTGTGTGTGTGTGTGTATTTGGTTTCCTAATATTTTGTTTAGGAATTTTGCATCTATGTTTATGAACAAGATTATTCTGTGAAATTTTTTCCCCTTTCTCTTATTTTTCACATTGGGTCTTGGTATAATGTTTAGGGAGTTAGTTGCATAAAATTAGATAGAAAGGATTCCCTTGTTTTCTAGTCCTTGGAATTATTCGTGTGACAAAATTCCAAATGTTCCCCCTTATCCTCAGGTAATATGTTGCGAGACCCCCAGTGGATGGCTGAAACTATGGAAAGTACCTAACCCTATACAGGGATGGGCAAAAGTGGGTTTACAATGGTTAGTACAGAACACACAAAATTTATTCTTGTTTATTATTTATTATTAATTTGTTTTTTTCCATATGAACAAACCTACTTTTGCCATCCCTTGCATATGCTATATTTTTCCTACACATACATACCTTTTCACTTAAAGGAAGTAATTTTAGGCTGCTCTTTGGCATATCCGAATTGCCAGCATCGCAACTCATACACTTTGGGGCCCTTACTAAGTAAAATAATTATGAACACAAACACTGGGATACCACAACAATCAATCTGTTAATCCAGATGGCTAAGTGACTAACGGTGGGTAGTGTATACTGAGTGTATACACTGAGCAAGGAATGATTTATATCCTGGGCATGACAGAGTGGGACTGTGTGAGATTTCATCATGCTGCTCAGAACTGTGTGCAGTTTAAAACTTATGTATAGTTTATGAAACTTACCACTATTAACCGCAGGCAACAAACTCTGGAAAGTGAAACCATAGATAAAGGGGCAATAATGTATTTCTTCCTCAATTATTTGGTAGAACTCACTAGTAAAGCCATCTAGATTTGGGTATTTTATTGTGTGGAATGATTTATTGATTATTCATTTAGTTTCTTAAAAGTATTTTTTTTCCTTGATTATTTTTGGTAAGGTGAAGGTTTTCTCCAATTTACTAAATTTTCAAATGTTATATAAAAAATTCGTAAGATTTGCCTGTGATTTTTGACTGTGGTGATCCTGTGCCTGTTTGCTTTTGATTCATTCATTATTGGGAAGTACTTTAAAATTTTTAAATGTTTTGAGATTTTCTTTTTTGTTGTTGAAATATAATATAGTTTAGAAAGATGTAAAAATTATAACTTTATACAAGTGAAAATAATAGTGTAACCAGCATCCAGATAAGGAACAACATTACCTATATTTAAGAAATCCCTTCTTAATCCTCTTTTAGTTATATATCCATCCAAAGGTTTCTACTATCCTGACTTAAGATCATAGATTAGGTTCCCTTGTTTTGAACACATGTAGCAATGTTTAATGCTGTACCATGTTTTATGCCTGGCTTCTTTTATATAACTTTCTTTGTAATGTTAATCTATATTACGTGAAGCAGTAGTTTATTTACTCTATAACTGTTATATTCCAATTTACCTATTATCCTGCTGTTGATAGGCATTTGTGTTTTTATTTTGACTATTATAAGTGATATTGCTATGAACATTTTTATGCCTGTCTTGTGGTGGACAATTGTATGTATTTCTGTTGAGTTAATACCAAGGAATGGTTCCTGGAGCTTACCTTTTTAATTTTTATTTTAAAACTTCTATTTAACATAAGTACTCTCCTTAGTCACTGCATGGTGTATTTTTATTTTTTTACTTTCAATGTCTTGTACTTATATTTTTATTGTTTTTTTGTAAGCTTTCTATATTTAAATTTTAAAATCTCTGTGCTAAGCAATGTTCTCCGTGCTATATATGTTAATGTAAACTTGAGCGCTGCAATCAAAATTTTTCCCCACATTGAGGATGACATTTTTGCTGTCTTTTGGCTTATATTGTTGCAGTTGAGAAGGAACCTCTTAGTTTAAATTAAATACTTTTCATGTCAAGGTAATATGTCTGCTTTAAGATTTTGTTTGTTTAATTATTACTAATACTTTGAATTCAGTTGTTTTGCTTCTTTAATTTGTGGATTGGTGTGTTATGATATTCTCAAATAGGGGCCTCAGACTCATTTCTTCATATACTTCCATGAATCATAAGTTAAACCTTTCTAACCTTTCTTTTTCTATTTTTATGTTTCCCTTTTCTGTATTTTTGGATAATTTCTTCTTCTCTTCCAGTTCACTAATTTTAATAGCTTTTTCTAATCTGCTAATAAACGTATCAATTGAGTTTTTAATTTCAGTTCTTTATTTTTCCATTTTTAGAAGTTCTTTTTTCATTCAAATATTTTAATTTACTTTTTATAATTTTTATTCAGAGTTGTCTTTTATGTCTTTAAAATTATAAAGATAGTATTTTTGTAATCTGTTTGATAATTACAATATCTGAAGTGTTTGTGGGTCTGTTCTTGATGTCTGATATTTCGGCTGGTTCTTGCTCATAGTGCCTTGTTTCCTTAGGTACTTAGTTATTTTTGACTTGATAATGTTCACTGTCCTAGAAACGTCATTAAGGCATAGAATGAACATGCTCTCCTCTAGGCAGGACTTGGAATTATTTTAAATACACTTGTATTAGTTTCAGAGAAGAAGGGAGAGGGAAAGAGAGACAGAAATATCAGTAATGAGAGAGAATCATTGATTGGCTGCCTCCTGCACGCCCCACACTGGGGATTGAGCCAGCAACCCAGGCATGTGCCCTGACCAGTAATTGAACCATAACCTCCTGGTTCATAGGTCAGTGCTTAACTACTGAGCGATGCTGGCCAGGCCTTAGAATTATTGATATTAGGTTCTGGGGGTATAACCAGTAAGGGGGTCACTGAGTTCATTTGTTGGGGTTCTTTGGACTACTTAGGTAATGTGAGCCGTAGTACATTTGTAGATCCATGGTCAACACTAATGAGCTCTTGCCCCCTTGTATTAGTTTTTTACTTAGTACCAAGGCAGCCTTCTCTGCTGTCCCCTGTGGGTAGTGATGGGGGCAAGGGCACATTTTGACTTGTGGTTTATTCTTTTTTTTTTTTTTTTTGCAGGTGTTATCTTTTGGGGGATGGTGTAGTATTCCACATTAATGTCAGGAGGTCTATTATTTGGCATTCTACCTCAACAGATTTAGATTTTCCTGCTCTCCTTGCCCCATAAGAACACCAAAACTGAACTCTAGATGATTTTTCAGGGTTGGCAAGTGTCCAGTGGGCATAAGTGGATATAGTGTAATGCTCCAGTGCTCCATTTACTTCCCTGGGTTTCTGTATTCTCTTAGATTTGAACAGAGAAATTTGTGGCACTTTAAAAATATACTTAATTTGCACATTTTTTGTCATTTTTAGTTTTTGTAGTTGGAAGGTTAGTGTAAATAATCAAGCTTGCCACTAATAAAAATGAAAAAAAAAAGGGGAAATGTTCAATAAAATGCTTTTCATTTATTAGGTAGGTGAATTACTATAAATTAGGAATGTTACTTTTCATGTTTATTATGAATTTTAATTTTTTGATTTGCAATTAATCACTTTCTTGTTTTTAGGGGTAAAAATATTTCCATCATGGCTCATTCAAAGACGAGGACCAATGATGGAAAAATTACTTATCCTCCTGGTGTCAAGGAAATCTCAGATAAAATATCTAAAGAGGAGATGGTGAGACGGTTAAAGGTGAGTAAAATTGGGTTTTGGTTTTTTCCCCCGACATCCCTTTAAGGGGTGTGGGGCTCGATTAGTGCTGTATCTTGTTAGGGTAACTTTAAAAAGCAAATCAAAGCAGGGAATGGGAGGGAAGGAATCTGAGAGAGTGGAGGTAATACAGAATTGTACGGTTTCTTAGCTATTGTTAATGGGAGAGCAATTAGAAAGGTGAGGCTTAGATTTTCTAGGGCCTACTATAGTTGAGTATAAAGAAAAAATCCACAATATTCATATTCATTTTTGTCTATTGAAAGTTGTCTCCTATGAGAAAGGAAGTTTTAAATTTTTGTACTGAATACTCAGGCTATATTTTACTTTTTCATAAGTTATTTAAGAGTAGGTTAAAGAGCTTTACTGTATCTTTTCTCTCTGCTTTGACATGCATGAATGAATCAGCATTGATGGTGAACTTTTATAAATGAGGCTGTCATTCTATGGCTAGAGTCTCTTCATATGTGTTTGAATAATATTTCTCCTTTTCCTTCATAGCAGTGATGGTCTCTTGATTGTTAAAATGGCTAAAGGAAGAGAGTGGCCAAGGAGAATGTTAAATTGATTTACCAGTTCATTTTTTAAAAATTTTGCGTATTTTTTTCTCCTGGTTGAATCAACTGAGTCATTTATTTTACTTGATCTATCATTATTTACTTATATTTTAAGAAAAAAAACTTGCCATAATTAATCAATGAAGGCCCAGGAACTTTAAAGCAAAGTACTGTTTTATAGCTATTGCTGCGTGATTTATTTTTATCAGAAGATAAACCACTACTCTAATTTCATGGCGAAGTCTTAGCGTTATAGCTTTACTAGAGGCCCGGTGCACGAAATTTGTGCACGGGTTGGGGGGTGTCCCTCAGCCCAGCCTGCACCCTCTCCAATCTGGGACCCCTCAAGGGGTGTCCGACTGCCGGGGGATCGGGCCTAAATGGGCAGTCGGACATCCCTCTCACAATCCAGGACTGCTGGCTCCCAACTGCTTGTCTGCCTGCCTTTCTGATTGCCCCTAACTGCTTCTGCCTGCCAGCCTGATCACCCCCTAACCACTCCCCTGCCAGCCTGATTGATGCCTAACTGCTCCCCTGCCAGCCTGTTTGCCCCCAACTGCCCTCCCCTGCAGGCCTGGTCACCCCTAACTGCCCTCCCCTGCCGGCCTGGTACCCCCCAACTGCTCTCCCCTGCAGGCCTGGGTCCCCTTCCAACTGCCCTTCCCTGCAGGCCCGGTCACCCCCAACTTCCCTCCTCTGCCGGCCTGGTCACCCCTAAGTGCCCGCCCCTGCAGGTTTGATTGCCCCCAACTGCCCTCCCTTGCTGGCCTGGTCCCTCCCAACTGCCCTCCCCTGCTGGCCTGATCACCCACAACTGCCCTCCCTTGCAGGCCTGGTCCCTCCCAACTGCCTTCCCCTGCTGGCCATCTTGTGGTGGTCATCTTGTGTCCACATGGGGGCAGGATCTTTGACCACATGGGGGCAGCCATCTTGTGTGTTGAAGTGATGGTCAATCTGCATATTACTCTTTTATTAGATAGGATAGAGGCCTGGTGCACGGGTGGGGCCAGCTGGTTTTCCCTGAAGGGTGTCCCGGATCAGGGTGGGGGTTCCCTTGGGGCATGGGGCGGCCTGGGCAATGGACCTGTGGTGGTTTGCAGGCCGGCCACGCCCCCTGGCTACCCAAGCAGAGGCCCTGGTATCTGGGATGTATTTATCTTCTACAATTGAAACTTTATAGCCTGGAGCAGAGCCAAGCCTTCTGTTCGCTCCGTGGTGGCAGCCATTTCTGTTGGGATTTATGTATCTTCTATAATTGAAACTTTGTAGCCTGGACCGGAGGCCTGGGCCGGCCAGGGTTTGTGGAAAGCTTGGCTTCCTCCATTGCTGGGGAAACCCAAGCCTCCCTCCTGCTCTCTTCGTGGCTGCAGCCATCTTGGTTGGGTTAATTTGCATACCTGCTCCTGATTGGCTTGTGGGCGTGGCTTGTGGGTGTAGCAGAGTGATGGTTAATTTGCATATTACTCTTTTATTAGATAGGATGCTTAAAGTATTAGGATGTCAAATATCACATGCTTGTTATTCAAACGCAAATATATCTTTGAGCCGATTCAATTTACCAATATGTGGATATTTTATCTAGTTAGGAACCAGTATATATATCTTACTAAAAATAGTCAAGCTACAAACCCTTTCTATATAGGGTGTTGTGTTTTTTTTCTTCTGTGTATCTACATCTCTTGACCTATAGATTTTTTAGGGAAACAAGTACATTCATTTCCTCATATTTGTTTATATTTTAACAGTGGTAGGTAAACAACCCTATTGTTTGCTAAGAAATTTATGTTAAACACAGAGACTACACTTACAAGCTAATTAGTGTATAGCGACTTTTAGAGATGTTATTTTCTAAGATATCTTTTTAATTCAGAGGACTCATATGAGTTATTGATGAGTTTATACCACCATTTAAGTTGTAGACAGTAGTGAGGAATTCCCCCTTATCTAGCCCTTGAGTAAACTTATTTGTTAGTCTTAGAATATTTTGTATGGTGCTTATATTTAGTATTTGTAGTACTAGAGGCCTGGTGAATGAAATTTGTGCAACGGGGAAAGGGGTGTCCTCACCCAACCCTGACCCCTTGTGGGGTGTCCAACTGCCGGTTTAGGCCCGATTCTGGGGATCGGGCCTAAACTGGCAGTCAGACATCCCTCTCACAATCCGGGACCACTGGCTCCTAACTGCTCACCTGCCTGCCTGCCTGATTGCCCCTAACTGCCCTCCTGCTGGCCTGGTCACCCCCAACTGCCACCCCTGCCGACCTAGTCGCCCCCAACTGCCCCCCCCCACCTCCGGCCTGGTTGCCCCTAACTGCCCTCCCCCACCGGTCTGGTCCCCCCTTACTTCCCCCCCCCCCCCCCGCTGGCCTGGTCACCCCTCACTGCCACCCTCTGCTGGCCTGGTTGCCCTTTACTGCCCCCCTCCCCCACTGCTGGCCTGGTCGCCCCCAACTGCCCCTCCTGTTTGGTCACTTAGTCGCCCCTCACTGCCCCCTCCCCCCCACCCCCCCGCCGGCCTGGTTGCCTCACGCAGCTTGTTGTTTGGTCATTTGGTCGCCCCTCACTAACCCCCCTGCTGGCCTGGTCGCCCCACACAGCCTGCTGCTCAGTCGTTTGGTCGCCCTTCACTAACACCCTGCTGGCCTAGTCACCCCACGCAGCCTGTTCAGTCGTCCATTCGGTTGCGATGGTTGCTTAGGCTTTTATTATTATAGATTCTTTCATTATTTTTGTAGACATTTATGCTCAACTGTATTTTGGTTAATATAATTTATCTTCTTTAATTTTCCTAATTTACACTTACCACTATTTTAGCTAACTTCTTAGAGAAATATAAGCAGGATTTGGTGTGGGATGATAATAATTTTTAACATGTCCAAGTACAGCTGTAAGTTTTACTAGTATAAATTATAACAATTTGTTAATATGTAAGATGTCACTGTAGAGAAAGAAATAGCTCTCTGCATATAGGTCTTTTTTTCTTTGTCTCTTTTCATAATACACTAGGTCATCAAAGCATATATCTTGAAAGTAATAAAATTAAAACGTTAGGAGAGTAATCTGGACATTATATCCCGAAACTGTAGTGCTCATCTGGAAGGATTAGTGTACTGTTGATTCTGGCATCTGACATAATAGACCTGAGGGTCTATTCTGTGAGGAACAGTTTCTCACGGCTGCTCTGAGAATTCAGTAAGACATTGGACATTTATTACTCAGAAGTCTAGCTCTACAGCAGAGTGGAAATCCTTGCAGTATGTCTCCAGGACCAATTCCTAGACATTGATACTTGGTGGCTAGCCTTGGTTGTTGATTAGTATTTGCAGCACCACCTAGTGGATGCCAGATGGTCAACTTTCAAGTTAGGCAATTTTGTTGTCTTAGTTGAAGTGGTAATAGTATAGACTGAGGATTCATCATAACTACTAGTACTGAAATTAGAGAAAGCTCTTCACAGAATTCAAACTGTACTGTTTCTTCCCATTCTTATGTTTATCCCACTTCTTTTATGTAAATGTTTTTGAAAAAGGAACCTTTCTAGTAGGTTCATTCTATACATGCTATTGAGTCCTACTAATGAACTATCCATTTCATATTATCTTTTACTGCGGCACAAGAAATACTTTGTTGGATGCTATGGTAGTCTCTCAGGATAGCTTTTCCACATTTAGGGATGCATCTTTGCCATCCTTTCTTGAATCTGTTTACATACTCTTTTTTTTAGCTGAATATATTAATCCATGTATCTGGAGTGGTTTGTGGCTCAGATGGAAAAGTAAATTGTCATTCTAGGTTTTTCTTTAGAGGTATACTTTTCTCTTAATAAAAGGATTAGATATATTAAAAGGATGTGTTTTTAAGAAGGGACATACTACTTTTATTCCAGTTGTATCAGTGAGATCAGAAGTACTATGTAAGGGTAGCTTTATATTTTTTAAATCTGGTTAGCTGGTATGCGTAAATTAAAAGTATTTTACTTAGTCTTTTAAAGAAAAGTTATTTACCCTATAGTTTTATAAGGATCTTGTTCTCTCAGGTAGACACTTCAGGGGAAAAATAAAAGTATATTTATTGGAAGTTTAACCTTTGCGATTAATATGGCTTTTATTTCAGATAACTTTATTTTTACATGAAGGATTTCATTATTTGATTATTGTGTTTTTGTATAGATGGTTGTGAAAACTTTCATGGATATGGACCAGGACTCTGAAGAAGAAAAGGAGCTTTATTTAAACCTGGCTTTACATCTGGCTTCAGACTTTTTTCTCAAGCATCCTGATAAAGATGTTCGCCTACTGGTAGCCTGCTGCCTGGCTGATATTTTCAGGATTTATGCTCCTGAAGCTCCATACACATCCCCTGATAAACTAAAGGCAAGTACTGCTTTAAAGAACTGCCAAGATTGACTGATACTTCTATTTATCTTTCTAACTAAAATGGGAGTTAAAGTGTTTAGGTAATTTCTTTGGCTTCTTAGACATTAAACATTAGCTAAGAAATCTTTTGTTAAACTTCTTCTGTTTTCTTTAGAATTTACTTCCTCCCCATAATGCTATTCCCGTTAAGTACTTGCTTTTAGAAAACAGTTTCTGGTGTTTATTCTATACTTTTTATGTCATTATTATCTTTATTTTCATATTACTTGGGGGACAATTGTTTTTCCTTTTGAAAACCCATGTTAAAGACCATGTTTGTTATTTAAAAGACAGTATCCATTATAAACCTGAATATATATAATCCATTTATATATATCCTAATTCATTTAATGGAAGGTGTGATGTGAATTGTGTTGAAGAAAATAATATGAACAAAATTTTAATGAAATAGAAAAAAGACCTAGTCATAGTAGTTGTATATAAAGCCTTATGCATGGTAAATCTTTAAAAGATGAGAAAAGTGGAATAGCGTGATTAATCTAGCTGTAGAAAAAGCATACAATAAGAAAAATGAATAAGGTAGGTTAGGGAGAAAATTAGAAAAAAACTGACAACAAAAGACACAGTAAAAGATAATTGTGACAAATTGATTAAAGAATGAGTCCATGGGAAGATTATTAATACCCCGTGTGAAAAAATGGCAGTCAATTTAGGTTTATTTTATTTAACAAATATTGATCTTAATTATATGTCAGGAACTGGGTTTCTCTGGTGAAAAACAAGACTTGATTCTTGAATTTATGCAGTTGCTTCTTGATAATAGGAGTGAGGAACCTGCTTATTTAATCATGTCTGCCAAATTTCAGTATGGAATGCCTAAACTTGATGGATATACTTGCTTTACATTTTAATTGGTAAAAGAATCTCAGGATGGCGGTGGTAGGAGCTAGTATTTGTTACTTAAAAGTGGAATTAAACGTTGAAAGAGTTGAGAATGATCAGAGACTTCAGTAACTAATGTGAGCTGATCTGTGGAGTCGTACACCCAGGTGTATATCTTGACTTCTAATTTGAAGGTCTCATTTGAAAGTACTTAATTGGTTAAGGAGTGACTGTATTTGATTGACTGTGGCTCTTCCTCACCTGGTGTCTTATTGGCATTCTCATGAAGAGGGAAGTGTAACTTAGTGCTGCTACATGATTTCTTCTACCTCTATTGTGGATTTCTCAGTTTGCATAATCAGTGACCTATCTCAAGGCTACAGGGTGATGAAAAGTTCTCCCAAAAGAATAGCAACATATCTGTTCTATTTATAACAGGACAATTTATGAGAAGAACATTGAAGAGTTGAGATTAGAGTCTTTGGATTACTTCATAGCTGAAAAATTAAGAGTATCTTATTTTTTCTGGTCTATTTTTGGGGTCTTAATTATAAATACTTATTTTATTGGGGTAGTACTTATAAAGTATTCATTTTGAGGGTGTTTTTAAGTATTTATGGAATAGTTTTCACACTATTTGCATCAAAGTTATAATTTTCATTGTCTATAGTAGTAATAGAAAATTGTGACACTTTGATTCTCACCTTTCCACTGTCAGTTTATTGTTGTCATAGGAAAACTCTTTACACCTGACTTCACATTTAGGTCAGTGATTGTTGGAGAGATTATAAATGACTGTTGCCTTTACATCTTAAGGTAGTCAACATGACAGTTTCCATAGTCAAACCAGAAGGGTTTATTCATGGAGGACATATTTTTCACAGTACTGTCATAGTAACCATTTTTGAAGGATGTACTTTTGATAGTGTTTTTCTTGAAAATATACTTAGTCATCTGCATATTACATTTCTTTCCTTTAAAAAATATGCTTGTTGCTGAAACCGGTTTGGCTCAGTGGATAGAGCGTCGGCCTGCGGACTGGAGGGTCCCGGGTTCGATTCCGGTCAAGGGCATGTACCTTGGTTGCGGGCACATCCCCAGTGGGGGGTGTGCAGGAGGCAGCTGATCGATGTTTCTCTCTCATCGATGTTTCTGGCTCTCTGTCCCTCTCCCTTCCTCTCTGTAAAAAACCAATAAAATATATTTAAAAAAAATGCTTGTTTATCGTTTTATTTCTGAGGGAAACATTTTTTTCTCTTTTGTTGTTGTTGTTGTTAATCCTCACCAGAGGATATTTTCTCCATTGCTTTTTAGAGAGAGTGGAGAGGAGCTAGCATGGGGTAGGGGCCCAGGGAGGGAGAGAAGGAGGAAGAGAGAGAAAGAGAGAGAGAGATCCACATGAGAGAGACACATGGACTCATTTCCTCCCACGCGTCCCTCCCCCCAGTCGGAGGTGGGGAGCAAACCCAAAAATAGAAAGCAAGGGATAGAGATAGATTGAAAACTGGTGGGGAGAGACAAATAATTATAACAATTAGATAGGAAGCTTAAAAGTTAACTTCTTAAGGGTCTTTTTAAAATTTCTAAGCTGCTGCGATCTATTGTCTTTTTACTTGGAGATTTTATTTTGGAATTTTAAGGCTTCTAAACTGTGTTCTTGCTATATAATTACCATACATAGGTGCTGTTCTAGCAAAGCTGATCAATTCCCAGTCATTGCTACCTCTTTTATTCTGATAAAGTTAGCATAAATTTTAGTTCACTCAATTTTTAGGTCTATTTTTTTTTAACTTGCTGTAAGATGAAATTTTTCTTTACTTTAAGATCATGGTAAATGATTTTCTATTTTCCTATGACGGGTAGTAAGTTAATTGGTATTTTCATATGATGATGCCCTTTAAAAAAATTTCAGCCAAATGCCATTTTTTCTTTGTTGTTTATGATTTGTTAGGATAGATACTAGTGCTGAATTAGCTTTAGCATTGGCTATTTTAATTTAGCATTCTATAATCTAAACAATACTTTGTGTTTTTTTTTTTTTAAGGATATATTTATGTTTATAACAAGGCAGTTGAAGGGGTTAGAGGATACAAAGAGCCCACAATTCAATAGGTATTTTTATTTACTTGAGGTAAGCAATATATTATAACTTGAAATGGCATTTTAAAAATTGTTTTTTTTGTGCTGGTATGTTTGCACTAATTAAAGTGTTTATCTTTCATCTTTTTTACCTCTTATTTTAGAACATTGCTTGGGTCAAGTCATATAACATATGCTTTGAGTTGGAAGATAGCAATGAAATTTTTACACAATTATACAGAACATTATTTTCAGTTATAAAGTAAGTTTATACAACTTTTTTAAATATGAAGGGTTTTTAACTTACAGACGAATCTGCGTAAACTGTGTTTGTTATAAATATTGGAAGGCTAAGAGATGTAACTTAAGAATTCATTAACATTTTTATAGATGATTTAAAAACCAATAACTTAATCAAGTTTGTGATGTAGAAAATAATACAAGGGTAGCATTAAGGCAATCTATACCCAATGTAAAAATATTTCTTGGATTATATTTTTATCTTTTTATTAACATGTATTACTCCTTAATTCATGTGAATAGTTGAATTATTTGTGTGTTCTTTAAAATTACTGTAATGAACTTCAGCAAAGCAATTTGATTTTCTGAAGTTAAATTTAAAGTTGCATTTGAGTTAATTTACTTTTGATTTTGAGACTTGTTAAAATTAGGGGAAAGTAATCCAGGAAATATAGTTTAAAAAAAGATTTTGGATACTATTATAAGATTTGGGAGCCAGGGAAACTTTAGATGAATATATAGAATTTGATATAATTAATATTTTAGTATCTTTTTTATAAAGTGTAATGCTTATTAGTACCATGTTATGATTAAGTAATGAATATTTTAGTTACACCCTAAATATCTATTTTGAATTTCAGCAATGGCCACAATCAGAAAGTTCATATGCACATGGTAGACCTCATGAGTTCCATTATTTGTGAAGGTGATACAGTATCTCAGGAGCTTTTGGATACAGTTTTGGTAAATCTGGTCCCTGCCCATAAGGTAAGTAGCAGTATATACTGAAACATATTTAAAGCCTGTTAATGTTAAGGCTTAGAATTTGTGCTTCTGTTGTAAATACAACTTATCCTCCTTTTACTTTAGTTTTGGAGAATCTGTTTCATTGATTGGTATTGATAAATATTAATTGTGTTTAATAAAAATGATACACTTATTAGTCACAAATGTAATGAAAGGAAATAATTGAGTTCATGTGATAAAATATTTGTAATAACTTCATAATATCTCATTTTGGATGAGACATGTTTCAAGAACTGAGTTTAATAGCTACTGAAATGCTATTATATAACTTTGTATTGGGAGATGCTGCAAGCAAATAGGCCCTAGTGTAGATTAAGAGGAGGGGTGATATTAAAAGGGAAGCCTCTACTAATTTGGGAGATAGAGGATATATTGCTGACAGTATTTCTTGCCTCAGTGATGTTAATCAAGGGGAATATGTGTGTTTTTCTTTGAAAATAACTCATTTTCCATAATTACTTGGCAGGGGAGATACCATGATCATGAAAATAACTTTCCAGTAAGCAGTTGGAAATATTCTATGATTCACAAGGAATCAAGTTTAAAGAGAGGGCCACAAGAATCACCAGTATAAAGAACTATGCAAACTTAAACCCTTTCTAGCAAGATGTAATCTAAGTTTATAGCTATATAGTATTCAGACAAATTAATGCTTCAATGAAAATGATCTCATAATGCAAAATTTCCAAATGCTTAAAATTAGTTCTTAAGTGCTGAAACCCAGACACTGCACATAGCAGTATTAGATCTTTTTTGTTGTTGCTTGCTTGTTTACTTTTTTAATGTAAAGAAATGAACTTTTTTAAAATTTCAATTTATTGGGGTGACATTGGTCAACATGAACATAGAGGTTTTAGGTGTGGGTTTCTATGTTATAAGATCTGTAAATACTGTGTACCTACCACTCAAAGTCAAATCTTCTATTATCATATAATAGGACCCCCTTCCCTCTGGCAATCACCATACTGCTGTTTGTGTTCGTGAGTTTCAGTTTTATATCCCACAAATGAGTGAACTTATATGGGTCTTAGCTTTTTCTGACTGACTGACTTCTCTTTACCATAATGTTCTGTAGGTCCATCCATGTTGCAAATGGCACTGTTCAGCCTTTCTTATGGCTGAGTAGTATTCCATTGGATATATGTACCACATTTTCTTTATCCAGTCTGCTGTCTCAGGATATTTTGGTTGTTTTCATGTCTTGGCCACTGTGAGTAATGTTGCAATGAAAATAGGGGCTCATATATCTTCCTGAACACATGATTTCAAGATTTTCGGGTATATACCCAGGAGAGGAGGGATTACTGAGTCCTCTGGTAGCTCTATTATTAATTTTCTAAGGAATTGCCGGACTGCTTTTCATAGTGGTTGTACCAATCTACATTCCTACCAGCAGTGAATGAGGGTTCCCATTTTTCTACAACCTCTCCAACACTTGGTGATTGCTTGTTTTGTTGATAATGGCCACTCTTAACAGGTGAGAGGTGGTATCTCATTGTAGTTTTGATTTGTATTTCCCTAATTGGCAGTCAGGTTGAATGTCTTCTCAGTTATCTATTGGCTGTTCCTTTGTCTTCTTGTTCCTATGTCTTATTTTCAGATCCTCTGCCTACTTTTTGACTGGGTTGTTTGGAGAGTTTTATGAGTTCTTTATATATTTGGAAATTAAACCTGTGTTGGAGCTACTGTTTGCAAATATCATCTCCCATCTGGTTGGCTGCCTTTTTATTTGCAGTCAGTTTCTTTTGAGGTGCAGAAGCTTTTTAGTTTGATATAGTGCCATTCATTTATTTTTGCCTTTACTTCCTTTGCCTTTGGGATAAAGTTCATAAAAGGTTCTCTACTACCAAGGTCCATTAATTTGGAACTTGTTTTCTTCTATGTTAGTTATTGCTTTGGGTCTTATATTTAGGTCTTTGATCCATTTTGAATTAATTTTTGTACATGGGGACAAACTGTAATCCAGTTTCATTCGTTTGCATGTGGCTTTTCAGTTTTCCCAGCACCATTTATTGAAGAGAACGTCTTTACACCACTGTGTGTTTCTGTCTCCTTTGTCAAAATATCTGTCCATATACATGTGGTTTTATAGCAGGGCTCTATTCTGTTGCATTGATCTTGTGTCTTTTTCTTTGCTGTTTTCATTATCATAGCTCTGTGGTATAATTTGAAATCAGCATGATACCTCCAGCTTTGTTTTTTTTCCCCCTCAGGATTGCTTTGACTATTTGAGGTCTTTTGTGGTTCCATACAAATCTAATGATTTCTTGTTCTGTTTCTTTAATGGGGATTTTGATGGGGATTGCATTAAATCTGTATAGTGGCTTGGGTAATATGGCCATTTTAACTGTGTTGATTCTTCTAATCCATTGAGCATGGGATATTTTTCCATTTTGTTGTATCCTTTTCAATCTCTTTTAATAATGCTTTGTGATTTCCAGTATATAGATCTTTCACAGTCTTTGTTAAGTTTATTCCTATGTATTTTATTCTTTAGGTTGCAAATGCAAAAATAATTTTTTTTCCATTTCTTTTTCTGAAGTTTTGTTTGTTTTGAAGGCAGTGGATTTTTGCACATTGATTTTTGTATCCTGCAACTTGACTGTATTTATTTATTGTTTCTCATAGTTTAATGATGGAGTCTTTAGGGTTTTCTATATACAAAATCATGTCTGCAAAAAGTGACAGTTTGACGTCTTCCTTCCCTATTTGGATGCCTTGTATTTCTTTCTCTTTCCTTATTGGTGTGGCTGGGACTTCCAGCACTGTGTTGAATGAGAGTGGGGAAGGTGGCCATCCTTGTCTTGTTCCTGATCTTACAGAAAAAGGTTTCAATTTTTTACAGTTGAGTATGATATTAGCTGAGGGTTTATGATAGATGGCCTTTATTATGTTGAGGTACTTTCCTTCTATTCCTATTTTGTTGAGTGTTTTCCTCATAAATGGATGTTGTATCTTATCAAGTGCTTTTTCTGGATCTATTGATAAGATCATAATTTTTATCCTGTCTTTTGTTAATGTGGTGTATTACATTGATTGATTTGCATATGTTGAACCATCCTTGTGCCCCTGGAATGAACCCCACTTGGCCGTGATGTATTTTTTTTGGATGTACTGTTGCTTTCCATATGGTAGTATTTTATTTAGGATTTTTGCATCTGTATTTATCAGAGATATTGGTCTGTAGTTTTCTTTTTTGTGTGTTATCTTTGCCACGTTTTGGTATCGTGGTTATATTGGCCTCATAGAAGGTGTTAGGAAGTATTGCCTCTTCAATTTTTTGGAAAAGTTTGAGAAGGATAGGTTTATGTCTTCCTTGATCCATTTGGTAGAATTCATTGGTGAAGCCACTGCCCCTGGACTTTGTTTTTTTTGTAAGATTTTTGATGGTTGTTTCAATGTCCTCACAGTTGATTGGTATATTTAAATTTTCCAAGTCTTCATGATTTAGTCTAGAAAGGTTATATATTTCTAGGAACTTACCCATTTCTTCTTGGTTCTTGAATTTGGTGGCATATAGTCTTTCCTAATATTCTTTGTTTTATTAATTTTTGTGTGTGATCCTTTTGTTCTTTACATTTTGTTCAATTCTGCTGTAATTTATATTTCCTTTCTTCTGCTGACTTTGGGCTGCTTTTGTTCTTCCTCTTCTAGTTTTTTAAGATGTGATGTGAGGTTGTTTACATGGGATTTCTCTCTCTCTCTCTCTCTCTCTCTCTCTCTCTCTCTCTCTCTCTTTTTTTCTTGAGATAGGGCTGTAATGAGATAAACTAACTCTTATTACTGCTTTCACAGCATTCCAGAAGTTTTGATCTGTTGTATTGTCATTCTCATTTGTCTCTATATATGTTTTGATCTCATCTTTTATTTCTTCTTTGACCTTGTCATTTTTTGGTAGCATATTCTTTAGTCTCCATGTATTTGTGGGTTTCTTTACTTCCTTTTTACATTTGATTTCTAATTTCAAGGCATAGTGGTTGGAGAATGAGCTTGGTATGATTTCAACCTTCTTGAATTTGTGGATGGTAGTTTTATGGCCCAATCAACATGTGGTCTATCCTTGAGAATATTCCATGTGCACTGGAGAAGAATGTATAATCTGATGTTCTGAGATAAAAGGTTCTGTAAATGTAAATTATGTCTATTTGGTCTCATGTTTCATTTAAGGATGATATTTCTTTATTGATTTTCTCTTTGGCTGATCTGTCTAGAGCTGTCAATGTAGTATTAAAGGACCCAACTATGATTGTCTTTTGATCTGTTTCTCCCTTTAGTTCTGTGAGTAGTTGTTTTATATATTTCGGTGCTCCCTGGTTGGGTGCATATATATTAGGAAATGTTATGTTTTCTTGATGTAGTGTCTGCTTTATCATTATAACTAGAGGCCCAATGCACAAAATTCGTGTAGGAGTAGGCCTTTGCTGCCACAGCTGCCTCGATCCCGTGGCTGCAACCCTGGCTTCATCCCAGAAGGACATCGGAATGATATCCAGTCTAATTAGCATATTATGATTTTATTATTATAGATGTGTCCATCTTTGTCTCATATTATCTTTTTTTCTTTAAATCTATCCTGTTACATATAAGTATGGCTGCACCTGCTTTTCTGTGGATGTTATTTCCTTGGGTAATTATTTCCTACCCTTTTACTTTTAATTTGTCTTTGCAGCTTAGATGGGTCTCTTGCAGGCAGCATATGGTTGGGTTTTGTTTTTTGATTCACTCTGCTACTCTGTGCCTTTTTATTGGTGAATTTAGACCATTTACATTTAGGGTTATTATTGATGTCTGAGGATTTACTATATCCATTTTATCTTCAGTTTTCTGGTATCTCTGTGACTCCATGGGTTCTTTTCTGTTGTTTTTCTGTCATTTTTGTTTGGTGGTATTTCATACTTCTCTGTGTTCTTTTTTTAAGCTATGTGTTCTGGTTTAGGGATTTTTGTGTGAGGTTGCTATTAGGTTTATTTAAAATAAACCAGTATATATACTATAGTTTTTCTAGTTTTTTTCTTTTGAGTGCATCTGCTCTTCATCCTCCTTTTCCAGTTCATGCTTTTAACCCTTCTTCGTTTATAAGTTTTTTGGTGATCTTACTCTTAGTGTTGTGACCTTATGTTCTTTGTTTCAAGTGTAATAACTCTCTTGAGTATTTCCTGCAGTGGAGGTTTTCTGGTGATAAAATCCCTCAACTTCTGTATGTCTGGGATCGTCTTTATTTCTCCACATTTAAAGGATAATATTACTGGATATATTATTCGTGGCTGGTAATTTCTTTCTCAGACGTTTAAATATTTGGTTCCACTTTCTTTTGGCTTTAGAGTTTCTGCTGAGAAGTCGGGTGAAATTCTGATGGGTTTTCCTGTTTAGGTCACTTCTTTCTTTTCTCTGGCAGCTTTGAGAATTTTTCTTTGTCATTAATTTTTGACAGCTTCAATACCTAGTGCCTTGGAGAGGGCCTCTTTGGATTGAGGTAACTAGGTATTCTGTATGCTTCTTGGATTCAAGGATCTAGTTCTTTCCATAGGTTTGGGAAGTTCTCATCCACTATTTGTTTGAATAAAGTCTCTGTTCCCTGTTCCCTCTTTTACTCCTCAGGAATACCTATAATTCTAATATTGTTTTTTTCTGGTGGAGTCAGATACTTCTCAGAGAGCTCTCTTATTTTTCTTTATGCTCAGTTCTCTCACTTCTTCCCTCTGTGTCATTTCTAGATTCCTATCTTTGATATCACTAATTCTTTCCTCCATCTGGTTGGCTCTGTTTTCTGTGCTCCATTAGTTCACTCTTAATCTCCATAATTGCATATTTCATTTCTCGGATTTCTGATTGGTTCTTTTTTAAAGTTTCAATCTGTTTGGTAAAGTACTCATTTTGTTCATTGATTTTTTTTCTGAGTGCATTTTCTCATATCTCATTGAGTATTTTCAGAACCACAATTTGAAATCTCTGTCATTTGTATCACATATTTCCTTGTGTCCACCAGCTTGCTTGCTAAGGATTTTCCATTTTCTTTCTGGTCATTTTTGTACCGTGGTTATTCATGGTATTTGCTGATATCACTTGCCTAGGTATTTATCTCTCTGTAAGTATGGCCAATAGGAGCTTTTCCTGAAGTTGGTCTTTCTATTTTCCAGTAGATGGTGCTGAATTGCAAGATTTATTTAGCTCCATTATCTCCTAGTCTTGAAGCTCCAAAAGACAGTATTAGCCAAGCTGCTTGTTGGTGGGTTTTGTTTACTCACCATATAGTGACTCCACCCCAAGCACCTGTCAAGGATGAATCACAGAGGAAACAGTGCTTCTACTACATTAGCTCTTGGTTTACATATAATATGCTCCTAGACACAACTCTAAGGACACCAGGGAGGCTAGTTTTGGGAGTCCAAGTGGTAGCAGGGCTCTGTGGTTTAGTTTCTTTGTCTGAAACACCACTGCCCATTCTGCCAGTGGAGAGCCCCATGCGAGAACCCTGTGCTCTGTCGGGCATCTGCTGAATCAGACACAGTTCACTCCCTCACTATTCCAGCCAAAGGAAGTGCCTGCTAGGCCAGCTTTCTCCCCTCTCCTGGCCAAGCCGGGAACTTCACCATTGCATGGCTGCCTATTGTGGCCTTCTGCACTTTCCTCACATCTTGTCTTCCCCTTTATTCCTGGTTGCCCACCTTTAGGTCTTTCAATGCATGGGTCTATCAGACTTGCGTCTGTGTTGAGCAGGGATTTCTTTGTTGAATTATGGTTGGTTAACTTGTTGAAAATTCAGGGGGAGAGGTCAAGGTATGCTCTCACGCCGCCATTCCTCTGACATCACACTAGGATTAGATTTATAAGACATACCATTTTATACATTAAAAAGACTAAAGATGACATCCTTAAAAGGATTAAAGACATAAAGAAGAATCTAAAAAACACAATAGCCATATACACTGAGTGGCCAGATTATTATGATCTCTGAACGCATAATAATCTGGCCACTGTGTATTTGTATCTCAGATGGGTACCAAAAGTATTCTAGACTTTTGCTGGAGATCAACCACCTATTTGCCCTGAGCTTTCTATCAGCCAGTGCAAAGGGGAAAACTGATCAGGTGCACAATTTATAGTATCTTTGATATCAAATAAATGAGGTACTCAAGAGAAGTACACTGAGTGGCCAGATTATTTTGTGTTCAGAGATCATAATAATCTGGCCCCTTAGTGTATATGAAAGGAGGAGAAGGACGTTAGGGAAAAAATAGAAATGAAAAAACGGTCATTATCATTAAAATATTTATTGGGTTATAAACAATATAGAAACCTGGGAGATCAATCTGAGGAAATTTTATAACCACAATGAGATAAAGAAGACATAAAAGATGCTAAGACATGAAATATAGATGAAAGGTCTAATATGTTTAATAGTGATTTCAGAGCATCAAGTAGAGAGTGTTTTATAGATTTTGAAATAGAAATTTGCTTAAAGTGTTCCAGAATTGATGAAATAATTTTTGTGTTAGAGGGAATAAAGTGTCATGAGCAGAATAAATAAAAAAATTACAGTCCCAGCACATACTAGAGAAATTGTTGAATGCCAAAATGTTAATAACCTATAAAGCATAATCGTTAACAGTGGAATAAAGTTTAAACTGCTGACTTTTTGGTACCATAGATAGATGACAGAAGATAATAGAACTTTATTTCCAGAGTGCTAAGATAAAATAAATTGTGGGTGTGTATGCATATCTAATTTGAGTGAAATTAAGACATTAAGTGTTCATTTGTCAGTAGATCCTTCCTGAAAGAACTGCTTTGTGAGTACTTTAGAGTGATGGAAATTGAATTTAAATGGAGTGAGGTACAAAAAATATTGGTGAACACAGAAATTCTCTAAATAAGATATATATTATTAATCATACACACACACACACACACACACACACACACACACACACACACACATATAGGCTAAGTGACTGGCCATACATCCGTCCGACCGACTGACAGACTCGCTGGTACATATGACATTCACTGGCAATTGAAAAATGTTGACTCGTGCATGTGCGATACATATAAAGCTCTCACATTTTACTAATTTTCTTTCATCTCTGACACTTCTATTATAGAGAAAGGGCGAATAGTGATATTAAAATATTTCTTCTAATTAATTGCCTTTCAATGTGCACAAATATGTGCACTGGGCCACTAGTTTATGCTAATAAAAGGGTAATATGCTAATTAGACCGGATAGACCAGATGTATTCCAGACATCCTTCCTGACAAAGCCGGGATGTGGCCGGCCTGCAAATCCCTGGCGGCCTCTTGCCCCAGCTGGCCCTGCCCCCCAGCGGGGACCCCCCTCCCCCGATCTGGGGCTCCATTCAAGGCAGGCCAGCTGGTCCCCACCCGTGCACCAGGCCTCTATCCTATATAATAAAAGGGTAATATGCAAATTGACTCTAAAGGCAGAACGACTGCTGGACCAGTCAATGTGAGGTGCACGTACCACCTCTTAGTTCCTTGCCCTGGCCAGCAGGCTCTGATCACCTGATGGCCACCCACAGCGGGGGCGGGACCAGGCGAGCGGGCGGAAACAGCCGACCTTTTGGTTCCTTTCCCTGGCCATCAGACACCAATCACCCGATGGTGAATGGGGAATTGGGGCTAGGTGGTGGCGGGGGGTGGGGCTGGCTTCGGGCAGCTGGGGAAGATGGCCCTGATCGTAGGTCAGATCTAGGGACCATAACCGCGCATGAATTTCATGCGCCAGGCCTCTAGTATATAATAAGACACCAACAGCGATAAGGATTATAATGATTAATTAAAGGATTATTAAGAAAACTAGAGGCCCAGTGCATGATATTCGTGCAGGGGTGGGGGTGTCCCTCAGCCCAGCCTGCACCCTCTCCAATCTGGGACCCCTGCAGGGATGTCCGACTGCCCGTTTAGGCCCGATCCTACCGGGATCCTACTGCCTAAACGGGCAGTCGGACATCCCTCTCACAATCCAGGACAGCTGGCTCCCAACTGCTCGCCTGCCTGCCTTCCTGATTGCCCCTAACCGCTTCTGCCTGCCAGCCTGATCACCCCCTAACCACTCCCCTGCCAGCCTGATTGATGCCTAACTGATCCCCTGCCAGCAGGCCTGGTCACCCCTAACTGCCCTCCCCGTCAGGCCAGGTCCCCCCCAACTGCTCTCCCCTGCAGGCTTGATTGCCCTCAACTTCCCTCCCTTGCAGGCCTGGTCCCTCCCAACTGCCCTCCCCTGCTGGCCATCTTGTGGTGGCCATCTTGTGTCCACATGGGGGCAGTATTTTTGACCACATGGGGGAAGCCATCTTGTGTGTTGGAGTGACGGTCAATCTGCATATTACTCTTTTATTAGATAGGATAGAGTACTGGTGCACGGGTGGGGGCCGGCTGGTTTGCCCTGAAGGGTGTCCCGGATCAGGGTGGGGGTTCCTTTGGGGTGTGGGGTGGCCTGGGCGAGGGGCCTGTGGTGGTTTGCAGGCCGGCCATGCTCCCTGGCAAGCGAAGGCCCTGGTATCGGGGATTTATTTATTTTCTATAATTGAAACTTTGTAGCCTTGAGCGGAGGCCAGGGACGGCCACAGTGGGCGGGAAGCTTGGCTTCCTCCATTGCTGGGGAAACCCAAGCCTCCTGCTTGCTCCGTGGCTTCAGCCATCTTGGTTGGGTTAATTTGCATACTCGCTCCTGATTGGCTTGTGGGCGTGGCTTGTGGGTGTAGCAGAGGTATGGTCAATTTGCATGTTTCTCTTTTATTGGTGTAGATGATCTTAAAACATTGGATACAAATAGCATATAAGATTGAATAGAGCCCTGGATGGGTTTGCTTAGTAAGTTGGAGTGTCAACCCCTGCACCAAAAGGTTGTGGGTTCAATTCCTGGTTCGGGCACATACCTAGGTTGCTGGTTCGGTCCTTGGTCTGGGCACACACAGGAGGCAACCGATTAATGTTTCTGTCTCACATTGATGTTTCTCTCTTCCCCTTCTTCTCTCTGAAATTAGTAAACATCTTTGCATGAGGATATAAAAAAAAAAGTTTGAATAGAGTAGGTTTGCGGTGGGAGGGTTGAACAGGTGAGTGGGTGGTGCCAGGCCAGGGCGGATGCAAGTGGGGGCCTGATTGCCCCACAGACGGTGACCAGCAGTGGTGGCTAGGGATGGGGCTGCCACCTGGCTCCCAGGCACTGAGGGGGCTAGGCAGGGGGCCCGTCCCTAACTGATTGCCCTACAGATGATGACCAGCAGAGTTGGCAGGGCGTGGGGCTGCCCCCCGGCTCCCAGGTGCTAAGGGAGCTGGTTGGGGGGCCGGGCCCTGACCGATTGCCCCGCAAGCAGGATGGTGGAGTAGGTGAGACGGCAACACCAGGCCATTGTGGGGTGCTGGCGTGGCTGCGAGACTGGGGGTGCGAGCTGGGGCCTGATCTCTGCAGGCCACCCTGAGGGACTCCACTTGTGCACCGGGCCTCTAGTAGTAATAATAATAGCATCAGCAGCAGTACTCAAACTGACCACAAAAGAACTTAAACTTATCACCAGGAAATTTCTATTAACCATCTAAGTGGCATATAACTTTATATTCAGTAAACTTTGCAGATTATAGAAAGAAAGGAATGTTTCACATTATATACTAGAGGGCCGATGCACAAAATTCATGCAAGGAGCTTGGCCACCGCCCACCAACATGGCCACCTCAGCCCTCGCAGCCCCGGCTTTGTCCAGAAGGTCTTCCAGAAGAATGTTTGGCCTAATTAGCATATTATGCTTTTATTATCTACTAGAGTCACGTTGCACAAAATTCGTGTATGGGTGGGGGTGTCCTTCTGCCCCGGCAACACGCTTTCTAATCTGGGACCCCTTGGGGGATGTCTGACTGCCGGTTTAGGCCCCATCCCACAGGGATTGTGACATCCCTCTCACAATCTGGGACTGTTGGCTCCTAACCACTCTCCTGCTTGTTTGCTCCTAATTGCTTCTGCCTGACAGCCTGATCACCCCTAACCACTCCCCTGCAGGCCTGATTAACACCTAACAGGTCCTCTGCTGGCCTGATCACTCCCAACTGCCTTCCCCTGCAGGCCTGGTTTCCCCTATTACCCATCCCTGCCAGCCAACTGTGACAACGTGGAGGCGGCCATCTTGTGGCGATGTGGTGGCGGCCATCTTGTGATGATGTGGGGAAGCCATCTAGTGACGATGTGGGGGTGGCCATTTTGTGGCAGCCATCTTGTGATGGCATGGGGCAGCCATCTTGTGAGGGCGTGAGGGTCAATTTGCACATTACCTCTTTATTATATAGGACTAGCAGCCTGGTGCACGAAGTTTGTGCATTGCGGGGGATCCCTCAGCCCGGCCTGCACCCTCTCCAATCCGGGACCCACCGGGGGATGTCCGACTGCCTCTTGCAATCCGGGACCGCTGGCTCCTAACCACTCGCCTGCCTGCCTGCCTTATCACCCCTAACCACCTATGCCTGCCTGATTGCCCCTAACTGCTCCCCTACCAGCCTGATCGCCCATAACTGCTCCTCTGCTGTCCTGATCGTCCCTAACCGCCTCTACCTCGCCCCGCCTCTGGGACCTAGGATTCCCTCCTCAGGCCGGTCACAGGCACCTGGGCCTGGGCTTCCCTCCCTCTGGACGGCTGCAGGCACCCAGGACCCAAGCTGTCTTTGCCCAGGCTGCAGCCACAGGTGCCCTGGACTGTGAGGCGGGGGGCTTGTCCCTCTCCCAGGCTGCAGGCGCAGGCGCAGCCTCTAGCACCTGGGACTGCAGGGCGGGCGACTTGTCCCTCTCCCGGGCCGCAGGCACAGGCGCAGTCACTGGCGCCCAGGACCGTGGGACAGGCAGTTTGTCCCTCTCCCGGGCTGCAGCCCTAGCTGCTGGCACCCGGGACCGCAGGGCGGGTGGCATGTCCCTTTCTTGGGCTGCAGCCTGGCTGGTCCCTATTCCTCTCGTGTGAGCTCATTTGTGTCTGGCTGGTCCCCATTCCTCTCTCCCCAGTGTTGAGTGTCTGAGCGGTTAAGGCGTGATGGCATGAGGGCGTGATGACGATTTGCATATTAACTCTTTATTATATAGGAGGATATATATAAAAGCCAAGTAACCAGGACAACTGGTCGCTATGATACACACTGCAGCCAGCCAACCGGCCTGATCGGGGGCGGGGCCGGCCAGCCAACCTCCAGCGGCCCCTCCTACCCAGCCAGACCCCACCCGTGCACAAATTCGTGTACCGGGCATCTAGTTATAGATATAAAAGCTTAAACAGCGGCCCCAGTGACTGGTCGCCTAGTCACTATGATGCACACTGACCACCAGGGGACAGGCGCTCAACATAAGAGCTGCCCCCTGGTGGTCAGTGGGCTCGGCAGGAGCAGCAGGTGACGTTGGACTGCTGGTTTCGGCCCGATCCCCGCAGGCTATGCTCAGGGACCCCACCCTAGCACAAATCTGTGCACTGGGCCTCTAGTGACTGTGTAATTTCCATAGGGAGTTAGACTAAACCAAACAACAAAGGAGAATCATAGGCTAATTTAATTTGAAATATAACATAAATTCAATATAAAATAATAGTAGTATCCATAATGTTATAAAGTAATATTGATACGAAGCAAAATTGGCTTTTGTAGGATGGATTTACATTAGTAAATGTTAGCAGTAAACTAAGATATTTGTGTAAAATAACAGATCAAAGAGAAAAAATATCAGTGCATGCAGAAAAGACCATTTGATAAAATTCAGAATAATTTATGATAAAGGTTCTTAGCAGATTTGAAGTAGAAAGGAACTTCCTTAAACTGATAAGGATAGGTATGATAAGAATATATATGTTGTTAATGGTGAAATGTTTAAACCTTTTTAAAGTTAGGGACATTGTAAAGATGTTTCTTCCACTCAGAAAAAATGGTAAGAATGCTATTTCTAAACACCACTAACTAGAGGTCTTAAGTTAGTAGAATAAAACAAGACAGACAAATAAAAGATAAAAGTATTAGAAAGATGACACAAAACTGAAATTATTTGCAGATGATATGACAGCCTGTGCAGAAGAAAGTATAGTTTCCAATATGAGAAAATTTTGCAAAGTTGCTAGATACAAGATCAATATATAAAGATCTGCTGGTATAATATTTAAAAAAATCATTTGTAGCTTTAAACAAAGACTTGTACTACTTAGAAGTTTAACAAAAATGTACATGATCTTTATGTTGAGAATCATTGGTTGACTGAAAAAATAGAAAACTTAAATATGTTGCATGATTTGTTATTGTTTTATGGGACGGGAAACCCAGCATCATACTGATGACAGCTCTGCATATGAATACGTAATTCAGTCAAAATAGAAGCTGGAAGTGTCTATGTGTGTGTATGTGCATCTTTCTGTAGTTTGACAAACTGATTTTAAAATTTACATGATGAGCAAATGACGAATAATAGCCAAACAATTTTGAATAAGAATAAGAAAGTAGGAACTGATCTTACCCACTGTTAAGACATTGTTTCCTTCTGTTTCGTTGACTATAAGTAGACAGTAATAGACAAAAAGAGATAAGGAAATAATGGAGAATTTTCACATGGCTGCCTGGTTATATAGAAACTTGAGTATGTGGGTATTACAGGTAATTGGAGGGAAAACAGACTATTTGATGAATGGTTTTTTAGGACAATTGATTATTTATATGGACAATAATAATTAGCTTATTTTATTATTTATTTATTTATTTATTTATTTATTTATTTATTTATTGCTAATTGTCACCAGAGGATATTTTTTCCATTCATTTTTAGAGAAAGTAGAAGGGAGGGAGAGAGGAATAGGGAGAGGGAGAGGGAGATGGAGAGAGATATCAGTGTGAGAGAGACACATTGATTGGTTGCCTCCTGCATTTGCCCCTACCAGGGCTGGGGATTGAACCTGCAACTCAAGTTATGTGCCTTTGACCGGGAATTAAACCTGAAGCCTTCAGTGTGCAGGTCGTTGCTCTAACCATTGAGAAACATCAGCCAGGGCAATAGTAAATTCTTATTTTACACCATATCTAAAAATAAACTACAGGTAGAATAAAGATTTAAATCTGAGAAACAAGTTTTTAAAATTTTATTTGTAAACATAAAACAATATCTTAACCACAAATTGGAAAAGAATTTCTTCAGATATAAAGCACAAGGCAAATAAGCAAAGATTGATACGTTTGATTACATTTAATTTTTAATTTCTATATGTCTAAAACACCAAAAACTTTCTTGGAAAGACAAATGTAGGCCATGGCATGTTACACATATAATTGACAAAGGTTTAGTGTGTCAAATTTATAGAAAATCTCTACAAATAAATAACAAAATGGAAGATAGTATTTACAGAAAAGTACTAAATGTACAAGCAGGCATGTACAAGACATGTAATTAAATGTCTATGAATAAGAGAATGAGTAAGCTGTAGCATATATAGTAAAACACTAAATAGCTGTTAGAAATGAATGAAGTAATACAACACAAATAACAATACAAATGTAAAATTATGCTGAATGTGAGTTTCAGCATATATACATACTAGAGGCCCGGTGCACGAAATTTGTGCACGGGGGAGGGGTGTGTGTCCCTCAGCCCAGCCTGCACCCTCTCCAATCTGGGATCCCTCTCACAATCCAGGACTGCTGGCTCCCAACTGCTCGCCTGCCTGCCTACCTAACTGCCCCTAACTGCCCTCACCTGCCAGCCTGGTCACCCCTAACTGCTCTTTCCTGCTGGCCCAGTCGCCCCCAACTGCCCTCCCCTGCAGGCCTGGTCACCCCCAACTGCCCTCTCCTGCTGGCCCAGTCGCCCCTAACTTCCCTCCCTTGCTGGCCTGGTCACCCCCAACTGCCCTCCCCTGCAGGCCTGGTCAGCCCCAACTGCCTTCCTCTGCTGGCCCATTCACCCCTAACTTCCCTCCCTTGCTGGCCTGATCTCCCCTAACTTCCCTCCCTTGCTGGCCTGGTCGCCCCCAACTTCCCTCCCCTGCAGGCTTGGGTCTCCCCCAACTGCCTTCCTCTGCTGGCCCGGTTGCTCCTAACTTCCCTCCCTTGCTGGCCTGGTCACCCCTAACTGTCCTCCCCTGCTGGCCTGGTCGCCCCCAAAACTGCCCTCTCCTGCTGGCCCAGTCGCCCCTAACTTCCCTCCCTTGCTGGCCTGGTCACCCCCAACTGTTCTCCCCTGCAGGCCTGGTCAGCCCCAATGGCCCTCCTCTGCTGGCCCGGTTGCTCCTAACTTCCCTCCCTTGCTGGCCTGGTTGCCCCTAACTGCCCTCCCCTGCATGCCTGGTCCCCCAAAACTGCCCTACCCTGCAGGCCTTGCCCCCCGCAACTGCCCTCCCCTGCTGACCTGGTCGCCCCTAACTGCTCTCCCCTGCAGGCCTGGTCATCCCCAACTGCCCTCCTCTGCTGGCCTGGTCACCCCTAACTACCCTTCCCTGCAGGCCTGATCACCCCCAACTGCCCTCCTTTGCAGGCCTGGTCCCTCCCAACTTCCCTCCCTTGCTGACCTGGTCACCTCTAACTGCCCTCCCCTGCTGGCCTGATCGCCCACAATTGTCCTCCCCTGCTGACCATCTTGTGGTGGCCATCTTGTGTCCACATGGGGCGACCATCTTTGACCACGTGGGGGCGGCCATCTTGTGTGTTGGAGTGATGGTCAATTTGCATATTACCTCTTTATTATATAGGATTCTATAGGATATTCATCCCTGGTCTCTGTAATATGTTTAAACTAGAATGTATCTTGATTCCATTTTAGATCTTTTGTCTTGATTCTTTCTGTCATCATCAGAATCTATTCAGAAGTACATTTTCTTAAGGTACTTTTTCCTGTACCTTTTTTCTTTTCATACTTTACTCTTTATGTTTCTTGTTGTATACTTGAATTTACCTGTGCTCTGAGATGTGCTGAGTAAATCTCCTTTCCCATAGCTGCCCCAGATGTTGTATTTCCCCTCTTGTGGACACACCTGCCAGCCCTGTGCACTCCCCCCCTTTCCTCCCCACACTAGAACCCAATTTATTCTCTTAGGATGTTTTGTGAAAGGTTTCCAGTGGGTCAGGGTCACACATCTATGACATGAGGCTGTATTAAAAGAAATTTTATTTCAAGCATCTGGGTGCAGACAGGCTGAGTTGGAAAAATGAGTCATTGGCGACTGGAGGGAGAGGCAAGGTTTTTATCAGCTTCTGTTGGTGACAGGCAGTTTCTGTTGACGCACCAAGCTTGACTGATGGGTCTGGTCCTTAGTTATCTAGGCTATGCGGAGCTCAAGAATGCAAGCTTTTGGCAAGTTATCTGCTAAGCACAATAAGTTTCCTTTTCCCCGTTTTATTCACTTTAACCCTTTCATTTGGGTTTTTGGAACCTGGAGTGAAACAGCCTGTATTTATTTATATTCAGCTGTGTACAAATATATAGATTTAGAATGACTGTTTCCTCTTGAATCTACTAAATATTTATTGACCTTTTCTATATGGTTTACATTGTTATGAACAAGATGAAGAAAATGTTTTTACCTTTGCTTGGAAGGGATGTTATGATTTAGTGGATCAGTTAGTCCTAAGAAAGGAACATGTCTTTGCCTTCTCTTTTTTATTCTGAATTTCAGACAGTTTTTTCATTCATTTATTTGAGTGTTTTTTTTGCATACAGGTACTATTTTGCTTTTCATAGTTAGAGAAATATAATATAGATATTATTATGTTTTTCAGAATTTGAACAAACAAGCATATGATTTGGCAAAAGCTTTACTGAAGAGGACAGCTCAAGCTATTGAACCATATATTACCAATGTAAGTCTTACTTGTAATTAGGTGTCCAAAGAATTAGCCAAAATTTTAAAGACTATTAGAAGCAATTTTTGACAAGTAGTACATACTTTTAAATTTTGTATTGTTTTCATTATTAAGTAATGTATTTTCTTTGTCCTTATTTAAAATTATTCTTGGTTAACATTTTCTAGAATGTTAACGCTCATCTTGTTTATTTATTCTGTGCTTCTTTCAAATTGCCTAGGAACTAAAACAGCTTTATTTGATTAGCAAGATATACTGTTTCCTAGTGTTAGAAAAAGAGTTAAATGTAATTAGATAAAACATATGGAACTTTTTATTATTCAGAGAAATTGTTTACAGCTTTTTGGAGATTAAATTGATTTGTACAAAAGGAAGATATGAACTAATATGAAGATCTAAAAATTGACGGCAAGTATGGATGGTATTGATTTGGTGAAAGTTGGCTATCTTATTTTGCCTGGGGGAAATTCCATACAAAGCTACCTTTTCTGAGAAAGGGGAAGAATTCCAATGAAATTGAGCACTTTCAAAATCACCCCACATCTACTTATTTACCACTAGAGGCCTGATGCCCGAAATTCATGCAAGAGTAGGCCTTCCTTCCCCCGGCTGCCTGCACTGGCTTCCCTCTGGCATCTGGGACCTGGGCTTCCCTCACAGCCCCGACTTCATCTGGAAGGACGTCTGGTCTAATTAGCATATTATGCTTTTGTTATTATAGATTGACAATCTTGTATTTGTTTTCAGAATAAATGTATTCCAACACATAGGTTCACTGATAGATATTTATTGTAAGTTTTTTCTCTCCACAGTTCTGTGAGTTGCACAAATCTAGATTGCACTATTCATTGTATTTTCATGTGAATGGTTCCTTTTGGAACAAATCTAGAACATTGTATAGCAGTTCTTTCTCTCCATCTACTTTGTGCTTTCACCTACCTTCAAACATGTAAATGATGTAAATCTTTCTTTTTGAAAAAAGTGAGAAAGAAAGCTTTTTATAATTACTTATGTACTTAATTTTCCTGAAATTATTGGAGACTTTTGCTTATACTACACAAAAATTAATTCAGTATATAAGCTACATCATGAAAAGATGTGCTTTGAAAAGTAACATACTTTAGACAACAGTACCTTGGCAAATCCCAATTTTTGTTTCTGACTATGGCCTTAAATAATAATAAACACATGATGATTAGGAAAAATATACTTGATTTATAAATGGTTTGGAGGGTGAACTTTCAGAAGCTGGAGAATCAAATTATGTAACTTATTTTAATAGCTCCAAGATTGGCAGGGAACTCTAAATGTTGATTTATTTAAGTTTTGTAAGTCTTGGGGAGTATATTGGTTAAATTGGGTGGATTGAATTTTTTCTTTATTGAGTTAATGGTACTTGAAGTGTGTAGACCAGACTTAAGCATTCTTTCGCCATGGCCCATTAGATACAGTAGGTGAGCTCCTCCTGGTGATTATTTATTTAAATTAATATTGCCAAGCTTGGATGCTTTTTAGGGAAACACAACTTTCTTTGATACCTTTTTCTGGCATAAAAAGAAGAAAATAACACCATGCCATGTTAATATCTTTTCTAGGGTTGGATAATCAAAGAAAAAAGGTTCAAGATAGAATAGTAGTATTTGTTGGAGCTAGGTTACTAGGTTCCTTATAATATACTTTCAACATTTGGGCATGCTTGAAAATCCTATCTAATAAAGAGGGAATAGGCTAATTGGCCCTCACGCTGTCGCAAAGATGGCGGCTCCCGCAGCCAATAAGGAGGGAATATGCTAATTGACTGCCCTGCTCTCAAAGATGGTGGCACCCACAGCCAATAATGAGGGAATATGCTAATTGACTGCCATGCCCTCAAAGATGGCAGCGCCCAGTCCCCCAGCCCCCCTGGGCCGGCCCGAGGCACAGGTAAGCCTCGGATGGCAGCTGCCCAACCGACGCCCGAGGCGCAGGCAAGCCTCAGATGTCGGCTGCCCAGCCACCCAGGGCCACCTGAGGCTCAGATAACCAGGGCTGGCCGAGGCTTGCGTTGCTGGTAGTGGCAGCAGCAGAGGTGTGATGGGGCATCGCCTTGCCCTGATCGCCGGGTTGCCTCCCGCCTCTGAGGGCTCCCACACTGTGAGAGGGGGCAGGCCAGGCTGAGGGACCCCCTCCAGTGCATGAATTTTCATGCACCAGGCCTCTAGTATTATAATAAAATGTAAAAGGTAAATAAAAGGACTAAGATAGGACTTTTAGCCATCCCAGGTAAATCAGTGTAAAAACATTTTCTTAATTACTTATGCCCTATGTTATAGTCCTGCTCTTAGTTCTTGTCTGCAAAAATAGAATCCCCCTATCCATACTTTCTTGTTTGTTATATCTTTATCAGAAGCCGAGGAACAGAATTAATAGAATGGTCTAAGAACACTTTCAGTTACATATATATTCCCAGTACTTTGTTATCTCTTCTTTCTCCTCTTTTCTTATATCTTGTTTTATTTGAGGATTAGCTGAGAAGTTAAGAATTGCTTTTTTCCCCCTCTTTTTTTGTAAGACTTATTTTTCTGCCTCACACCTATACATGTAAAATTACTAGAATTCTAGTGAACTTAATTGTCTTGATACAGGATAAAATGAGTATAGTTTTAAAAGTTATTCTTAAGCTTTTGAACTTGTATATGTAATGGCCATTATTTATTTACCTTCCTAGTTGAAAATTAGCAAAAATAGAGGTAAGATACTAAGGTAATAATAAAAATTATTATTATTAAAAATAAAACCCACTTCTATTTTTTATTTTTGTCTTTTTCACTCTTATGTATAGACACATTCACTTTGGTCTTTATAGATAGTGATTTCTGCATATGTAGGACTTAAGAAATCACTGGGGTGTTGTAGATTATTTTTTAAAATAAAAGTTATAACTTGACTCAGAAAACTAAAAAAAATATATGTATATTTAAAAATTTAAAAAGTACATAATGACAATTCAAAAACTTTCCTATATGGATCACTACTTGGTAATATTATTTTTCACCAGATCATTTTATCTTAAATATATTTTATTTATTTTTTTACAGAGAGGAAGGGAGAGGGATATAGGTTAGGAACATCGATGAGAGAGAAACATTGATCAGCTGCCTCCTGCACACTCCCTGCTGGGTATGTGCCCGCAACCAAAGTACATGCCCTTGACCAGAATCGAACCTAGGATCCTTGAGTCTGCAGGCTGACACTCCATCCACTGAGCCAAACCGGTCAGGGCCACCAGATCATTTTAATCAGAAGTTTTAGGAGACAGACACAAAATTATTTTCTTATACTGAAAAAAAATGTATCAAGTCCATTTTGATATAGGTAAAATTTTATTAAATTGCTTAGTCTTTCCTTAGCTTCATTTTTGCATCTGTAAATTGGGGTTAATAATGCTTTCCTTCAAAACTTTAAATCCACTTTAAGCTTTGTTAAAAATAAACACTATTATACTCAGTGCTTTTTTTTCTTTTTTTTTTTCTAAGTAATCTTCACCAGAGGATTTTTTCCCATTGTTTCTAAAGGGGGTGTTAGGGGAGACAAACATCAGTGAGAGAGAGACACATCAATTGGTTGCCTCTCAAACACACCCCAACTGGGACCCAGGTACATGCACTTGACTGGGAATCGAACCCACAACCTTCCAGTGTGCAGGCCGACATTCTAACCATTGAGAAACACCAGTGTGGGCATACTCAGTGCTTTAATTCAGGTTTTTCCTGTAATGTAGTGTTAACCTACAAATAACTCAACTTGGCTTCATGGTAAGAGACTGTTAAACAGTGAAAACACTTTTGTAATTAAAATTAAATGCTTAAGTCTAAGGTAGAATTTATTACTGACCATACACATACTCCTTTCATTAAGAAGCAATTGTTATAAAATAATTTAATTTCTAGTATGAATATTAGCTACCCGCTTGTAAGTGAAAAATGTTTTTTGAAAGGCAATACTTAATCAAATCAATATTTGCTTCCTCCACTAAATTGTAAGCCCTCATGTAGGGCATGAAGAAGACTGAGTTGGTCCTTAGCTTTATGGAGATTATATAAGTGTTAAATAAATGTTTTTGATGGAATTTGTAAGAAATAAACTAAGGAATGATTTTTTTTAAAAAATGAGCTTTTCCCAGACTAATAGAAGAGGATGTTTTCATCACCAAGGTGGCCATATTGGAAAAGATTATTGTTTTTTGTCGTTGTTGTTGTTGTTGTTGTTAAGGAAAACTAGATTTACTGTTTTTAAACGGTTGAAAATTTGTGAGTTGAAACAGCAAAGTTTATTTATTTTCAACCTAAATGAGAATTGAATGTTTAATGTCATGAAGTTCTTTTCCCACAAAATTGATAAAAAAGGAGGGAAAACAAATTGTTTTTAAAACCAATCAAGACTGAATAGTAAAACAGAACTTGTTCTTTTTTTCCCCTGCATGCCTAGGTAGTTTGTACAGGTTTATAGACCTAAGAAACTCTGTTTAAGAATGACCCAAGAACTAAAATAAAGCAGAAGAGACATAGAAATGTGAAGTCCTTGACTTTGTACTTTCCATATAGAAAGCCTTTTAACCAAGTTGTGTGTTAAACTGTCACAAAGAGAAAAGATTAGGGCAGCTTATGTGGCGTAAAGAATCCTTAACTCCTGTCTTCCAGAAGACAAGCTGTGTTGAGAATATGTGGTATATTCCCTGGGTTAATTTTTACATATTTGGAAGAGTTTAAATACTTAAGAACTTGATCATTATGCCATGTGTCATTACCAGTTTCAGTAGTGGTATGATCTGAATGTGGGAACTAGAGTTGGCTGCTTATAGAAAAAAAATGGTTCAAATTTTGATTTTCCTTGTGTTTATATGTGCTTTTAATTGGATTTGAATTTTTGCTATAAACCTTGTGTATTGTTTATTTTATTTTGTTTATGAGAGTATAAATGACAAAAAGGATCAGAAAGAGGTTTTGCATTATCCTATATAATAAAAGCCTAGTATGCAAATCAACCAAACAGTGGAACGTCTGGTCGCTATGACACGCACTGATCACTAGGGGGCAGACACTCAAAGCAGGAGCTACCCCCTGGTGGTCAGTGCGCTCCCACAAGGGGGCGCCACTCAGCCAGAGGCCGGGTTCAGGGCTGGCAAGCACAGCGTCGGTGGCAGGAGTCTCTCCTGCCTCCGAGGCAGTGCTAAGGAGCAGCGAACTGAGCCTTAAGGAGCAGTAAGCAGGTAGGCGGTAAGGAGTGATGGCTCCCAGACTGCGAGAGGGTTCAGGCCGGGCTGAGGGACTCTCCCCACCCCCGAGTGCACGAATTTTCGTGCACTGGGCCTCTAGTAAATATATAATTACATATCTTAAAAATGGAATTAGCTCTTACTGTGAAGGTGTAAGGCTTTGTCTTCTATGCTGTCTTCTATACATGTTAAGGTGAGCAAGAAGTCATCCCTTATCCTTACGGAATTATCTAGTAGAGGAATTAAGACAACTAATACAGGATAAAATATAGTAAGACTGTAATGAGGAATAAAGTGTTTGGTAGTAGGGTGTTTATCGATAATGCTATTTTAAATTGTGTATAAAGTGAATTCCTTGTTTTATCTTTTCATGTATCCTGTAGTGCAAGCATGTCAAACTCAGAGGCTAACACAGGCCAAATAAACAAGGTTTAAGTTTATGTGGGCCACAAAAAAACAAAAGTTTCAATTTTCATAGAAATGTAGGTTTATTTTGATAGAGACATGCTGAATACAAAGGGCTGAAATAAATGAGTAATCTATCTATACTTAATAAAAGGGTAATATGCTAATTAGACCGGATGGGCCGGACGTCTTCCAGACTTCCTTCCCGATGTCCTTCCTGACAAAGCCAGGGCACGGGTGAAGCTGCCTGGGACCCTGGGTGCCTGTGGCTGGCCACAGGGAGGGAAGCTCAGGTCCTGGTTGCCTGTGGCTGGCCTGAGGGAGAGAAGCCCGGGTTCCAGAAGAAAGCTGGTGCTGGCAGCCAGGGTAAGGAAGGCCTACTCTTGCACGAATTTCCGTGCATCAGGCCTCTAGTCATTAACAAAATAATAGAACATTTTCATAAAAATTAATATTTTTTCTTGAACATGAACTTACCAGACATTGAATAACTGCACAAATTAGTAAGCGTAACGCAAATAAACCTATTTTTCTTGTTCTCCGAAAGCAAAATATTTCCTGTTGCACACACCAAACAAGTCAGTCCAAGACTAATGACGTGGCAATCGGCTGTTAAAATATTCGCTGCTAGAATTAGTGGAGAGAAATGGTGCTCCTGTGTGTAAGGGAGAAAAGAATGCAACATGATTATAGTGATCAGTCATTAGAGAACATTGTAGTTTGTTATTAATAATTATGTATAACAGGATATTGTAAAAATTAAGTCACGAAATTTTTATTACAACGTTTCTTACATACTGTTATATTAGCTGGGTTGCAAAAATATTCCTTGTGGGTTTGCATGTGGCTCCCGGGCTGCAAATTTGACATGCTTGCTGTAATGGTTTCCTACTTACTGTTAGAAAATGTTTTCATATGCCTACTTTGACTTTTTATGAAATGATAATTTAATTAAATAATACTTAAGATTTTAGAAAGTTTATTTTATCTATGGTGTTTCTATTAATGATACAATTTTTTTTCAAAAGTTTTTTAATCAGGTTCTGATGCTTGGGAAAACATCTATCAGCGATTTGTCAGAACATGTCTTTGACTTAATTTTGGAACTCTATAATATCGATAGTCATTTGCTGCTTTCAGTTTTACCCCAGCTTGAATTCAAACTAAAGGTAACTATTCTAAAAATAATATTCTTTAGTCAACTAAACTAGCAAAGATCATTATTTGTGGCTTTTTAATTCTTATACTGGTTTTATCTGAGGATTACAGAAGTAATGGTATGTAATTATTATTTAAATTACATATTTGTGCCTTGCCTATTTGTGTATCTTGAAAGCCTGTCATGATTTTTAGCAAATAGTAGCTGCTTAATTAATTATTGGAAGGATGGTATTTTTCTCAAAATATTTTCCAGATAAATTCTAGGTTGTGACTCAGTTTTAAGGTCATAGCTATATATTAAGCTAATGTTTTCAAGTTTATAGTAGTTCTCAAAACCCCTTGACTGGGCTATAAAAATAGTTTAGGGTCTGTTATCCACATCATGTGAAATTCCTTTGTGCATATTATCTTATGCATTCCTATGGTAAAAGCACCTTTGCTTTTCATCTCTTAAAAGCATGTTCCCATTGACTTGACATTATTAGTTTCACTTGCAGATTTGGGGAATAATCTTTTTTCTTTCAAATTATTACAGGAAAATTAAAGCTGTTTATAATTAATAATCTTTGTTGATCCAGTGTACCACGAAGAAAAGTTCTTAACTTACTTCTATTATATCTTTTTTTCTAAAAATTTTGATTTGTCTTTTTAAAAACAACAAAATAAACTGTGTATTTTGGAAGTATAATAAATCTTGTTTTATTCTTGGGTGCATTTTTGGTATATTTCTTAGGTGAGTTATTTGATTTACCTGCCTCCCTGCTCCCCTTTTTTCATGTAGTTAGCAGTTTGATGAGGCATAGGCAGGCATACCTTTAATTATTTATTGGTCTGATTTTCTCTAATAAAAATATTGAATACTCTAAGAAATGTAAAAATAAGGAATTATCATTCCTACTTTCAGCAAATCTAACATCTAGTCTGAAAGGAAGAGGAAAATTTAATCCAGATCTAATAAAAGGCCAGATACTATAAGTGTCACAAAAGTTAAAAACAGCATACAATTGAAGCAAAGGAAACATCATGCAGAAGCATATAGAGGTAGGAAGGTGCTGGGTGAATTTGTAGAACACAGGGAATTATAGTTGGATGACAGCATAAAGAATATTTAAATCATTCCTGGCTGCACATTAGAATCTTCAGCTGTGGAACTATTAAAAACAAGCTCATATCCAGGCATTTAACCAAACCAGTTGATCAGAATTTCTGGCATAGGGTTCAGGCATCAGTTGTTTTTTTGTTTGTGTGTGTGTGTGTGTGTGTGTGTGTGTGTGTGTGTGTGTGTTTTGCTTTTTTATAGCCTTAGAGGTCATTCTAATGTACAGTCAGGGTTGAAAATTACTTACGTGGAAGAATAATGAGATAGTAGAGATGAGTTAGGTCATATTATGGGAGCTCTCAATGCTAGGCTGAAGCATTGGTTTAAAATTTAAAAAAAAATCGTATAATGCTGTTCACACCTTGAATATCAGTATGTGTGTGTTTTTTAATATTCCCAATTGTTACATATTATATTCAGTTCTAGAATTTGCTGGCTTATCCATTTAACCCCTGTCATCTGTTGGAGTTACCAAAATCAATAACAGTAAAATTGAGTTCTTGTCCCCAGAGTACCCACAATATAGTATAGAAAACAAATTTTAATTTTTGCATGTCCAAGGCTTCATCATATTATTGAACTCCATTATGAACCTGGTATATGAACATGAACTCTCCTACTGAGAGACCTCAGCATATATTTATTCCTACAAAGAGCTTAACCAGGACAATCATGTGGAATTCTCTGTTTACTGGAGGGCTTGTCCTTTATCAGTGTTTGTTCTTAAAAACCACAAATAGTTTTTTAACGGTTTGATGCAAGTTAGTTTTTGAATTTGACACTGAATAAAAGTAAGTCTCAATTGTAAGGGGAGAACCTCTTAACATTCACTCAAACTTTCAGATGTATTTTCATGTAGGAAGTACTGCTTTGATGTAATTTGAGATGATTAGAGCATTGAAGACTTAATTTTGTGAAAAGTATATTGATCATTTTTATATATAATATTTCATCTAGAGTTTATGGAAGGTTTTCTGTGCAATTGGAGGATAAGAGAAATAATGAGAAAATTATTCTGAATATATCTACTTCATGTTTTTAAAGCTATGGTTGTGTTTTGTTTTAGAGCAATGATAATGATGAACGCCTGCAAGTTGTTAAACTACTAGCAAAAATGTTTGGGGCAAAGGATTCAGAATTGGCTTCTCAAAACAAACCACTTTGGCAGTGTTACTTGGGCAGGTATATGATTTTGGTGTCCTGTTTAAAAGTCATGTATGTTTATATTTACTTATATCCCCTTAAAACACCATCCACATTTAAGTTTATTCTCTGAAATCATAAAAAATGAAGTTTTATGTTTTGGATTTTTTGAATGCTGATCATGATTATTCACATTTACAATTTTCCTTTTGTTTTTCATCTCATCTTGTCCTCAGTAATTTTTAAAATATGATACATTTAAAGTTCCCTCACAAAGTATTATAATCATGGAATTAAAATGTATTATCATATAGCAGTAATTAATTCTAACTAAAAATACATTAATGTGAGAGATAGCCCCTCCACAAAATAATTATATTTGGTTAGATTATTCGGAGATACATATTGTAAGGACAGTCACAGAATGAGTAAATGAATGATTATGTATGTTCCTCCTCCTAGCTTTCTTCCTTCCTCTTTTAAAGAAATGATAACCTATGTTCCTCATACACTTTTAATGACCCACAAACCTCCTGAAATTGGTTGCAAAATTTTGAGTGTGTTTGCTTATTTCTCTTTTCTGTGAGAAGGGTTCGTTTCTTTATGTTTCTAAAGGTATCCCTGACCTTGAATATATTAAAGCCACTTCAAGTGCCCTGGCTGAAGCCTACATTGACCCCAAGGATAAAGGATTCCCTCCCCGGTCCCCAAATTACTCTCGTAACAAATAATGTAATTAAGTTATTAATAGACAAATGGGATTTAAGGACTTATTCTATTTCCTTTGTATTAGAATATTTTTATTTAATCCTCACCTGAGGATGTATTTTCCATTGATTGTCAGGCAGAGTGGAAGGGAGGGAGGAAAGGAGGACTGAGAGAGAGAGAGAGAGAGAGAAGGGGGGGGGGAGGGAGGGAGAGAGGGGGAGAGAGAGAAATATTGATGTGAGAGAGACACATCGATTGGTTGCTTCCTGCATGTGCCCCCACTGGGGCCTGGAATTGAACCTAAAACCTAGGTACATGCCCTTGACTGGGAATTGAACCTGAGACTCTTCGTTCTGTGGGCCAATGCCCTAACCCCTGAGTCAGACTGGCCAGGACAATATTTTTATTTTTGTTACCACTTTTATTTCTATCTCAATCCCAGAATTATCAATGAATTATGATAAATTTTTGTCTCTTTAGTTTTTTTTAATTTTTTAAATAACTATATAAGCCTTTATAAGTACTGGCTAAGGGCTAAATCCTTAATCTGATTATCTCCTATAGATAAATAACATTTAACAAGTTATATTAAACTAACAAATATTAGCCCATTGTCATTTTGAGTTTTATTTTAGATTTTTTTTTCTTTAAATACAGTGGGACGTTCTTGAGTAGTAAAGCAAAATATTTTACAAGTGTAATTAAATTATAAGATTCAATTTAAAATCCATTTTGTTTAATGTGTTAAAACAAAAATACAGTTTTTACATATAGATATTTAAAGTATATCTTTAAATCAGGACTTGGATTACCCAGACTTCATAGGTTTTATGGAAGAAAAATCCTAATTTAAATGTATGTCAACTTACTATTACTTTGTAATTTTTTTCTTTTACTTGTAATGACAAAAAACTTTCACATTATTACCAATATCAAGGAGCTAGAATATTTCTTAAAGATAATTTATTTTATTTATTATGGCTGTATGGTACATGTTTCGTTGAGAAATTATAAACTGTATCTGGATTTAAAACACTCAAGAAATTTTATGAGATCATAGGCTAGAATTTATAATTTCTTTTTATAAAACAACATTTTTTTTCTAGTAATAAGCTTTTATGAGTAATGTGGTGCTTATTTTGAAGCCTTCTTATTTTCTTCTTTATAAAATGCTAAATTTTGTGTGTTATAGTATTAGGCAATGCAAGATTTGGAAACCTTTGATCTTACAGAATTAAGACATGAAAATAGCAAGTGGAAAATTCTCACTTCACTTTAATATTTTTGTTGTTTATTTTTTTTGACATTTTTATTGATTTCAGAGAGGAAGGGAGAGGGAGAGAGAGAGAACGAAAAATAAATCAGTGATGAGAAACAATGATTGATCGGCTGCCTCCTGCATGCTCCGCAATGGAGATTGAGCCCACAACCTGGGCATGTGCTGTGACCTTCTGGGCGTGTGCTGGTCAACGCTCAACTATTGAGCAATACCAGTTGGGCTTTTTTGTTGTTTCTTAAGGTTTTTAAGTTACTTTTGTAATCCATCATGAACTAATGTATATAGGCTTTGAATATCAATGTTTAGAGACAATTAGATATCATATGCTTCCCGGTAAAGGAACACAATGCCATATATAAAGTAGTCTTCCTAAAAAAATGAACCTAATATGATCATTTTTATATGATCTTAGGAAAAAAGGGAGCCTGTTAATTGACATCAGAATGATAAAATTAGCAAAATTTTAACTGGGAAAACACTATACACAAACAAAAAGCAGTTGCTTCACCAAATTATAAAGGAAAAAAAAGAAATGAAGGGAAAATATAAAATTAAAAAATACTTAAATGACATATCAACCAAATTTAAAATTAAAAGATACTTAAATGACATATCAACCAAATTTTTTTAGAGATGCTAATTTTTTTATTTCCATATAAAAATTGGCTTTGATATTAATGGGTATGTAATAATTGTGATGGTTAACTGGATAGGACTAAATTGGGCACAGTTATAATAGAGCCATCTATATTAATAATAGACAAACATGTAAATTGACCGTACCTTTGCAATGCACACAGCCAATCAGGAGTGAGTATGCAAATTAACCCGACAAGTTGGTGGGCCTGTGGGCAGTGCGCAGGCTCCGAGCAGCCAGGGGTGGGGCAGGACACCTGCCTACCTGCCCAGAGCCCGCTGCCCACCTGCTTGGAGCGCTGCCCAAGGTGACGAAGCCAGGCACCTTGCTCTGGGCTGATAGGCAGCGCACGCAGGCGCGGAGAGGCCAGTGGGCGGAGCGGGGCAGGACACCCGCCTTTGTCGCCTTGGGCAGCACGCTCTGGGCCTGTGGGCAGCACGTGTGGAAAGCCTCTGAGCCTGGGAAGCGGGCTGGCAGAGGGCGGCCTGTACTCCCCACATGGCGGTGGTGGCATCTGTGAGGGCGCCAAGCAGAGCCTGCTGGTTGAGCTGAAGTAGCGCCTGCAGGCCATCAGCACCAAGGAGTGGCTGCACAAGTCCCGCCTCCTGGCCCAGAAGGTGCGCGATTGCAGGGACAGCCATCATGGTGGGCCAGATTGACGTCTTCCTGGCTGTGCCACGGGGGTTTGCGGATCTGTGCAGCTGCAGGCCTCCGGTGCGCGCATCCTCTCCTTCCCCCCCCTGGTGTGCGAACGTCCCCCAGCACGCTGTCACAGTCCCGGACCATGGTTCGCACAAGTTCCCCCTCGTCCCTCCACCACACTTCCATCAACCCCAGCATACCTACATCCCCCACAGGATGTGCGCACGTCCCCTCCAGCATGCTCTCGTCCTTTGGAGAGTGTCTGGGTGTTCTGGGTGCTGAGGGTGGGCACCTGTGAGATGACAGTGAGAGGGCAGAGTGGTGATGCCCTGTTCCCGCGGAGGACAGTGCAGCAAGGAGATCACCTCCATGGGGCTAATGCAGGTGCTGAGGCGGGAGCAAGTGGGGACAGACACACCTGGTGGGCACGGGTGGCCCTTGCTGAGGTGCCTTCGGTCAGTGTTCAAGATCAGGAACCCAGAGGAGGTGAGGAGTTCCATCCTCTCAGTGAAACGGTGGGAAAGTCGGGGCGACTGCAGAGGAGGAATGTGCACTTTGGGTGCTGGCACCCATGAGCGAAGGCTGCCCTGACTGAGCCTCGCTCGCTTGGAGCCTAGCACGCTCCTGCAGGCAGCGGGTGACAGGACGTGCTTTTCCAAGTTAATGAGAGAAAACATTGATTCTCCCGCTGCCTTCGAAGGTGGAAAGTGGAGTGGGGACACATGCGGGGAGTGAGGGAAGTTCTCTGGGGGTTCCAAATCTGCCGTTGGTTCCTTTCACCACTGACTAGAGATATACAGGGTGTCCCCCCAAAATGTATACACACTTTGAATACCTACTCATCCCAATGAGTTTAAGCATGAAAAGAAAGAAACAGCAATGGAGCTGTCAACTATTAAAAGTGTGGGCACAAACCGGCAGTTGGACATTCCCGGAAGAGTCCCGGATTGGAGAGGGTGCAGGCTGGACTGAGGGGTACCCCCCCCCCACCCCCGTGCATGAATTTTGTGCACTGGGCTTCTGGTGTAAAATAATATGGGTTGAGTACCAGATTACCACACATTTGTGAATACCTCTGTATGAGAAAGAATACTTTGAGGAATAGTTTTCTTTTTAAACCTAGTATGAGTTTTATATAATGTATCTATGAACTATGTACACACATTATACTTTCATAAACATTTTAAAGTATTTATAGAAAAAAATTGTAGTTTTAATTCTTGTATTTGAGTCAAATATGTATTTAAACATGCCCCTTTAAAGTACATAGTTATCACAGGAGATAGTCCTAGTTCAGTGGTCGGCAAACTCATTAGTCAACAGAGCCAAATATCAACAGTACAACGATTGAAATTTCTTTTGAGAGCCAAATTTTTTAAACTTAAACTTCTTCTAATGCCACTTCTTCAAAATAGACTCGCCCAGGCCGTGGTATTTTGTGGAAGAGCCACACTCAAGGGGCCAAAGAGCCTCATGTGGCTCGCGAGCCGCAGTTTGCTGACCACGGTTCTAGTTTAATAAGGAGGTTTGAAAACATTTATGCACATACTAGAGGCCCAATGCATGAGTTTGTGCACGGGTGGGGTCCCTTGGCCTGGCCTGTGATTGGGGCAGATTGGGGCCGATGGGGGCTGGTCGGCTGGGGAGGGACCATGGGAGGTTGGACCGTAGGAGGTTGGACTGTGGGAGGTTGGCTGGCCGGCTGGCCGGCTGGCGAGGGACCTTCGGAGGGCTCCAGTGTGTGTCTGGCCCACTGGCCCCATCCCCATCAACCAGACCCCAGCAGCAAGCTAACCTACCGGTCAGAGGGTCTGCCACCTGGTGGTCAGTGCGCGTCATAGCAACTGATCAAAGGGTCAACCTATTGGTCAGACACTTAGCATATTATGCTCTTATTATATAGGACAATGGTATATCAAAAACTTTGATAAAGTCTCTGGGTCTACTTTGAATTATCCTATATAAGTTATTCTTTTAATTAGAGAAATTAATATAAATTGATTGCAGATTAAACATGTGTTTCTCTAATCTTAAAGATCACTGTGCCTTTATATTTTAACAGGTTTAATGATATTCATGTACCAATACGCCTGGAATGTGTAAAATTTGCTAGCCACTGTCTCATGAACCATCCTGATTTAGCAAAGGACTTAACAGGTACTGTATACCCATAATAACAAATATTTCTGGTGCTCTTTGGTGAAAAAATCCATTTTAAATATTTGGGGGATAAACAACCTTTTTTTTGTTTTTGTTATAGGTGAAGTCTTGTTTCAATTCGTCATCATCAGAGTTACTTTCTGAAGCTAGAATTTTTACTTCTAGTGCCTACTTAGGCTAGAAGCACCTATAAAATGTTGGTTTTATCAGAGACAATATTAATTTTGTAGTTTAAGGATATTTCTAAAAATATTTCAGGCATTTGGATTTGAACAGGTCTTGACTGTGACTAAATTATAATACAGACTTTAACATTTTCCAGTATTTGGGGAACTTAGGATAGAGTCATTATTTTGTAAGCTAATTTAACCATCCTAAAATGAAAGTAAGGTTTTTGAAATCTGTATAATTATAAGGCAGTTCAGAACTTTATATTTATGTAATAATGAGAAATCATGACTTTGACTATTATTCTGTTAACTATTTCAAAGTTATGGAATAGTTCAGAAAATGTAGATAAATATAACAGCTACTATGTCTTCCTAGAAATGTTAGCATTTTGCTGCATTGGCTTAAGATATTTAAAAAAAGAAAATAAATTTTACATTTAGTTAAAATGCCTCTCACAAACTATACTCCCTTCTTACTTCTACAGAAACCACTCTACTAAATTTGGTCTGTATCCTGTTCATGGTTTTCTATTAATGCTACATGTATATCTTTCCATAAATTATATATATTATTGTCATGTGCTTTAATATATTTATTTAATCCTTTGACTCTGATGTAGTTGAACTTATTTGTGCTTTCTTATTTTGTGTTCTATTTTCCATGCCTTTTCTTTTTTTTCTTTTTATTGAATGATTGTTTTTTTTAATCTAATAAATCTTTATTGTTCAGATTATTACAGTTGTTCTTTTTCCCCCCATAGCTCCCCTCCACCCACTTCCCACCCCACCCTCTGCCCTTACCTCCCCCCCTCACTGTCCTCATCCATAGGTGTACGATTTTTGTCCAGTCTCTTCCCGCACTCCCTACTCCTCTTTCCCCCTGAGAATTGTCAGTCCACTCCCTTTCTATTCCCCTGATTCTATTATATTCACCAGTTTATTCTGTTCATCAGATTTTTAATTCACTTGATTTTTAGGTTCACTTGTTGATAGATATGTATTTGTTGTTCATAATTTTTATCTTTACTTTTTTTCTTCTTCCTCTTCTTTAAGAATACCTTTCAGCATTTCATATAATACTGGTTTGGTGGTGATGAACTCCTTTAGCTTTTTCTTATCTGTGAAGCTCTTTATCTGACCTTCAATTCTGAATGATAGCTTTGCTGGGTAGAGTAATCTTGGTTGTAGGTTCTTGCTATTCATCACTTTGAAAATTTCTTGCCACTCCCGTCTGGCCTGCATACCTTCTGTTGAGAAATCAGCTGACAATCGTATGGGTGCTCCCTTGTAGGTAACTAACTGTTTTTCTCTTGCTGCTTTTAATATTCTCTCTTTGTCTTTTGCTCTTGGCATTTTAATTATGATGTGTCTTGGTGTGGTCCTCTTTGGATTCCTTTTGTTTGGGGTTCTCTGCACTTCCTGGACTTGTAAGTCTATTTCTTTCACCAGGTGGGGGAAGTTTTCTGTCATTATTTCTTCAAATAGGTTTTCAGTGTCTTGCTCTCTCTCTTCTTCTGGCACCCCCATAATTCAGATGTTGGTACACTTTAGGTTGTCCCAGAGGGTTCTTACACTATCTTCATATTTTTGGATTCTTTTTGCTTTTTGCTTTTCTGGTTGAGTGTTTTTTGCTTCTTTGTATTTCAAATCTTTGACTTGATTCTTGCGTTCCTCTAGTTTGCTGTTAGGTCTCTGTATAATATTTTTTATTTCAGTCAGTGTATGTTTATTTTCTAGTTGGTCCTTTTTCATATCCTCGAGGGTCTCGCTAAATTTATCGGCCTTTTCTAGGAAATTCTTGAAAAACCTTATAACCCTGGTTTTGAACTCTATATCCAGTCATATGCTTTCCTCAATTTCTTTCATTTGTGACCTGTTTCTTTGTCTCTGCATTTTCGCTGCTTCCCTGAGTTGGTAGAGTAGCTTTGTGTGCTAGGTGTCCTATAGGGCCCAGTGGCTCAGCCTCCCCAGTTACCTGAGGTGGACCCTCTTGGTGCACCCCTTTGTGGACTGTGTGTACAGCCTTGTTGTAGTTAAGTCTTGATTGTTGTTGGTATCACTAGGAGGAATTGACCTCCAGGCCAATTGGCTGTGAGGATCAGCTGTGTCTATGCTGGGAGAACTTCTGTGCTGGAGACACCCTTATGAGACAAGACTTGCAAATGTGCAAAAGCCTCTGTGGGGCGGATCCTCAGGGTGGAATAGACAGTCTTGGCTTCCCGTCAAATCTGCCCTATGAGGCCCCTGGGTCTCAGTGTCCCTCGGTAATCGCTGTAAGCACCTCTAAGAGAAAGCCACCCTTGAGTTTCGCCCTCGGCCAGACAGTCCAGTTTCTCCCCGAATGAGTCGGGGTTCCCAGAAACTCGCCCGGAACTGGAGTTCAGTGCAGTCGGGAGCTTCTGTCTCCCTCCTGCTTTACAAAGCCAGCCACGCACTCAGCCATCTGTGCTCTCAGCAGTCAGTCCTCTCTGCGTGCGCATGCCTCTGGACCTCTGCCTCCGCAGATCCCCTGAGTCTCAGTGTGCTTTCTCTTTTCCTGACAGTCCAGTTTCTCCCCAAATGAGTCTGGGTTCCCAGAAACTCGCCCGGAACTGGAGTTCAGCACAGTTGGGAGCATCAATCTCCCTCCCGCTTTAGAAAGCCAGCCGCTCACTCAGCCGCCCGTGCACTCAGCCGCCCGTCCTCTCCATGTGCTTGCGCGTCTCCGTACCTCAGCCTTTTGCAGCTCCTCTGAGTCTCAATGTGCTTTCCTCTTTCCTTCTAGTTGTAGAATTTCCACTCAGCCAGCTTTCCTGTGGTTCTGGGTGGTGTCCGTTTTGTCTTTTAGTTGTAGTTTTGATATTGTTGTGCGAGGCAGCAGTTTAGGTGTTTACCTATGCCACCATCTTGGTTTCTCCATCTCCATGCCTTTGCTTTTGTTCTGTTTTCTTCTCTTTTGCTCAATTGATTAGCTTCTCATTTTTTTTCTCCATGTGCTTGGATGTTAGCATTCATTTTTGTGCTTTCAATGCATAATAGATTAATGAAATCTATAAAGTTAATCAAAATTCTCCAGTATCTTTCTGATCAGTCAGGGACCTCTGAAAGCTAAAATTCTGAACACTCTTCTCATTTGTCACACTATTGCTTGTTATTTAGTTAATCTTTTTTTTACACTTTATACCAACGTTTACTACATTTGTAACTGCCCTTTTATACAGTACTAGAGGCCCAATGCACGAAATTCGTGCAAGAATAGGCCTTCCTTTGTCTGGCTGCTGGCACCGGCTTCCCTCTGGCACCCAGGACCCTGGCTTCCTTTGAAGCCCTGGCTTCATCCGGAAGGTTGTCTGGAAGGATATCCAGTCTAATTAACATAATACGCTTTTCTTATTATAGATTTGCTCACAGTTTTGTCTTAATTCTTAGTACTTCCTTCTGGTAAAATCACGAAGTTTAGCTTTTTGTAATATTTTTAACAATAGATTATTGCTTTCACATTTTGTTGAATTCTTGTCAGTCATATTCCAACAGTAGGTATTTACCAGTTTCATCTTTTTTCGGGTTGGGGGTAGGAGGAGGGAGAAATACCCTCCTTGGAACCCTCTATCTGCCTACTCATATCTGAATGTGAACTGCTGGCTCTGTGAGCTGCTTTATAGCATCGCTCATAAGACAGTTCAGTCTTCCTCCCTCTTTTTCGTGCCCCCTCTCCTTCTCATTCTTCCTTTCTGTGTGCTTGCAGGCTGTTGTAAGTACATCTGTGCATCTGTCTATCTTCCTTTTGTATCCTTCCTCCTATTTTCACATTGATGTTCCTTTCACCGTGGCATCCAGTTCTTGTGTTATTTATGCAGTATTCTCTGAGAAAACTAATCAGTGCTTTGGGGAAGTTTTCTTTTTTTCCTACAAAATGTCTGTTCAGCTAACTTTTTATTTGCTTTTCTCTCTATTTTCCATGTTAGAGGCTTTCCTTAAGTGCTTGACAATCCATGGCTATTTGTTCATAATTAAAGAGTGGGAGCTAAATAAAAAGCTGATTAGAAAGCCCTGAATATATGACTCTGACCTTTACTGTAGGGTGAATTTGATGGGTTGTGTCTTGGTAATGCCTCTTGAACTAGTCAGATTCCCCAGAAAAGAGTATCTTACCAAGAGTTTAAAATTCTAGTTGCTAGTGTCTGGGATTTTTATATTGTTTATTTATTTTTGAGTAATATTCCATTGTTGTGAATACACCATAATTAATTTATTCTTTTTTTCTTTTGATGGATATCTGGGTTGTTATGGTTTGGGGTTATTATAACTGAGATCACTGAGTATTCTTATACAAGTATTTCTGTGGATTTTATGTTTTTACTTCTTTTTGGAACCACTTAGGAGTGAAATTGCTGGTCATAGGGTAAATACATATTTAACTTTATAAGAAACACTATTTTCCACTTACACGAGAAATATTTGAGAGTTCTAGTTGTAAAGCGTCTTTGCTGACATTTTTTTATCAGTCTTTTTTTATTTTAGCTATTCTCATAGGTCTTGTTTTTTTGTGGTTTTAATTTGCTTTTTTCTATTGACTAATGAGATTGAGCATCATTTTTATGTATATATGGATATATTATTTTCTTTTATGAAGTGGCTGTTTAAAATTTAAACCTATCTTTTTTTTAATTGACTTGTTATTTTTTTGTTGTTGTTGATTTGTAGTAATTCTGTAGGTATTCTGGATTTTTTTAAGTATAAAAAAATTTAAGCAGTTTTTTCCATAGTCAGAACTTCAAAGCAAAGTTTATTATTGGCTAAATAATAGGTAGATGTGTTGATGAAAAAAAAATTGATTTCAGAGAAGAATGGAGAGAGAGAGAAATATCAGTGATGAGAGAGAATCATTGATTTGCGGCCTCCTGCTTGTCCCCTACCAGTGATCGAGCCTGTAACCCAGGCATGTGCCTTGACCAGAATAGAACTGAGATCTCTGGTTCATAGATCAATACTCAAGTATTGCTTTTTTAATAGCTATTTAAAAAATACTTTAGCTGTGAATTATTTCATCAATAATCATTTTAGTCCTTGGGTTATTTTGAAGATTTTTGTTGACTTAAGAAACATCCAAATTTGTAGAGAATTTTTATAAGAGATTATTTGAGCCAAATTTGACAATATAAGCAGGGAGCAAGATCTCAGATGCTCCTGAGAATAACAGTTTTGCACTTTCTTTTATGCATTTAAAGTTATGAAGGGAAAGTAAGGAAGATTATATGAAAGTGTGAGGAAGCAATTTGGGGATTGGATTACAGGATAGTTAAGATTATGTGCTTTCTTGAGGGTTAATATTTCAAAGGTGTGTTAACCTAGGTGCACAAAAATAATAGACAGGGCTGGCTTAAAACATTTCATTAAAGGTGTTATAGGCCTGTAGCATGATTGCCCACCATGACCCTGCCTAGTTAGAAATTTAAGATCAGATCACCCTGTTGTTAGCTATTGTTTAGGGAATAATGACAGGAAAAGATAACCTGTACATGTTCAGTACAGATACAGCCATTGTAAGCCTAACTACATAGTACACATCAACAATGTTACATTCCACCCCCTCCCAGTTATTTTCTGTTGGTTGGTTGACTCCACAGATGTAGAACCAGTATATAGAGAGGGACTACTATATATAGTTTCAATTTTTAAAAAATATATTTTATTGATTTTTTACAGAGGGGAAGGGAGAGGGATAGAGAGTTAGAAACATCGATGAGAGAGAAACATCAATCAGCTGCCTCCTGCACACTCCCTACTGGGTATGTGCCTGCAACCAAGGTACATGCCCTTGACCGGAATCAAACCTGGGACCCTTGAGTCCGCAGGCCGACGCTCTATCCACTGAGCCAAACCAGTTAGGGCTATAGTTTCAATTTTTAATGAAACATATTATACTAGTGACCCGGCGTGCAAAATCGCGTGGCCCCGCCTACCTGTGCACACCCCGCCCACTGCCCCGCCTTGACACCCTATCCTCTCCACCCACAGCTGAGTACGCCTGGCCCCACCCCCAACCCCTCTGGGCTTCTCTGGCTGCTTCAAGCCCCACCTTTGGTCCCACTAGTCGCCTTGGGCTGGTCCCGTCTCTGGAGCATCGTGTCGGCTTTGTCCTGCCTCGCACGAGCACGCAGCCTCCTGCTGATCGGTCCTTACGGCATGAGGGTGTCACAACCATTAGCATATTAGCTCTTTATTATATAGCTTTTATTATTTTCTAGTGTTCAGTCTCTGGGTACATTTTAATTTTTGTAGTTGGCTAAAAACTGAAAAATTAGGGTTCTAACCTCTCTTTATGCAATTCAATCACTCATGTTTTCAGAGACAGTCTTCATCTTTACCTTGCTCATAGTTTGGTGCTTTGAATTTTGAAATGTCTTGAGTGATTGTTCTTCTATCCTGGAATTGAGCTTGTCTATTGTTTTCTTCACCTTTTGGATTTTATTATTTTCCTTTTTCCTTTGGCACTTATCAATCATCCATCTGCTAGAATTTTATTGGAAATCTTTTTTGCTATGATCTCTTCTTTTGTTACTTGTCCCATTTAAAGACATTTTCTTAGGTCTTCAGGAGTGAGCTGAGATAAATGAGTTGTACACATTTATCTTATTTTTTTCAAGTGTTTTTGTGAGATTCACGTTTGTATCTTCAGTCACGTCTGAGGGACATAGCCATATTGTGAAGAGTACTAGATACTTTCTCATGCTAAGTAACTATTGAGAATTTATTTTTTTCTCCTGTTTTCCTTTTTACTGCACAGTAAATATAAGTTAATAGCTCTTGTGTATACCTGTTTTATGAATGATTGTTTTTGGGAAATTGGGATGCATCTCAAAATTGATGGTTATTGCGTTTTTCTTTTTTGATGTTACCTAAAATAATATGTATTGTGTTCAAAACAAGTACAGTGAAAGATAAAACTCCTATATTTATCTTGGTGGGGAAATTGAGATATGCTAAAAATAACTTTTCTTTACTGAATTAGGTAAAATTATAACCTTTCCATTTCTTCAATTTCTTTAGCAGCATATGATCTTTCTCATTTTTTTGAATAGTTTCTATTAGTAGAGAATACTCAAAGTGGGCGGACTTAAGACCTGAACATTGGTTTTTTATGAGTGTTTATGTTATAAAGTATTTGTTAAATTATTATTTTACTAGAGGCTCAGTGCATGAAATTCGTGCATGGGTAGGGTCCCTAGGCCTGGCTGGTGATCAGGGCCGATTGGGGCCTTCCAGCTGCCGGCAGGGGCCTCCTTTCCCTTGCTGCCGTTTGCTGGCCGGGGCCTTCCTTTGTTCTGCGCCACTCCCTGGTGGTCAGCACACGTCATAGCAAGTGATAGAACTCCTGGTCTTCCAGTTGAACTCCCATGGGGACACTGCATATTATTAGCCTTTTATATATATACTAGAGGCCCCTAGTATATAAATTCGTGCACGGGGGGTGTGTGTCCCTAAACCCAGCCTGTACCCTCTCCAATCTGGGACCCCTTGAGGGCAGTTGGACATCCCTCTCACAATCCAGGACTGCTGGCTCCCAACCACTCACCTGCCTGCCTGCCTGATTGCTCCTAACCGCTTCTGCCTGCCAACCTAATCACCCCCTAACCACTCCCCTGCCAGCCTGATCGACACCTAACTGCTCCCCTGCTGGCCCGATTGCCCCTAACTTCCCTCTCCTGCTGGCCCGGTAACCCCTAACTGCCCTCCCTTGCCAGCCTGATCACCCCTAACTGCCCTCCCCTGCAGGCCTGATCGTCCCAAATTGCCCTCCCTTGCAGGCCCGGTCCCTCCCAACTGCCCTCCCCTGCAGGCCTTGTTGTCCCAACTGCCCTCCCCTGCAGGCCTGGGTCCCCCCCAACTGTCCTCCCCTTTTGACCTGGTTACCCCTAACTGCCCTCCCCTGCTGGCATGATTGCCCACAACTGCCTCCCCTGCTGGCCTGGGTCCCCCCCAACAGTCCTTCCCTGCAGGCCTTATCTCCCCCAACTGCTCTCCTCTGCCAGCCCAGTCACCCCTAACTGCCTTCCCTTGCTGGCCTGATCACCCACAACTGCCCTTCCTTGCAGGACTGGTTCCTCCCAACTGCCCTCCCTTGCTGGCCATCTTGTGGTGGCCATCTTGTGTCCACATGGGGGCGGCCATCTTGTGTGTTGGAGTGATGGTCAATTTGCATATTACTCTTTTATTATATAGGATAGATAGAGAAGCAAATTCATTCACATTCATAGCACCATTTGTTGTGTATAGGCCTGGCAATATTTATTATTCCAAATCTAAACAACGTAATTTTATATTACTGCTCTTAAAAAAAGCTGAATATTTTATTTTTAAAATTTATATTTAATTGTGTGACTTCTTCCTTAAGCCTAATATATGATTACTGAAGATGGTTAATTTTTCTTTCAGCATTCTCAGTGCAAGATCTGAACTCCTATGCACTCTTAATTTTTAAATGTTTTATTTCTTCTGTCTTCCCTTTGGCCTTTCTTCATTCAGTTAAATTGAATTGCTTATGGTGTTTCCTATAATCCTGTTTCCTGATGACTGTATCTCAATTTTATACTCTCAATAACCTCACTGAAAGTTTCCCTAGTTAAGGAATAGAAACTTGAGCATACTTTTCCTAGTAGAACTACTTGACTTGAATGTTTTAACAATTTAAATAAAAAGCAAAGGTGAAATATTTAATGTTGGTATACTTTGTGGTTCATTTATATGGTTGCTTTTTTTAATGAGGTTAGGAACTCTTAGAACAACTACCCTGCCCTGCAAATGAGGAAGGGATTTACTACTCAGTTGCATGTAAACTTTGTTTTGACTCAAGGACTGACCTTCCTTTTTTCTTTCCTTCCTCTCTTCCTCCCTCACTGCTCCCAGTTTACTTGAAACATTGAACCTTTTACTTTACAAAAACCTTTGTTTTTGTTGTGGTTTACTTTCAAAGGTCTTACACAAGTTTTAAAGACATTTCAATTGTTAAAGTTCTATTTCAATAAATTAAAACTTTATCTTTCAGAGTATCTTAAAGTGAGGTCACATGACCCTGAGGAAGCTATTAGACATGATGTTATTGTGTCTATAGTTACAGCTGCTAAAAAGGATATTCTTCTGGTCAATGATCACTTACTTAATTTTGTCAGAGAGAGAACGTTAGACAAACGGGTAAGTAGGAGTAATAATTATTACAGCTTGTCATTTTGAATACTTGAAGTTACATAGTATTTCATTTGAAAATATTGAGATTTAAATGTAATTAGCCCGCCCTGACCGGTTTGGCTCAGTGGATAGAGTGTCAGCCTGTGGAGTTAAGGGTCCCGGGTTCGATTCTGGTCAAGGGCATGTACCTTGGTTGTGGGCACATACCCAGTAGGGAGTGTGCAGGAGGCAGCTGATCGATGTTTTGCTCACAGTGATGTTTCTAATTATCCCTCTCCCTTCCTCTCTGTAAAAAAATCAAATATTTTTTAAAAAAGAATTTTATATAATTAGCCCTTTTGGAGGGATAGGCATTTTAATATTTAAAATAGTGTTTATGAAAGGATTTACTTTTTGTTACATTAAATTTTATTAGTTTTTCTTTATTAAGATTGTTCTCATTCAATAATGAGGTGGCTTTCAGTGGTAGAGTAGTCACATATTCAGCTTGTATACTAGTTTTAATAAGTGACATATATAAAGGGCCTTTGAGACAGGTTCCCTCATATAGTTGGCTCTCTTTTTTTTTTTTCCTTTCATAGGGGTATCGGTTCTTACTCCTCTTGCTGGTTGTTTTCTCCTTTCCATGGAATAGAAAAAGAAAAGATGTCTTCAGTTTGGCAAAACTAAACTTGACATGCTTCTAGCCTATGTCCTGTGACCCCAACCTTCCTCCTTTTTTTTTTAATCCTCACCCAAGGATATGTATGTCTGTTTGTATTTATTTATTTATTTATTTATTTATTTATTTATTTATTTGAGAGAGAGAGAGAGAGAGAAACATTTATCCATTGCCTCTCGTATTCTCCATCACTGGTGTGTGTTGGGGTGTGTGACTCGAACCCACAACCTTTTTTAGTGTATGAGATGATGCTCCAACCAACTGAGCCACCTGGGCAGAGCCAAACCTTCCTTTTTATTTTTTTCTTCTTTTTTTAAAATATATTTTTATTGATTTTAGAGAGGGAGGGAGAGAGGAAGATAGATATAGAAACATCAATGGTGAGAGAATTATTGATCGGCTGCCTCCGGCATGCCACCTACAGGGAATTGAGCCTACAACCGAGGCATGTGCCCTTGACCACAATCAAACCCAGGACCTCCAGTCCACAGGCTCTATCCACTGAGCCAAACCAACTAGGGCCAAACCTTCCTTTTTGAGTGTGCATCCTCTAGCTCCACTCATTAATCAGTGGCTTCTGAAGAGACCCTTGCCTTGTTATTTTTGTGTAAACTATATTTTAATAGTTGCTTATAAGGCTGATTATGCTATCTCCATAATTTCATTCTCGTTGATAATGCTGGTTGTGGTAGATGGGTAGGAATTGCATGGTTTTTCCCAGCAAATCTATGGGTATTCAGAAAAACTTATTTAAACTGATTAATTTAGACTTGTTTTCATTGACTATTTCATTGGGGTATTAAACAATAAGGAGATTTGCATCATGGTAGGAAAAAGCCTTCTAAGTGACTTGGAATTTGAGGTGTGTATTTTGGGATCATAATTCATGTATACTTTTGATTATTGTGTTTTGTTCATTTTAGGGTTGCTTGGTTCATTCATATAAATATTGAATACCAAAATATAATAGAATATATTTATGTTTTTGGTAGTATTAGAATATACTCTATCTTTAAATTCTCCATTAGAGGTAGAGATAAGACAGAATTAGTGATAAAATGTTTACAAATTGAACTTATTTTATGAGTAAGACTTCTGAAGTCTTTTATTTCAATGTGTATGTGGTAGATTGATAAGGCCTATTCTTAATCTACTGTAATTAATTTAAAGAAAAAAGGAAGAATATTGCTATGAATGAGAGTCTGCAAAGGATAAATGAATGATCTGCATATTAATGAAATTCTAATTATTACTAACATCCCACTGATTATAGTGTTGTGTTGACATAAAATTAAAGAATAAGCTCATCCCATAATAATTAAGCAGTGTTAAACATGCTATAGCCAATTGTATTTATTTTAAAAAACTAGAGGCCCAGTGCACGAAATTTGTGCATGGGGGCGGCGGAGTCCCTCAGCCTGGCCTGCACCCTCTTGCAATCCGGGACCCCTCAGGGATGTCCGACTGCCGGTTTAGGCCCGATCCTGCCTGGTCGCCCCTAACCACTCGCCTGCCTGCCTGATTGACCCTAACCACCTCTGCCTCAGCCCCCACTGCCACGGCTTTGTCAGAAAGGACGTCCGGAAGGTCGTTTGGCTGTCCGGTCTAATTAGCATATTACGCTTTTATTATTATAGATAGTTGAATACAGTCCTCTTATACTTGAATATAATTCCCAGATATATAAAATGAAGCAATGATGTGTCTTTACATTTAGCAGTTGATAAAGCCAATAATATATGTATATCTTTAATATAAGTATGCTTAATGTACTAGCATACTTACATTTAAGGTATCTGGAAAAATTATAAGGGGTAAGTCATAATTTATCCAATCAACTCTTTTTTTGCCTTTTAAAACTTGGTAGCATACTTTCAAGCATACTTTACGTAGATTGTGATTAGCTTTTGGTTTTACGTATAGATGATGGGTTTAAGACACTAAAGCATTAAAGTTTTTTATGTATGTTGATATATATGTACTTTCTATAGTAGGTATATTAAAATGATACTTTGTGTTTTTTCATCTACTTATTATAAATTGATATCCAGTAACTTTGAAAATAAATTGTATCAAGTACACTAGAAACTAGATACCTAGAATTCTGAATTAATATAATGAAAGCATTTTTATATTATAAGTAAACACCTTTGTTTTTATTTTAAGTGGAGAGTGCGCAAAGAAGCCATGATGGGACTTGCCCAGATTTATAAGAAATATGCTTTACAATCAGCAGCTGGAAAAGATGCTGCAAAACAGATTTCATGGATCAAAGACAAATTGTTACATATATATTATCAAAATAGTATTGATGATCGGTAAGTTAAGGCCACACTATATGTAAAATTTTTAGTGGTTATGTAACTGTTGATCTGTTGTTTTAGGCAAAACTATTTTCTTTATCATTTTAAACTCCCTCCTCAGTTTTAACTGCAAATTAAAGGTACTGAGTGACTAGTTTCCTTCCCTCCAAAGCCGTAAATGAAGCAGTAATATGCGTATAACTTTAGGAATAGATACAATTTTATGTTCATTTTATATATTATCTTAGGACAGAATAATTTTTGAAAGTAACAGTGTGTATAATTGTAATTTATACTTCGTGGCCTGGTGCACGGATTTGTGCACATTCAAAGGAAATCAATTAGAAGAAAGATTCGTGCGGTATTTACATTACTGCAAAAAATTACATGTCAAAATAATTTATAGCCGAAACCGGTTTGGCTCAGTGGATAGAGCGTCGGCCTGCGGACTGAAAGGTCCCGGGTTCGATTCCGGTCAAGGGCATGTACCTTGGTTGCGGGCGCATCCCCAGTGGGAGGTGTGCAGGAGGCAGCTGATCGATGTTTCTCTCTCATCGATGTTTCTAGCTCTCTATCCCTCTCCCTTCCTCTCTGTGAAATATCAATAAAATATTTAAAAAATAAATAAATAAATAATTTACATAATATAGTGTTATAAAATTAAAACACATGTGCAGTTGGCACCAGCGAGAGCTTTATATGTATCACGCATGTGCGAGTCAGTGTTTATTTTTAAATTGCCTGTGCACGTCATATGTACCAGCCGGATGGTCGGTCAGGTGGTCAATGAATAAATCGTGATGTGGTTCACGTTGAATCTCAACAAAAACAACCAAATTCATGATAGACAATGACAGATTGGAACACACGTGTGCAATTGGCGCTAGCAAGAGCTTTATATGTATCACGCATGTGCCAGTCAGCATTTATTTTTAAATTGCCAGTGTGCATCATATGTACCAGCTGCTGGGTCAGAGACCATCTGTACGGTCGGTCACTTAGCCTTTTATAGATACAGATTTTGTTTCTTAAGTAATTGTATTATAGGGATCACAATTATTTTTTTTCAAATAAAATATAAATGAAAATAAATCCTTTGTATTATAGACATTAAAAAAAAATATTCCTACTCAGTGATAAAAAAAAAAAACAGTGTATAAGTATATATTTAAAGCACATCTGAATATAATCTTTGTATTTTTCTATCCCATTGTAAGTTCAGATTTTTGTATGTATCCAAACTGAATAGTTAGTAGAATCTGTGTATCTTAGGCTAACATTATATAAGAAATCCCATAGTTATTATTTTATAAGTTGAAGTTTATAGACCTGGAGTGCATAGCCATTTAGTGTATGAGGATTTGCATTATGATTTGATAGCACTTTCTGTACTTTTAACCAGGACTTTTTTCATCATGATCAATAGAAAATTCAAAGAATCTTTTTAAAATTTCTTTATAACTTTAATGTTATAAAGAAATGTTTAGCAGAACCTGGTGTAGTTTTTTCTAATCCTTTATTATTTAGATAAGAAAATTGAGTTCTTGATATATAACTTGCACGGGCTCATGCAAAAGTAGTACCCAGCTAAAATCTTTTTTGGCCCCTATTCTTGTATCTTTTTTTAAATTATAGTTTACATTCAACATTATTTTGTATTTGTTTCAGGTGTGCAACATAGTGGTTAGACAGTCATATACTTTACAGAGTAGTCCTCTGCTATTTCAGATACCCACCTGGCATCACCCTAGTCATTACATATTTTTGATTGATTCCTATTTTTACATAAATAAATTTTTTATTTGGAACTCTCATCTCCACTTAGGAGAAATTTCTTTTATATGTGTTCCTTATGTGTTTTGAAATTTTATATACAAATTTAATACATTTAAAAAAATCAAGACAATGCCTTCTCTATGTTCTTTCGTAGATTGCTTGTTGAACGGATCTTTGCTCAATACATGGTTCCCCATAATTTGGAAACTACGGAACGGATGAAGTGCTTATATTACTTGTATGCCACACTGGATTTAAATGCTGTAAAGTATGTTTCAGATGTCAAATTGTTCTTTCCATCTTTTATAATATACTGGATTTTTGGTGGTGGTGGGGGCGAATAACAATGATATTTTTAAATGTTAACAATTTATGTAATATAAAACCTAAACATTGTTTAAATGCTCAGAAATAAAATACGCAGCTATTTTTCTCAGAAAGTACTACTATCGACATGAGATTAACAAGGATTTTTGTAGGTAATTAAAAAATAGAGCTGACTGTCATGAACTCCTTTAGGATTTGATTTTTCTCTGTTCCATTTTTCATATTATTGTCTTGAAAATATTGATGTACCATCTTTTTGGTGCCTTTTTTTTTTTTTTTTTTTCTTAAGGCATTAGAAAGGTCCATACTATGAAAATACTACCTTTTTTTTTCACCTGATGCTGATCGGCATTATGTTATAGGGCAGTAGAGTACATATTTTTGTGCTGCATGCCTCAACATAGTGTTATAGTTTGGCATGAGGGCAAGCACAAACAAATTTTTATAATCATATTTTATTCAAAAAATATTTTTGGGTGTCTTTGTAGAGAATTGGCATTTTGGACATAGAAGAGACATTGCTAATTGAATCATACTGAAGGTTAGGAAATTGAGCCGAGGTTTTAGAAAATGTACTTCCTTAGCATTCTCTAACAAATGCAGTTACAACTCTTGGGGCTTAAATCTTCAGAAATTAGAAGTCTAAGGAATTGTATATAATTTTCATTCCTACTGATATTTAATGGGACTTTTGACTTCACTTTCCCCATAGAAATTATTTTAAGTGCTATTTATATCTTTCACAGAAAAGTTGAGAAAAAGGTTGTGGAGGTAAGAAGTGTACATTCCTTAATACCTGCTATATTTTAGGCACAGGAATGTGTATTATCTAGGACTGCTTTTGGGTTACAATGGCAGAAATGAGTAGTTTCAACAGAGATTGTTTGGCCTACAATGCTTAAAAATTATCATCTGACCTTTTATAGAAAAAGCTTACTAATCCCTAATATAAGTGATAATTTTCTTATTTTATTCTAGAAGCCCAGTGCACGGATTCGTGCACCGGTGGGGTCCCTTGGTCTGACCTGTGGGGATCGGGCCAAAATCAGCTCTCTGACATCCCTTGAGGGGTCCCAGATTGCAAGAGAGTGCAGACCAGGCCAAGGGACCCCACAGGTGCACAATCGGGGCCGGAGAGGGACCGTGGGAGGGCTCCAGGGCATGTTCGGCCCGTCTCACCCAATCCTGTCTTGCCCAGTCCCCGGCCTACCCCAGCAGCAAGCTAACCTACCAGTTGGAGCATCTGCCCCCTGGTGGTCAGTGCGTGTCATAGCAGCCATTTGAACAGTCAGAGGGACAATTAGCATATTAGGCTTTTATATAGAGAGACCAGAGGCCTGTTGCATGAAATTCATTCACGGGGGGTTGGGAGGGTATCCCTCAGCCCGGCCTGCGCCCTCTCGCAATCTGGGACCCCTTGGGTAGGGTCCCTAGGCCTGGCTGGCTATCAGGGCCTATAGGGGCTTTCCTTCACCCGGCTGCCAGCAGCTGGCCCCATCCCCGCCACTGCCACTGCTTTCCATCTGTGTGGCACTACCCCCCATCCCCTGCCACCGGTTGCCTCCCTCTGTGGGTGGCAGGCGTGGAGTGCGATCACTTGGCTTACCTGGGCCTCCCTATGCAGGGCGATTGATCGCGGGGTCCCCAGATTGATCATCTCGCAGAGGGAGGCCCAACCCACCCACCGCAGCGCCGCTGGTCAGGTAGCCTGGGCCTCCCTCTTTGAGGCGATCGATTGCAGGGATCCGCAATTGATCACCATGCACAGCGAGGCCCTGCACACCCTACAGGGGCTCCGCGATCAATCGCCAGGCAGAGGGTGGCCTGGCCTCCCTCTGTGGGGAGATCTCGGGGCCCCCTGACTCCTGACCAATCACATCGCACCCATCTTGGCTGGCCTGGCACCAGTGCGTGTCATAGCATGGTCGTCCGGAAGGTCACCTGGAGATCGTTCTGTTTGGTCGTTCTGCTGTTCAGTCGTTGGGCTGATTTGCATATTGTGCTTTTATTATTATAGATAAGATGAACTGAATCCTACAGGGGTCAGTTTACTTCACAATGTCACAAGTAGTAAGAGACAAAGTCAGGATTTGAACTCGGTTCTACCTGGTTCCACAGCTCATTCTTTTTCCACTGCATATATTAAAATATGTTACTACTATATATAATTACTTTTAAAACAAAATTTTCATCTATTAACATTTCTGGAACTGGAATGCATTTTTTTCTCCATGGTACAATTGATGGCCTCTTAGAATGGATGAGATATATATATTCCAATTTGAGATAACCTACTTGAAATCACAGTCATCTAGACTTCCTGATTCAGCACAACTGTCATTCAGAAGTAAAAACAAAATAAAGTCACTTAGAAGCAAAAAATGAGAGTTCACCACTCATAGAGCCTACTTGAAAAAAATTAATGAAGAATAATAATTTCTTTTGGTAAAAAAAGGAAATAAATCCAGAAGGAAGGAATAGAATGCAAGATGCAACAAAATTTTCAAGCACTTTTGCAGACCTAAATAATCAATGCCTGTAAAAGCAGTAATAATAATAATTATTACTTTACAAGAGGTGAGGGTGTGAATTAAGAAGTAGGTTAGCATCTAGGCTGGTATTTAGTCAGTACACACCACTGCAACAGTATGTGAGCTCTCTTGAGAGTCCCTAGATCCACCCCCAGGCCTAGGCGCCGCAGGAAGGCCTCCTTGTTTTACTGCCAGCTGTTCTGATTGCTTGGTGCTTGCCTCTGAAAAATTTTCAATACTAGGTGGACCCTATCAGATGATAGATAACATGTAAGATAGCAGATAGTGTTTCTCAGGTTTTTTTTTTCATAAGAGTGAGGACAGACATGTTGATTAATTAGACCATAAATCAAGTGTGAGTATTAAAAATTTGAGTCATTCATAAAAGCATAGAGTAAGAATATATAGTTTCAAATCCAAAAAAGAATTAACGAAAATTTAACACTAGATCTGGAAAAGAAAAATAATTGTAAATAGAAAACACAAAACACAAATAGTAATTATCAACCTAAATGTGTCCTATATCATTCATTACTTAAATGATAAGTATATTTAGTTGATTTAAAAAGTAAAATGCTAATTACAGAAGATGCATTGAAAAATAATGCCATGAAAAACTTGAAAGTAAATTGCAATCTTTGGACCAATTTATTTTATAAAAATGGTGAATGAATGGAGGTTTATCTGTTTCAAATTAAAATACTTAAACTATGTATATATCATCTTTAAATTATTTTTTTAATTTAAACAACTTTTGGGAATTAACTGATGCTTATCAAGATTTTGTTATATATTTAACATTTATCTGTGATTGTTTTCTCCAAAAGCGTTTACATTTATTATTATGAAATATTTAATGCACACAAAGAAATCACATGAGATTCAAATCATAGTAATAAAATGAAAATATCTGTGAATCTCTTCTCCCTTTTATTCTCCGGTCTTCCAAAGGGAAGCCTATCCTTATGTCTCTTATTTTGTTATTCATTTTTTATTTTCAATTACAGTTGATATACATCATTATATTACCAGTAGTTTCAGGTGTCCACCCCAGTGACCAGACATTACATAGCTTAAATGATCACCGCAATCTTATTTCCTTTTAAATATTAATCTTCTCATATGTTTGTATTCCTCAATAATATATTATTTATTTTTGCTTGTTTTTGAACTTTATGAAAATGGAATAATTGTGGATATAGTCTTCTGTGGTCTCCCATCCCCTACTCTATTATGTTCCTAAGATTCATGCATGATAAATGGAATGGGCAAAAGCAGGTTTACAATTGTAATACAAATAAATACTAGAGGCATGTTGGGCCCTCTAGTCCTATATAATAAAAGGATACTATCTATATATAAAAGCCTAAGCAACCATCGCAACCGAACAGGCTGTGTGGGGCTACTAGGCCAGCAGGGGGGTTTGTGAGGGGCGACCGAACGACTGAGTAGCAGGCTGCGTGGGGCAACCAGGCCGGCAGGGGGGTTAGTGAGGGGTGACCAAACGACCGAGCAGCAGGCTGCGTGGGGTGACCAAGCCCACGGCGGGGAGGCAGTTGGGGGCGACCAGACCAGCAGAGGGGGTTAGTGAGGGGCGACCAGGCCAGTGGAGGGGCAGTTAGGGGCAACGAGGCTGGTGGGGGTGGGGCAGTTGGGGGTGACAAGGCCTGCAGGGGGGGCATTTGGGGTTGACCAGGCCAGCAGAGGGGGCAGTTAGGGGTGATCAGGCAGGCAGGCAGGTGAGCAGTTAGGAGCCAGTGGTCCCGGATTGTGAGAGGGATCCCGGATTGGAGAGGGTGCGGGCTGGGCTGAATTTCGTACACTGGGCCTCTAGTTAAGAAATCCTATATAATAAAAGGCAAATATGCAAATTGACTGAATGGCAGAACGACCGGTCGCTGTGATGTGCACTGACCACCAGGGGGCAGACGCTCAACGCAGGAGCTGCCCCTGGTGGTCAGTGCTCCAGAACTCCAGGCTCACAGCTGGTGAGCACAGTGGCAGGAGCCTCTCCCACCTCCACAGCAGTCAGACATCCCCTGAGGGCTCCTGGACTGCAAGAGGGCACAGGCCAGGCTGAGGGACCACCCACTGAATGCATGAATTTTGTGCACCGGGCCTCTAGTAATAATAAAAACTTTTTAGTACTAACAGCTGTAAACCTACTTTTGCCAACCCTGTATATAGCTTGTGGTTCATTCATTTTCACTGTAGTATCTAATTACATTATGTCATTATACCACAATTTTATTCTGTTATCTTGACAATGGATATATGAGTCAATGGAAAGAATGGGCATTTGTGTTGTTTCCATTTTTCTACTAATACAAATAGTGCTACCATGAACTTTTCTCAATTTAGTATGTACATTCAGGGGTTTCTAAGTTTATGATTCTCAAATTTGGCTACATATTGGAATCACTTAGAGAGGTTTAAAAATAATATTGACACCTGAATTTCATCTTCAGATATTTGAAATCACTGGTATTGAGCTAAGAGTGGAATTGCTGAACATGTACATCTTCAGTTTTATGAAGTCCTAGTGAGGGAGCTAGTTGTCTGCTTGAAATGTCCAATATGATTATAGTAATTTATACTTCCACTAGTGGTTTGTAAGTTTCTACATCTTCCTAAACAACATTAGACATCTAATTTAATGCAGATGTTTTGGGTATCAAATTCTGTCATTTTTTCATTTTCCTGAATACTTAATGATAGGGCTATTTTCATTAATGTTTCCTGTTTCACCACAGTCTTCACAATTCTGTATTATAACACCTGTCATGCTTAATTTATTTACATTACCATTCTATCCCAGAGGTCATTTGAATTTGTTACTTCTAATTTGAAAGGGCCTAAGAATACCTGCATGGCAGGCAGGTTCCTGATGAGAATTGGTAAGGATTTATTCTTATTTGTTGAAAGAGGCATATATTTTATTATATAGCTACTAGAGGTCCAATGCGTGAAATTCGTGCAAGAGTAGGCCTTCTTCCGGCTGCCAGCAGCGGCTTCCCTCTGGCCGCCAGCAGGAACCTGGGACCTGGGCTTCTCTCGCAGCCCCGGCTTCATCTGGAAGGTTGTCTGGAAGGATGTCTGGTCTAATTAGCATATTACGCTTTTATTATAGATTTTCTTTTGGGGAGGACAAAAAATTCATACATTTTAGACTTTTTGATGTGTACCAGCTTTGGGGTAAGCCCCTAAGTTAACTAAGTCTCTTAACTTAGGAAAAAGAGAATTGAGGCAGGCTTGAGTTCAGGATGTGTATGTCCCCCTTCCCCATATCTCCCAGAACAACTGTTAGGGTCAAGAGTAAGTGCTAGAATCAGGTGTCCTGGTTGTGATCTTCATTGGGCAGGCTCTTATTCAGATAGTTTTTGTACTGTTGAATCTGATGGGCCAACTTAGAGCAGAAGGTTGGAGGAAGGTTTTCTTCACCATTTGCACAGGTTTCTGACCACAGCCAAAGGTACCTGCCTTTTTCTTTGAGGTGGCACAAACTATGTTGGTGCAAACAAGAAGCCCCAGTGAGGGAATTAGTTTTCTGCTTGAAATGTCAGATAGTACATGTGAGAATAAACAGTCTCTAAGCAGGTTTTTTACATTATAGAACTGGAATTAAGGTTAATATTAAATAAATAGTACGGTGTGTGCAAGAAGGCAGTAAGTCAATGATCTCTCTCATCATTGATGTTACTATCACTCCCTCTCCCTTCCTCTCTGAAATGAATAAAAACATATTTAAAAAATAGGTATTTGTCTCCCTATTATAGTAGTATTGCTTCTAGGGTATAATTTTGTATTTTTGTTTTTAAGAGGACTATTTAGAAAGACAAAGACACGGGACAATTGTCTTTGCTGCTTAATTATAACTTAAAGTTTTTGAGAGGATGGGCTCCCTAAATATGTTGTAATAGAAAATCTGAGTCAGTGATTATTGCTTTTTGATTTAAGCCATAGCAATAATCCATATTATAAAAGGCCTGTGGCCATAATGCCATTACGACCAAACGACTGGTCACCAGAAGGTGTATTGATGGTCTCGCGGCGCAGCGGGTCTGGGGTCCCGTGGTGGCGCTGCGGTGCGGTGGGTCTGGGTCTCGCACGATTTTGTGCGCTGGGCCTCTAGTCCTATATAATAAAAGGATACTATGCAAATTGGCTGAACGGCGGAATGACCCATCACTGTGATGCGCACCGACCACCAGGGGGCAGATGCTAAATGCAGGGTCTGCCCCCTGGTGGTCAGTGTGCCAGAAGCCAGACTCCTGGCTGTCGAGTGCATCGGCGGTGGTAGGAGCTTCTCCTGCCTCCGCGGTAGCACTAAGGATGTCCGACTGATGGCTTAGGCCCGCTCCCCAGGGAGCGGGCCTAAGCCATCAGTCGGACATCCCCTGAGGGTTCCCAGACTGTGAGAGGGTGCAGGCCGCGCTGAGAGACACCCCCCCCCGAGTGCACGAATTTCGTGCACCAGTCCTCTAGTAGTTTATAATGAGCTTTAGAATTGCATGAGATTTCATCTTTAAATTAATAAATCGCTATAATAGGCAATGTAATTTTTGTTTTAACGCATGTTTCAAAATGCGTGTCTTTCAGAAGATGTAAGTAATGATAAGGTGTATAGAAAGAGCTAGAATTACTGACTTTGAAGCTCAAAAGTATTTCACAGATGACTATTATTTCTTTGAAAATTAATATTTTAATTACATAACTCTAATTTATTAGGTGAAAATGCTCCAATGCAGCGTTTTACCATTTTGAGGTGACTACTATAAAGGAACTTAAATATCCAAATTTATACTGATTTATTTAAAAACTCCAAAAGCTATTTTTTAAAGATTTTTTAAAAATATATTTTATTGATTTTTTTACAGAGGGAGAGGGATGAAGAGTTAGAAACATCGATGAGAGAGAAACATCAATCAGCTGCCTCCTGCATACCTCCCACTGGGGATGTGCCTGCAACCAAGGTACATGCCCTTGACTGGAATCAAACCTGGGACCTTTCAGTCCACAGGCCGACGCTCTATCCACTGAGCCAAACCAGTTAGGGCAAAAAGCTATTTTTTTTTTAATATTTTTTTTTAATATTAACTTCAGAGAGGAAGGGAGAGGGAGAGAGAGAGAGAAACATCAATGATGAGAGAGAATCATTGATTGGCTGCCTCCTGCACGCCCCACACTAGGGATCAAGTCCAAAACCTGGGCATGTACCCTGACCAGGAATCAAACTATGACCTGGTTCATAGGTCAACACTCAACCACTGAGCCACGCTGGCTGAGCTAAAGGAATTTTTAAAACATACTGTTAAGGAGGAGAATGAAAATATGAAACAATTTAAAATTGTTTTATTTATTTAAAAAAAGTAGTTTTGTATGTTTCTGTATTACTGTTTTATGGCAGTGTTTCATATGTGGAATAATGGAGGTTAATAAAAGTGCAGATAATTGATAACAATGATGAAGAGTATTATTTGGATATGAAAATTTTCCTTTTTGTTTGGTTCTGCTCTTATGTAACTTAATTTCAATAACATTAACTTCTTTCTGTGATTTACATTTATTTTCTTGAGCACCTGTATAATTTACATTTTTGCCTGAGAACAATAAAAGTATTAAGAGGACATCAAAATTTTTGCCATATAAAAAAATCATTCACTTATATAGAGTATTATTTAAATATATGTAATAATATATTACATCATGTATGTCATATAAAGTGTTGTATACATATATAATGCAATAAATATAATATTTCTGTTTTAGGAAAAATTATTCCTATTCTCTTAGAGAATGTGTCTTTATTTATTTATTTTTTTTTGGTCCTGTCTGCCTCCACAGGATCTTACTTCATCAAATATTCCTTTATTTCTCAAGTTTATAATCTCTGTAGCTAATTTCTACACCCTAGCCTACAAACATATTTTAGTTAATGATACCACTAATTCCTTTCTTTTGATGCAGCTATCTTCTTAAATGTTATTATCTGTTCTATTTGATGCTTTGCTTTTTCTCCATACATCATCATTGTCTTAGTCCTATTAATTTTATCTCATCTCTGTCATCTCCTTTTGTGATTTGAACTTGAAAAAAAAATTTAATATAGTTAGAAAGTTCTGGAAGGATTTTTACCCTTTGTTACTTAAACTTACGTGTCTGTCTTTTTCAGAGCATTAAATGAAATGTGGAAATGTCAAAATCTGCTCAGACATCAAGTAAAGGATTTGCTTGACTTAATTAAGCAACCCAAAGTAAGTTAAATTTAATGAAAACTTTTCCTTTGATGTTAAGTTTTGTCTTTAACCATTACTGCTATATGTTAAACTGCTATTTCTGAGTGGAACAGTTCTGACTCTAGAAGCTATGGTTTCTAATGTAGGACATTGAAATTTTGAAGAAACTTACTGTATGGAAAAATTGAAATTTATTATATCTGTAAAAGGTGATACTCAACAGAAAAAAGAATATGCTTCTGAGGACTCAGAATTAAGGGTTTTTGATTTTTTTTCTCTTTTTTTGTGTATGTGTTGTTGTTTTTTGTTTGTTTTTGTTTTGTAGTTTTAAATTTGAAAAACACACATACCAAAAGAGTAACTGTGCATCATTGAAAGCACAGGTAACAGAGTAAAATGATACACTTTTATCTTGCCACACTAAAATTGCCCCACTGTGATTGTATAGCCTTATGATTTTAGAAAGTTTTAGTATGTAGAATTAAGTCTCTTGATATTTTTATTTATAATTAATATTATGGTAACATTAATGTTCTTGTTCTTCATGATTATAAGGTAATGGGGTATTCATCCAGTTGATGTATCATATTTTACTTCTTGGACATTTAGAATGATTTTAGGATGGTCTTTTTTTTGTTTGTTTTTTTGGTGTGTTTTTTCCTAGAATGGTGTATGTAACCTATAAAAAGTATAAATCATATGAAAAGAAGTGTGCCTGGTCATTTTAAATTGAATCTGGGAAACACAATATAGTGTTATTTTTCATTTATTTTTTAGTCCATAGTTTAGAAATCCTTCCATCCTTCATAATGTATGCCTCATATTCATAGAACAGAGGTCAAATAGAGCAGAGTTGTTTACTTTTTTCCTAGATATAAATTTTTCCATTTGCTATAAAAATTAATGAGCTTGCACTATTTGTTTGAGTGGTTTATAGTAACCCTTTCTTATAAATGAGGAATTACTTAATATTTACTTCTATCAAGAATATTAGTATACATTATAAAGTCAGAAAAAAATACACAGCTGTGTTTAACTTGTGGGTGTTTATATTTCTCCCTATTATACTGGGAAGACTCTTAGATGCTTAATAATCGATATATATTTTTTGCCTTCTTCATTATTTAGCCTGTTAAGATAGTATTTTTTTTTACTTAGCTCAGCATTGGAGTCCTTCTGGTTTATTAACTAAATTGATTTACTCAGTGTCATTCAAAGTGACTTGGTAATTTACAGGATTATACGTTTGTTGATAACATTTCTTTTTCATGTGGATCAATTTCTTGAAAGCCCAACACACCACCTCTTTTCTCCCAAATTAAACAAAAATCTTATTCAAAATATTTTAAATTCCAAATATTTGGGAGTTAACTCTCTTATACTCTACTAGAGGCCTGGTGCATGAAATTCATGCACCGGGGGGGGGGTGTCCCTCAGCCCAGCCTGCACCCTCTCCAATCTGGGACATCCCTCTCACAGTCCAGGACTGCTGGCTCCCAACCACTCGCCTGCCTGCCTGATTGCTCCTAACCGCTTCTGTCTGCCAGCCTGATCACCCCCTAACCACTCCCCTGCCAGCCTGATCGATGCCTAAATGCTCTCCTGCCAGCCTGATTGCCCCTAACTGCCCTCCCCTGCCTGTCTGGTCACCCCTAACTGCCCTCCCCTGCCGACCTGGTCGCCCCTAAATGTCCTTCCCTGCAGGCCTGGTCACTTCCAACTGCCCCCCCCTGCTGGCCCGGTCACCCCTAACTGCCCTTCCTTGCCAGCCTGGTCGCCCCTAACTGCCCTTCCTTGCCAGCCTGGTTGCCCCCAACTGCCCTCCCCTGCCGGCCTGGTCACCCCTAACTGTCCTCCCCTGCAGGCCTGGTTTCCCCCAACTGCCTTTCCTTGCAGGCCTGGTCCCTCCCAACTTCCCTCCCCTGCTGGCCATCTTGTGGCGGCCTTCTTGTGTCCACATGGGGGCAGTCATCTTGTGTGTTGGAGTGATGGTCAATTTGCATATTACCTCTTTGTTATATAGGATTATTATTATTATGTTTGTTTCTCAGTTCCTCTCAGCCAGTGCCTTCTTAATAGGGATAGTGTGTTTATTTGATTTGTTTTCTTCACCCCAATGTCTTTTGAGCTCCGTAATTTAGAGTTGAGTTGTTCAGTGACATTTTGAAAAAAATAACACCTGATGCAACCAATAAGTAGCATTCTTTGAAACTTCTTTTATACATTCGACTTTACAGAGTGTATTATTACATCCAGTACAATGTGGTGAACGTGTTCATGCACTGGAATAATACTACTTTGATGTAGCAAGTAACTAGTACTCTTGGGAAAATTGTTCATGTTAATGGCATCTTTTTAAATTGGGTGGCAGCGGACGCGGCCCCTTTCCCAGCGGGGCCGAGGGCCAACTCCCTCCTTGGGGCCAGCGGCCAACCTTTTGTGCCTTGTCCCTTCCGGCCAGCAGGCCCCATTTGGCCCACCACCTGCCCACTGTGGTGGCGGCCCGGAGGTGAGGAAAGGAGAAGGGGGGAGGGTGGGGAACCGCGTGGTGGCTGCATCAGCATCTGGCGTCCGTTCCTTCCTTGCCTTTCCCGGCAACCGTCACCTCCGCTTCTGACCCCAACAGGGCCTTTGGGCCCTGATTGGCCCAGCCCTGATTGCCGGCCAGGCCTAGGGACCCCATCTATGCACGAATATCATGCACTGGGCCTCTAGTAGGTAAAGAAGGAGCATACAGTGGTGGTAAGGCTGGAGCATTTGTAGATTATGCTTATCTAATGTTCTGAAGAATATAATGAAGATTATTATTAGGAAATTTTAATTTTGCATTTTTTTCTGTGATTTTCAGACAGATGCCAGTGTCAAGGCCATATTTTCAAAAGTGATGGTCATTACAAGTAAGTTACTTCAGATATTATATGTAAAATTTAAGTTTTAGTTGAAACGTTTCTGATAATTTCAAGTTTTTCATGGAGTTCCATTTTAGGATATAATATAGGAAAAAACTAAAAAGTTTTTGATTGTTTTTCTTTTTTTTTGACAGCTCAGCTTTCCCTTTTTTTCAGATTTTTTATTTACTTTGCATACCACATGGAAATGTTTTGTTGATACATGCAAGAGCTCGATAAAGGATTTACATAAATTTATTTTTGAGAATTAGTTCAATTTATTACATAAACTGATTACTAAAAGTGAATCTGTTGCTTGCTCTAACACCAAATCTATCTGAAGCTAATTTCATTTTGATCCAAAATTTTAATGAAGGATATACCTAATAATTATAAAAGTTTCTTTGAAAACAATTATTAATTAGCCTTTTTGCTTTCAGTGATTTAAAATAAAACGTTACTTAATTGCATTGAACAGTAAAGACAAAAGGATTATGTAGAGTATATCTCTGGTTCAGTGCAGGGAGAGATAATAGCAGTTGTTTTTGCAGGGCATTTGCTTTTTCTTCCAAACCACTATGGATCACAAAGGGACAGGGAAAATAAACACCTGGAGGCATGCTGAGCTTCCACTGAGTAATAATGAAGAGAGGTTAGATGGATTTCTGAGATGTTAACAAATATTTCAAGATGTGTATGGAAGTAATGTTAAGACACTGAAGACCTAACTCATGGGTTTTAGACTAAGTGATAAGAGTTTTTGCATAAGTAGGGCTTTAAGCCCAAAGTATATTTTAGTCTTAGTCATAAATCCATTTTCAGTCCTTTTGGATAACTTACAGCAAGTGAATTGTACTGTTGCTTTTTCATAACTATCTCCTCAGCAGTTTGGGTGTGGACACTACCCCTAAAGGACATCGTCTCCTATATTCTTTCTCTCTTCCTCCCCTTACCTCCATCCATTTCTTCAAACAATTTTAGTATTTCCATAATTCTGTTCTGGGGAATGCTAGTATCCTGCATGAGTTAATTGTATTGTTAGAAAAGGGGACTCTCTGGTCAAGTACATTTGTGGAATACTGAATAAAAGGTTTTTTGTTCCTTTTGTTCCCCCCCTCCTTTCCTATCTAACTCCCTCCTTTCCTCTCCCGCCTCCCCACTCCCATCTCTCTTTTTGTTTTGTTTGTTAAAATGGTAGGCCTTCCTGTAACCTTTAATAGGATGCTTGTCCATTGTGGAGGAGCTGTAAAGGGACATTTTCTAAAATCATTTGAAAACAATAAAGTAGATATTTTGTGTTACAGAACCATAAAAAAGGTTATCAGTGAATTATTTAGGGGGAAAATTTCTTCTTAATACATTCAGTGATCTAGCCAAGAATTAAAATGAAATTTCAGAGTTGTATATGAACTTGAAGACTACATTTACTATACTTACATTTTAAGATTCAGTTGAATTTCTACTACTTTTATTAAAGTCCATAGTTCTGTATTATAATTTCTATTAGAAGTATCCTATCTGGTTCTCTGTAGCAATTGCAAGTAGCCATAAAAAAAGATTCTAGGATCAATATTTTATTAGTTATCATAAGTGTTTTTGATAATGTACACATTAGAAGAATAGTATAAAAATTATTGATTCTACAAAAACTCATTCTTTCTTATACAATAATGGCAAGTCTGGCAGTAACACCTGCAACATATTGCTTATCATGTGTTGGTGTCAGATAGCATGTGTGTGCCTATGGATTATCTGGATGGTTTAATAATAAACAATGGAGAACAAGGAAATCATTTCTTAAGGGTAAAACTGATCTCTTGCTGTGAATTACAAGAGAACAATGTATGCAGGAAGCTCAAGGAGATAATGGAATTATTGTTCAGGTTGGCATTTAACGCCCTTAAATATTACAAGGAATTATTTAGAAACTAGTGGTCCGCACATTGAAAGGAAAATAATTAGAAGAAATCTTTTAATTTTGCTATTTGCCCTTTCTCTGTAATGGACACTGGTTGCCGTCTGTGGGGCGGTAGGTGTGGCGATCGGGCCCCACTCACACCTGCCTTGGCCTGGCGTGACCCACTCTCTGCTCCACCATTCCACCACGGTCCTACTTCCCGCTCTCATTGGGACCCATCAGGGCTGGCAGGGCCTCCACTGCTGCCCGCTGCCAGCGCTGAGTCGCCGATGCCCACCATGTTTTGTGCTGCCCCCTGGTGGTCAGCACACATCATGGCGAGTGGTCGAACTCCCGGTTGAGGGCACAATTTGCATATTAGGCTTTTATTATATAGGATAGCCAGTTCAGTCTTTCCCAGTATAGATGCAAGTTAGGATTATTAATCAGAATCAATTCAATTTATGACATAAGCTGACTATTAAAAGTGAATCTGTGCTTTGGTGTTACTTGCTCAGATGTGAATCTATCTGAAGCTAATTTCATTTTGAGCCAAAATTTTGAGAAATTTCTAAGTTCTATATTAATTGAATTTTAGGAAATTTGCCAGATCCTGGTAAGGCTCAGGATTTCATGAAGAAATTCACACAGGTGTTGGAAGATGATGAGAAAATAAGAAAACAGTTGGAAGTACTTGTTAGTCCAACATGTTCCTGCAAACAGGCTGAAGGTTGTGTGGTAAGAAGAAAAATGTAAAAGAGCTAATGTTTCAAGGAACCCCCAAACCTTTTTTTTTTTTTGGTCCCCTTTTATAAAATTTATATTCTTCATATAAAATTCAGAAAATGTCACAAATACAACAATATAAATAAACTATAATTTTCTTATAGAGACAATTGCTGTTTATATTTATGCTGTATATCCTTCTGAAATAAATGCTTTGTTCATTTTACTTATTTTCATTAATAGTCTTTTACAGTATGATTTAATAGCAATAGAGCATACCATTGAATATATTTACTGTAATTTATTGAACAGTCCCCTGTATTACATATGTAGACTTTTCTCCCAGTTTTTGATTAAAGAACAATTTAATTCAGATCTTTATGGCTAAATAATTTTACATAGTCCTCATTATTTCCTTAGGATAAATTCTGTATTGGTCAGTTTTGTTGTTAGAAGTAAACAAAACTTAAAAACATAGTTATTTTGATAGGATTTGTAATTCTTGGCTGCTAGTCATCTGACTATTTTTTCTCCTGTGTATTAGCCATTTATAGTTCTTTTATACATTTTTCTTTTGTGTTTTTAATCTTTGCCTATTTATCTAGAATATTTGTCTTTATCTTATTGATTTGTTATTCATGGCATTTTGTGTTAATTGAGCCACAAATAATTTTCTGTCAGTTGTAGTTTGTCCTTTCATTTTATGCTGTCCCTTACAGACTATAGCTTTATTTCTTAATTTAAATTTTATTTTTCAATTACAGTTTACATTTTGTGTTATTTTGTATTATTTTAATGTATATAGCATAGCCATAATTTTTTTTTATCTAGCTGAGTGTATCAGCAGTCTCCTCAAGAATTTTTCCTTTCGAGCACTGCTTGTGAAATCTCATTCTATTACAAGTCAATGAAAATATTTTATGTCAGTTTTTTTAAATCTGTTGCCCATGTTTCTTTCAAGAGGCTTTTAAAAAAGATAATTCTTGGCTCCATACCAGATTGACTAAATGGGAATCTCCACAATGAGGCTCAGGAATCTGTAGCTCCACAAGCTCCCCTGATGATTGTGTTTGCTAAAGTTTGTCTACTGACACTGGTTTTATTCTTTTGTATTTGTTTTCATCCTATTAGAATATTTTTGCTGTAAGGTATGAGATAAGGGTCTAACTCTGTTTTTATTCTAAATGTCTGTTCAGTTATTTCAATATAATATACTGAATAATCGATATCTTTTTTCTACTTGAAATGCTACCTTTCTCATATGCTAAATTGTTAATTTAGTCTTTTATTGGACTTATTCAGTTTCTTTTGATTCAAGTTTTCTAGTACCAGTAATACATGGTTTTAATTATGGTAGGTGCTTAACATTTTAATGTAATCATTTATACATACCTTTGTAACATTTTTGACAAATCTATGTTATAGCGTGAAATAACTAAGAAGTTGGGCAACCCCAAACAGCCTACAAATCCTTTTCTGGAAATGATCAAGTTTCTTTTGGAGAGGATAGCACCTGTGCACATAGATACTGAATCTATCAGGTATTTATATATAAAAATATTACATTTTTATTTCTATACATTCATTCATGCTTTAGTAAGTCACTGATGATTACCTGCTATACCAAGACACTCATCTGTATATAGAGGTTTGTATACACATAATGGCTTTATAGTCATCTGTATATACCTGTGTGTGTATATATATCTATTCATATATGTGTGTATATATGGTCATTTGTGCATATTTAGTTTTTATTTATTTTAATTTTAAATATTGCTTTAATTTGTGTGAGAAATTACCAATCGAAGCCTAGTTTTTATCTGTTTCTAGTGTACCAGAAATTCCTATTTTTTGTTAGCTTGCATAGATTAGGTAATACAAATAAATTGCTTTAATTTGTGTGATGAATTATTAATCCAAGCCTAGTTTTTATCTGTTATCAGTGTACCAAGAATTCCTATTTTTTGTTAGCTTGCATAGATTAGGTAATACAAATAAATTGCTTTAATTTGTGTGATGAATTATTAATCCAAGCCTAGTTTTTATCTGTTATCAGTGTACCAAGAATTCCTATTTTTTATTAGCTTGCATAGATTAGGTAATACAAACAAGTATACCTTCAGGAAAAGAAAACTAGGTGAGCATATTATAAAGAAACATATGATACATTTTCACAGATATTTGACAACTGGAGATGTTAATTTTAAACCAACCCTCTTGTAAAGTTTTAGCTTTGATGTCACTGTGATCTTGGAAAATACTTTCTTTTTATTTTTATGTCTTTAATTCCCTTTTGTAAAGTATGAGAAGAGCTTTTTTAAAAAACTGTTCCTAAAATGAAATGTTTCAACTAGTTAAAAAATAAGCTAATTATAATATATGTATAGCATACTGCTTTATTAGTCATCAGTAATATCTTTCAGAACTATATTAGAATCTAAAAGAAATAATACTAATGGTATAACCTATACCCAGTGAAGCCCCTTTGGGGACTTCTTGTTGGGGGTGAAGGGGACAGGGTGTAACTTGGCCCATGCTCTCCTCTGCCCCCCACAAAGTAGGGAGGTCCTACTTTGGATATCCATTAGTTACTTTGAACTCCTATTGTATCAATTTTCATTTGAAGAAGGGGTTCTGTGGTTTGAAAAAGAAAACAAAACACTAGAACCTTCTTCATTAGTGTGAAAAACAATCTGAATCAGACTGAATTGCATTAGTTAAATATTTTGTGCCTTCTGTATTCAAAGCAATTCCAGTTAGGTATTGGCAAAGCATACTATCTGCTTTTCTTCGGCCTTCTGTCTAGTAATCTAATAAATAATTTTAATCAGGAGATTATATTATAGATCCATAAAATTAGTGCAAATAATGTCAGATTATTAAAAGGATTTCTCTAAGGGGGCAGTATTTGACCAAAGAGGAAGAATGGTTAAGATTATTTTTCTACAGTGATGGGAAATGAAATATTCTAAGCATTGAGATTAATATAAGCCAAGCTAACTGGATTGGGAAAAACAAAGCTATTTAGAAAATGATTACCATCTATGTAAACTACAGTTTAGAGAAGTATTAAAGTGCTTTGAGATGATCCTAAAAATGACTGGGATTAGACTGGAAAGCACTTAAAATCTACCTTTAAAGTTCTTACTTTTCTCTTTGTTCTGTTAAGAACCATGGATTGTTGATAGATAGGAGGACGGGAGAAGAGATAGACTGCTAAAGCATTGTTACACTTGTCTGTGGATGGTGGTAGTGGGATGGAGGGGAAGAATCATATTTGAGAAAGATTTGAAAAGAACAACCTAAAAAATGGGTCATCAATAAAGATGAGGAAGAGTCAGAGGTATAGGATTCAGGTCCAAATGATGAAGAGAATAGTAATATCTTAAAAAAAAAAAAAAATGAAAAGGGACCTGGTTTTCAAGTAGGTGTGAGGAAGGTTGTGCTTATTTGGACGTGGCAAACAATTTTTGCAAAAAAAACTAAGGTAAATTGAGTTTAATGTGAAATTGACTGGATTACTTCTCTGAGCAAGGGATTTTGTAGAAAGAAAAGGATCCAAAGATCATGGACTGCATTTTGTGGTTTTATAACAGTAGAAAAATTAGAGAAATGTAAGAAAATTAGGTTATTGCAACAACTTTCAACCCTTTCATCCAATGGCACACATAAACTAATTACTAAAATTCTGTGACACACCAAAAAATATAGTTTTTGCCGATCTAACACTCAAAAAAATAGGTATAATTTTGATTCATTCACATTGGATGGCTATTGTGTTGGCTGTTGTCATTTTTTTTTTTTTTATATATATTTTATTGATATTTTACAGAGAGGAAGGGAGAGGGATAGAGAGCTAGAAACATCAATGAGAGAGAACCATTGCTTGGCTGCCTCTTGCACACCTCTCACTGGGGATGTGCCCGCAACCAAGGTACATGCCCTTGACCGGAATCGAACCCAGGACCCTTCAGTCCGCAGGCCGACGCTCTATCCACTGAGCCAAACCGGTTTCGGCCATTTTTTTTTTTTTTTTATTTGACAGTCTAAAGGAAAAGAGGTCAGTGTCCCTGACTAATTAGTCAGGTATTGCATATTTAAAACGTATTATGGCACACCTGTTGAAAATCTCTGGGGCATTGCAATATGTTGAAAATTAAGATGGAGAAAGTTTTCAGAAATAATGTATACCACAAATAGTGAGAAAGACAAAAGTAGATCTTTAACTTTAGCAATCAGTAGCCCATAGTTAAAACATAAATAAGAATAACAGTGAGTGCTTGTAATGTGCCTGGGATCATTCTGAATGTCTTACATGTTTTACCTCATTTACTTCTTAACTTATAAGACAAGAAATATTATTCTCATTTTACAGATAAGGAACAGTGAGTTAAACAGATGTTGAATAACTTTCCCATTGCTTGGAAGTGGTGAATGGCATTTAAATCCAGGAATTCTGGCTCCAGAGCCCTCTTGGTTAACTACCCATTATAAATAGGCTTCCAAAAAGCTTCCACCTTTAGTCCCCACCAATACTCAGTGAGTGTCCAGTTCACCTAACTCTTCCAAATGGTGGCTATTAAACTTTCAGTCTGCCATTTTATAAGTATTATATAAGTGCTCTTTTATAATAAAATATATTACTAATAAAGTTGTACATCTCTGCTTTACATTTGCACTTTTTATTTTTCTATGAGGAACTTGGAAGAATTGTCTTTTTCTTATTAATTATAAGAATGCTTTATAAAATAAGATTGACATTAAAATTTGACATTAATAACATTAAATTATATATAATTAAATCTGTCAGTTGTCTTTACATTTCTTTCTGCCTTTGGTATTATATTAAGTGGTTATATTTTTGACAATAAATCTTTAATTGCTCTATAATTTATTTTAATATAGGGTGGAAGTAGAGGGTCATCCTTTTAAGCATATAACTACTTGTATCAACTCCATTTATTAAAAAAATGTATTCCTCCCCATTTGATTCTAAATGTCTCATTATTATAGCATAAATTGCTATATGATTTGGACTTTTCTACATTTCACTTTGTGTTTTGAGTCTTTTATGATGCATTTTTATCTCATTGACACAGTTCTTTCATTCCTCCCCCTTAAAATTTATTGGCTATTCCCAAATAATAATTTTTTTCAGATGAGCCATAAAATGGGTTTGTTGAATCTTATCCCATGTCAGGTTATGTTCCCCTGAGGTATTTATGGATTTAGTGAAAAATGTCACTTGTATGATATTGTGTTTCCATCTTAGGAAAATACTTGTTTCATTTACAGTCAAACTTCTTTCTGGAATTTCTCCGTTCTCCAACAATTTTGTTCTTCACCAAGTTCACTGAAAAAAATGTCTTTGTTGTCTAACCAAACTTCAGTTTTCAACCTGACAACCCTTTTAAGCTGATACCTCAGCATGACAAAAAGTGTCTCTTAGACAACAAAGGAGAGAATACTTTTGTTTCTGGGGAAATCAACTATTAGCACAATTTAAAAACAAAAAGTGGCCATCAAGAGTGCTATTGTTACTAAAGGAGTGAAAGAAGCAATGATCACAGACTATTGAAGAGGTAGAAAAACTGTTGTTGATTTGGATAAACAAAAAGCAGTTAGCCCGTGTCAGCATTTTGGAGGCAGTGACATGAACAAGCAAAGATGCTGTAGGCTGCCCTGAAAGACAACCTGGAACAATTATAAAAGTGATTTATTTAAGGCTAGTAGGGGGTGGTTTGGTAAATTTAAGAAAATGAGTGTTTCCTTATAGATTAAACAGTACATTAGACATGTATTGTCAATAAGAAAAGTTAAAACTAAGGAATCATTGGGGAGGTCTTGAAAGGATTAATTCAATTTACATTATTTCTAATTTAGAACAAATCACTTCTGGAACAGCCTTCAGAAACTAATTAAGTTTCTGTATTTGAATCTGTATGCTAACTTTATATATAATTTTAGAGTTTATATACAGATTCTATGCATTTAAACCATTTTATTCCTACTCATCCTAATATATAAAAACCCAGGGTCCGTAACGACCGACCGAAGGCTCGACCCAACACCAGAAGTCAGTCCTGCAGTCAGTGCTGGGTTACCATGATGACCCAGCACTGACTGCCACTGCTGCAGGTGTGGTGACCCAGCACTGATTGCCCATGGGGCTACAGATCAGGCCCAGACAGAGGCCTGAAGAGAGAGGCAGGGTCTTATCCGCAGCCTCCATGGCAGCTGTTGATCAGCTGTTGCCTATCTCTTTCTCTCCTGGCTTCACCATCAGCCGTGCCTCTGTTTCTCTCCGGGCCTCCGCTGGGGCTGCTGATCAGCCCCGCCTCTCTGATCAGGCCCTGAGATAGGCCCAGACACGCTGACTGGCATAGAAATTGACCAATCAGAACCAAATCTGGGTGAACTGTGAGGAGCCAATGGCTGCCTAGGAGGCAGAGCTTTTGATGCTGACTGGCATAGAAACCGACCAATCAGAACCAAATTGGCCTGCAGGGGAGGCCAGCAGGGGAGGGCAGTTAGGGGTAATCAGGCTGGCAGGGGAGGGCAATTGGGGGCGAGATCAGGCTGGCAGGCAAGGTCAGGGATGATCAGGCAGGCAGAGGCAGTTGGGCGCGAGATCAGGCCGGCAGGGGAGGGCAGTTAGGGGCGAGTAGGCAGGCAGGCAGAGAAGTTACTGGTGATCAGGCAGGCAGAGGCAGTTAGGGGCAATCAGGCAGGCTGGCAGGCAGGTGAGCAGTTAGGAGCCAGCGGTCCCAGATTACGAGTTGGACATCCCCCAAGGGGTCCTCGATTGGAGAGGGTGCAGGCTGGGCTGAGGGAACCTCCCCTCCATGCACAAATTTCATGCAACGGGCCACTAGTCCTAATATATAAAAACTCTGGGTCCGTAATGACCGGAGTTTCGACCGGATGCCAGCCTAGGGAGCTGAGGGAGCTGGAGCTGTGGGCCCCTGGCCGCCCACGGCAGCGGCTGGGAGGTGGGAGCTGTGGGCCCAAACAACCAAAGGACCGGTTCGGCTCTCATGGGTGGAGCTGCGGAGGCTGAGTAACCTCATGGTGAGGCGGAGGAAAGTCGAGGGGCAGTGAGGTGGAGGAGAGTCGTGGGGCGGTGGAGGCAGATGGGCAGGGCGGTGGAGGTGAGGCGGAGGAGCGGGGCAGGGCGGGGGTGGCAGAGGCAAGGCAGAGGAGCGGGGTGGGGGCTGTTAGTGTGGAGCTTCAAGGGGTTGCTGAGGCGGAGGAGTGTTGTGGGGTGTGGCGGCGAGTGTGGAGCCTTAGCAACCAAACGACCAGTCGACCAGTCGCTGTGACGTGCACTGACCACCAGGGGGAAGACACTTAATGCAGGAGCTGTCCCCTGGTAGTCAGTGCGCTCCCACAGCCAACCTTCCGGGCTGGCCAACCTCCCGTGGCCCCTCCCCCCGCTGGCCGGCCAACCTCCCATAGCCCCTATTGGCCCTGATTGCCAGCCAGGCCGAGGGACCCCAGGCATGCACGAATTCATGCACTGGGCCTCTAGTTGTATGTATTTGACTTGCCATTTGTGAATAGATTTTTTTCTATATCTTTTTAGGTGACTTTGACTAATATAGAAAACACTGTTGATTAGGGAATGTTTTGTTGGTGTCATCTCACTGACTTTTAGTATTTCAATTTTTTAGTTGATTCTCTTGTTTTCCAGGTCTATGGTTTTACTCAGATTTTTTTATATGTCTGGCTCTCGTTCTTCGGGTTAGCTCAATTCTACCTCTTCAGAAATACCTTTTGGTGAAACAACTTTACTTCTGGTCTTGGCCTTTTTTTCTAGTCCTTATTGTTTCTTGAGTAGTATTATTTTATGTATTTGTTTATTTTTGGCCTTCCCTCACTAGACTGAGAGCATGCAAGTAGTCATGGAAGAAAATAATGAATTTAATTTTGGATCTGTGATATTTTTCATTCCTATGGTACATCTAGGTAAAAATCCTTGGGGCTACTGAAATTATGGGAACAGGATTCAGCCTGAAGATTTTTATTAGGAATAGTTGGAGATATGACAATTGATTGATCAGAGAAAATGGTCAGAAAAGGAGAGAAAATATCCTCAAAGATACCAATTTTTAAAGGGATGGTAAATTTAAAAGGATCCTATAACAGACACAAATAAATTTCACTTCTAGCTTGTCCTTAAATTTTCAGTACTTAATATTTTTGTAGAAACCATGATCTAGTAAACATATTAGTGAACATTGAATAATTGAATTTTTTTGTATTTTGATACATATTATATCTAATCTGATGTTTATTTTATGTTAATACCTATCAGTGTGATTAATTGTTTTGCATTTATGAAATGATTATTTTAACAATAACTTAAGCTTGTTTTTAGAAGAAAATTTTAAAACTCTGTTTCCTTTTTGATCTATTCTAATGTTCTAGTGAGGCTTTATTGTATATCTGATACCTATGTATTTTTACACCTTTCAATAGCAGGTTTGTGTATGTCTGTCTCTTACAGCAGTATCTGACATACAGTAGTAATAAATGGTTTGAAAGTGTTTAATGTTGTCATTTGTACATTATCTCAGTATAGATTGTTCTATTTACTGGAGCAATAGTGAATTTTAGATAATTAGAAGAGAGTTATCATTCATGTGTTTGGGCATAGGCCTTCCATGGAAAATATAAGAATATAGATAGCCTTAATAAATAGCAAATCAAATAATATTTTTACCTCATTTGAATGGACAAAAGCAAATACTGTTTGAAAGCAGGCATCTCAAAATATTATAGTTTTTGTTTTGCAGTAATGTATGGGAAACAAATTTGTATATGGTTGGAATGTAGGCTATGTAGAAAATAGGATTATTATCCTTAGACATTGCTAATAAAGTACAGTTAATAATTTTATTAATTTATTTATTTATTTGCTTATTTATTTTGGTCATACTTTAGTGCTCTTATTAAGCAAGTGAACAAATCAATAGATGGAACAGCAGATGATGAAGATGAGGGTGTTCCAACTGATCAAGCCATCAGGGCAGGTCTTGAACTGCTTAAGGTAAATTGCTTAGGTGTTTAAATTATTTAACTGTTAAACATATAATTATATTTTTTATTCTTGAGATTTGCTTCTTACATTTATAGAATCTAAAGTAAAATTTTATCAATCACTTTAGGTAATTTAGAAATTGTGTATTCTAATATATAAGCTACATATTTTTTGTTTTCAATTGTATATGGTAGCCTAGAATTAATTGTATTAAAATGGTGGACTATAATTTAAAGGTTTCATTAGTGAGCAAAGTAGGTACTATCTCTATCCCAGAAGGAGACAATTTTTCCTACATCTCCATTTTACCTTTTATTTTGTTAGCAAATGTACTACTCATTACAAAAATATACTCATTACAGAAATATTGGTGTTGACAACTTAGAAAATACAAAATTATAAAGAACAAAAACATTCATGAGCCTATCAAATAAAGTTTCTTTTATTCCTTTTAATCTTTGAAAATGCACATTTTTATATAGTTGAGATTGACAATATACAATTTTATATTTTGGTTTTCTTTTATTAGCAATTTTTTTAAGACTTTTGTTTTTATTTTGTTTTTTAATATATTTTTATTGATTTCAGAGAAAAAGGAAGAGGGAGAGAGTGATAGAATTATCAGTGATGAAGGAGAGTCATTGATTGGCTGCCTCCTGCCAGCCCCCTACTGGGGATCCAGCCAGCAACTCCGCATATGCCCTTGATAGGAATCAGCCCCAGGCTGATGCTCTGTCCACTGAGCCAAACAGGCTAGGGCAAGACTGCTTTTAAGAATGTCAAAAACCATCTGATTTTTGGCTCTCATTTAGTAGATTTACACTTTGGGGAAGTTAAAATTTGCCTCTGCTTCCTCGTCTGTAATGCTTGGTGATAATAATAGTACTTATCTTACAGAGGACTAAATTAAGTCATGTATCTAAATTTTTTAGTGCAGCGTCTACTTCATAGTAAAAACAATAAACATTTTTTGAAATGGTGATTGGTCCACTTTTGGAGTGTAATAGTGCTTCCAACTATTTCCCTATTGCTAGATATTTAGATATTTTTTATTTTATTCCTATTATCACTACTAAGATAAATACATCTAACATCTCTTATGTGTTGTTTTGTTTGTTTGTTTGTTTTTAATGCTAGAAGGGCATTACTAGTTCAAAGAGAATGACCATTTTCAAAATTTATAGTTTGATAGGTAGGTAGGTAGATAGGTGGTCAAATTTCTTTACAGAGAAATAGTGCCCAATTTCTTCATACACAATAACAGTGTATGAAGGTGCATATCTCCTGTCTTCACAAACATGGAATAGTAAAAATTTTTAAGAAATTTCCTAATCTGACAAGAAAAAAATAACCTTAATTTGCATAATTATTACTAGTGAGGTACACCTTTTATATATTAATCATTAGTGTTTTTCCCTATTGTGAATTCATTATTTTTATCCTCTGTTCATTTTCTATTGACATTTCATAATCTTTTGATTTTTGGCTTTTTTTTTCTTTTAGCTGATTTAAATGAGCTTTTTTATTTCTTTTGCTGTTTCATAGGACATATTTGATGTCTATAGAATATACATATATTTTATTTAATATATTCTGTCTAAGTATAAAGTAAGTTATAAAGTATATTAGTAAAATGAATGCCAGTGAAAAATAAATAGAATGCTAATTTAAACAGAGTATCAATAATACTATTGGAATTTTGTGAGTGTTTTTTCCCCTCTCTCACATTTCCTAGGTATAATTGTCCTCAATTTTGGGTTTATTATTTAGTTTTACTACCCCTATTTATGTATGCGTCTCCAAATAACGTTGCTTATTTTGTTTGTTTCTGAATTCATAATGCCGTAAATAAATATGGCATTATGTATAATATATTTTTCTACTACTTGTTTGTTTTTTCAGTCCACATTTGATTCCAGTTAAGCTTAAAAAAATCTCATGATTTTAAGAGAATTTTATTTGTTTTGTTGTTTAAATCTGAAATATAACCTATCTGAAATTTATTTTGAAGCTGTATATTTTGGAGGATGGTCTAATTTGATTTTCTTCCATTATTACCAGGACTACTTATTAAAAAATTCCATCCTTTCTCATTTATGTTTTGTTGCCTTTTCTATAATGTATTACATTCTATATAATCTAAATTCTTACATATGCTGGGGTCTATTTATTGCTTTCCTTTTTCTATTTCTTCTGTTGTTAATACCATGTTGACTGATTATTGTAACCTTTTATTACCTGGTGTTTTACTTCCCTAGTTTACTTTATTTCTCAAAAATGTTACTAGCTAGTCTCTTTTAATAACTTTTATTTAGAGAAATAGAGATATTTTGTTAAATTCTCTTTTTGTGCCCTTTTCTCCTACCTTTATTCCCCTTTAAAAATCAAATTAAATTAAACAAACATTAACTGAAACTCAAATTACTTTAAGTCGAATTATATTAGCAAATAATTTAATTTGGAAAGAAATGAGTTTTTTAGATCATTCAATTTTTTTACACAGGAACATTTCTGTTATATATTTGAGCATGTTTCAAATTTTGTTTATAGTGCTCTCATTTACTTGTTAGTGGAATTAGTCTTGTATTTGATCAGTATTTTTAATATGTAATATTTTGGATTTACATTGTGGAGATGAAAAGTGTTTACAAATCATTTTTATGACTTGTTGTTTAGGTACTCTCATTTACACATCCCATCTCGTTTCATTCTGCTGAAACATTTGAATCTCTCCTGGCTTGTCTGAAAATGGATGATGAAAAAGTAGCAGAAGCTGCACTCCAAATTTTCAAAAACACAGGCAGCAAAATTGAAGAGGATTTCCCACACATTAGATCGTGAGTCGAGTTTATTCTGATAAATATTCTGGAAAATAGAAAAATAATTTACTGTTCCTTGGATTATGTAATATTTGGAATCTTTTATGCTTTAAGGAAATAATTTCTAGATTATTTTAAGTCTATACTGTTTGGTTTAGATTCTCATTTTCTGGGAGAACTCATTGGTATTTTATTTTTTTATTTATATCTTTATTTTTAATCCTCACCCAAGGATATTTTTTCCATTGATTTTTAGAGAGAGTGAAAGGGAGAGGGAGAGACCTGGAAAAACACCGATGTGAGAGAGACACATTGATTGGGTGCCTCCCTCCTGTCCCAGACCATGGCTAGGAGCCTGCAACCGAGGACATGCTCTTGATTGGAATTGAACCCAGAACCCTTCGGTCTGCAGGCTGACACTCTATCCACTGAGCCAAACTGGCTAGGGCCATATTGGTATTTTAGAAGATTCATGAAAATGTGGCCGAACCTGTAATTTCTTTCTGAAGCATTAATTTTGCTTAAAAATTTTGACAACAATTTTATAGTGAAGTAGTTCCTTATTAAAGTGTGACATAGAATAAACATATTACTTGAATTTAAAGTCTGGTGGGAAATTCCAAAGGAATTTCAGTAGGACTTTCCATTGCACTCTCCACTTTCTTTTGTGATTTAGAGTATTGGATCAAAATTTTCAGAAGCAGTGCTGTATTTGACATAGGGAAGCAGGGAAGCATGGAATAATCATCTTCACAGCAGTATGTGTGTGTCCGTATTTCTAAGATTTGTAAATTGCACTGTTACTCTATGGATCTCTAATAGTAGTTCTATAATAGTTCGAAAGAGTAAGTCTGTATTCTTTATGGACCTCTGCTTACTTTATATGGATACCTGCCTACTTCATATGTATCTCTCCTCACTGTTCCTCGAGAGTATTTCACATCTGATAGTTGGTTCTAATATCGTCATAGTCATTGATGGTTGGTTTTGCCTCTACCTCATTACTTCTGTCTTAGTCACTGTCTAATTAGTTGTGGTTGGGGTAGCATGCTTCTTCATGTTGAATAATTGCATAAGCCCTTTTCTTCAGAAAGAGACTGTGGACTGTCTCAGGTAAATTTTTTTTTAAATTTCTTTCTGTTTATGTGAACTTAATTTTAGAAACTATTGGTAAATAAGACAAATGCATTAAGTAAATGATCATTGAAACATGCCAGAATGTTGTAACAGTATTCTTCTTGGCAAGAGTATGAAATTTTATGGTTTAGGGCTGACTTTGTAATTGTTAATGGAGCTTGGAACATGAATTTCCACTTGGAATTGTGTTGTCACTCTTCTATCCAGATCAGAGATCAAAGTGGTGAGACAGATATGTGCATGCACATGTACACACACACACACACACACACACACACACACACACTATATATATATATAAACTATGTATAACTCTATACCATTTATGGAATGCCCACTTATTGTACTACCTCATTTAGACCTTGTAACATTTCATTAAAGTATAGGAATTTCAAATGAGGAATCTAATGGTTCTAGGTTATGTAACTAGCAAGTAGCAGAGAGAAGATTTGCATTTCGGCCTGTTTATCTGTAATGCCTATGGTAACATGTCTGTTATGGCACATTTCCTTTCTTAATCAGAGCTTTGAACACATTTTAGTTTGATTTATTTACCGGTGGGGGTTTTGTTGTTATTGTTTAAATATATTTTTATTGATTTCAGAGAGAGGAAGGGAGAGGGAGAGAGAGAGAGAGAGAAACATCAATGATGAGAGAATCATTGATTGTTTGCCTCCTGCATGCCCCCTAAGGGGATCGACCCTGCAACCCAGGGATGTGCCCTGACAGGGAGTTGGATTGAGACCTCCTGGGGCTGAGCTATTTACTGGTATTTTTTTTGTGTGTGTGTGTGTGTGTGTGTGTGCTTTTTTAAATATATTTTTTATTGATTTCAGAGGGGAAGGGAGAGGGAGAGAGAGATAGAAAGATCAATGATGAGAGATAATCATGATCGGCTGCCTCCTGCACACCCCACACTGGGGATTGAGCCCACAACCCCGGCATGCCCTTACTGGGAATCGAATCGTGACCTCCTGGTTCATAGGTTGACGCTCAACCACTGAGCCACACCAGCCAGGCTACTGGTGGTGTTTATGTTCATTATAGATTCTCTTTCCTAGTACCTTTTATATTAAAAAATTGTAGGAGAACTACATAATCAAGATTGAAAGGTGGACATTTTAGGACATGTAAGGGTATTTTAAAACATGCTGCTATAATGTGGAACTGCTGGTATACCTCTAGTTATCTGGCTTATTTGTGGAGTATATTTCAGATGTCTCTCATGAGGAGAATTCACTGATACTGAAGACCTGTTGTTTGCATACACTGTTCTTAATGAAGTAACTCATAGTATCTGTCTTCCAGGAGATAAAATATGTATGCATATTTTAAATTATTAAATTGGGTGGGTTGATTTTGAGGAAAAATGATTAAATCATTTTTTCTTGAATTTACTAAAATAATTTAAAAGAACCAACTGAAAAATATATCTCAGTAGAAGTTACAACAAAGACATCTTGTGCTAGGTAAGCCTAGAATCAGGTATATAAAGAAATGTATTGTAAGTGTTCTGTCCTTTGCTAGTTTAGAGAGAGGAGATTGAGGTGTATGGGCAATCTGAAAGAAAAAAGTAGAACCTAGCTATAGCTAGTACTGGAACAAAAGGAGAGCCTTTGTGGTCATACTATTTTTCTTCGGGCTGACCTATTTTCTTTCCGTAAAAGGAAGAGTAAAGATTAGATTAGAATCATGAATTAAACTTATTACCAACTTTGCAGGAACAGAAAAAAGTATGTGGTGATTCACTGAACAAAAATGAGATGAATTATGGGTTTCATTCTAACTCACCCCAAGGCAGGCATTTGTGCCAAAACTAGGAGTCACCTGATAACATAGCCATAGTCCAAGTGGAGCTAGCTGGTTCTTATCACTGGAAGAGTTTCAGCAGTCTTGGAGAGAAATTACACAGAGATAGGGAGTTGCTACCTTTAGTCCCAACTCCCTCCTTCATGCTACTTAGCCACAGTTGGGAACTTTGATGTTAATTTTTTAAGAGAAATGTCCAATGTTCAGTCATCAGGGAGACACTATCTGCATTTTTGCTTAAATGGCAGAGCGAGAGAGAATTTCTCTTATTTAAACATGAATTAACAGAATACAAATAAATTAAACATGAAACTTACACAGATATTTTAACATTCAAAAATAAATGATAAGAACTTTTTGGAAGAATTTGTTTTTCTAGGAAAAAAATAAAATTTTAGGCAATTGTTTTAAATTGCCAAGAAAGTTAAACTGCAAATGACTTCTGGGGGTGGGGGGCGGTGGGAGAGAACAAAAATAAGATAATATATAAAAAGGGAGGTGGTAGAACTACGGATAAAGAAGAGCAGAAAACATTTTCTTAAAGAATATAATTTATTACAAGCAGCAAGGGGTAGAGTAAACAATATAGAAAATGTAACCAGGAAGCTATAGATTGACCTTGAAGAAATTGCATAGAATGTGGAGATAGTAGGCAAAGAAATAAAGGCAGTTAAAGAGAATGAATAGCACATAGTTAAAAAGCTAGAATTGGTTTCCATGGAGAAGAAAGCAGAATAATGGGAAGTGTAAAATATTCACACACAGAAAGTAAACTTCTTTAAAATGAATGAAAAAAATTAATCTGGAGATGAAGAAAAGCTCATATTCTAGGAAAATGTCCGGATAGAATTGAAGAAACTTTTAGGAATTACAGAAGTGATTTCACAAACATCAAGGGAAGGAAAAAAAAAAGGTCATACATAATGAAAAAGTAATGAGGCTGACATTTCTTTTCAAGCACATAAGATTTTCAAAGTTAATGATTCAACAGCTATTGAGTTTTGATGTGCAAAAAGAATGTAACAAAAAGAATTTCCTCACTAGCCAAGTTGTATTTAAGAACAAATGAAGGATATCCTTTAGGATACAGAAAACATTTTGCCTTTTTTTTTTTTTTTTTTTTTTTATTGTGAGGTTTACTAAGTTGTATTCTTTTACCCTTTGCATTCAGTTTTGCTTATGCCCCTAAATGCACCTTTTGTTTTCTTCTTGTTTGCATATCTCTGATATGTCTTTTCTCATCATTTTACTCCCAGTATGTAAGTTTTAAATATGGCTATATCAATGTTTTAGATATTTGGAAACTTGAATTTTTAAAAGGATGATATAAATTAAAATTGGCTCAAGAAGGAAGAAAAACATAATAGGATATCATTATAAAAAGAAATTAGTAAATTTACTCCCTAATAAAAGTTGTGTTAAAGAATTTTTTTTTCAAATTTGTAAGCAACCAGGAATTCTAATTCACTTTTAATTATTCAGAGCATAGTGGGGGTGGGGAGAGGGAGAGAAAACATTCAGATTACTTCTTTTAAAGCCAAGATAACTAGCAGGAATGCAAAATACCTCCCAAAAGAAAACTAAGACAAATCTTACAAATATTGATCCTAAAATTGTAAGTTAAATACTAGCAAAAAGAGAGTTTACTGCAGTAAAACAAGAATATACTATGGACAAATGTGGTTTATTTAAGGATACAAGGGTGTTGATATTAGTAATCCTAATTAATATTCATGTTACAATTCATTATATAAGTGAGTAAAAAGGAAAAGGCACATAATAGATCACTTTGATAGACAATGAAAAGGCTCAGATTAAAAGAAAATCAGTTTATGTAAAATTAAACCCAATAGGTTTAAATGCTTCATTACAAAATAAGCAGGAGGCACCATCATAGAGTAAAACACTAGAAGCATTCCAGGTAAAGTCAGGAAGCAGTTGAAAAAATACACTATCACTGCCATGATTTAACATTGTTTTGGATGCACTAGCCAATATAATTAAATAAGAAAAGAAAATAAGTTGAAGTGTTGGAAAGGAGAAAGCAAAGTTACCATATTTTGGGGGAAATCCAAGAGAATCAACTGAAAAACTACTAAAAACAAGATAGCCAAAGTAAGAATGTAAAAACCAAGCTTTCCTTACATATCACTAACAATCATTGTATGAGTAAAAATGAGAAGACCTGGAAGTAAGGTATACAAGAAATTTGCATCCCTATAATAGTAGGTAGATCAGTATAATTCTTAACAGGAAAATTCATCAGGCAAAGTTAGATCACCCAATAAGTAACGGGCACACTGTTTTGAAAAGAAAAATTAATGTAGACTGCTTGCCTTATTTTACATATATTCCAGATGATCAAAGATAAATTCTTTATCTAAGATTTAAATATATAAAATGAATTAATGAAAATATTAGCAACCAGTACATTTTAGTAATTTTTTTGTGTGTGTGGGGGTGGAGAAACATTAATGCTAAATCATAAAGGAACTATTGATGGATTAGATTTTTAAAAATTCATTTGTTGAAAAAACATACAGCCTTCACTGTATAAGCCACTGAGGATGTTGAAATGAACAGGATGGGTTAAGTCTCTACCTTCATATTTTAGTGAGGGAGAATACTATTTAGACAAAAGCAAACCTCATGGAATAAGTTAAAAACATATATCGACAATAGTTTTCCATCTTAACACTTGTTATGATATAGAAAAGGGTAATATCTGTACTGTATAAAGACTTCAAGGAATAAACAAGTCTCACCAATAGAATACTAGCAAAGGGAATTCACAAATAGGAAATCCTTCCAGTTGCCCAAATCAAGAAAAGACATTTATGCCTGCTAATAGTAATGGAGGGAAATACAAATAAAAACACCATAAACTACTATAACCAGTATTAGCTAGCATTCCAGTGAGGCTCTCTTGGTTGGAATATATATTGAAGCAGCTTTTCTGGTTTGTTAATATACTAGAGGCCCGGTGCACAAAATTCATGCCCTGGAGTGGGGGGGGGGGTCCCTCAGCCCAGCTTGCCCCCTCTCACAGTCCGGGAGCCCTCAGGGGATGTCCTACTGACGGCTTAGGCCCGCTCTCCATGAAGAGCGGGCCTAAGCCGCAGTCTGGCCACGGAGGCTCGGAGCAGGCGCCCCGGGTGAGTTTGTGTGTGTCTGCTGGGGGCCTGCCCCCAGCCGTGCTGCAGAGGCTCAGAGCAGGTGCCCCTGCATGTTGTTCTCGCAGGCTCAGGGCCACACCTGCGTGTTGTTCTCTCAAGCTCCAGCCTCGCCCGGCCCCTCCTCCTGTCCAGTCGTCCCATTACAGCATCCTGGCCTAATTTGCATATTACTTCTTTATATATTAAGATAACACCTTAAAATGTGTGTAGTCTTTAACACAGCTGTTTTACTTTTAGGAACTCATCCCAGAGATAATTAGAAAAAATGTCTACATAATGATTATATGGTTCAGGATCCAGTCTGAGATATAGAAACCATACTAGGTATTTTAAATGTAAGTAATTAATACAGATGTTTGAAGAAACAACAAGGAAGAAGTGTGTTAAGGACTGCCCAGTGGTGGAAGAGCCCAGTCAACATCAACTAACTGTCATTAGGGGTGGCTTGACTATTGCAGGGAAGGAGGTGGGAAGTGGAAGTGGCAGTAAAGCTACTGCACAGAATGTCTGAAGGAGCTCTATTGTCTTTAATTAGAAGAACCTAATAGGAAGCCAGCTTTTGAGGGAGTCTGGAAAATGTAATTTGCAGGTTTACAGCTCCCAATCTCAGAGCAGATTATAGGATAGGCTTAAAGCTCAGAATTAGTAAATAGCTAGCACAGGGATGTTACATCATGGTTTTATTGTTAAGGTTTATTTGTTTGTTTGTTTTATTAAGGTTTAAATAAAAAATAAGACCATCTAAATGTTCATCAGTAGGAGATGGGTCAGATCAGTTGTGGTATCGCCATCCACTAAAGCAATGGTTCTCAACCTTTCTAATGCCGGGACCCTTTAATAGAGTTCCTCATGTTGTGGTGACCCCGAATCATAAAATTATTTTCGTTGCTACTTCATAACTGTAATTTTGCTACTGTTAATGAATCGTAATGTAAATATCTGTGTTTTCCGATCGTCTTAGGCTCTACAGCAGTGGTTCTCAACCTGTGGGTCGCAACCCACAGGTTGAGAACCGCAGCAGGGTCGCCTAAGACGATCGGAAAACACAGATATTTACATTACGATTCATTAACAGTAGCAAAATTACAGTTATGAAGTAGCAACGAAAATAATTTTATGCTTGGGGGATTACCACAACATGAGGAACTGTATTAAAGGGTCGTGGCATTAGAAAGGTTGAAAATCACTGCAATAAAGAATTATGTGACTCTTAGAAAGAATAGTGCTTAGCAATACGTGATATAGGAGTTCTCTACAACATTGTTGGGTAAAAAAGTTTTCAAATAGTATTTTTATCATTTATTTAGTATATGTATGTATGTATGTATACATGGAGAAATTTTAGAAGTATGTTCACCACAATGTTAAAAGAAATTCAGGGTAGTAGAATTCTGAATTTTTTCTCTACTGTTTTTTTTTTTTTAATTTAATGAATCTTTATTGTTCAGATTATTACAATTGTTCCTCTTTTTTCCCCCATAGCTCCCCTCCACCCAGTTCCCACCCCACCCTCTGCCCTTACCCCCCCCCCCACTGTCCTCATCCATACGTGTATGATTTTTGTCCAGTCTCTTCCCACACCTCCCCACACACCTTTCCCCTGAGAATTGTCAGTCCACTCCCTTTCTATGCCCCTGATTCTATTATATTCACCAGTTTATTCTGTTCATCAGATTTTTTTATTCACTTGATTTTTAGATTCACTTGTTGATAGATATGTATTTGTTGTTCATAATTTTTCTCTTTACCTTTTTCTTCTTCTTCCTCTTCTTAAAGAATACCTTTCAGCATTTCATATAATACTGGTTTGGTGGTGATGAACTCCTTTAGCTTTTTCTTATCTGTGAAGCTCTTTATCTGACCTTCAATTCTGAATGATAGCTTTGCTGGGTAGAGTAATCTTGGTTGTAGGTTCTTGCTGTTCATCACTTTGAATATTTCTTGTCACTCCCTTCTGGCCTGCATAGTTTCTGTTGAGAAATCAGCTGACAGTCGTATGGGTGCTCCCTTGTAGGTAACTAACTGTTTTTCTCTTGTTGCTTTTAATATTCTCTCTTTGTCTTTTGCTCTTCACATTTTAATTATGATGTGTCTTGGTGTAGTCCTCCTTGGATTCCTTTTGTTTGTGGTTCTCTGCGCTTCCTGGACTTGTAAGTCTATTTCTTTCACCAGGTGGGGGAAGTTTTCTGTCATTATTTATTCAAATAGGTTTTCAGTGTCTTGCTCTCTCTCTTGTTCTGGCACCCCAATAGTTGGGATGTTGGTATGCTTGAAGTTGTCCCAGAGGGTTCTTACACTATCTTCATATTTTTGGATTCTTCTTTCTTTTTGCTTTTCCAGTTGGGTGTTTCTTGCTTCTTTGTATTTCAAATCTTTGACTTGATTCTTGCGATCCTCTAGTCTGCTGTTGGATCTTTGTATATTATTTTTTATTTCAGTCAGTGTATGTTTAATTTCTAGTTGGTCCTTTTTCTGGAGAGAGCAGGAGGCTTGGGATGCCCGCAGCAATGGAGGAAGCCAAGCTCCCGTAGCCCTGGCCTGCCTTGGCCTCTGCTACAAAGTTTTAATTATAGAAGATAAATAAATCCCAGGGCCTCTGCTTGGGGCGTGGCCGGCTTGCAAACCACCATAGGCCCCTCACCCAGGCCGCCCCACACCCCAAGGGAACCCTCAACTGATCCGGGACACCCTTCAGGGCAAACCAGCCAGCCCCCACCCATGCTCCAGGCCTCTGTCCTATTAATAAAAGAGTAATATGCAAATTGATCATCACTCCAACACACAAGATGGCTGCCCCCATGTGGTCAAAGATGGCTGCCCCCATGTGGACACAAGATGGCTAGCAGGGGAGGGCAGTTGGGAGGGACCAGGCCTGCAAGGGAGGGCAGTTGGGGGTGAGCAAGCCTGCAGGGGAGGGTATTTAGAGGTGACCAGGCCAGCAGAGGAGGGAAGTTGGGAGCGCTAGGGCCTGCAGGGAAGGGCAGTTGGTGGGACCCAGGCCTGCAGGGAAGAGCAGTTGGGGGTGACCAGGCCTGCACGGGAGGGCAGTTAGGGGTGACCGGGCCTGCAGGGGAGGGCAGATAGGGGCAAACAGGCTGGCAGGGGAGCAGTTAGGCATCAATCAGGCTGGCAGGGGAATGGTTAGGGGATGATCAGGCTGGCAAGCAGAAGCGGTTAGGGGCAATCAGGAAGGCAGGCAGGCGAGCAGTTGGGAGCCAGCAGTCCGGGATTGTGAGAGGGATGTCCGACTGCCCTTTTAGTAGGATCGGGCCTAAACAGGCAGTGGGACATCCCTGGAGGGGTCCCAGATTGGAGAGGGTGCAGGCTGGGCTGAGGGACACACACCCACATGCACGAATTTCGTGTACCGGTTCTCTAGAGTGTGTGTGTGTGTGTGTGTGTGTGTGTGTGTGTGTGTGTGTGTGTGTGTGTGTGTATGTGTATATATATATATATAAAAGGCAGTGACTGTGATGACCGAAATGACCGTTTGACCAGTCTACATGCGGGGCTAGCATAGATGCATAGACACAAGTAAAGTGTATGAGTGAACTAAGAATGAACAAGACAAATGCTTGCCTTCACAGAGCTTACACTGTAATGTTAGGTCAGGGATGAGAATTCAAAATTGCCACCAGCACAGATCTGAGGTGCCGCTCTTCAGAGCAGCCAGAGATACACCTGGTAGTGGACTGGGGGCGTGACTGAAGGGCTGGCGCCGATGTGAAGGCGGGGCTGTTCTAGATTTCCAAGAGGAGCCAATGGCTGCCTAGGAGGTGGAGCTTTTGACGCTCACTAGCATAGAAACCGACCAATCAGAACCAAATCTGGGTGAACTGCGAGGAGCCAATGGCTGCCTAGGAGTCGGAGCTTTTGACTCTGACTGGCATAGAAACTGACTAATCAGAACCTAATCTGGGTGACCTGTGAAGGCAGAACCTAAGGTGGGGGCTGGGGAGGTTTTTAAGGGCAACAGCTGTTAGATGTAAGGTGTAAGAAAGCGGTTCAATTTTTTAATGACTAGTTTGTCAGTATAGTGCATATGGCTGGATATCAGACGAGATGTAGGTATTATGTATTTTTGTCGGCCAAGAGCACTCCTCCTGCTGAAAAATGCTCCCCTGCCCCAATTTAAGCAATCCTATCCTATATAATCTATCTGTACTAATAAAACGGTATGCTAATTAGACCAGGTCGACCAGCCATCTTCCGAATGTCCATCTTCCTTCCAGACAAAGCCATGGTGGTGGGGGATGAGGCAGAGGCAGTTAGGGGCGACCAGGTCGGCAGTGGAGGCCAGTTGGGGGCTACCAGGCCGGCAGGGGAGGGCCATTGGGGGTGACCGGGTCTGCAGGGGAGGGCTGTTGGGGTGACCAGGCTGGCAGGGGAGGGCAGTTGGGGCATTAGGCAGGCAGGCAGGCAGGTGAGTGGTTAGGAGCCAGTGGTCCTGGATTGTGAGAGGGATGTTTGACTAAACCGGCAGTCGGACATCCCCTGCAGGGTCCTGGATTGGAGAGGGTGCAGGCTGGCCAGAGGGACACCTCCCCACCTCGTGCACGAATTTTGCACACTGGGCCTCTAGTTATAAATAATGCTGCAATGAACATAGAGGTGCATATGTCTATTTGAAATTTGTGTTTTTGTTTTCTTTGGATAAGTACCCAGAATAGAATTGCTGAGTCATATGGTAGATCTGTTTTTAGTTTTTTTTTAAGAAACTCCCTACTGTTTTCCATAGCAGCTTCACCAATTTGCAGTTCAACCCACAGTACCTAAAGGTTCCCTCTTCTTCATATCCTCACCAACACTTATTTGTTGACTTTTTAAATAATACCCATCCTGATTGGTTTGAGGTGGTATCTTGTGGTTTTGATTTGTATTTCCCTGATGATTAGTGATGGTGAGCATCTTTTCATGTCTGATGGCTATCTGTATGTCATCTTTGGAGATGTGTCTATTCATGTCCTCTGCCCATTTTTTTATAAGATTGTTTATTTTTGTTCATGAATTGTATGAATTCCTTATTTTATACTATCTTTAAAAATCCCAGCCAGAGTTGCTTCTTACTTGTGTGTAACCTGTAGTTTTTCTCTTGATTACTATTAAAAGATATCATGGGTGTTCATATTGTAAAATCTGATTTATGAGAAGATAGGTCTTATCTGGGGAGTTTAGTTACCAAACTAACCAGACAATAATAATTTTTCATTTCACAAACAAGCCACAAATCATAGACCAAAAGGATAGCAGTTTGGTGAGACTCTAATTATTTTCTACACTTTATTATTGAAGTAGGTAGAATATTATAATGGATTATCATGTATCCATCAGTCAGTTTTATATATTATAGCCACTTTTGTTGAATTTACAATTCTACTTGCTCCCTTTGTTCCCTTTATATTTGAAAGCCAGCCCCGGACTCATTATTTCATCTATACATTGGGGTCTCTCTAAAAGAGAATCTTTTTTTTTTTTTAATCCTCACCAGAGGACATACTTAAAAGGAGAGAGAGAGAGAGAGAGAGAGAGAGAGAGAGAGAGAGAGAGAGAGAGAGAGAAAGGGAGGGAGGGAGGGAGGGAGGGAGGGAGGGAGGGAGGGAGGGAGGGAGGGAGGGAGGGAAGGAAAGAAAACATGGAAGGAAGGAAGGGGAGGGAGGGAGGGAAATATGGAAGGGAGGGAAATATGGAAGGGAGGGATGGAGGAAGGAAGGAAGGAAGGAAGGAAGGAAGGAAGGAAGGAAGGAAGGAAGGAAGGAAGGAAGGAAGGAAGGAAGGAAGTAATGGAGATATACAAGGAAGGAAGGAAGGAAGGAAAGGGAGGAAGGAAGGAAGAAAAAGGGAGGAAGGAAGGAAGGAAGACAGGGAGGGAGGGCATTGATGGTTGCCCTCTGACCCTGGCCCAACCAGGGATAAAACCCAGGTATGTGCCCTGGCTGGAGTTGAGCTGGCAACCTTTGGGTGCACAGGAGGACACTCAACCAACTGAGTCACTTGGGCCAGCTAAAGATAACTCTTCAAAAATAATCACAATACACAGACACCATGGGGGTGAGGGCATGAGCAGGGGTGTTGGGAGGGCAATGGTGGGATAAGGCACATATGTAATACCTTAATCAATAAAGAAAGAAAAATAATAATCACACTACATTTATCACAAATACAGTTAACAGTAGTTGCTTAATGTTAATAATATCGAATCAATTTTCTCAAAAATGTAGTAATTTTTTAAATAGTTTGTTTATTTAAGGATCGAAGTAACGTTTTTACATTGTTATTGGTTGAAATGACTCCTAAGTGCCTTGTCTCTTGTAGGCTCCTTCTCCAGTTCTCTTTCTGTCCTTATGTTTGAGAAATAAGCTATGTTGTTTCACTTAGAGAATTTCACACAGACTGCTTTTGCGAATTGTATGTCTTTAGCATACTTTAACGGTTCTTTATATTTTCTGTAAAATGATAGTTGAATCTGGTTGCCTGATTGGAATCCAGTTCCACTTTTTTGTTGCAGAACCGCTTTATAGTTATTAGTATGATCTTCTGCCAGGAGGCATATGATATCTGGTTATTACTCTTTTTATGATGTTAGCAGATGATCCTTAGTAATCAGTGGTAATGTTCTATTTAGCCATTCCTTTATCACTTATTAGCTGAATACTTTTATAAGGAGAACTTGCATCTGTTCTTTGGTTCCCCAATATTATATTTATTTAGAAAAGGCAGAATACTAGTATGTGCTTGATTCTTTTATGTTATTACAGAACTAGAGGCCCGGTGCACAAAATTCATGCACGGGGGGGTGTGTCCCTCAGCCCAGCCTGCACCCTCTCCAATCTGGGACATCCCTCTCACAATCCAAGACTGCTGGCTCCCAACTGCTCGCCTGCCTACCTTCCTGATTGCCCCTAACTGCTTCTGCCTGCCAGCCTGATCACCCCCTAACCACTCCCCTGCCAGCCTGATTGATGCCTAAATGCTCCCTTGCCAGCCCGATTGCCCCTAACTGCCCTCCCCTGCCAGCCTGATCACCCATAACTGCCCTCCCCTGCCAACCCGGTCACCCCTAACTGCCCTCCCCTGCCAGCCTCATCACCCCTAACTGCTCTCTCCTGCTGGTCAGTTCCCCCTCCCAAACTGCCTTCCCCTGCAGGCCTGGTCACCCCTAACTGCCCTCCCCTGCAGGCCTGGCCTCCCCAACTGCCCTTCCCTGCAGGCCTGGTCCCTCCCAACTGCCCTCCCCTGCAGGCCTGGTCCTCCCCAACTGCTCTTCCCTGCAGGCCTGGTCCCTCCCAACTGCCCTCCCCTGCTGGCCATCTTGTGGCGGCCATCTTGTGTGTTGGAGTGACAGTCAATTTGCATATTACTCTTTTATTAGAATGTACAAAACAAAGAGGGACTTTACTAGCATACTCCAGATGTGACCAATTAATTGTCTTTTTAAAATATCATTATAAACCCATGAGTTTACATATATTTATGTTTCAATCATTTGCAGTGGTTACTTTTCATTGATGCTCATATTATCCCGTCTATATCTGAGAGCCTATTTAGGTTGAACCCTGAGTCCTTTTGAACAATCCAATAATCTTTGTAATTTCTTTGCAATCTTTTATGACAAGATGTTCCAGGCCCATCTTGTGTATCTCCTGCTTGAGACCTGGAATATGGGAATAGTATTAAGAGAATGAGTCCTGTAAGGTAATAATAGCTAACTAATGTGGGGTCATTTTTCTAGGATGATTAAGTGGACACAGCTAGTTTTTTGGAAGATAAAGTGCTTCGAGTGTTTATATTGATTATTCCAGTTCAAATTTAGGTCTACAAGGTTTTTATTGAACCTCTTCAATTTTACATTTGTTTCGCTATGCTGAGGGTAACTATGATAATTACATAATAATTCATTTAAATTATCCCATAATACATACATAACAGTCTCAGAATAGCAGCACCGCTGATGTTATTCCTAAATACAGTTGTTCGTTTATTTGTTTAGTTAGTTCTCTTTCGTCTTTAGGGTACATCACATTAGGAATATACAGTCAAATTCTTCCTGTGTTTTAAAGTTAGTTGGAATGATTCTTCTTGGTGCAGTTATGCAACCAAATGGGCACACACTTTTGTTTGTTTCATTTTACTTTTTAAGAGGGTACTCTTTCTAAATTTTAATTTTATTTCTTAATTACATGACAAATTCTCTGGGAAATTTTTGGATGTTTTTCTTCAAATATTGTTTTCCTCTCTTCATCTCCTGTTCTGAGACTGATTACATGTATTTTTGACTGCTTAATACTGTTTTACAGGACAATCATACTGTTAATTTCTTTTTTTTTTCTCTTGTTTAGTTTTGTATAGTTTCTGTTGCTATGTTCTCAAGTTCCCTGATCTTTTTCTTCTATAATATACAGGGGTGGGCAAAAGTAGGTTTACAGTTGTGATTATGTAAAAATACAGTTTATTTTTGTATTTTTATCGGTTTTTTTATTGCATAGTGTATTACATATGTCTCCTTTACCCCCGATTGACACCATCGCCCCCCGCCACTCCCACCAATGAGGGCAAGCCCCACCGCCCCATTACCTGTGTCCATTGGTTATGGTAATATGCATGCATACAAATTCTTTGGTTGATCTCTAATCCTCCCCCCTCACCTGCGTTCTCGCTGAGGTTGGACAGTCTGCTCAGTGCTACCTTGTCTCTAGACTTTGTACATCAGTTTATGTTGATTATTATATCCCACATATGAGTGAGATCATGTCATATTTATCTTTCTACGACTGGCTTATTTCCCTTAACATAATGCTCTCCAGATCCGTCCATGCTGTTGCAAATGGCTCCTTCTTTTTTATAGCAGCATAGTATTCCATTGTGTATATGTACCACAGTTTTAATCCACTCATCTGCTGATAGGCACTTAGGCTGTTTCCAAATCTTAACTATGGTGAATTGTGCTGCTATGAACATAGGGGTGCATGTACCCTTTCTGATTAGTTTTTCTGGTTTCTTGGGATATAGTCCTAAAAGTTGGATTACTGAGTAAAATGGGAGTTCCATTTTTAACTTTTTGAGGAAACCCCATACTGTTTTCCACAGTGGCGGCACCAGTCTGCATTCCCACCAGCAGTGCAAAAGGGTTCCTTTTTCTCCGCATTCTCGCCAGCACTTATTCTTTGTTGATTTGTTGATGATAGCCATTCTGACAGGTGTGAGATGGTACCTCATTGTTGTTTTGATTTGCAACTCTCGGATGATTAATGACTATGAGCATGTTTTCATATGTCTCTCGGCCTTCTGTATGGCCTCTTTCGAAAAGTGTTTATTTAGGTCCTTCGCCCATTTTTTGATTGGATTGTTTATCTTCATTTTGTTAAGTTGTATGAGTTCCCTGTAATGTTGGATATTAAACCCTTATCTGAAATAGTTTTCGCAAATATGTTCTCCCATACAGTGAGCTTTCTTGTTGGTTTGTTGATAGTTTTTTTTGCTGTGCAGAAGCTTTTTATTTTGATGTGGTCCCATTTGTTTATTTTCTTCTTAGTTTCCATTGCCCTAGGAGTTGTGTCAGTAAAGATATTGCTATGACATATGTCTGATATTTTGCTATCATATGCCAACCGGTGGTCCGGGGACCACTGGTGGTCCATGAGGTCCAAAAGTTTGGCTATTGCTGGCCTATGGAGTCTTCTAAGATTTTTATGGTTTCCCATCTTACATTTAAGTCCTTTAACCATTTTGAGTTTTTTTGTGTGTATGGTTTAAGTTGGTGGTCTAGTTTCATTTTTTTGCATGTATCTGACCAAATTTCCCAGCACCATTTATTGAAGAGACTGTCTTGACTCCATTATATGCTCCTGCCTCCTTTATCAAATATTAATTGAGCATAACAGCTTGGGTCTATTTCTGGGTTCTCTGTTCTGTTCCATTGGTCTTTATGTCTGTTCTTGTGCCAGTACCAGCCAGTTTTGAGAACTGTGGCTTTGTAATATAGCTTTATATCTGGTATTGTGATCCATCCAACATTGTTCCTTTTTCTAAGATTTCTGTGGCTATTTGGAGTCTTTTTTTTATTCCAGATGAATTTTTGGAGAGTTTGCTCTAAGTATGTAAAATATGCTGTTGGTATTTTAATTGGGGAGTGCATTGAATCTATAAATTACTTTGGGTAGTATGGACATTTTAATGATGTTGATTCTACCAATCCATGAAAACAGCGTGTTCTTCCATTTGTTTTATGTCTTACTCTCTTTTTTATCAATGTCCTGTAGTTTTCTGAGTAAGGGTCTTTTACCTCCTCAGTTAAGTTTATTTCTTGGCATCTTAATTTTTTTGTTGTTGCAGTGGTAAATGGGATTGATTTTTAGTTTCTCTTACTGTGAGTTCATTATTGGTGTATAAAAAAGCCATGGATTTCTGGGTGTTAATTTTGTATCCTCCTACATTGCCAAATTCATTTATTAAGTCTAGTAGTTTTTTGATGGAGTCTTTGAGTTTTTCTATGTATGGTATCATGTCATCTGCGAATAATGACATTTTTACTTCTTTTCCAATTTGGATGCCTTTTATTTCTTCTTGTCTGATTGCTATGGCTAGTACTTCCAGTACTATGTTGAACAGGAGTGGTGAGAGTGGGCATCCCTGTCTTGTTCCTGTTCTTAGGGGAAATGGATTTAGTTTTTGCCCATTGAGTATGATGTTGGCTGTAGTTTTGTCATATAAGTCATTTATTATGTTGAAGTATGATTCCTCTATTCCCACTTTGCTGAGAGGTTTTTGTCAAGAAAGGGTGTTAGATTTGTCAAACGCTTTTTCTGCATCGATTGGTATGAGTATGTGTTTTTTTTCTCAATTTGTTTATATGATGTATCAGTTTTATTGCTTTGTGGATATTGTACCATCCTTGCATCTCTGGAACAAATCCTACTTGGTCATGGTGTATGATCTTTCTGATGTAATGCTGGGTCTAATTTGCTAGTATTTTGTTAAGGATTTTAGCATCTATGTTCATCAAGGATATTGGCCTGTAGTTTTCTTTCTTTGTGGTGTCTTCATTCGGTTTTGGAATTAGGGTAATGCTGGCTTCGTAGAAAGAGTTTGTATGTGTGCCTTCCTCTTGAATTTTTTGGAATAGTCTGAGAAGGATAGGTTTTAGTTCTTCTTTGAATGCTTGGTAGAACTCCTCTGTAAAGCTGTCCAGACCAGGGCTTTTGTTTGCTGGAAGATTTTTTATTAAATAATTCAATTTCTTTGTTAGTTATCGGACTATTCAGGTATTTTGATGCTTTTTGATTGAGTTTTGGAAGCTTGTATTTTTCTAGGGATATGTCCATTTCTTCTATGTTGACCACTTTCTTGGAATAGAGTTGTTCATAGTATTTTTTTTTTTTAAATCGTTTGTATTTCTGCGGGTTAGGTTGTTATTTTGCCTCTTTCATTTCTGGTTTTCTTTATTTGCGTCCTCTCCCTTTGCTTTTTCGTGAGCCTAGCTAGAGGTTCATCAATCTTGTTTTTTTTTTCTTTCAAAGAACCAGTTCTTGATTTCATTGATGTATTGTATTGTATATATATATATATTTTTTGGTCTTTATGTCATTTATTTCCGCTCTGGTCTTTATTATTTCCTTCCTTCTGCTTACTCAGGACTTTTCTTGTTGCTCTCTTTCTAATTCTTTGTGTTGTATGGATTAGATAACTTATTACAAGTTGTTCTTGTTTTTTTGTGAGTTGGGCCTGTAGAGCTATGAACTTCCCTCTCAAGACTGCTTTCACTGTATCCCATAGATTTTGGATTGTTGTGATTTCATTGTCGTTTGTTACCAGGATGCTTTTTTTTTTTTCTTTGATCTCTTTGGTAACCCAATCAGTATTTGGGGTTTTTTTGTTTGTTTGTTTTCATTGTTTTTATTGTATTGTAGTTGATTTCTAATATTTTGCTATTGTGTTCTGAGAAGATGCTTGGTATGATTTGTATCTTCTTGAATTTGAAGAGACTTTGCCTGTGACCCAATATGTGGTCTGTCTTTGAAAATGTCCCATGTGTACTTGAGAAGAATGTATATTCTGTAGCTCTGGGGTGAAATGTTCTGAAGATGTTAATTACTTCCATCTGATCTAGTGATTCATTTAGAATTGATGTTTCTTTGCTGATTTTTTGTTTAGAGGATTTATCCAGTGGTGTCATTGGGGTATTAAAGTCCCCTACTATGACTGTATTGCTGTCGATCTCTTCCTTGATATCTTCCAGAAGTTTTTTTTTTTTTTAATATTTTTGGGTGCTCCTGTATTGGGTGCATATATGTTTACCAGAGTTATATCCTCTTGTTTAATTGTCCCTTTAGTATTATGAAGTGGCCTTCCTTGTCTGTTTTTATATCCTTCACTTTGAGGTCTAATTTGTCAGATATAAGTATTGCTACCCCAGCTTTTTTTTTTTTTTTCTTTAATTTCTATTCACCTGAAAAATTTTTCTCAATTCCTTCACAGTAAGTCTGTGTGAGTCCTTTGTTCTGAGATGGGTCTCTTGTAGACAGCAGATATATGGGTTGTGTTTTCTTATCCATTCTGCTACCCTATGTCTTTTGATTGGAGCATTTAGTCCATTTACATTTAAGGTTATTATTTATAGGTACTTGTTTGTCACCATTTTTATTTTTTATGCCTGTGTTGCTTTTTCCCTACTTCTTTCTTTTACAGCAGTCCCTTTAGCATTTTGTTGGTTTGGTGGTAATAAACTTCGTTAGTCCTTTTTTGTCTGTGAAGCTCCTTATTTCACCTTCAGTTTTGATTGATAGCCTTGCTGGGTACAGTATTCTTGGATTCAGACCCTTCCTTTGCATGACTTCGTATATTTCATTCCATTCCCTTCTGGCCTGATGAGTTTCTGTTGAGAAATCAGTCGCTAGTCTGATGGGGGTTCCTTTGTAGGTAACTTTCTGTCTCTCTCTGGCTGCTTTTAAGATTCTTACTTTGTCGTTGGTGTTTGCCAGTTTCATTATAATGTGCCTTGGCATCGGTCTTTTGGGGTTCATTTTGCTTGGGACTCTGTGAGCTTCTTGGATTTGTGTGGGTTTTTTCTTCCCTATATCAGGGAAGTTTTCTGTCATTATTTCTTCAAACAGGTTTTCTATTCCTTGTTCAGTTTCCTCTCCTTCTGGAACTCCTATTATGCGGATGTTGTTTTGTTTTGTGTTGTCCCAAAGTTCCCTTAGGCTCTCCTCCTGCTTCTTAATTTTTTTTTTCTAGAAGCTGCTCTACTTGACTATTTTTTCCTACCTTGTCTTCTAGCTCACTGATGCAGTCCTCTGCTTCTTCTAGTCTACTCTTGATGCTTTCTATTGAGTTCTTTACAGCAGCGATGTCATTTTTCATTTCTTCTTAGTTCTTCATTTCCTCTTGGTTCTTACACATATTATCGAATTTGTCTTCCATTCTTTTCATCCACCTTATGACCATTTCTCTGAATTCTTTCTCTGGCAGATTGCTTGCCTCCATTTCGTTTACATCCTTTTCTGGTGATGCCTGCTTTTCTTTCATATGCAAGCTGTTTCTTTGTCTCCCCATGGTCTCTCTTCTCTGGGTGTCTGGTTATGTAGTACTCTCTCTCCTGTGTTGATTTAAAGGCACAAAATACAACACAACTAGGTACAACGCAAAAGGCACTGAACAGAAATGTACTCACGATATTAATAACCCCAAATAAAGGTTCCCACCAGAGAAAGGCAAATTAGAGGATAGAAGAGAAAGAAGAAGAGAAATAAAGAAAGAAAGGAGTGCAAAAATGAAATTGGGAAAAGGAAAAAAAAGTAAGAGAGAAAAGAAAGAGAATACTAAAGAAGAGGGCAACATACTATACATATGGGGAGAAAACTCCAATAGAACTAATCCCAACAAATGCCAGCAACAAGTACCTGGAGGTGAATACGAACTACAAACAACAACTAATATCAAGCGAGGTGAGGGAAAACAGAAGCAAAAAACAAAAAGAAAACAAACAAAAAAAGAATAAGCAAAACAATCTCACAAACAAGCATAAAAAATCGATATAATCAACAATCAAGCAAACAACAACAAAAGGACAGAGAGAAAAACAATTTTTTGGATAGTGAAGACAGAGAAGAGAGAGGTGTGCATGGACTTGGAGCAGGGGATTGGAAATTAGATATATAAGTAGGATGAAATTTTAACGGGGTAAAAAGAAAGAATAGGGAAAATCTAAAGCAGGAAAGGGTAAGAGAAACAGGACAACAAAAGGGAAAATGTTAGGAAGAGAGTGATGGCGTAAAAGTAAAGTTGAGATAGAGTAAAATGATGCTAAAGGGAAGATAAAAAATAGAATGTAGAACACTAATCTCACAGTAAAATAAAGAGAAAATAAAATGATACTTTTTTTAAAAAAAAAGGTAAAATAGTAGTAGTAATAATGGTGACTGAACATAAAAATGTAGTAATTAAAAAGGTAAAATCAAGTGAGGAAAAAAGAAAAAAAATTAGTTTCTTCAGTAAAAGATGAAAAAAAATAAAAAAATGATGCTAAAGGGAAGATGAAAATAGAATATAGAACTGTAATCCCAAATTAAAATAAAGAAAAAATAAAATACTTTTTTTTAAAAAAAAAGGTAAAATAGTAATAGTAATAATACTGATTGAAAATAAAAATGTAATAATTAAAAAGGTAAAATCAAGTGAGGAAAAAAGAAAAAAAATTAGTTTCTTAAGTAAAAGATGAAAAAAATAAAATGTGCATTAGTGAAGGTCATTCACTTCCTCTACTTTTCTGTTTGTCTCGCCTGTTTCCTAGTCAGGACATTATTGCAGTTCCCTGCGTTCCACTGCTCCTCGGTGTTGTAAGCCAGTCCTGATTTTTAAGCAGGCAGTGTGTCTTAATTTCTTGTATTCCTTTATTTGTGTTTACACAGGAGTCAATTTGTGATTCAACCCCTGGGTGGCAGTGTTTCTGGATTGACCCGGGTCTATAGGTCCTCTCTAGCCAGTGCTTAGATTCTGCTTTCCCTGTGGCATTCAATATCGGTTTGTGGGAGTGGGTTGCCCCAGAGCTGGTTCTCTGATGGTTATTCCCCGCTCTGATCCCCAGGTTCCAGAAAAACAACTTTCCCCTGCAGTCTCTTAGGGTGTCCCCAATTGGGTGATCCTATGTATTGGGCTTAGTAACCGGAAGCAAGGATTTAAAGGAAAAAGACAAACAAACAAACAAAAAATAAACAAAACAAAACAAAAAAAGAGCCTGTGTAAGTGTGCGAACTCAGGGGCTGCGCGCAAGTCTGTGAAGTCTTTTTTTCCCCCCTTGGGTCTAAGCAGCCGGCACACTTTTAAAATTTTTAGGCTGTCCTTTTGTGTCAGATCAAAATGGGTTGCTTTGAAGAGTTCCTTTCTGTTAGCAGCTCTGAGGACCCCCTTCCACATTCACGGATCACGCCAGCCCCAACAGCCATGGATTTTTTTAGACACAGACTTCCCTGGTCCTCCAGCTCCCGCAGTGTGTGTGTTTCTCTCTAATGCCGGGAGCAGAGACCTCACCTTATCCCAGGCGAAATCTGACCTTTCCTTGGTGGAGTGTAGAGCTTCTCTGAATCTGCATGTTTGCGCCAATTGGGGACCGGTGCTCTGGGGTTCGCAGCTGTTCGGTGTCGCAGTTGTAGATTTTTAGGCTTCCGATAACATCCACTTTCCCCTTCAAGATGGTGCGGTCTCCGCGTCCAAGTCAATCGCTCCAGGAGGGAACCCAGCAGTAGTGGGGGCTGTCTGGTCAGGGGAGCCCCATCCAGCAGTCCCCCACAGTCTCCTGAAGTGTAGCTGTCCCTCAGCTCACCAACAAACACTCCCCGTGCAACCCTCAGCTGTTCTTTCTATCTGCTCCGGGACAAGGCTCGGGATACGTCTGTTTATTCTGCCGCCATTTTTTTTTCTCCAGCTCAGTTTTAATGTCCCATGGGGCCTGGCTTTAGACCCTTCTCTACTGTTCTGTCTGCCACATCTCAGTTTCCTGTTAGGTAATCAGTACTGTGTTTAGTTCACAGTGATCCTCTGCTCCTCTGTGTCAGATGCCACAGCCTTGGTTTCAGACAGGCAAGATCAATCTGCCAGCTTTGTTTTTCTGCCTCCTTTCAGTCATATTTACACAAGCGTCTATTTCTGACACGGCCTCTGGGTGGCGGTGTTTCTGTATTAGTTTCTGGAACCAAATTGCCCCTCAACCCAGTCCCCAAGGGCTCGCTGGGTTTATTTCGAATCTTTGTGTCCTTGCCGAGCTCAAGGTTGGGTGTGGCTGCGCTGCTAGGAGGGCCCTGGTCTTCAGGAGAAAAATGTCTGTTCAGGGTTGGAGGGATCGGACTGTCCCAGAGCTGGCTTCCTAATTGCCTCTCCCTATTTTGCTCCCCAGCTTCTACAAAACCACCTTCCCCTGTTCCGCAGCCTCAGTGAGAGATTGTAATTGAAAAATCCTATGCTTTGGGTTTAGCAAGTAAAAGCAAGGAAAATATAAAGACAAAGCAACCATGCTGCTGTACATCTCCTCACCTCCGGTCCTGCGCAGCCAGTGCAGCACTTCAGGCTGCCTTTCTGGGTACAGCCTCCCACGGCTGTGGGCTTAGATGTAGAGTCCCTGGCTACCAGCAGCCCTGTGGACCCCCTTCCACAGTCGAGTGCTACACGAGTCCTCAAGGGACTCGGAGTTGGTGCAGTGCCATTTCCCACTGTTACTCTAGTCCCGGCTGCACGCATTTCTCCCTCCTGCCCAGAACCCCAATGTCACCATGCTCTAGGCGACCTCTGACTTTTCGGTCCATGGATTGTCTCATCAGCTGTGTTTAATTCGCCAATTCCAGGTGTATGTTATTCGATTCAGCTGTTTCTTCTCTTTGCTTCGTGAGAAGGCGCTGGACCTGTTCACCTTTTCGGCTGCCATTTTTGTCTCCCCCTGGACAAACTTTTTAGTCCCCTATGGCTGGGAAGGCTGGAGTCTCGGTGTTCGTGAGTTTGCAGCTGAGGCAGCTGTTCTCTGGCTGGTGTGGCTGTAGGGTCCCAGGTGGTGTCCTGAGGTGTCCCCGGTTGGAGGTGAGGCTAGGTTCCCTGGGAGAGATTTCAGCGATAGTAGAGGCTGCCCGGCTAGGGGATCCTGGTCCACCAGTCTCCAACAGTCCTGCGGAATAACTGTCCCTCACTCACACATACACACACGCCCCACGCATCCACACTCTCTCACTCACACTCTCTTCCTCACTGTTGTCGTATTGCTGCCATCTTGGGTCTCAATTTTGGTATTATATATTTTTCTAAACCAGGGGTGGGCAAACTTTTTGACTCGAGGGCCACAATGGGTTCTTAAACTGGACCAGAGGGCCGGAACAAAAGCATGGATGGAGTGTTTGTGTGAACTAATATAAATTCAAAGTAAAGGAGCGGAGGGGAGAGCAAGAGAACCCTCCGCTCTTTCAGCTCCGCGGGCCGGAGAGAACAGCTGAATGGGCTGGATCCGGCACGTGGCCCGTAGTTTGCCCACGGCTGTTCTAGACAAACAACTATAAACCTACTTTTGCTCACCCCGTATATTACATTTGGGTCTTTTTATGTATTTCACTTCTGCGCTCATTAGGTTTATATTTTCTTCTTACCTTCTTGAGAATATGAAGTATATTTATAATAGCTGGGTTGTTGATGTCTTTGCTAATTCCGTCACCTGTGCCATTTGTGGACCTGTTTCCATTGATTAATTTTCTCCTAGTTATAAATGACAAGGTCGTTCTACTATGGCTGGTGGAAACATGAATTATTACCAGCCCTGTGTGTGTAAGGGCTTTTTTTTTTTTTTTTTTTTTTTTTTTTTTGGCCTACTGCTTTTCAACATTCTTTTCCTGGTACTCATGCATGTCATTGCTCATTATTTAGCCAGAGACTTGGGGCTATCCCTCTTGGGATGCCCAGAACTCAAGCTCTCTTTCTCTCTTTGTAGCTCCCTGCTCTGTTGTATAGTTCCCATAGTCTCCCTGAACCTTCTGTCTCTGTTTCCCTCAAGGCCATGTGACCACTAGGCTCTATTCTGGTTACTTCTGTTTGCACTACAGTCTGGAAACTACCTCTATGCAGTATGTGGGAGCAGATTTAGGGCTCTTCTAGTTTCCCATCTTTTAGAGCTTATAGTACTGTGCTGCCTATTGCCCAGTGTCTGAAACCTTTAACATATTTTATCTTGTTTTCTTCTTGTTTAAGATAGAGTAAATCCAGTCTCAGATATACTTTCATAATCTAAAGCAGAAGTCCTCTCAGAATAGTTTAATTTGTATTTTTAAAAAATAAGTGAAGGTAAACATCCTTTCACATATCATGGGGCAGTTTGTCTAGCTTTTTTTGAAGAGCTTTCTACTCTTTATATCCAACCCATTTTTCCATGATATTGTTGGTCTTTTCATTCTCTGTTTGTGGAAGGACTTTACATGTTAAGGATATTAATCCCTTCTCTCTAATATGAAATGCAAAATTTCTCCTCAATTTATCATGTGTCTTTTTAACATATTTTGCTGTTGATATCTTTTCTGAGACTTTATGATGATTATGATACATTATTGTATCTCTGATTTCTTAGTACTGGAGAATTGGGTTGGTATTAGGCAAGGAGGAGGATTCAGAAGTTTATCTCACTGTGATTATTTGAAAAAATGGTTGAGCTAAGACAGGGGTGGGCAAACTTTTTGACTCGAGGGCCACAATGGGTTCTTAAACTGGACCGGAGGGCCGGAACAAAAGCATGGATGGAGTGTTTGTGTGAACTAATATAAATTCAAAGTAAAGGAGCGGAGGGGAGAGCAAGAGAACCCTCCGCTCTTTCGGCTCCGCGGGCCGGATAGAACAGGCGAACGGGCCGGATCTGGCCCGCGGGCCGTAGTTTGCCCACGGCTGAGCTAAGAAGTTCTGATTTATTCAGTATCTATATTAAGTTTTTGTGTAGTATAATGATATGATATATGAATGTTTTTCCAGGTAGCTACATGACTCACTCCCTAACTCCCTCAGAACTCTGCTCAATTAACTTTATCAGAAAGGTCTTCTGTAATCACCCTATTTGAAATGTTAACACTCTTACATATGTCTATCTTCTTTTTCTTTATTTTCCTCTACAGCAGTTATCACAATTTGACATGACACATATATTGCTAATTTATGTATTATCATTTGTGTTGTCCCCAATATGCTGGTACCATGAAGGCAAGGATTTTGGACTTTTAATACTGGTTGGCACATAGTAAGCACTCAGTTTGTATTGGTTAAATAATCAAATTTCTCTTTACATAGATTGTTCTGGGACCAATTGAAAGATGAACTGGAGAGAAAGGGAAACTTCAGAAAGAAGGAACAATTAAGTCCAACAATTAGGTCCCTTTACAGTGGTCTTATATGTAAGGTGGCAGGTTAGCTGGAGTGATAGCAGTGAGGGTAAAAGAGAAAAGAATATTGGGACTCACATTAAACAGAAGAAATGAGTCATCATTCTTATTTGTATTTGTAATTGTTAAGTAAAAAGGAAAATATTTGTATTTGGGTTATATTTTTAATATAGATATTAATAAAGCAAAAGTATAGATCAGCCGTGGGCAAACTACGGCCCGCGGGCCAGATCCGGCCCGTTCGGCTGTTCTATCCGGCCCGCGGAGCTGAAAGAGCGGAGGGTTCTCTTGCTCTCCCCTCCGCTCCTTTACTTTGAATTTATATTAGTTCACACAAACACTCCATCCATGCTTTTGTTCCGGCCCTCCGGTCCAGTTTAAGAACCCATTGTGGCCCTCGAGTCAAAAAGTTTGCCCACCCCTGGTATAGATGATTGAAAGTGAGTCTGAGTAGATGTTGTGACTTTTTTGTCCTTACAAAATGTTACTTTAAAAATATAAATATTACAGTGCCTAGTGGAAGTCATGCTGATTTTTCTGATGTATTGTTTTTCTTTCTTTTTTTTCTTTTAGAGCTTTGCTTCCTGTTTTACATCACAAATCTAAAAAAGGACCTCCCCGTCAAGCCAAATATGCTATTCATTGTATCCATGCAATATTTTCTAGTAAAGAGACCCAGTTTGCACAGATATTTGAGGTAAAGAGGAAAAGAATTTTTGTTGCATATGTTACAGTTAAAAAACAAATACTAATGATTTTACAGAATACAGAATGTTCGCATTTGGAGATACATCATTTTATAGTATAAACTAAGTCTTCAACTTTATTGATAGGTTCTGCTAAGCTAAGTGAAATGGTATATAACAAAAACAATTTTATTGTTGGCTGATTGATATAAACAAGAGTGAAGTTCCTGTGGCATCTCAAGAAAATGACATTATTTGAGGACCTGCTGTATTTTTAGAATTGCATCATTATAATTGCTATTAATGAATTCTTTGTGCCAACTAAAATTTAGATATCAAACAATTGTATAATACTTTTGACATTTATATTTATACATTATATATTATATTTATACCTTATACATTGTATTTATACCAATACATGTAGTATTAGGAAACCTTTATTAATAATATAATCCTATCACATACAAGGTTGGCTGGCTTTCTGAAAAAAGGTTTCATAGAAATATGTGACCTTTATGAGGTTACTATTAATCTAGGCTCTGGCCATTAATTTTGCTTTTTCAGAAATGATTTTACCATTTTATTGTGGAAAATTTTCACACTACTATAATAAACTAATTGAAACTAATTTACACTATCAGATTTTTGTCTATAATATAAACAGCATGCTGGAACTATGTGCAATGGAAGTATTGAGGGAAGTCATCAAGAACAGCAAAAAGTACATTCATGTAAATATACTATTTTTAAAAATCCTCACCCAAGGATATTTTTTCCATTGATTTTTAGAGAGAGTGGAAAGGAGGGAGGAGGGGGAAAGCAAGATGAACATCACATACCCCAACTGGGTTGGGGATGGAACTTGCAACTTAGGTATTTGCCCTTGACTGGAAATTGAACTCGTGACCTTTTGGGCCCAGGGCCGACACTGAGCAAAGGGGGCCAGAGCTAAATGTACATTTGATTAAATGAAGCTTTATATTGCCCTCATATGTTGGGAAAGAACAGTTCTATTGTTTTTTCAAACTTAGATTTCTTGGTTTTCAGTATGGGAGGATAGAGCATCAATTCTTCATTAAAATCTGTTATGGCCATAGCCAGCTTGGCTCAGTGGATAGAGTGTTGGCCTGAGGACCAAAGGTTCCCAGGTTCGATTCCAGTCAAGGGCATGTACCTTGGTTGTAGTCTCCTCCCCCGCCCAGGCCCCGGTAAAAGCGTTTGCAGGAGGCAACCAATGTGTTCCTCTCACATTGTTTTTTCTCTTTCTTTCACTCGCCTCAAAAATCAATGGAAAAAAATATCCTCAGATTATGATTAACAACACCAACAAAAATCTGTTATGAAAATTTCTAATCGCTAGTATATTTACTTTTTTCACATTCAAAAGATACAAAACAAATATCCAAATAGCAAAAAGTTTTGTGCTGCACCCCACTCCTATATCCCCAGCCACCTTGTTCCCTTTCTCAGAGGCAACCAATGTTATCAGTTTCTAATGTACTTTTTTGGAGAGGTTTTATTCATATACAAATAATATAAATACAGACATACACATTTTTTCTCCTACTCTTATACCAGTGATGGCATACTATAGTCACTCTTATGAATATTCGATTTTTAAAATTTAGCAATACACTTTACATATCATTCTGTATATTTATATGAGGAGCCTCATTCTTTTTCACTGAAAAATGAATATTATTGGTTGGGTTTCCTGTCAGAATAGTAAAATAATTTTATTAGTTATGAAATTCAATATTTAATGCTATGAAAATCCACAAGAATTGCATGTGACTATACATAATAAAAGCTTTTTCTTGCTCCTGAAAAAGACCAGTAGGATGTTTGGATTGTATTCTGACCAGTGGCTTAGGCACACTAACTCTTTTTAATTAATGGCTTCCCTTTAAGTCCCACTGAATCCTTGCTATTCAGCCAGCCAGTGAGTAAGGAGGGAAAATGTGGAGAAGACACACTGATCATACCTGCCTCAGTGTAGGCATGACATACCTCACTTTTACTCCCATTCTGTTAACCAGACTTATTCACATATCCTAATCTAACTGCCAAGGAGGCTGCACCTATAATCAGGAAGTAGAAAAGAAGAGGATATTGGTAAGCCCAGCTATCTCTAACATATTCATAGATGTGGTCATAAAATATATGATTCTTTGTGCTGAAATGTTTCTTTACCTACCTCTAAATATGACATGAGCAAAACCAAAAATATTTAAACATGCTTTCTAGACATAAATAACATGTGGAAGTTTAAATGTAAGCCTCAGCCTACTACCTATACCATGTATATGCATTGAAATTTTGTAATATTTTTAATTTGAAGATGAAATGTGTGAGCAGTTTATTTGCATACTAGAGGCCTGGTGCACGAATTTGTGCACCAGTGGGGTCCCTCGGCCTGCCTACAGGATCAGGCCGAAACCAGCTCACTGACATCCCCTGAGGGGTCCCGGATTGCGAGAGGACACAGGCCAGGCCAAGGGACTCCACTGGTGCACTATCAGGGCTGGGGAGGGACATGGGAGGTTGGCCAGCCTGAGAGGGACTGCGGTAGGGCTCCAGGGCATGTCCAGCCAGTCTCAGTCCCAATCGGCCAGACCCCAGCAGCAAGCTAACCTAATGGTTGGAGCATCTGCCCCCTGGTGGTCAGTGCACATCATAGCGAGCGGTTGAGCGGCCTTAGCATATCATTAACATATTATGCTTTGATTGGTTGAACGGATGAGCTGACACTTAGCATATTAGGCTTTTATTATATAGGACTTACAGAGTTGGATATATTTTCCTTTCCTCATTTTCTCAGCCTCTGCATAAGAGCCTAGATCCAAGTAATCTGGAACATCTTATAACCCCATTGGTTACTATTGGTCACATTGCTCTTCTTGCACCTGATCAATTTGCTGCTCCTTTGAAGTCTTTGGTAGCTACTTTCATTGTGAAAGATCTTCTCATGAATGATCGGGTAAGTTATTTATATCTTTTAGACTTGTGTGCTTCATAATGTTATCTTCTAAAATTTTACATAGCAAAGAGAGAAGTGAAATGACATAACACTTCCATTTGGCTACCTTATTTTAGGTTTTCTTATCTTATGCTATCTCTCCATTATAAGTAAAACAACATTGAAACATCTCTTTAGTTGAGCCAAGTTATGTAATCTGAAATACATTACTTGATAAATACAAAATATTACCTGATTCTGTCTGTTTTAAACTTTACAAGGATTTAATTTTTTATGACATCTCTTTTTAAAATGTGAAGACTGACAAGCTTGTTCGCAGTATGGTTGTCATGACAGTAGTTATTCCTTTCCCTGTATACAATAGTGAATTGATTAAGAGAGCTCTGAGAGGAAATATTAGGAAATAAATGATTTTTTTCTCTCTTCTGTTTGTGAGTACAGTTGTCCCCCCTCATCTGCAATTGCATTTTTTTTTTGCCATTTCAGTTACCCACACTCAGTTGCATTCTAAAAATATTAAATGGAAAATTCCAGAAATAAACAATTCATAAGTTTTAAATCTTGCATCATTCTGAATAGCCTGATGAAATATCTTGCTGTCCTCTGACCTGCCTGGGATGTGAATCATCCCTTTGTCCAGCGTCTCCACGTGGTACATACAGAACAATAAGATATTTTGGGAGATTGAGAAAGTAACCACATTCACATAACTTCTGTTACAGTATATTGTTACAATTGTTTTTTATTAGTTGTTGATATCTTACAGTGCCTGACATATAAATTAAACTTTATCATGGGTGTTATGTTTAGGAAAAAAAACAGAAATTTAGGGTGGGACAAAGGAGGTTTACAGTTTTGAGTATGTGAAACACAGAGTTTATATTATTTATTAATTATTATATTACTAGAGGCCCGGTGCATGAAAATTCATGCACTGGAGGGGCGGGTCACTCAGCCCAGCCTGCCCCTTCTCACAGTCCAGGAGCCCTCAGGGGCGGGAGGCAACCCGGCAATCAGGGGAAGGCGATGCCCCATCACACCTCTGCTGCTGCCACTGCTGGCAGCGCAAGCCTCGGCTGGTCCTAGTTACCTGCGCCTTGGGCCGGCCCTGGGGGGCTGAGGGGCTGAGGAGGCTGGGGGACTCCGGAGGCAAGCGCGCGGAGTGGCTGGGCGCCTGCCACCCTGGCAGGGCTGAGGGGACTGGGCGCCACCATCTTGTTGCTGTGGGTGCCGCCATCTTTGGGGGTGTGGCAGTCAATTAGCATATTCCCTCCTTATTGGCTGTGGGTGCCACCATCTTTGAGGGCAGGGCAGTCAATTACCATATTCCCTCCTTATTGGCTGTGGGCACTTCCATCTTTGTGATGGCGTGAGGGTCAATTAGCTTATTCCCTTTTTATTAGATAGAATTTTCCATGCAAACAACTGTAGGCCTACTTTTGCCCCAGTGTATATGCTAGCCACTAGTCACATATAGCTATTTAAATTTTGTTTAAATAAACTAAGTATAATTATAAATATATTCACATATCTCAAGCGCTCAGTAGCCACATACAAATAGTATTAGCACAGAACATCTCCACCATCTCAAAGAGTTCTATTGGACAGTTGCTCTAGAAACTTTATTGTTTTAATTTTTACATTTAAATCTAGTTTATTTGGAATTAATTTTTGTATATGGTATGAGATAGATGTCCAGATTCATTTTTATTTCCATCTGACCCAGCACCATTTATTGAAGACTTCCTTCCCTGCTGCATTTTTTATAAAAGACATGAAATTCACATAACATAAATTAGCTATTTTAAAGTATACAATTCAAGTAGCATTTAGTACATTCACTATGTTGTACAATCACCATGTTTATCTAGTTCCAGATCATTTTCATTAAGTAGTCACTCCCTAAATATTTCCTCCTGCCTCTGGCAACCACCAATCTTCTTTTTGTCCAAATGGATTTACCTGTTCTGAATATTTCCTATAAAGAAAATCATACAATATGTGACCTTGTGTCTAATTTCTAATGTTTTTGAGGTTCATCTTCATTGTAGCATGTATCAGTGCTTCATTTCATTTTATGGATGAATAATATTCTTTTGCATGTGTTTACCACAATTTGTTTATGCATTCCTTCATTGTTGGACATTTGGATGGTTTGCACCTTTTGAATTTACAATTCACTATTGTGAATAGTGCTGCTATGAGTTTTGTGTCTGTGTATTTGTTTGCATATCCAATTTTAGTTCTTTGGAGTACATACCTAGAAGTAAATTTGCTGGATAATATGGTAATTTTATGTTCAAGTTTTGAGAAACTGCCAAACTGTTTTCACAATGGCTACACCATTTTACCTTCCCACCAGCAGTGTACAAAAGTTTTAATTTCTTAACATCCTTACCAACTTGTTATTTTCTTTTAATTTGATTATAACTATAACCGTCCTGCTGAATATGAAGTGGTTTTGATTTGCATTTTCTAATGACTAATGAAATTGGCTTCTAATGTACTTTGTAGCTATTTCTATATCTTTTTTGGAAGAATGACTATTCAAATCCTTTGACCTTTTATTGCTTTGTTTATCCTTTTGTTGAGTTGGAATAGGTCTTTATATATTCTAGATACAAGTCTCTTATCAGACTTATATCTGGAATATATATGATTTGCAAATATCTTCTCTCATTCTGTAGATTGTCATTTCACTTATTCAAGTTGTTCTTTAATTTTTAAAAATTGATATATGTACATCATTATATTACATTTAGATGTACAACATAATGATTCAATATTGTATGTATTGTGAAACAATCAGCACAATAATTATTTTTCTGTGGTGAGAACTTATGATATCTATTCTGTTAGTAGTTTTCAAATATATAATAAAATATATATAATAAATAGGTAAAGATATAAAATATATAAATTTAAAAACGTATAATATTCAGAGACTTATTTATATTATAACTGGAAGATTGTACCTTTTGATCCGATTCACCCATCCCTCAGCCCCTGCTCTTGCAACTACCAATCTGTCCTCTGTATCTAAGTTGGGTTTTTGTTGTTGTTGTTATTGTTATTTGGGTTTTGTTCTATTTCTGTGTTTTTAGATTTCACATGTAAGAGATATCATATGTTAAAAATTAACAGAGGTAGACTATGGCTTACATCCTATCTAATAAAGAGGGAATATGCAAATTGACCATCACACCATCACAAAGATGGTGGCGCCCATAGACACAAGATGGTGGCGCCCAGTCCCCTCAGACCCTCCGGAGTCCCCTCATCCCGGGGGGCGGCAGCCTCACTGTTTGCCTGCTGCCAGAGTCCCCCAGTCCTTTCAGCGCTGCTGGGGGATTGCAGCAGGCACACGGAGTCCCCCAGTTCTTTCACAGAAAATGGGTTGCCTCAAAAGTTGGTTAAGCTTCTTAGGACAGAAAGCAGTCAAAAATCTTTGAAAAGGGAATTCCAATATTTATAAAAGTTTGGACTAGACAATTCAAGGTTATTTCCAGTACAACCTTCTATAATATTGTGATATTAACATTCTTAATTCACATAGTACCAGCTGTATTTTATGTAAGTAGATATTATTTAAAGGAATGGCCATTACTATTAAAACAACTCATAAAACCACACTGTTTGTATGTCAAGGACATTCTGTGTGATTTTCCTAATGGCTGGAGTTAATGCCCCTAATTGGGCAGTCGAACATCCCCCGAGGGGTCCCATATTGGAGAGGGTGCAGGCTGGGTTGAGGGAATTTTGTGCACTGGGCCTCTAGTACACACAGAAAGGAAACACCCGCAGGAGTTGTTTTATTGTTGTTTTCAGGACAAATGATAAACTATAGCTGAGAATTGAATTTACAGTGGCAGCCAGGAAATTAAATTAAGATGACAAAAATAGCCGAAACCGGTTTGGCTCAGTGGGTAGAGCGTCGGCCTGCGGACTCAAGGGTCCCGGGTTCGATTCCGGTCAAGGGCATGTACCTTGGTTGCGGGCACATCCCCAGTGGGGGGTGTGTAGGAGGCAGCTGATCGATGTTTCTCTCTCATCGATGTTTCTGACTTTCTATCCCTCTCCCTTCCTCTCTGTAAAATATCAATAAAATATATTTTAAAAAAAAACACAAAAAAGATGACAAAAATGCTGATCCAATCTTGGAAGCATTGAGATCCCATTTTACCCACAGCTGATAATGTGTAGTTTCTAGAGGCAGCCTATGAAATAGAAACCAAATACCAGCTCAGATAACCCTCTGGCAACAGGACAGGTATCTCTAAAATCCAGCAGAAAATTTATATAAAGCTTAAAAAGCAGTTCTTTGGTTGAGAAGTACCTTCAAAGTATAAAGTGGAAAAATGAATCACAGTAAACATATTATGCTAAAATTTCTGAACTAAGGATGTCAAAAAGACCCCAAAGAAGCAATATCTGATATGAGTAGTAGCATTGCAGATGACTGAAAGGGGAGATTTTTCAATAAATTGTGTTATCCTATGGGAAGTAAAAAGAAATGGAACCCTTAAATCACAGCATACAGAGAAACCAATCAATTCCAGATGGATTAAATTTTTAGGGCATGTTAAAAACCTTAAAAGTTTTAAAACAACATACAGGAGACTTTTTATGACATTGAAATAGGAAAGGATTTTTTAAATAAGATGTAAAAAATATTAACTACAAAAAGAATGGCCAATTTAGCTACATTATAATTGATAACGTTTGTTCAAATGACACCATAAAGGGAGTAAAAGACACACCATAAATGAGATTTTATGCATTTTATGAAGGTATTGCAACATGTACCTGAAAAAAAGTATTAATATATGTAAAGATTACCTCTGGAAAAAAGGCAATCCAGAAAAAAAAGACATCAAAAGGATTTTGGAAAGGAGGCAACATGAAATTGGTGACTAGACATATAAACTTAACTAGAGGCCTAGTGCACGAAATTCATGCACAGGTAAGGTCCCTAGGCCTGGCCAGCGATCAGGGCCTATCAGGTTCCCTACCTCCCCACTTTCCCCTTCCCTCACCGCCCATACGCTGCCACCACCACCATGCGGTTCCTGGCCTCCCCGCCTCCTCCTTCCATTGCTCCCTCAGCATCCTGCTGCCACCGCTGGTTGCCCACCATGTTCCATGCCGCCCTCTGGTGGTCAGTGCATGTCATAGCGAGCGAGTGAACTCCTGGTCAAACTCCTGAGGGGACCATTTGCATATTAGCCTTTTATTATATAGGAATAATAACCAGGGAAATGCAAATTAAAACTATAATAAGACACTACATCAATCAGATAGGAGAAATTAAGAAATATGACAAGAATTGGTGTTATATACTGCTGATAGGAGGAAAATAAGTTTTAACGACCATTTTGAAAAATATTTTGACAATAAAATTAAATGCATGTACACACTGCTATTTCATCAGTTTTACTCGTATGACTATAACCTAGAGAAATTCTTGCTAATAGTATCAGGATGCCTCTATAAGAATATTTATAGGAAAGAAATGGAAATATTCCAAATGTCCACTAAGAGAATAAATAAATTGAGTTATTTTGCATGATATAACACAGAATAACAAATGAATGAACTACAGTTAGATTTAATAACAAGGACTATTCTAAGAAACAAATGTGTAATATAAGCAAGTCACCTAGAACAGTGGTCAGCAAACTCATTAGTCAACAGAGCCAAATATCAACAGTACAGCGATTGAAATTTCTTTTGAGAGCCAAATTTTTTAAACTTAAACTTCTTCTAACACCACTTCTTCAAAATAGACTTGGCCAGGCCATGGTATTTTGTGGAAGAGCCACACTAAAGGGGCCAAAGAGCCGCATGTGGCTCACAAGCCACAGTTTGCTGACCACTGACCTAGAATATATACAGTATAACGTAGCTTATGAGCCTCAAGAACTAGCAAAACTAAACAAGTATGCTGTTTAGAGAGATATATTTGGTAAAGTCGTGTTTTGTTTTAGTTGGGAATTAATAAACCCAAAATTCAACACAGTGCTTACCTAAGGCAGAAAAAATACAGGGAGGTTTAGCGAGTAATAAAGCCATGTATTAAGAGTTCATGGGTGTTCATTGTCGTATTATAAAACAAGTGATACAAATGTTATATACATACAGGGGTGGGCAAAAGTAGGATTATGGTTGTATGTGAAACACAATTTATTCTTGTGTTATTATTTATTACTAGAGACCCAGTGCACGAAATTGGTGCATGGAGGGGGGTGTCCCTCAGCCCAGTCTGCACCCTCTCCAATCTGGGACCCCTCCAGGGATGTCCCACTGCCCGTTTAGGTCCGATCCTGTTAGGATCGGACCTAAACGGGCAGTGGGACATCCCTCTCACAATCCAGGACTGCTGGCTCCCAACTGCTTGCCTGCCTGCCTTCCTGATTGCCCCTAACTGCTTCTGCCTGCCAGCCTGATCATCCCCTAACAACTCCCCTGCCAGCCTGATTGATGCCTAATTGCTCCCCTGCCAGCCTGTTTGCCCCTATCTGCCCTTCCCTGCAGGCCTGATCACCCCTAACTGCCCTCCCCTGCAGGCCTGGTCACCCCTAACTGCCCTCCCCTGCAGGCCTGGTACCCCCCAACTGCTCTCCCCTGCAGGCCTGGGTCCCTCCCAACTGCCCTTCCCTGCAGGCCCAGTCATCCCCAACTTCCCTCCTCTGCTGGCCTGGTTACCCCTAACTGTCCTCCCCTGCAGGCTTGATTGCCCCCAACTGCCCTCCCTTGCAGTCCTGGTCCCTCCCAACTGCCCTCCCCTGCTGGCCATCTTGTGGTGGCCATCTTGTGTCCACATGGGGGCAGGATCTTTGACCACATGGGGGCAGCCATCTTGTGTGTTGGAGTGATGGTCAATCTGCATATTACTCTTTTATTAGATAGGATAGAGGTCTGCTGCATGGGTTGGGGCCAGCTGGTTTGCCCTGAAGGGTGTCCCGGATCAGGGTGGGGGTTTCCTTGGGGCATGGGCGGCCTGGGCAAGGGGCCTGTGGTGCTTTGCAGGCCGGCCACGCCCCCCGGTGACCTAAGCGAAGGCCCTGGTATCTGGGATTGATTTATCTTTTACAATTGAAACTTTGTAGCCTGGAGCGGAGCCAAGCCTTCTGCTCGCTCCGTGGCGGCAGCCATTTCTGTTGGGATTTATTTATCTTGTATAATTGAAACTTTGTAGCCTTAAGCGGAGGCCAAAGCAGGACAGGGCTGCAGAAGCTTGGCTTCCTCCATTGCCGGGGGCAACCCTAGCCTCCTGCTCTCTCCAGCTCTGTTTCTGCCGCCATTTCTGTTGGGATTTATTTATCTTCTATAATTGAAACTTTGTAGCCTGGAGTGGAGGCCTGGGCCAGCAAGAGCAGGCGGAAAGCTTGGCTTCCTTCATCGCTGGGGAAACCCAAGCCTCCCTTCTGCTCTCTCCGTGGCCGCAGCCATCTTGGTTGGGTTTTTTTGCATATTCACTCCTGATTGGCTGGTGGGTGTGGCTTGTGGGCGCGGCAGAGGTACGGTCAATTTGCATATTACTCTTTTATTAGATAGGATTGTATTATTTGTATTACAACTGTAAACCTACTTTTGCCCAACCTTGTATATTCCTTTGTACAAATATAACATAAAATAAAACAAATAAATGCATTTAAAAAGGTGAAAGTTCTGTTTCTGACAAGAACTGACTAGGTTGTCTTGAACCTATATTCCCACTGGAACAAATAAAAAGAATGGACAAACTAATTTTAAATATCAGTTTGAAGGCAACAGAGATACACCAATACACCAAAGCAATGAGATTTGGCAGGGCAAAGTTTCTAAAGAGATTTGAAGTTGGTGCTCTGATGGTTTTGCTTACACATGTGATAGCTTATACACATGATAGCTGACTGAAGATGAAAGGCTGAGAGGTGGATAAATACTTTAATCACTGTTAACAAGCTGAAAGGAAAAAAAAAATTACAACTATGAGCCCAATAAAGAGTAGAGCCCTTGTTAAACACCCTAAACTTTAAAGTGGATGATGTTTGCAGAGTTTGCCTCCTGGATCCTGTTGTCAGAGGGTTTGATTTCTGTTTCCTAGGCTGCCTCTGGAAATAACACACGAGCTGGGAGTAAAAATGGGATCTGCAGGCTTCCAACGTTGGGTTCAGTGTTTCTGTCACCTTAACTTGATTTCCTGGCTGCCACTGTAAATTCACATCTTTCATTAGCTGCAGTTTATCATTTCAAGATTATTCTGTGATTGTGCTGTTGGGGGCGTGGGTGAGGGGGGTGTTTCTTTTCTGTGCTTGTAGGGAGACAAACCTTCTAGCTCTGTTAATTTTTTTTACTGTATATTTTGTGTTTTTCAAAAATTTTCTATAATTTGGTCTCCTTTGGGGCCTCATGTTTTTTAGCTGTGTGTGTGTGTGTGTGTGTGTGTGTGTGTGTGTGTGTGTGTTTGTGTGTGTGTGTGTGGCCATTTTGTTGGGACTTAGCTTTGAAAATATTAATGCTTTTTTTCTGTTATCTTGAACTGTAAACCTTTTCAATTTTTCCCCTGCTCAAGGTTCTTTGTGTATATCTTTCTCCTTATTTAAGAACTACACTTTATGGTTTCGTTGATTTTATCCTAGACCTTGTCAAGTTGCCTTAAATAATTGAATCAGTCTCAAAACGGGTTTTTATGGGAGTGTATGTAGGATGTTAAAGTCAATCCACCTCCACCCAGAGAGACCCAACTGATGAGGATGTATAATTGCTGAATGTGGGTGCTAGTGAATTATGCCTTTCAGCCTTTTTGAGTAATAGGGTTAGAAAGGAGTGTTTTTCCCCCCTACATATAATAACTGTCACTCCAGAAGATACAGATTTCATTCATTCACTATATATTAATTGAACATGAGAATTCATGTTCACATTGTAAAGTCCTTAATTTTTGTTTAGCTTCCAGGAAAAAAGACAACTAAGCTTTGGGTTCCAGATGAAGAAGTTTCTCCTGAGACAATGGTCAAAGTGAGTAATGTATATAGATTTCTTTATTTAAGTACATTTAATATATTTTTAATATAGGTGTTAAAATTTCTATTCCTGTTACCAAGTTGGCTATTAAACCATTTGAGTTTTTATATTTATAGTATGACATTAACTCATGTACTGTGAGAGTATAAGGCAATGATGAGAAACCCAAGGCCTTGAGGGCAGCTGCATGTAATCTAATTTGAGAGGGGAAGAAAAAGAGTTTGTAAACTACCTCCATGTTGCTGCTTCTTAGATATCAACCATCAAATGGCAAAAGACAATGCTGGTTTTCTTATGTACTTTCTGCTGGTCAGTAAAAATGGTTATTCGGATTTGAAGACTGTTTATCTTTCCCAAAGGATTTGATAAAACTTTTTATTTTGATTTTTTTTGTAGACTTCACCTCAATACACCGCCCAAGATGTGAAGGCCATGAGCAAATACAATAAATATTGTTGTTTTTCTAGTTGTAATTTCTTATAAATATTTTCAGAAGCGGTGTTTATGTTCCATATTATTAACTACTTTATCACATTATTCCAGCTTAGATTCTGATAGACCTTTAGAGCATCCCTTCCTTTATCATTGAACTAGAGGCCCGTTGCAGGAAGATTCCTGCAAGAATAGGGCTTCCTCGGGGCTGTTCCTGCACGAAGAGGGCTTACTGCGGCCTGAGCAAAGCAGAGAAGGGAGCAAAGCCCGTCTTTGTAACTTTGTCCGCTCCGCTGCCTTGCTCCCACCCGTCTCCGCTGCTTCGCTCCCTTCTGCAGTGCTTGGCTTCCTTCTACGCTGTCTTCTGTCTTCACTCCGAGCCTGTGTATGCAAATTAACTGCCATATTTGTTGGGTTAATTTGCAAACTTGCTCCTGATTGGCTGGTGGGCGTAGCGGAGGGATGGTCCATTTGCATGTTTCTCTTTTATTAGTGTAGATGATGCTTGATTCGTTCAAGTTCCAGTATAAATCTGTTTTCTTAGCATTGGTCTCAAGCAGCAGTTTTGTATGGTTGAGCAGCACTGGACTGGAAGGCGGGCCACCTGCACTTAAGTTCATAATTACCAAATGAAACAGGAAAGGCATTTTAAGGGTGTCTGGACCATGCCACTGCAGAAGACAAGACCCACTCAGTCCCTGTGTCTTAGAGCTGTAAAAAGCTAAGATAATATGTGAAGAAAAGAAGTAATATGCATCCCTTCAAAAAGGCAAATAACTTAGGTACTTCATAATTATAAAAACAGTACAAATGTAAGGTGGTATCATCTATTAGACACCACAGATTGAATATAATTTGTAGTTTGGAGCTTAACTTTTTTGCCTAGCATAGTTAGTATGATTTTACTGAGGGTTATAAAGTGTAGAGTGTATGTTGGGGAAAATGAAAAACACACACACACACACAAAGTCTTTTGTTAAACCATTCATTTGTCAATTACCTAGAAGGTGAGGGATGTTTAATATTAAACATTCAAAGTTATCTTCATAGATATAGAAAAGAATAATTCCTTTTTCTTTTCCTTTTTTTCCTCCAAAAAGGCATCGATGAAAAGCATATTTTTTTAAATTAAGCTTGATACAGAATTTCTTTAAAATGTAGCAATGTTTTACTTGTCAATTTGTCTTTTAAATAGATACAGGCGATTAAAATGATGGTTCGATGGCTACTTGGAATGAAGAATAATCACAGTAAATCAGGAACTTCTACTTTAAGATTGCTAACAACAATATTGCATAGTGATGGAGACTTGACAGAACAGGGGAAAATTAGGTATAAATTACTGTTTTAAGTTACTTGGATTGCATAGTATTTCAAATCTGCTGTAATCATTGCTTAGTTCAGTTTCTTTTAAAAAAAGAAACTATATTTTTATTGTAATATGCTTTTGTACGGTGGTTATTTGTGCAAGGTACTACTATATACACTAATTATTTTGAACAAAACATCTTCACATTAGCTTTTCAAAGTTTTGAAAAGCTAATGTGAAGATGTTAGTGTACCAATAAGTACCGATATTTTATGTTCTCGTTAATTAATGTCTAAAGGGAAAAAAGCAGACTGGGTAGAAGACAGCTTATTGAATCGATTCCAGAAGTATAAATATGTACAAATTAAAAAAAAATACTTGATGTAAATTATTTAAAATACATACTTTTTTGTTTTGTTTTGCTTAAAAGATATAGAATAGTGATTGGTAACAGACTCTTGGTCCTAGATTCAAATTCTGGCACCATCACTTACTAGCAAAAGGACCCTTACCAAGTTACTTTAACCTCTCTGTACCTCATTTTCCTCATAGAGAATGACTAGATATACCCTGTCTCACCTAGCTATTATGATGATTAAATAAGTTAGTATATTTAAGGTGTTTAAAACACTGCCCAGCACATAGTAAGTATTTAGAAGTACTGGTGATGGCAGTGGTTATTATGACAAGGTTAGCTAAAATTTAGAAATTTGTCTTCTGTGTTATTTATTGGCTTTTTTTGGGTAATAAACATAAGAGAATAACTTTTCTCATCTTAATATATCTAGTGTAAAGACTTTAATGGCAAAGTATATAAAGATGACTGTCAGCTGCTTTCTCCCTTTCTTCATTTCTTGTATTTTTGCTCATACTGTACTTTTTGCATAGACAGTTAAAAGGAGCACATTTTTATCAAACAAACCAAGTAAAAATAAAACTTGGTCAAGCATTCCACATGTACAACTCATTTATGTACATTTTTTCAGTCTAATTAGTTGTCTTTACCTCTCTATTCTTATAATTCATACTAGAGGCCCAGTGCACGAATTCGTGCACCAGTGGGGTCCCTCGGCCTGGCCTGTGGGATTGGGCCAAAACCAGCTCTCCAACATCCCCCAAGGGGTCCTGGATTGTGAGAGGGCTCAGGCCAGGCCGAGGGACCCCACCGGTGAACAATCGGGGCCTGGGAGGGATGCGGGAGGTTGGCCAGCCTGGGAGGGACCGTGAGAGGGCTCCAGGACGTGTCCAGCCTGTCTCTCTCAGTCCCCATCGGCCGGACTTCAGCAGTAAGCTAACCTACTGGTTGGAACGTCTGCCCCCTGGTGGTCAGTGCATGTCATAGTGAGCGGTTGAGTTACCTTAGCATATCATTAGCATATTACACTTTGATTGGTTGAACGGTTGACCAGACACTTAGCATATTAGGCTTTTATTATATAGGATATGCCAGTGTTCAGGATTTACATAATAATTGGAGAAGAACATTTTTCTCTAGTATTAATACATTTTTATCTCTTAAATTTATTAATAATATTATTCATGTGCATATTTAGATCTTTCACCTGTTATTTTTCATGGTATTCCTTAACAAAATTAAATGTGTACTTGAATTCTGCAAATGTGTGTGACTTATGTTGGTTTTGCATTTTTAAATAAGTTTTATATAGAAATCTGGTTTTCAAAATAGTAGTTGTGAAGTATTTATTTATAGTTGTTTATTTCTTTTTATAAGCTCAAGAAAGACTTTCCTTTAGCAGTGGCTGAGGGATTTACCTCAAAACAGCTCTTAGACTATTGCTGTAGATGAACTGAAAGGCATCCCTATGTCATGTAACTTCAGAACTTTGTTTTTAGAATTTACTTTTTTTAAAAAGTAATTGTTTATTTTTTAATTCCAGTTGTTGTACTATATTGTATTAGTTTCAGATCTACAACCCAGTGGTTGGACATTTATATAACATAAAGTTATTTTGGCTGGGAGGACTGGCCACCAGGGAGGATCTGCTGTGCAGGGGCCAAACCCACGAAGCAGGACTTGCTTCCCTCGACTTTTTTCTGTTGTAGGTGGTTAGGGGGTGGGTGGTCTTTGGCGTGGTCTGAAGCTATCCACTGGGTTTGTTGGCTCTGAGGTCTGTAAGCCAAGGTCATCTGCTGCCCGTGCCCTGCCCCAAACCATGAGCTACAAAGTGATATGCAGATGGCTGCTACTTGTGCTGGGCTTGGAGGTGTCCAGGAGAGGCCACTGTGCAAATCAGGACCAGCTGCCAATAGTGACAGCCTCAGGCCACTTAGCAAGGGGCAGAGAGCACGCCAAGGCCAGCTGCTGCTTGTTTGAGAGATTTTAAGAAAATCTGCAGCAGTAGCCAAGACAGCCCGTTTGTATGGGAAAGCCACTGAAAATGGCCTGGGTAGGCCCACAAATTGGTGAGGTGGGGACTCAGGATTACCAGGGCTAGAAAACAGTGTTAGCCAGGTTGGTGGAGACTGAGAATCAACCCTGCTTGTGGGCTCTTTTGGGAGGGCTCAGCAAAGGAACAAAGACCTCTGTCTGCATTTTTGTCTGGGAGAATGCTGTCCCTCTAGACCTCCCCCTTGTGCCAGACAATTCAGTTCCTTTCTGTTTGTTCCTGGAACTTTACCAGCTGCTGCCCCAGTGCTGGAGCTCAGAGCAAGTGAGTTTGAATGTGCTCAGGCCTTTGAGAGGAAGGCATGGGACTCCAGTAGCTCTCTGTCTCACTCAGCCATAATCCCCACTGATTTTCACAACCAGATGTAATGGGGACTTCTCACCCTCACCCCACACTGAAACCCTGAGCTGGGGAGCCTGGTATAGAACTGGGACTTCTAAGGGGGGGAACCTCCTCAGTCAAAATAATTTCTCCCAATTTTCAATTGCCAAAGGTGGATGTGGGACCAACTTGTTCTGCATTTCGGCCCCTCCTACCAGTCCCAACGTTGCTTCTTCTTTTATATCCTTAGTTGTTGGATTTCTGTTAGGTGGTTTTGAATAATGGTTGTTCTGTATTTAGCTATGATTTTGATGTGGTTGTGGGAGGAGGAGAGTACCTATTTACTACTCCATCTTAACCAGAAGCCTCAGAACCTTGTTAATGTTGTCATGCATTTGGTTAGTATTTTTACATAATCTTAGAAAAATAAAGGAAGGGTCTCAAACCAACTAGATCAGTGGTCGGCAAACTCCTTAGTCAACAGAGCGGCAAACCGACCACGGTTTGCCGACCACTAAACTAGATCATTAGATCTTGGAAAACTAAGTTACAACTTTCCCTCCTTACATTAGTGCCAGATCCCTGTACTTCATCTAGTACACTATATTATGAAGGGTTATTTAGATGTATTTACTAGTCAAGAATTTACTATTCTTTGAGATGTGTCCCATTTAGCAGAAGTTTTCTTTTTTTTTTTAATATATTTTATTGATTTTTTACAGAGAGGAAGGGAGAGAGATAGTTAGAAACATCGATGAGAGAGAAACATCCATCAGCTGCCTCCTGCACACCCCCTACTGGGGATGTGCCCGCAACCAAGGTACATGCCCTTGACTGGAATCGAACCTGGGACCCTTCAGTCCGCAGGCCGACGTTCTATCCACTAAGCCGAACCAGTCAGGGCTAGCAGAAGTTTTCTTAAACATAGAAGGAGCCTCTTGGTAATACTTGAAAAGTTGGATTCTAGCTGAAAATAGTAATGTTTTATTCACTATACCTGCTTTCATTCTACTTCTTTAATACTTAACACAGTAGTTTTAGTTGACTAATAAGCATGTTAGGACATTTTTATGCCTAATTTGTAAACAAACACATATCTGTATATATATATAAAAGCCTAAGGACAGAATAACCGGTCCACCAGTTGCTATGATGCACACTGATCACCAGGGGGCAGACACTCAACGCACAGGATCAGGCTCCCTCCTGTCTAGATCGGGCCTTTGGGGATCAGGCTCCCTCCTGTCTAGACTGGGCCTGCAGGGATCGGGCTCCCACCTGTCTGGGTTGGTCCTGCCGGGACAAATAATCCATAATGGAAGACTTAAGACCTAACAACTAAACATACGAATAATAGGCTTGGCTACAAGCTGTTTTTGTAGGAGAGAATTACTTGACTTTAGCACACTTATGTTCAGGAGAAGAATTTTTTAGTATTAGACATCATATTCCAAAGTTAAATAAATATAGTATGTTTTCAGCATCACTAAACTGTTTTATAACTTTTTTTTTTTTTTTTTTTTTTTTTTTTTGGCTAGAGGATTTTGTAAAATTAGCTATACAAAGCAGGAATGTTTTTGTGCACATACTTAGAAATCTAATTTACATTCTTTCTTGCTTATTTTTCAGTAAACCAGATATGTCACGTCTGAGACTTGCTGCTGGGAGTGCTATTGTGAAGCTGGCACAAGAACCCTGTTACCATGAAATCATCACATTAGAACAGTATCAGCTCTGTGCATTAGCTATCAATGTAAGGAAAAAGGCTATATAGAACATGACTTGATATGGTCTTTGACTTAAGAAGTCCACCATGATATAGAGATAAAAATATTGAACGTTTATGTCTCCTTTTGAAAAATTTATGTGAGAAACATTTTAGAGTTCTAAAACTAACACTTGAATTTGGGCTTGCTAACATAGTACAGTTGACTGTTGTTATTTGCAGTAGTTCTGCAAAGTCACTCCAAGCGCTGAATTAACAAATACTGAACCATTGCTCATAGGGGAAATACAGGGGTGGTTCCTGCATACCTCAAGTCACAACATTTTTATCAGTCAGTCATCCTTAACCTTGTTTTATATGTATTTATATTTAAAGGCACCTTAATATTTAGTTGTTTTTTTATTAAACTCATGGCCAGCAGCACTATAACTCATGCCTGAGTGAAGCCTATTTAACAGACATTTTCTCCATAATGTACATCCCAGCCTTCTTGCTCTTAGAATCAGTAAATAGCATTTCAGCACTATGCTTAGAAGCTAAATTAACAACAAGGTCATTAACAAAAATGTGAAAAATGAGGCACTATATAGACCACCAAAAGGACACTTGTTTGTAATATGAGAGCTGAAACAACAAGGCGGAGCATTGCCTTGTTCAGCCTCAGTTGAACATGTGTCAGGTGATTCTCATATTTTGCTGCTTAGTGCATTAACTCGGGAATGACCATGAAAGCATTGCAAGTATTGATTTTGAGGTTGCAATTAAATTTTAGTGAGTTGGTAAATTCACAAATGCAGAATGTGTGAATAATGAGGCTTGAATGTATTTAGTTTTTAAAAGGGAGAGAAAAGTATAGAAATTTATCATTTCGCTAGAGGCCCGAGGCACAGAATTTGTGCAAGAGTAGGTCTTCCTTTCCCTGGCTGCCGGCACCAGCTTCCCTCTGGCACCCCGGACCTGGGCTTACCTCACAGCCCCAGCTTCGTCCAGAAGGTCATCTGGTCTAATTACCATATTACACTTTTATTATTATAGACTAGAGGCCCAATGCACGAAATTCGTGCAAGGAGCTTGGTCCTCGCAGCCATGGTGGCTTGCCTTGGCCCTCACAGCCCCGGCTTCGTCTGGAAGGTCATCCGGCTGTACGGTCTAACTAGCATATTACGCTTTTATTTTAGATAAGGACATGGTATAGATTAATTTTAAATCAGAAACATTCTTTATTAGTGAGTGAAATTTTCCAAAAATTAGAATAACATAATATTTGAACTATATCATTTTAGAAGTTTTTTTCTTAATATGTTTTTATTGATTTTTTAGAGACAGTGAAAGAGAGAGAGAGACAGGCAATGATATGAGAGAGAAACAATGATAGGTTGCCACCTGGATGTACCCTGACTGGGAATCAAACCAGCAACCTTTTGGTGCATGGTAAGATGTTCAACCAACTGAGCCACACTGGCCAGGGCACTTTAGACATTTTTAGCATCATTTAAGAAAATTAAAGAAAATGGACTTACATAATAGTAAAGATGATATTCCAGTAAGAGTTTTTTATTCATAATTTGGTTATATTATACTTACTTTTGCTGTTCTTTTTTGGCATTTACTTCAGGGATTATTGTAATTTTTTTCCACTTCCCCTTCTTTCTACTACTTATTTTTAAATTGCAGTTTATAAGCAATCATGTTTGTTTTTATTATAATCATGTTGTCAATTTCTGGTACTTCAGTCTTTAAAAGTTATTCCAGATCCTACATATTTTGTTCTACTTTTAGTGTTGGTGTTCAGATTAGACTAAACCATTTGAAAAATGAGATTTTTGGTGAGCCCATAATTTTCTGATTTAGTTTTCCCCATTTAATTTTGGAGATCATCTTGTTTTGCAAGAGAAAACAACCTATATAACTATTTTTTTAAACTGGCAATACTTGCATTCTGTTGATTTATCAGGTTGTTGGTCTGATATTTTTTAGGGTAATGTTGCTATCAGTATTGAAGTAGAAAATTTTTTAAAAACCAAGAAAATATGGAAATATGTAGACAGAAGGGCTTTGAAACTTACTGAGTGCAAACCATTTGTTAAATGTCCATTATGTATGAGAATTACTCATGCTTATTAACTTCTAGAGACTTTCTTTTCTAGCATAGTATTTGTTATATATTAAGGTGAAAGTTGTAAGATTGCTCTGGAATTTTGTTGACTGTAGAACATGTTAATGGTTAAATTTAATTATTAACATATGGTTGGTTACCTTATTTTCTTCTAAATGAAACTTTTCTCTAATCCTTTAAACTACATCTCTTCTTTTTAAACCTCCAATCCTCAAGAAAGAGTAATCTATATGTTTGTCTCTCTTACACTGTTATCCTCTCACTCCTCACTAATCATTTGGCTTCATTGTTTTCCAAAAATGCTCTATTGAAGTTCCAAATCCAATAAAATTGGTCCTCATTGTACATCTCCTTTCTGTATCATTTGACACAAGTTATTGTGTCTTTATTCTTGAAACTCTCTTTGGCTTCCATCTCCTGATTTTTTTGTTGTACTTCTCTGACTACATTTTCTGGCTATTCTCTTTTCCTTTAAATGTATGTGTTCTATGAGGATCTGTTCATGACTAACTTTTCCACTTATACTGTACTAGAGGCCCGGTGCATGAATTTGTGCACTCGGGGGTGGGGGGGTCCCTCAGCCTGGCCTGTGTCCTCGTACAGTTGGGAGCCCTCCGGGGATGTCCGACTGATGGCTTAGGAGGCCTAAGCCATCAGTCAGACATCCTTAGCACTGCTGCGGTGGTGGGAGATGCTCCTGCCACCACCGCTGCACTTGCCAGCCGTGAGCCCGGCTTCTGGCTGAGCGACGCTCCCCCTGTGGGAATGCACTGACCACCAGGGGGCAGCTCCTGCATTGAGCATCTGTCCCCTGGTGGTCAGTGTGCGTCATAGTGACTGGTCATTCTGCCATTTGGTTGATTTGCATTTTAGCCTTTTATTATATAGGATATTCTTCTTTGGCCCTCTCATTTTCTATGTAAGTGATTCCTGTACTACCAGCATTAACTTTTTCTTTTTTTTTAAAGTCTCTGGTCCCACTTCCATTGCTAAACAGATTTTTCAAACTTGCATGTTCTGTGAATGTCCGACTAAATTCATATTTTCCCAAATCTATTCATTTCTGACATGTAGAGCCTTGATAGGCCTTAAGTAAATCTGAATGGCATTTTTCAAATCCACAAGCATGATTTATATTTGACTGTTTGCTTGTCCTTGCACCTCATAGCAAAGTACAGATAATTCTGTCCTATCATATCTATTGATTCTATTAATCATTCTTAATATATGTACTTCTTAATCATTCTTACTGCTATAATCATCATTAGCTCTCAGGTAGTATTGTGAGACTTTATTATTGATTAAATTTCCTATCATGATTCTGGTCATGTTATTCCCTATTAAAAAATATTTAGGGCCTTATACTCATAAAAAAGAAAAAAACATATTTTAATATTGGGATGCAAATATACACTTAAAAATCTTGTTTAGCACACATTACCCTTTACTAATCCTCATTTCAGTGAAAGTTAACATATTTTTTCTTTTATATGTTTGTAATATGCTGCCTCTAATTTTCTTTTCATCCTCCATTTCTACACATCCACCATCAACTCCTACAAATCAAGACTCAGACACAATCTTCTGAAAATTCTTTCTCATTTTTATAGCTGGTCTCCTTTTGATTCCCTGGTGGTTTTATCTGTAGTCCTCTGATACATACGTGTCTGTGCATTAGTTATTTATGTACCTGTGATTTATTTCTCTTACTTGTGGTGAACTCATTAAAGGCAGTATTTTACTTCAGAGACCATTGTTAATGATATTTGAATAGAAAGTAAATCTGGAGGAAGAGAAATTCAGTAATGTGAATCTTAACATTTTTAATAATTAAGCTATTTTAGAATTTGAATGCAGTTCATGAAAAATCTGTATGTACTGCTGTGTGCTGTACATTGTTCTAGATTCTGTAAATACAAAAATGAGATAAGTCATGGCTGCCACTCTCAAGAATATAACCTCTTAGGAAAACAGAAAATATAAATAAATGGTAATAACACAATGCAATACACAAAGTAATTGAACTGTTTACAAGATAATAGGCACTACATTCATGACGATAATTTGTACTAGAAAAGACCACTAAAAGTGAATTTACTTAAGATGCAGACTACTTAATACTTAAGATTAAGACTTTATTCTGAATAGTGAGTAAAAGTTTGTATCGAACTTTATTTTGGGGGAATATATTTTGTGGTACCATCTTCTTTATTTTAAAATATTGAACTAATAATCGGTTAAAACCAAAACTATGAAAGTAACAGGTGCTTTCTTTTTTTAGTGTTTTTTTCTGCATAAAAATTATATTCTTCTGTCCTTTAACTTTTATAATATAGTCAAAAAAATAATCATTTTTGCAAAAAAAACACAACAAAACAAACATTTAAAACCTCAGTTCTCAGGAATACTTTTTTTAAATTTTCATTCAGATGATTCTATTTTGATATACTTTTTTATGACATCATGTCAAATTTATCATCTTTTCTCATTAACTCTGTCAGTTTCCTTTCATATGATTTGACAGTTCTTCTCTAACATCACTTTAATGATTTTTTGGAGTCCTAAACTTTGCCATGGGATTCACAATTTGACTTCGTTATTCATTTGCATTGTATCCTGAATGATGAGTAAGAGAGTGACAAAAACATGGTCTTGCTAGGAAATGCATTTAAGTAGAGGGTGAGGGGGAAATATTTGGAGATTAATTTTTAAATGAGTGGTCTGTTTACTTGTGAATATATTTTGATAAGTGGATTTATACAGGTTGTAATTCCTTATCTTCATAATATATAATAATGAAGATTCCTCTCCCTTATGGTAGTGATACTGAGGAAGAAATGAGTTAACTAACTTTGTTTCGTTGAGTGTAAGGGTAGATAATACACAATATTTCTGTGGAAGCTAGACTATTTTTTTGTTAAAGTAGCTATTTGGCATAAGAATGTGAAGTTTAAATTAAATGAAAGAAGATGCACAAAATAAGGATTTAAACATAAAGGCAAGATTATGGTGTAGGTTTTAAAGAAGAACCAAATGAATATTCAAAGATAGAAGAAATAATATACATAAAGTTGTAAAAATATGAAACACTTCACACCTTGTGTTAATTGGTGGAGAATGAGGTGTAATTATGAAGCTCTCTAGCTCACATATGACAAAAGTCATGTCATATCTATAGATTACTTTTGATAGTATGGACATTTTAATGATGTTGATTCTACCAATTCATGAACACGGTATATTCTTCCACTTATTTATATATTCCTCTATCTTTTTTCAATGTCCTGTTTTTTTCCATGTCCTTAAATATTGAAGGAGGTCTTTTACCTTCTTGGTTAAGTTTATTCCTAAGTATCTTAATTTTTGTTGTTGTTGCAATGGTAAATGTGATTTTTTTTTTTTTTTTTTTTTTTTTTAGTTTAGTTTTCTGAGCGTTCATTATTAGTGTATTAAAATGCCATAGATTTCTGGGTGTTAATTTTGTATCCTGCTACATTGCTGAATTCCTTTATTAAATCTATTTTTTATGAAGTTTTTAGGGTTTCCTATGTACAATGTCATATCATCTGCAAATATGAGAGTTTTACTTCCTCCTTTACAGTTTGGATGCCTTTTATTTCTTCTCCTTGTCTGATTACTATGGCTAGGACTTCCAGTACTATGTTGAATAAGAGTGGTGAAAGTGGGCATCCCTGTTTTGTTCCTATTCTTAGGGTAAATGGTTTTAGTGTTTGCCCATTGGGAATGATGTTGGTTGTAGGCTTATAGGTTTTATTATGTTGAGGTATGATACCTCTATTCACACTTTGCTGAGAGTTTTCATCTGCATCAATTGATATGATCATGTGATTTTTGTGTTGCAATCTGTTTAATGTGCTGTATCACATTTATTGAATTGCAGATATTGTACCAGCCTTGCGTGCCCGGAATAAATCTCACTTGATCCTGGTGTATGATCTCCTTAATGTATTGCTAATATTTTGTTGAAGATTTTAGCATCTATATTATAGGGATATTGGCCTATAATTCTCTTTCTTTGTATTGTCTTTGTCTGGTTTTGGAATTTCCATACTACCCAAAGCAATCTATAGATTCAATGCAATCCCTACTAAAATACCAACAGCATATTTCACAGAGCTAGAACAACACTCTAAAAACTTATATGGAACCAAAAAAAGTCCCAAATAGGTGCAGCAATCTTGAGAAAGAAGAATGAAGTTGGAAGAATCACAATACAAGATTTCAGGGTACACTACAAAGCCACTATAATCAAAACAACCTGGTACTGGCACAAGAGCAAGTATATAGAGCAGTGGTTCTCAACCTTTCTAATGCCGCGACCCTTTAATACAGTTCCTCATGTTGTAGTGACCCCCAACCATAAAATTATTTTCGTTGCTACTTCATAACTGTAATTTTGCTACTGTTATGAATCCTAATGTAAATATCTGTGTTTTCTGATGGTCCTCTACAGCAGCGGTTCTCAACCTGTGGGTTGCGAAATTACAGTTATGAAAGTAGCAAAATTACAGTTAGGAAGTAGCAATGAAAATAATTTTATGGTTGGGGGTCACCACAACATGAGGAACTGTATTAAAGGGTCGCGGCATTAGAAAGGTTGAGAACCACTGATATAGAGCAATGGAGAACAGAACAAAGAACCGAGAAATCAACCCAAGCCGTTATGCTCAATTAATATTTGACAAGGAGGCAAGAGCATTGGGCAGGTAGATGCAAAAAAATGAAACTGAACCACCAGCTTACACCATACACAAGAATAAACTCAAAATGGATAAATGACTTAAGTCATGAAACCATAAAAATCTTAAAAGAAACCAAAGGCAACAAAATCTCAGACAACTCATGTAGCAATATGTTTACCGATACATCTAGGGCAAAGGAAACTAAGGAGAAAATAAACAAATGGATTACCTCAAAATAAAAAAACTTCTGCACAGCAAAAGAAACCATCAACAAAATGAAAAGAGAGCCCACTCCATGGGAGAACATATTTGCCAATGATGCATCGATAAGGGGTTAATTTCTAAAATATATAAGAAATTCATACAACTTAACGAAAGGAAGACAATCCAATTAAAAATGGCTAAAGGACCTACATAGACACTTCTCCAAAGTGGTCATACAGAAGGCCAAGAAATATGAAAAAATACTCAAAGTCATTAATCATCCAGGAGATGGGAATCAAAACAACAATGATGGATCACCTCACACCTGTCAGAATGGCTATAATCAACAAACGACAAGTTTTGGCGAGGATGTGCAGAAAAGGAAACCCTAGTATACTGCTGGTGGAAATGCAGACTGATGCAGCCACTGTGGAAAACAGCATGGAATTTTCCCCAAAAAATTAAAAATGGAACTCCCATTTGACCCAGTGATCCTACTTCTAGGAATATATCCCAAGAAATCAGAAACACCAATCAGAAAAAAATATATGCATCCCTATGTTCATAGCAGGGCAATGTACAATAGCTAAGATTTGGAAACAGCCCAAGTGCCCATCAGCAGATAAGTGAATAAAAAGCCTTGGAGCATTTACACAATGGAATATTATGCAGCTGTAAAAAAGAAACAAGTCCCACCATTTGCAACAGCATAGATGGACCTTAGTGTTATGCTAAGTGAAATAAATCAGAGAAAGATAAGTATTACATGATCTCACTCATATGTGGAATCTAATGAACAAAATAAACCAATGAACAAAATAGGTCCAGAGACATAGAAACTTGGAACAGACTGTCAAACCTCAGAGGGAAGGCAGGGGAGGGTGGATGGGTAGGAAGAGGTCAACCCAAGAACTTGTATGTTTATATGTATAACCCATGGACACAGACAATAGGGTGGTGAAGGCCTTGAGTGGTGGGCGGGAGCAGGCTTGAAGAGGTCAATGTTGAAAAAGGGGGCATTTGTAATACTTTAAATAATAAAAATTTAAAAATAAGAGCAAACAAGTCATGTTGAGCTTTTCCCTAGTTTAGAAAAAAATTCTGATAATCTATGTACTGGATGCTGTGCTAGATTTAGAAGCACAAAGATGTCTTCAAGGAATGAGGAGCGGAGTGAGTAAGGACTGACATATAAACCAGTCATTTTAATACGATAATAAAGGCACGGTGCACAAAATTCGTGCACGGGAGGGGGGTGTCCCCTCAGCCCAGCCTGCACCCTCCAATCCGGGACCCCTAGAGGGATGTCCGACTTCCGGTTTAGGCCCAATCTCGGCAGTTGGACATCCCTGTCACAATTTGGGACCACTGGCTCCTACTGCTCACCTGCCTGCCTGCCTGATCACCCCTAACTGTTCCCCCTGATGGCCTGGTCACCCCCAACTGCCCCCCGTGCCAGCCTGGTCACCCAACTGTCCCCCCTCGCCAGCCTGGTCGCCCCTCACTGTCCCCCTCTGCTGGCCTGGTTGCCCCTCCCCCTCCCTCCCCCCACCGGCCTGGTCGCCCCATGCAGCCTGCTGTTCAGTCATTTGGTCGCCCTCACTGCCCCGCCCCCTCCCCCCGCGCTGGCCTGGTTGCTCCACACAGCCTGCTGCTCAGTTGTTTAGTCATCCCTCACTAACCTCCCTGCCGGCCTGGTCGCCCCATGCAGCCTGTTCGGTCATCTGTTCAGTTGTTTTGGTTGCAATGATCACTTAGGCTGTTATATATATAGATACTGACTTCTGTGCTGGAGATGTGCTTAAGAGAGCACAGGTGAATGCAGGATAAAAATCACAGTGATTTCTGGAGGATAGAGGAGCTGTTCTTTAATCAGGTGCAGTGATAATGAACAGATTGATTCATTTATAGAACAAAAAGTAATTAGGTGTTTCTGAAATTGGTTAGTAACTCTTGCCTTCAGATTGTACATTTTAATAGAAATAGTTTTGAAATGATAGAAATAAAATGTATAGATTAAAATTTTATCTTGCTCAGTAAATGAAAAAGCTACATATGAGAGAGTATTTAAACTTTTTTTTTCCTACCTTATTTAACTTGAGATGGATTGATATGATTCATGAGTTTTATCTGTTTTAAGAGTACATTCAATATTTTCTGACACCTCTAAACTGGTAGTGATTAGAGTTCAGGTAAATACTTCAGCCTTGAAAATAACTTGTCACAACATTTCAGTCTTGTGAGCTGAAGCAGTGGTTGTGGATAAACTTGCTGCTGTTTACTGGTCTGGTTACTTGATATAGTACATTTTATGTCTGAATTTGTTACTCTTTGCTGCCATGTGATAATATGTAGAATAATGATGTCTTCACAGGATGAATGCTATCAAGTAAGACAAGTATTTGCTCAGAAACTTCACAAAGGCCTTTCCCGATTACGACTTCCACTTGAGTATATGGCAATCTGTGCTCTTTGTGCAAAAGATCCTGTAAAAGAGAGAAGAGCTCATGCCAGGCAGTGTCTGGTAAAAAATATAAATGTGAGACGCGAGTATCTGAAGCAGCATGCAGCTGTTAGTGGTAAGCCCATATGAAAATGGAAAGTATATTTTTCCAGCTTGCCAATTTTCTTTATAGAGCACCAAGTGATGTAACTGTTATTTATTATATTCTAATTAGCCCTCATTAAATAAGTATTACTGTTTTTCAAGAATAGCTTCACCTTTAAAAAGTTTATTTTTAAAATAGAAATGCATGGGCATCTAAATATCAACTCATATCTCTATGCAACTGACGAAATGGCCAAGGGAAATAAGTAGTGACATTGGTTGGAGGTACTTTTAATAGAACAGTAAAATGTATTCGTCAGAGTATGATCTTTTAGTTTAAAAATGTACCAGTCTCTGGTCTTTGTTGATTATTCTCATCACAGCCGGCATGTGCAGGACCGGCATCCTGGACTCAAACCGGCAACCTTTCAGGGTGCATGGGACAGTGCTCAACCAACTGAGCAACACTGGCCAGGGATGTGTGCTTTTTTAAACTGCTCACTTTACCCCATCCACGTTATTAGCTTTTGTGTCTCTCTGACTTTTATTTAATTAAAATCTACCCGGTTATCCAAGTTAAAAATCAGAGACATTCTTCATATCTTTTTTTCCCCAAATCCTTAATTCTTCCTCTGGATATCTTGAACATTTCTACTCAGCTGTTTGCTATATTTCTCTTGGATTAGTGTGTACATGTCTGCCTCCCTCTTATAAATTCCCCTGCCTCTAATCCACCTCCAGGTGTGCCACACTGCTATCAAAATTATTTTTCTAAAACACATTGGATCATATCACTATCATGTTTGAAATCTGTGTTGATTTTTTTATTGCTGATAAAATCAAATTTAAACTCGTTAACATGGCCCTTTAGAGTTTTACTCTCAACCTGAGTTTTAGGCTTTTCCCTAACCATTCCCTACTATAAGTCCTATGCTTCTTGTACTCTGGATTGTTTGAAATTTGTATAGCCATCTTTTTCTCTGTTTTCAACAGTGCCTGTAAGTTGCCTCCCCTTCCAGACAGACAAAACCAAGGAGCATGGTTTGCATCTTTTGAGTCCTTTAAAATGTAGTTTGGGAGTTACATCATCATTGGAATTCTTTTTTTCTCTTCCTCACCTTGGGAAAAATGAGTGCTCTGGAGTCAAATCCCACCTCTGCCATTTACTTGTTGTGTTTGGGCATGTTACTTTAACAATCTGAGCCTAATTTCTTTTTTTCTTTTTTTAATTTATTTTTTTAATTATTATTTTTTTAATTGTTTGAAGTATTACAAATAGTAGTACATATGTCTCCTTTTTTTTTTTTTTCCCCATTGATCTCCCCCCGGCCTCCCCTACCCCCCAGTACATGCCTTTACCTGCTCCCCCCCACACCAGTGTCTTGTATCCATTGGTTATGCTTATATGCATGCGTACAAGTCCTTCGGTTGATCTCTTACAGCCCCCCCCTCCCAACCTCCCCTGCCTTCCCGCTGTAGTTTGATAGTCTGTTCAATGCTTCTTTGCCTCTGTATCTATTTTTTTCCCCATTTCTTTCCTTTAAAAAATATTGCCTCTGCAGACTAGAAATAAACATATAATAACAAAAAAAGTTTGAGTCCCAATTTCAATGTCCAACTGTTCTGAGTCCCCGTTTCAATGTCAAACAGTTCCTTATGTGTACATGTCAGCAATGATATCTGGATGGTGGGCACATAGTGGCAATGCAGATCTGACCCTCTCTGGTTTGATTTGTAAAAAAATTGGTTTAATTATACTCATTTCTTATGGTTGTTATGAGTATTAAAAAATTAATGTATATAGCCCTGGCTGGGGAAGCTCAGTGGTTAGAGTGTTGATCCTTGCACTGAAAGGTCAAAGGTTTGATTTCTGGTCAAGGGCATGTGCCTGGGTTGCAGGTGTGATTCCTGTGCAGGAGACAACCAATCCATGTCTCTCTCTCTCATCAGTATTTCTCTCTTTCTCTCCCTCTCCCTCCTCCCTCCCTCCTTCCCTCCCTCCCTTTCTCTAAAAATCAATGAAAAATGAGGATTAACAAAAACAACAAAAAAAGTTAACGTATATAAAGAACTTGGCATACTGCATGCTCTGAAGTAGTCAGGCTCTAGCCAGTTTGGCTCATTGGATAGGTTGGCCTGCAGATCAAAGGGTTCCGGGTTTGATTCTAGTCAAGAGCACGTACCTTGGTTGCAGGCTCCTCCTCAGGCCCAAAGCCTGGTCAGGGCTCGTGCATGAGGCAACCAATCAATGTTTCTCCCTGTCTTTCCCTCTCTCTTCCACTCCCTAAAAATCAATGGGAAAAATATCCTTGTGTGAGGATTAAAAAAGAGAAGAAGAAGTAGTAGTTAGCTATTCTTATCTTAGGGCAGTGGTCGGCAAACTCATTAGTCAACAGAGTGGCAAACTGCGTTTGCCGACCACTGTCTTAGGGCACCTACCACATTGAAGGATAGCTTCTGTCTCTATGCCTTAGTATGAGGGCGTTGTCTAGTCTTAATCATCTTTATATTTAAAATAGTAAGCCTGAAAAATTGTAGGCACTCAATAAATATTTGATAAAAATTTAATTTGAATTGCACCGAATTTTGAACCTTGATATTTTTTTCCTCCTATACCTTCCTTAAAATGAAGGATATTACACACAAATTGTTGTCTTTGAGTTCAGGATTGGAAATAGAACTTGGTGCCTTATTGACACGTACATTGCTATACTCTAGGTTGAACATATAATTTAAACTTTTATTTTGAAAGTAGGAAATACGAAAAGATTGTACAAAATATGAATCCTGGTCTTTTTGAATAATAACCTTATTAAACTAGTTAAGATTACAATTCTGACCTCTAATGGAATAGCTCATCAAAGTTAAAATACAGGGTGGGGCAAAAGTAGGTTTACAGTTCACATGGAAAATAATACAATAATTAAAAAAATAATAATACAAGAATAAACTCTGGCTTTGGCCAGGTGAATCAGTTGATTGAAGCATCGTCCTGTATACCAAAAGGTTCTGGGTTCAATCCCTGGGGCACATATGGGAGACAACTGATTGATTTTTATCTCTCACATCAAAGTCTCTCTCTCTGTGTCTCCTTCTCTCTCTCTCCCCTTTACCCCCTCTCCCCACCCCTCACTTTTCCCCTTCTCTCTTTCTCCCTAACCCCCCACCCCCTAGGAACAGAAAAAATCAATAAAAACATATCCTCATGTGAGGATTTAAATAAAAACCACAAAACTGTTTTATATACTCACAAATGTAAACCTACTTTTGTCCCACCCTGTATAAAGATATTTTAATTTAAACTGAGAAATGTTTCTTTGATATTTAAAATGTCCTAGAAACTCTTATTTATGTTTTTTTATATCAGTTCTTCTGTTACAGATAGGATCAAATACTTTTACTTTGATACAAATAATATCAAAAACCTTTACTTTCTACTTTTGTGTCACACTAACTCTGAAATATTTACTAGTTTTTAATTTGCTCATAAGCTTATAAGGAAGGCACTGTTGAGCATAGTGTTGCTTGTAATAAGAAAAAGAGATCTTACGTTTCTTAGTTTTAGAGTTTGTTTGAGTCACTTTTTCCCATATGCATTTGAAAAGTGAAATAATAGTCTTTGTAACCACAACATATAGTGCATTTAATAGGCATTTCACTATTGTATATGATAAATGAATGAATAAACTGTTTAATTTATAATATATCTTAGCACTGACTGTTTCAATATGTTTTTATTTTAGCCATAATGTAGTACTGTTGGGATGTAGGAAATACTGAATCAGAGTAAAGAAAGAGAAAGGTTTATAAGATTTGGTTTTCTAACCTGGATGTTTTGTTTTGTTTTGTGTGTGTGTGTGTGTTTGTTTTTCAGAAAAATTATTATCTCTTCTACCAGAATATGTTGTTCCATATACAATTCACCTTTTGGCACATGACCCAGATTATGTCAAAGTACAGGATATTGAACAACTTAAAGACGTTAAAGAGTAAGACTTTTTTCATCCCACTTTCATATTTTCTGAAAGTTTTTTCCCTTTCCTGCTGATACTAGAACCTTAATTACAATTAGTTTATTAGATTTATATTATTTCTTAGGAATTTAAGGTTTCTTTATTATTTTTTTCAAAATACATTTTTATTAATTTTAGAAAGGAAAGAAGAGAGATAGAAACACCAATGATGAGAGAGAATCATTGATTGGCTCCCTCCTGTACACTCCCCCACTGAGGATCAAGCCCGTAACTCAGGCATGTGTCCTGACTGGGAATCAAACTGTGACCTCCTGGTTCATAGGGTCACGCTCAACCACTGAGCCACACCAGGCGGGCCTCTTTTTTTCTTTTTTTTTTTTTTTTTATACCATCTCTTTATATTTTATTTCTTATACTAGGAGCCCAGCGCACGATTTGAATATTTTATTTCTTACACTAGGAGCCCAGCGCCCACTCTCAAGTCGCCGGTCCGGCCCTGCGCTCCCCGGGCCTCACAGCAGCTGCGGCCGCTGCTGTTCCGCCCCTGCCTCACTCCCCGGGCCCCACAGGCTGGTCCGACCCTGCCTCCCTCTCCAGCCCTTGAATCAGCCCTGGCCGCTGCTGATCAGGCCCTCCCCAAGCGCAGGTGTGCGGAGGCCCCTGCCGCCCCGCCCCCGATGCTGCGTGTGCAACCTCCTCCTGTCTGGTGGACCCATTACGGCATCCCTGTTAATTAGCATATTTCTCTATTTTATATATATAGAGATAATTTTCCAATATTTAATTTAGCATAATTACTGGATACTGCTCTGTTTCTTTACCAGTCTAGCATTTCTTTTTTATTGAAGCAATCCATTAAAAGTTTCCTTTACAGTTCTTATCGTTTTCTACTTTCTTTTGAAACTCTGTATAGATTTTCATGTGGGGTGAAGTAATACAGTAATACTCTCCTTTATTCACATGGTAAGCACTTTTGTTTTCCAGACACTATTAGAAGAATGGTCTAATTTAATAACGGACTAAGTTGATAACCAGGCAACACTCCCACTTACTAATTCATTGGTGACATTTCTAAATAAAGTTAATGATAGTTGTAATTTTTTCAAAGATTACTATTGAGAGGCCAAAAGGGTATATATGCCTGTGTGTGGAATAGAGAAATATAATGGAGTTTAGAGAAGTCCTTATAAGACCAGTATAATGTCAAATGACTGATAACTTGGCAAGGGAAAAAACGATTACCCTCTTACTATAGTTTCTGTTTTTTAAAAATATGCAGTTAGTTCTCCCAAAATTAATCCTTTTAGAGTAATTATAACTAATGAAAACTTCTAGCATTTCCTCTTTCTCAGAGAAAATTAGTTTTTGAAATAGATAAAATACTCTTTGGAATTTACTATGTATTTTTGGCTGTATCTCTGAATTGCCCCAATACAGCCATGCTGTCATCTCTAGTCTTTGAGAAAGCTACTTCAGAAGAGCTTATTCTGTACCTGGATCTTAAAGGTGTTTTTTTTCTTCTAGAATGATACCTTGCTTCACATTTCTCTCTTCTCCCATTACTTTTCTCCTCTGTGCTATAACTCACATTCTGGCAGTGTAATATACAGACAGAGCCCTTTGTGTGTTTTTTTCTTAAATAGAATTTTTTTGTAATTAACTTTAAAACTGAGCTAACTTTAAAATTGAAATTTTCTTTTAATTTTTTCATGTTTAAGCAAGGATAGTATGTGCAGTTGTCACCCATGATTTTTTTCTCTCTAATTTACTGAAGATTCTCAATTATTAAATAAGGTAGTTGTATTTTCTTGAAGACTTCCAATTGGAACTACAGTCAGTATTGAATATTTGAGGTATCACTTTATTCATGGCCCAGTTATTCCCTTGGGTAGTCTTCCTTTCTTGTCATAGCTAAAATCACTTCATTATTTATTCTTTTTTAACCTGCCGCCCTGGGAAAATTAGTGTGACTTTGAGAGGGGTTCTTATGAACTCACACTTAAATTACTGATATGTTGTGATACGTACGTGTGAGATTTTTTTTTCTCTATTGGCTTAGAGCTGTTCCTTTTTAATTTTTTCTACTCCTGGCATTCATTATATTTATATTTAGAACTATTATATCTGTATTTAACAACAAATTATTCTTTTTTATTTTTCTAGATGTCTTTGGTTTGTTTTAGAAATATTAATGGCTAAAAATGAAAATAACAGTCATGCATTTATCAGAAAGATGGTAGAAAATATTAAGCAAACAAAAGATGCCCAAGGACCAGATGATGCAAAAATGAATGAAGTATGTAATTTTTTGTAAATAATTACGATTCCTTATCTATTTAAGCACTTGAGTGTAGAGTATGGAACGCCTGTAGTATTTTGTACCCAATGTCAGTCTTTTCTATTAGTAGTAAATAATCAGTAGTATTTTGATTAGTAGTAATTAGACTTACTAATATAGTTACTAATATAAAATTAGTAGTAATATTGTTACTAGTAAACTAATGAAAACAACAGTGTATGTTAAATTTATACTATTGCATTAAAAACTGCATATTAAGTACATATTCTAGAATTACTTCCAATTTAGACTTTAGGATGCCAACCTAAGTACCTAATTTTTTTTTAATACCATTGCAGAAACTGTATACTGTGTGTGATGTCGCCATGAATATCATCATGTCGAAGAGTACCACGTACAGTTTGGAATCTCCTAAAGACCCAGTACTACCAGCTCGTTTTTTTACTCAACCTGACAAGGTAGTCATTTTAGAATTTATTTGTGTAAGTTGAAGTAAAAGGTATTCTCAGTACTTGGTTGTGGGGAGATCAAGAAGGAGCAGAATCAAGAGCTGACCCACTACTAATGTTATGGAAAGATCTTAATAATGTGGTTTAAGACCAGAATATGGGCCAAACCAGAGGGCACAAATAAGGTTCAGAAATTAGTTAGTAGGGTCAAGAGTTTATGTTCAAAATTTTATGCCACTTTGAGGGCACAACAAAATGAGATCACAGCATGTAGATCTATGAGTAAATGGCCATTGATCCAGAATGGGAAGGAGAATGGTGATAGAGATACAGTCTAAAGTTAGAGCTCTTGATTGAGATCTACAACTATAGTAAAACCTCGATATAACAGACTAATTTGGACAAGGGGGTGACCATTAAACCCAAAAGTCTGTTATATAATAAAGTAGGTTTTCTGAATACATGTTAAAAATCGACAAATTAGTTTACCTGTTTTTACTTATGTAAACAGGTTTGTGTTATTAAAATTACATATGAAAAGTTTAATTTCATAGAATAGTTTTCTATATGTATTACTCTAATTTTAAATTTATACTATATAGGTCTAGTAAATGTGTGAATTCACCAGCCACCATGAGTAAATGGCTGGGTGTGGTTCATCCCACATTAGAACGTTGGCTGGCCTGTCTTAAAACTGCTGCAGAAATTCACGCCACTCAACAACAGTGCGCCATGTGGTGTGATCACATGCTAATCATTCCCGAATATTGTTTGCCACCAGTGACTCTTGGATTTAAATCTGTAGACTATAGTTGTAGATATATAATATTTATTTATATCAGCGAAATTACAGTATTTTTTCCAATGCTAAGATTTGTTAAAAATAGCAGTTAATTAATAACAAAAATAACCTGTTAATTTAATTATAAGCAAGTCTTGATTGAAAGCATTTTAAAATTAACAGGGTGTTAATTTTCACAAAGGACATACGGACTGGAAATTTTGTCAGTTAAATTTGAAGTTTGTGCGAGGGTTTACTTTAGTATGAGGAAACAAGTGGAGAACAGACGCTGGAATAGACCCAAGATCCTTGGAATGCTACAAGAATGTTCCCACTGTCATTAAACTCAAGTACTGTATGAAGTATAAAAGGTGTTTTCAAGAGTCTATCTTTGACTCTTGAGTTACTGAGAGTATAGAAAGCACCAATGTCTTTTTTTTTCTTAATCAAAATGCCAATTAAAGTCTTAATATAGTGTATAGAAATTTAGAACGACCTGGTAGGTTCATCCAAAAGCTAAAAGTGATTATTGTCTACTTTGAAGCATTCACTTTGGCGTGATTAAGATATGAGGAGACTATGTAGTACAAGATTAGTTCAAGTATATTATTTAAAAGCAATAACTGAAATTTTGTGTTTTAACTGATTAGTTTTAATAAGTACGAACTTTTTATGTATTTCAAAACAAAAGCTGCTGTTGGCTTTTCTTAGCTTTTGACCCTCACAAATACAGTGTTTTAGTATTCACTAACTACATCTTTTTCCCTTGTTTGTAGAACTTCAGTAACACCAAAAATTACCTGCCTCCAGAAATGAAATCGTTTTTCACTCCTGGAAAAGTATGTTTTGAGAATTGTTTCAATTCTTATGTGGTAGTTTATTTTAGTTTCATTAGTGGTAAAATTATGTTATTTTGTATTTCTTTAAACATTGGTATATTTTAAGTAAGAAAATTTAATTATTAGGTATCTTCCATTTGCTAGTAAGAAATAGTTATATTAACTATATAGATGTAAGCTGAGATACATGACCTTACTTTTTAGCTTTATAATAAAGCCCTTGGAGACTTTGATCTTTAAATATCTATCCTATAACCTACACTAATTAGAGAGTAAGATGCAAATTGACTGTACCATCGTGACACCCAACAGCCAATCAGGAGTGAGTATGCAGATTAACCCAACAAAGATGGAGGGTTAATTTGCATACGCAGGCGCCAAGCAGCTGGGGGCAGGACGCTTGCATCGTTGCCATGGTAACGATGCAGGCATTCTGCCCTGCCCCAGCTGCTCTGGGCCTGTGGGCAGTGTGGGAAGACGGAAAGGTGGCTCCGGGCCAGAGTGAAAAGGGCGACTCCGGCCGAAGCAAAGGCGGTTCCAGCAGCCAGGGGAAGGAAGGCACATTCTTGCACGAATCTTCGTGCATTGGGCCTCTAGTATCAAGATAAAAATCTTAAAGTGAAAAAGCATCTTCTTTCCTTCCACAGCAAGAGTCTAATAATCTATTCTCATTGTTATACATTTGATTTGTTCTCACTTCTATGTAAGCTTTGAAATAACTAAGAAACTTGACTATTCTGCTACCTATATAGTTTTTTATTTGTTCAAGTGATATCTAATTTATTTTTACTTAATAGGCACATTTTTTCATGATCCTATCTAATAAAGAGGGAATATGCTAATTGACCCTCGCACCATCACAAAGATGGTGGCACCCACAGCTAATAAGGTGGGAATATGCTAATTGACTGCCCCATCCTCAAAGATGACAGAACCCACAACCACAATATGGTGGCGCCCAGTCCCCTCAGCGCTGCCTGCCTCCGGAGTCCCCCAGTCCCCTCAGGTCTCCAGCTCCCTAGGGACGACCAAACAACTGAAAAAGCAGGCTGCATGGGGCAACCAAGCCGGCAGGGGGGTTAGTGAGGGACGACCAAATGACTGAACAGCAGGCTGCGTGGGGCGACCAGGCCGGTGGGGGTTCTGTGAGGGGCGACCAGGCTGGCAGAGGGGACAATTGAGGGTGACCAGGCCAGCAGGAGGGGCTGTTGGGGATGACCAGTTCAGCAGGGGGGGCAGTTGGGGGTGACCAGGCCGGCGGGGAGGGGCAGTTGGGGGCAACCAGGCCGGCGGGGGAGGGCAGTTGGGGGCGATTCGGCTGGCAGGGGGGCAGTGAGGGGTGACTAAGCCATCAAGGGGGGCAGTTAGGGGCAACCAGGTCGGCAGAGGGGGTTAGTTGGGGGCGACCAGTCCAGCGGGGAAGGCAGTTAGGGGTGACCAGGCTGGTGGGGTAGGCAGTTAGGAGTGACCAGGCCGGCAGGGAGGGGGCAGTTGGGGGCGACCTGGCTGGCAGTGGGGGGCTGTTAGGGGCGACCAGGCCAGCAGGGGGGCAGTGACGGGCGATCAGGCCGGCATGCAGAGGCAGTGAGGGGCAATCAGGCTGGCGGGGGCCGGGGGGGCAGTTAGGGGCAACCAGGCAGGCAGGCAGGCAGGTGAGTGATTAGAAACAGCGGTGCAGGATTGTGAGAGGGATCCTGGATTGGAGAGGGTGCAAGCTGGGCTGAGGGGCACTCCCCCCTCCCATGTACGAATTTTGTGCATCGGGTCTCTAGTTTGTATATAAATACTTTGACAGAGATGTTATTTATGGTCCTTTAACTTTTCTTTTGGCTTTAATCAAATAGAGATACACATTTTTCATTACAGCCTAAAGCAACCAATGTTCTAGGAGCTGTTAATAAGCCGCTTTCATCAGCAGGCAAACAATCTCAGACAAAATCTTCACGAATGGAAACTGTGAGCAATTCAAGCAGCAGTTCAAACCCAAGCTCTCCTGGAAGAATAAAAGGGAGGTTAGTACATAAGAAATACCTACTTTATATTTAAGGATTCCAACAAAGCTCTGAGAACTAAAATAATGTAACCCAAAACATTTAATGTCAGTGAGTGGAAATCAACGCATACTGTTTAACATTGGGAGTCAAGCTCTCCATCTTAGCCTTTCATATTCTGGCTTTTGGGGTAATCCAATTGTCTAGCAATTTTAAAACTGTTAAATAATAGTATGTCCATTCAGTAGAATACACAATCATTAAAAATTATGAAGTAGGAGATAATATCAAGAGTTTCGACAATACATTATTGAGTGAAAGGAGAAAGAATAAGAACAGTGTTACGTGTTTTTGAGTTTTAAAAGGATTTGCATTTACATTTGCTTATATATGCATAGAAAGTTTTTAAAAGAATAAATCACATCTTAATAGTGTTGATGTAATCTAGTATAGGCGGGGAGATCATCTTATATTCTTTGGTATGATTTAAACTTATTTTTAGTATGTGCGTGTATAAACTTTTTGTTTGAAGAAAGCAAAAAGGAAACACATTTTACACTTTCTCTAGTTTTAGCCATAGTGCTTAGTATATCCTTTGTTAGCAACAGAGCCTTATACAGGGCTAAACTGCCACTGTTTATTGATTTTGCTAAGTTATTATTGAAGACTTTATGCTGTCTTTTGCATTGTTCATAACCAATTAGTAAAGGAGGGAGGAGACATTCTGAAGTATCTTACCAGCTCCCTTACAATGAGTGTTTAAATGTAATACAGTCAAACCTCGGTTCTGGAACATCACCCATCTCAAACAATTTGGTTCTTGACCAAGTTGTTCACAGAAAAGAATGTCTTGCTTGTCCAACCAGACTTCCTTTTTCAACCTGACAACCCTTTCATGTTGATACCTCAGTGAGAGGAAAAGTGTCTCTCAGGCAACAAACAAAGGAGAGAATGCTTTTGTTGCTGGGGAAATCAACAATCAGCACAATTTTAAAACCATAGAGGCCATGGGAGCACTAATGTTGCTAAGGGTGTGAAAGAAGCAATGATCACAGGCAATTGCAGAGATAGAATTGATGTTGATTTAGATAAAGAAAAAGTAGTTAGCAGGTAACAGCATTTCTGAGACAAGCAAAGGTGCTGCATACTGACCTGAAAAACACCCCTGGAATGAGTGCTGAAAATGATTCAGTTAAGGCTAGTAGGGGGTGTTTCTATAAATTAAGAAAAGAAGTATATGTTTATAGATTAAACAATACATTAGACATGTACTGAATATAGGAAAGGTTAAAACAGGAACTCATTCGGTCTGGAACAGACTAATTCAACTTACATTATTTCTAACGGGGAAAAAATGGTTCTGTTTTCAAACAAATCACTTCTTGAACAGCCTTCCAGAACAAATTAAGTTTGAGAACCGAGGTTCCACTGTATAGTACAATAGAAGTAGAACAGAATTAATATCTATAGCTCTTGTTCAAGATTTCTATATTAATATATATTAGTGGCTTATACCTAAGTGACTCTTCACACATATCATTTGAACATTTTCTAGTGAATATCCTCATACTTAAAATGACCAAAACATTTTCAGCAACAAATTCTAAATTATTGGGGGTATTTCCTTGAATTTCTGGTTATAATCATAGATTATCTAACTCTGCCTAGTCATCTAGACCAGTGGTCGGCAAACTCATTAGTCAGCAGAGTGGCAAACCGCAGCTCGCGAGCCACATGTGGCTCATGAGCCGTAGTTTGCCGACCACTGATCTAGACTAAGAACATCAAAACTGTCCTTGACTCTCCCCCTTGCTAAGTTTTACCAGTTATTTTTCCCTACAGTGTTTTATACTTCTCTTTTCTGTTACCATTTCATTCATTCTCTTTAATTATTATACTTGGCTATTTCCCTTTCTTACTCCTCTAGCTATGTAGATCATATCATTGCTAGATTCTCTTTTTTTAACTGCTGCTGGTTTAAGGTTATTCCATTGCTCAGAAATCTTAATTGGCTCCCCTTATTTGCTTTTAAGATAATTTATATGGTAGTCTGTCCTCATCTCCCATTGTTACTCAAAACAAATGACTCCTGGTTTTCTGCTATACTTTTTCAATATACTTTGGTTAAATTTTCTTTCACTCTTTGACTAACCTTATTTTGTCATTTTTTCATCCAATCCCATCTCTTCACTAGAACTCTTTCTAAGAGAATAAGCTAAGTGTGTTTGAGACAGTTTGGCTGGAGAGTAGGAATGATAATAATGGTTAGAGATGAAGTTGAGAGGTAACCAGATAATGTTTGGACTCTGTGAATGTAAGAAATTTGGTTTTGATTTTTAAGTACAACTGGAAGATACTGTTATGGAGTCTAATGATCTGATTTGCTTTTTAAAAGACTGCTCTGATTGAAAAATAGAGAAGCTAGGATTGAGATAGAAAAACCAGTTTGGAGTCAGCTAATAGTCTTCTAGGGAAAGGGATAAAGAGGGAAGAAGATGGTAAATAGTGAAATTTAGGATTTATTTTGATGCAAGATCAAAGTGGTCTTGCTTTATGGATTAGTTGTGAACAGTTAGGGAAAAGGAGGATTTAAGGATGTATCCTGGCTTTTTGTATCACCTATGGAGATAATGGTGCCTGAGAAGCCGTTTACTGAGCTGTAGAGTCTTTGAGGAGGAACAGGCTGTGCCTGTGCCTGTGTGTGTTTGTGTGTGTGTGTGTTTTGGGGAGGTGGGGAAAAGAGGAGTGTCAAAATAGCTATTTTGGCTGTGGTAAGGTTCAGATTCCTATTATAAATTCAAGTGAGTGGGCAGCTGGATATGTGAGTCTAGAACTCAGGGTAGCACCTTAACTAGATATTGAAATCCAGGATTCAATAATGTTTCAGTGGGTTTTAAAACCAGATAAGGATTGAAATCACCCAGGATATAAGACTGAGCCTTTATACCAATGCATGAAAAAAATGTGCTGTTAATTTATTTAACAAGTATTTATTGGGTGCCTACTCTGTGCCAAGCACTGATCCACAGGCATTAGTATGCATTGGTAAGTAAAACTGACAGAAGATCCACATTTACATTCTAGCAGGAAAAGGTAGTCAGGTAGATAATAAACCTAGTAACTTTTAATGTATTAGAGGGTGATAATGTAAAAAGAAAAAGAATTAGGGAAAGGGGCGAGGCAGGGGACAGGGCAGATTGTAATGTAGGCCAATCCAACTTGCTAATAAGAAAAGTCTCAATTTAATTTATGTTCCCACTCCAAGATAGAATTTAGGTTTTAAAAAGAATTAGGAAAAAAATAAATTTATGATGTTTTTATTTTCCTTTTTTATTAAATTTGCTTCTTTGCTTGTTGATTTAGTGCTAAGAATGATAGAATAAAACCAATACTTTTTGAATGGAATGAACCTATATTTTATAAAGTTGCATTAGAGAACAGAAAAAGCTTTTAAGGTAATTTGATTGTAATAACAATTATAAATTGTATTAAAAGGCTTGATAGTTCTGAAATGGACCACAGTGAAAATGAGGATTACACAATGTCTTCACCTTTGTCGGGGAAAAAAAGTGACAAGAGAGACGACTCTGATCTTGTAAGGGTGAGCTATTTGGTTTGATTTTATAATTATTATTATTTTCATTTTACTGAAATAATTTTTACACTGAAACCACTTAACGTTACTCTCAAATTTGACATGATTTTCTTTTGTTGGTTCGTTAATCCTTACTCGATGATATTTTTTCCATTGATTTTTCTGAGAGAGTGAAAGAGGAGAGAGAAAAGCAGTAGGGGGAGGAGAGAGAGAGACATTTATGAGAGAGAGAAAGAGAAAGTCATCTATGTGAGAGAGACATATCGATTCATTGCCTCCCACACTCAGCCTGACCAGGATGGGGATTGAACCTACAACCTCAGGTATGTGCCAGGATGGAATCTGAGACCCTTTGGTGCACAAGCTGAGGCTGTACCACTGAGCAACACTGGCCAGGGTGACATGATTTCCTTTCAAAGATTTTAATTATAAATTTGAGTTTATGATTATCCTCTACCATGTAATTTAAGTATATTGAATTTCTTGTGCCTTTTGTCATTCTACTAAGTAATCTTTTTTCTTTAGGTCTTTGGACTCTAACATGCTAGTACAGTTCTATACTCAGACTGCTGGGTTTTTTGTTTGTTTGCTTTTTTTTAAACATAAGTTTAGAATTAGCCTTAGAGAAAAGAAATAGAATGAGGGTATTTAAAGGTTCCCTCATTTTAGTTGTTTTCTTGAACCTTTAATTACTAAACTAGAGGCCCAGTGCACGAAATTCGTGCAAGGGGTTCAGCCCTCGCTACCGGCTTTGTCCGGAAGGTCATCTGGCTCTCCGGTCTAATTAGCATATCACGCTTTGATTATTATAGATAAGCTTCTAATAAAGGTAGGAATTGCTATAGTTCTCATATAGTCCTTGTTTAGTTTTAAAATCTTAATAGCAATGATAGTTGGTATGATAGATACAATTTATAAATGTCATTTGAAGACAAAGTTGGTGGTTTTGGTGCAGATACAGAAGGTAGTTATATATTTCAACACAAACTGATGTCCTTAATAATTGGGCACATTTTTATTTTCTAGGTTAGCTCTAAACTTTTTAAAATAATTAATTAGCTCTCTGAATCCGTTTCTTTATCTGTAACATGTGGATACGTAGCTGGTAAGGTTTATCAGAATAAATCAGTTAGCCCAAATGAATTGTTGTTATAAAGATTAATATTTTTATTAATGATTACCATAAAATAAAAGTTAATGTGTTTCAATCTACTCAGTTAATAGAGGTGGAAGGTTATTAGTAAAATAATTACTTTTGTTTTCTCTGAAATACAGAGGTGGGCAAAAATAGGTTTATAGAAGAAGACAAAATAATATATAAATAAATAATAATACAGGAATACACTCTGTTTTGTGTACTCACAACTGTAAACCTACGTTTGCCCACCCCTGCAGTACTGCCCTGCTTGTCTTTTACTGGCCCAACATTACATAACCAAGAACTTTTATTCTCAGTTCTTTTCAAGTTTCTCCAGTAATTTATTTTGCCAGATTGTTTCTCTTTCCGCTTAAAAAGTTAGAATTCTAAAATTCTTACTAAATCATTACTTTCTATCTGTAAATTCTGATTTTTATTGGCTGTTTAAAAATTTCAGCCAACCAGAACTAAAATTGATTGCTTAGTCAGAAAGGAATGCTATTACCTGGATTTATAGAAGAAAATTCTTGAATTGGAAAAGGTATTTGTCTTCTAATGCTACTTCTCATTTAGTGCAAAAATTCCTTAATTATCATTTATGAAAGTTGGTCATCATGTGCTTGGAAATGCCTTAGGGGAGGAAAGCTTACAATTTCTCATTTATTGGAAACATCAGCTAGGCCACCCCTATCCACAGGCTGCTCCTCCTTATCTCCTCAAATTTTGGAAACATGATTTTGATTAATTCTTAATATTTTTGTTATTCTGTAAATTCCATATCTAATTTTACCTTATGAAGCAATACAGAATACAGTCTCTATTTTTCATTGAACAGTTTTGAATTTCTGTCCTTTTGGAGTTTATTTGTACAATTATAATGAAGACCTTTGGCTGTCCTTTGTGCAACATTGCATTCATTTTCAAAAGTTTTAGAAACTTATTAATCTAGTTTCAACTGAAATATCCTCAGAGAGGTGAGAGTTATGAGACAGAAGTTTAATTTTAATATCAATAAATCATAGTGAAAGAGTACTGTCTCCCTTGCTATTCCTAGCTTCATATTGATATTAAATTGCAAAGGAATTCTCCATATATATTTATATTCAAAATTATAGTTTTGCAAGTAACATTTTCCTGCTCCTCGCCTTAGTTTTATACTCCCTTTGCTCTTAAAACAATGTAGTGCAAAATGAAAAAAGAAATTAGAGAATGTAGTGCCTTAGCAAACTAGATTAATTTTATGGTATTCTCAAGAAAGCAGGCATTGGTTTCATTTTTACCACCAACCTTTTTCAGAGCATAAAGGAATTAAGCCATCCTTTCATATCTTTGGACATCCAAATGAATTATAGCATTTAAAATAGGAGATGACACTTTAAATTTAGTTTTAATGTATATTTCTTTTATCTTCCCATCTCTGAGTGACAAGAGTTAATTTTTAATTATATAAAAGAAAAAAAGAGAGAACTCATGGGACATAGATAATAGTGTGGTGATTGTGGGGGTGGAGGGGAAACAGGGCACAGAGGGGATAAATGGTGATGGAAAAAATAAATTTTAAAAAAATTAAAATAAAAACTAAATATATACTAACAAATTAAAACCAATCATTTGTAGGTCCTTTTTCCTTGGAATGTAAGGATAATATAATGCTAAAAAAAATCCCTTAATATGTTATAGCATATTAATAAACAGAATAAGAAAAACGCTAAAAAGAGAATCATAGATCATGCCAAAGAAGACATAAATTTTCACAGGTGAACTTTTAATAAACTAATACCAAAAGGATAAATCCTCAACAAGCTAAAAATATTGTCTATTTAAATTAGTAATGAATGATTTAGTTGAAGTTAATTCTTTTTTTTTCTTTTTTTTAATTAATTTCTTTATTGATTAAGGTATCACATATTTGTCCTCATCCTCCCATTCCCATCCCAAACCCCTCCCCATGCATGCCCCCACCCCCCTGTTGTCCATGACCACTGGTTAGGCTTATATGCATGCATACAAGTCCTTTGGTTGATCTCTCCCCCTTACCCCCACCCTCCCCTACCTTCCCTCTGAGGTTTGACAGTCTGATCGATGCTTCCCTGTCTCCGGGTCTGTTTTTGTTCATCAGTTTATGTTGTTCATTATTTCCCCTAGATGAGTGAGATCATGTGATACTAGAAATACCCTTATAAGAACCAAAAATAAGACTAGCAATAATGGTTATGCTGGGAGGCAAATGAATCAGTCTGTAGTGAGTTTCTTTCTGGGCCAACAGTTCTTTTGAGTCCCAATTTCAATGTCAAACAGTTCCTTATGTGTACATGTCAGTGATGATATTTCAGTTCTGGATGGTGGACAAATGGTGGTAATGCCGGTCCGACCCTCTCTGGTTTGGTCCTGGGCAACCTGCTGCGACGCACAGCTGCTGACTGCTAGTATGGCAAGGCGTCGTCAGCGTCTTCCATCTCTGGACTGTTTCTCTTCTGTCTTCATGGCTGGAGCAGTCCTGTCAATTCCTCTCTGTTGCAGGAATCCACATGGTCTTGGAGGTGTTTTCTGAAAATATACAAACATATTCTCGACCAAAAGTTAATAAAGGAATCTTTTCTATAAATTTGACTTGGGATCCTTTTTCATTTTTTGCCCAAACGATTTTCCTTTGGCTTGTTTTGACACCATGTGTGTTTTTCATTGGTGTCTTGCTGTTAGCATTACAAATGAAAGTTAATTTTCTAAAGTAAAAATTTTCTAGATGTGATCTACTTACAGGATTTTTTCCTTGCATGATATTCTTCTACTATCCCCCCTTTTTTGATTTAAATATTAGGAGGCTTTTGGAAATTTTATAATGTAGTCTTGATAGCTTTTAAATTTTAATTTTTTGCACTAAAATATGACTGCTTTAGGTTCATTACATGTTATGCAATTTTACCATGAAATGAATTATCAATAAAAATTTTAGTTAACACTTTAGGAACAGCTTTTTGTCCAGTACCATAAATTTTTCTAGAATATTCGCTTATTTCACTTAGCCAATTTAAATTAGTGTGAGAACTTGACTACTATTTTACTGTCAAATTTAATACTCTAACAACAATCTTATTTTACCCTGTAAATATTAGTGGAAACGATTATTTGCCTTCTTGAGTAGGCCCTGAGCATTCCTGGTGCTAGGTTGGATTTAGATATCAAAAATCCACTTCCACACACCATGGGTACAAGACAACTCAAACAAGTCTTGTTGCAGTGAGAGGGCAGCTGCTGTTGGCCAAGTCTCTGTTACCTGGGTCCCGATTTGATCTGAGCATGGGAAGCAAAACAGCCATGGGGGCAGGAAACCTCCCTCAGAAGGGGTGAGGGTTCAGACCCCTGCAAAGTTGGGGGGGTGTGGGTCTGTGCCCCACCTCTGTTGACCCCCAAGTTCTCTCCTGATGGCCTCTCTGTGACTGTGCCTGTCTTAGGTTGTTCCTTCCCTGAGGAATCTTACCCGTCTCTGGCTAACCAGCTATCCTCCGGGGCCAAGCAGGGTGATGTGAGGTTCAGTTCTGTCTCCTTGGTAGCATATGCCCCCGTGGCCTCCACGCTCAGCACCTGCCTTGGGATCCCCTGGCCTGCTGGCGGGGCCCCGGCACTGATCACATATCTTGGGGAACCCAGGTTTCTTCTCCAGGGAGGGCCCAGCTCACCCCACTGGGCAAGAGACAGATCCATGGTATCAGCCACCACGAGGCTTCAACCTCAGCATGAACAGAAAGCACAGGCAACAGCTGTGGGCAGTTGGATTGTGAGAAGTGGGTCCCTCTTGGCCAAAAGGGCAAGAGGGGCCAATATAGAATGCTCAGGTGCCTTCCCAGGGCGCCCTCTACATAGTGGAAGGGATTAAATCCTTTCATGTCCTTTTTAAATTGCTGCCAGACATTCAAAGAATTAGTTTGTAAGTTTGTTTGGGATAATTGTACATTATGCTGTTGTAATTCTAAAATATCAAGAGATGTGTTACCTTTGTCTCCAAGCACCAAAAATATGATTTTTTATTGATTCCCAAGGGTGCGAGGTACTATTATAGGTAATGGGGGTAGTACAAATCTGGGAAAAATTATGATGACATTGTAGAATAATATTATGTAAGGATATTCTTTGCTCTAGGCCATGCAACTCCATTTCAAACTGGTTGTCAATTTCTTTTTGTATAGACAAGGTCTTAGTTACATTTTCTGCACCTCTCCCAGGAGCAAGTAGTGATAAGTCTCTTCCTTTGGTGTCCATGCAAGCCAGAAACCTCTCTTTAATTTTACACACAAAGGAGCAGTGGTTTGATTTTGTGTCATACAAAAGGGAAGCTGGGTGGTGACCCCTGTGTAATTATACTTCCTTGCCCCACCCATGGTCCTCCTGGTTGACCAAGGTGTTTGGTATTATTGGTGACTACATTAGGCGGGGCATCAGCCCACATAAGGGCTCTTACCCATGAAGGGTCAGGAACATAAGTCCAAAATACTTCCCCATTTTCTCCAGGTAATATTACCATACAGCTGATGACTGCTAGCATGGCAAGAAAGGCATTCTTGGGGTTCTGGTTACCTCACCATTTCTTTTCTATTTTATTTTTATTTTATTATTATTTTTTTTTTACATATGTGTCCTTATTCCCCCATCCCCCCCACTCCCCACTCATGCCCCACCACCCTGTTGTCTGCGTCCATTGTTTAGGCTCATATGCATGCACACAAGTCCCTTCGCTGATCTCTCTCCCTTACTCCCACCGACCCCCTCCTTCCCTAAGGTTTGAGGTTCTCATTGACATTTCTCAGTCTCTGGATCTGTTCTTGTTAATCAGTCTATGCCATTCATTATATTCCATAAATGAGTGAGATCATGTGATATTTATCTTTCTCCGCCTGGTTTATTTCACTTAGCATAATGCTCTCCATCTCCATCCATATTGTTGCAAATGGTAGGAACTCCTTTTTTACTGCAGCGTAGTATTCCATTGCGTAGATGTACCACGGTTTTTCAATCCAGTCATCTGCTGATGGGCACTTAGGCTGTTTCCAAATCTTAGCTATGGTGAATTGTGCTGCTATGAACATACGGGTGCATATATCCTTTCTGATTCATGTTTCTAGTTTCTTGGGATATATTCCTAGAAGTGGGATCACTGGGTCAAATGGGAGTTCCATTTTTAGTTTTTTGAGGAAACTCCATACTGTTCTCCACAGTGGCTGCACCAGTCTGCATTCCCACCAGCAGTGCAAAAGAGTTCCTTTTTCTCTGCATCCTCACCAACACTTGCCATTTGTTGATGATAGCCATTCTGACAGGTGTGAGATGTTACCGCATTGTCATTTTGATTTGCATCTCTCTGATGATTAGTGACTTTGAGCAGGTTTTCATATGTCTCTTGGCCTTCCTTCTGTCTTGTTTCGAAAAGTGTCTATTTAGATCAGTTGCCCATTTTTTGATTGGCTTGTTTATTTTCTTTTTGTTAAGTTGTATGAGTTCTCTGTAAATGTTGGAGATTAAACCCTTATCGTTGATATCATTGGCAAATATGTTCTCCCATGCAGTGGGCTTTCTTGTTGTTTTATTGATGGTTTCCTTTGCTGTGCAAAAGCTTTTTATTTTGATGTACTCCCATTTGTTTATTTTCTCTTTAGTTTCCATTGCCCTAGGAGCAGTATCAGTGAAGAAGTTCCTTCGGCATATGTCTGAGATTTCTCTGCCTCTGGATTCCTCTAGTATTTTTATGGTTTCCCATCTTATGTTTAAGTTCTTTATCCATTTTGAGTTTATTTTTGTGTATGGTGAAAGTTAGTGATCTAGTTTCATTTTTTTGCATGTATCTGCCCAATTTTCCCAACAGCATTTGTTGAAAAGACTGTCTTGACACCATTGTATGTTCATGCCTCCTTTGTCAAATATTAATTGGGCATAGTGGTTTGGGTCGATTTTTGGGTTCTCTATTCTATTCCATTGATCTATATGTCTGTTCTTGTGCCATTACCACACTGTTTTAAGAACAGTGGCTTTGTAATACAGCTTGATATCTGGTATTGAGATCCCCCCTACTTTGTTCTTCTTTCTCAGGATTGCTGCAGCTATCCGGGGTCTTTTTTTATTCCAGATGAATTTTTTGAAGGTTCGTTCTAGGTCTGTGAAATATGCTGTTGATATTTTAATGGGAAGTGCATTGAATTTATAGATTGCTTTGGGTAGTATGGACATTTTAATGATGTTGATTCTACCAATCCATGAACATGGTATGTTCTTCCATCTGTTTGTCTTCCTCTATCTCTTTTTCCAGTGTCATGTAGTTTTCCACATATAGGTCTTTTACCTCTTTAGTTAAGTTTATTCCTAGGTATCTTAATTTTTTTTGGGTACGATGGTAAATGGGATGCTTTTTTAGTCTCTTTCTGTAAGTTCATTATTGGTGTATAGAAATGCCATAGATTTCTTGGTGTTAATTTTGTATCCTGCTACATTGCTGAATTCATTTATTAAGTCTATTAGTTTTTTGATAGAGTCTTTAGGGTTTTCTATGTACAGTATCATGTCATCTGCAAATAAGGACAGTTTTTCTTCTTCGTTTCCAATTTGGATGCCTTTTATTTCTTCTTCTTGTCTTATGGCAATGGCTAGTATTTCCAGCACTATGTTGAACAGGAGTGGTGAGAGTGGGCATCCCTGTCTTGTTCCTGTTATTAGTGGAAATGGTTTTAGTTTTTGCCCATTGTGTATGATGTTGGTTGTAGGTTTGTCATATATGGCTTTTATTATGTTGAGGTATGATCCTTCTATTCCCACCTTGCTGAGAGTTTTCATCAAGAAAGGGTGTTGGATTTTGTCAAATGCTTTTTCTGCATCAATTGATATGACTATAAGATTTTTATCTCTCAATATGTTTATGTGATGTATCACGTTTATTGATTTGTGAATATTGTACCATCCTTGCATTCCTTGGATAAATCCTACTTGGTCATGGTGTATGATCTTTCTGATGTACCTCTGGATTCAATTTGCTAGAATTTTGTTGAGGATTTTGGCATCTATGTTCATGAGGGATATTGGCCTGTAATTCTCTTTCATTGTGTTATCTTTATCTGGTTTTGGTATTAGGGTGATGCTGGCTTCATAGAATGAGCTTGGAAGTGTTCCTTCCTCTTGAATTTTCTGGAATTGTCTGAGGAGGATTGGTTTTAGTTCTTCCTTGAATGTTTGGTACAACTCCCCTGTGAAGCCATCTGGTCCCAGGCTTTTGTTTTCTGGAAGGTTTTTGATGACTGTGTCAATTTCTTCCATAGTTATCAGCCTATTGAGATTTTTAGAATCTTCCTAAGTAAGTTTTGGAAGGTTGTATTTTTCTAGGAATGTGTCCATTTCCTCCAGGTTGTCTAGTTTATTAGAATAGAGTTGTTTATAGTATTTTTTAACAATCCTTTGTATTTCTGTGGGGTCTGTTGTTATTTCGCCTCTTTCATTTCTGATTTTGTTTATTTGGGTCCTCTCTCTTTGCTTCTTAGTGAGCCTGGCTCGAAGTTCATCAATCTTGTTTATCCTTTCGAAGAACCAGGTCTTGGTTTCATTGATCTTTTGTATTGTTTTTTTGTCTCTGTGTCATTCATTTCTGCCCTGATCTTTATTATCGCCTTCCTTCTGCTCACTGTGGGCTTTTCTTGTTGCTCACTTTCTAATTCTTTGAGTTGTTGACTTAGATGATTTATTACCATTTTTTCTTGTTTTTTGATGTAGGTCTGTAGAGCTATAAACTTCCCTCTCAGGACTGCTTTCATTGTGTCCCATATGATTTGCATTGTTTTGTTTTTATTGTCATTAGTCTCCAGGATGTTTTTAATTTCTTCTCTGATCTCATTGATAACCCAATCATTGTTTAGTAGCATGCTATTCAGCTTCCAAGTGTTTGAATTTTTTGGAATGTTTTTATTGTAGTTTATTTCTAATATTATGCCATTGTGGTCTGAGAAAATGCTTGATATGGTTTCAGTCTTTTTGAATTTGGGGAGACTTTGTTTGTGACCCAATATGTGTTCTATTTTTGAAAATGTCCCATGTGCACTTGAGAAGAACGTATATTCTGTGGCTTTGGTGTGAAATGCTCTGAAGATGTCAATTAGGTCCATCTGATCTAGTGTGTCATTTAGAATTGCTGTTTCTTTGCTGATTTTTTGTCTAGAGGATTTATCCAGCGATGTCAGTGGTGTTTTGAAGTCTCCTACTATGATGGTATTGTTGTCGATCTCTCCCTTGATATCTTCCAGGAGATTTTTTTATGTATTTGGGTACTCCTGCATTGGGTGCATATATGTTTACCAGAGTTATATCTTGTTGAATTGCTTCCTTTAGTACTATGTAGTGGCCTTCCTTATCTCTTATTATGGCCTTTACTTTGAGGTCTATTTTATCAGATATAAGTATCGCAACCCCAGCTTTTTTCTCATTTCCATTTGCCTGAAAAATATTTTTCCATCCCTTTACTCTCAGTCTGTGTTAATCCTTTGCTCTGAGGTGGGTCTCTTGTAGACAGCAAATATATGGGTCATGTTTTCTTATCCATTCAGCTACCCTATTTCTTTTGATTGGTGCATTTAATCTATTTACGTTTAATGTTGTTATTGACAAGTACATGTTTGTTGTCATATTTTTCCTTAGTGTTTGTGTTTCTTCTTGTCTTTCTCTTTCTTCTTTTACAGCAGTCCCTTTAGCATTTCTTGCATTGCTGGCTTAATAGTGATAAACTCTCTTAGCCCTTTTTTGTCTGTGAAGCTCCTGATTCCACCTTCTATTTTTAATGATAGCCTTGCTGGGTATAGTATTCTTGGATTCATTCCCTTGCTTTGCATCACTTTGTATATTTCATTCCATTCCCTTCTGGCCTGGTGTGTTTCTGTTGAGAAATCAGTTGATATTCTGATAGGAGATCCCTTGTAAGTAACTTTCTGTCTCTCTCTGGCAGCCTTTAAGATTCTTACTTTGTCATTGGTGTTCTCCATTCTAATTATGATGTGTCTTGGTGTCGGTCTTTTGGGTTTCAACTTGTTTGTGACTCTTTGTACTTCTTGGACTTGCATAGTCTTTTTCTTGCCAATATCAGGGAAGTTTTCTGTCATTATTTCTTCAAACAGGTTTTCTATTTCTTGCTTCTCTTCCTCTCCTTCTGGTATCCCTATTAAGCGAATGTTGTTTCATTTTGTGTTGTCCCAAAGCTCCCTTAGGCTCTCCTCTTGCTTTTTAAGTCTTCTTTCCAGTTGCTGCTGTGTTTGTGTGTTTTTTCCTACCTTGTCTTCTAATTCGCTCATGTGGTCCTCAGCCTCTTCTAGTCTACTGTTTAGGCCTTCCATTGTGTTCTTTACTGCAGCTATGTCGTTCTTCATCTCCTCTTGGTTTCTTTTCATATTGTTGACATTCTCATTCAGCTCCTTATAGTTCTCATTGAGTTGTGTGTATTTGTCATTGAGTTGTGTGTATTTGTCATCCATTCATTTAAACATCCTTGTAACCATTACTCTGAATTCTATCTCTGATAAGCTGCTAGCCTCAAATTCAGTTAACTCCCTTTCTGGTGGTTCCTCTTTTTCTTTCCTTTGGGGATTGCTTTTTTGTCTTCCCATGTTTTCCTGTAATGTTTTAATTGTAGATCCAATTGCTTTGCTACCCAGGTTCTTTTGATGGTGTTACTGGCATAATCTCTCAGTTCTCCTGGGCTTGTTAATCTCGTGTAGCTCCCTACTTGAGCTATTTGGGCTCTCTTGTTGTAGGCCTGCAAGCTTGAGAGGCACAACTACGGTGTCTAGAATTCAGCCACCATGGAGGGGAGTGTCCCAATTTTTGCTGTCTTGCACCCTTCATTGAAATCACGTGTGCCCAGCAGGGACTCACAGTGGCACCCAGGAACCGTCTGTTGGGGTGATGGGGTTCAGGGGGCCTGCTCTCTGGAAAGGCGTGACTTTGTTTCCCAGAGTTGTACAGTATTGGGGTGGGCAGACCCAGCTTTTGCTGTTGCACCTGTGGTGGATAGGCACTTACTCCCAGTGGCGGCTCACAGGAGCACCCTTGTACGTTTGCCAGCAAGGCACACTGAAGGACTCTGAAGGGCCCTGGCAGTGTAGCCGCGCAATTGAGGCTCCTGTGGGCTGGTATCCAGGATGAGTGAATTCAAAACTTCTGCTGGGGGGGAGTGCATCCCAGCTTGTTCAAGATCGCACCCAGGGAGAGCTCACAGTGGCTCCCACTAGCACCCTGTGGGTAGATGGGCTCAGGGTGCCTGCCTGTTGGAACTTCGCCTCTGTGGAGGTGCGCTTGCCGGGCGCAGAGTTCTGATGCACTCTGAGGGGTCCTGGCACCGTGATTGAGCCGCTGGGGTGAATGTGGGCAGTTATCCAGGAAGAGGGAATTCATAATTTCTACTGAGGGGCTGCGCGCCCTTGTCCGTGCAGAATCACACCCTCGGGGGCTCTCAGTGGCTCCCAAGCGCTGCCTAAGGAGCGGAGTGCCCTGCACGGCTGGAAACGCGCGAAACCAACTGGAAATGCGCGAATCCGGATACTCGTGAATCCAGAGTTCTACCGCTGGGGAGGGGGAGGTTGCACTTACTGCTGCTGAGCAGTGCTCCTTTGGAGGTGGAGGTCCCAGGGTCCGCGGGTCTGCAGCTGGGGTAGCAGGATTTTGGCTGGAGTGGCTGCTGGGTAGCAGGGCAGTTCCAAAGCCTGTCTGGTTGGTGGTGTTGATGAGTCCCTAAAAAAGGCCATTCTCCCCTTCAAGATGGCGTGGGCTCCATGCTGGCGTCCCGCCGTCCGGGGAGTGCCTGCAGTGGTGGTAGTCTCTCCTTGTCAAGGAGAGCCTGTCTGCCAGCCCCTGCTGCTCCTGCGAGATTTAACTTTCCCTCACTCACTCACACACACACCATGCACATCCACACACTCTCCTTTCATACCCTCACTCACTCACTTCCTCTCCCTCACCTCCGTCCTGCCAGCCGCCATCTTTTTTTCGAAGTTAATTATTCTTAATGACAAAATACTTGAAACGTTCTTATGAAAAGTCAGGAACAAAACAAGCAACCTGCTGTCACCACTATTATTTAAAATTGCACTAGAATGTTCATTTCAAGAAGACAATGAAATGAAAGTCAAAGGTATGACAATGAATAAGAAGATAAATTTATTTTTATTTTTGTAATCTTAGAAAAACTAGAGAAGTAATTGAAAAACTAAGAGGTTAGCATGGTAGCCAGGTATCTGTATATATGTATCTATATAACTACCTTCACTCTGTTGATTTTACTTTCTTTAGGTATACACTTGGGGGAAAGTGGATTGACTTCACCACAATAATGACTACAACAGCCATGGGCAAACTATGGCCCGCGGGCCGGATCCGGCCTGTTCGGCTGTTCTATCCGGCCCGCGGAGCCGAAAGAGCAGAGGGTTCTCTTGCTCTCCCCTCCGCTCCTTTACTTTGAATTTATATTAGTTCACACAAACACTCCATCCATGCTTTTGTTCCGGCCCTCCGGTCCAGTTTAAGAACCCATTGTGGCCCTCAAGTCAAGAAGTTTGCCCACCCCTGCACTACAACAACAAAATTAGATAGAGAGATGGCAGACAGATCTAAACGTGATCTTAAAAAGAAATAGAACCTTTGTGGAGAAAATACCAAAACTGAGAAACATAGACGACTTAACAAAGAGAAGACATGCTATGTTCCTTCATAGGAAAAATGAATTTAAAAGATGACAATTTTGCCCCAGCCAGTGTGGCTCCATTGGTTGGGCATTGTCCTGTGTACCATAGGGTTGCCATTTCAATTCCTGGCCAAGGCACATGCATGCCCAGGTTGCTGGCCCAATCCCTGGTGAGGGGTATGCAGGAAGAAGTTGATCAACGTTACGCTCTTGCATCAATGTTTCTCTCTCCATCTCCCTTTTGCTCTCTCTAAAAATCAGCAAACTATTCCTTAAAAAAAAAAAAGATTACAATTTTTTCAAATTAATATATAATAGGCCCAGCCTGTGTGGCTCAATGATTGAGCATCAACCTATGAACCAGAAGGTCACAGTTTGATTCCTGGTCATGCCACATGCCTGGGCTGGGGGCTTGATCCCCAGTAGGGGTCTTGCAGTAGGCAGCTGATCAGTGACTCTTGTCATTGATGTTTCTGTCTATTTCTTCCTGTCACTTGCTCTCTGAAATCAATAAAAATATATGTTTAATATGTAACTACAATTCCAGTGTGATTTTAAGTCCATGTGAAAGAATAAATGGATTAAAAAAGAAGAATAAATCATAAGATCAACCCAACCAGATACATAGTTATAATTAGTAAAACATTGTGCTGCTATTTTAATAGCCCTAAAACATTACTTTTTAAAACACAATAAAGAATAAAGGAAGCCCTAGCCGGTTTGGCTCGGTGGATAGAGTGTCAGCCTGCGGACTGAAGGGTCCCAGGTTCGATCCCGGTCAAGGGCACATGCCCGGGTTGCGGGCTCGATCCCCAGTGGGAGGCGTGCAGGAGACAGACAATCAATGATTCTCTGTCATCATTGATGTTTCTAGCTCTCTCTCCCTCTTCCTTCCTCTCTGAAATCAATAAAAATATATATTTTTTAAAAAAAGAAGAAAGGAAGCATTACAAATCAGTAATTTTGAAAGAATTGAATGTCTCTTTGGAAGTGGAAGTAGGAAAAATCAGTTTAGAACCTCATCTCATATCCTGTTCTAAAACAAGGTAAAAAATAATGTCTGACTGGGCTGCCATAACAAAATACTGTAAACTAGGTAACATAAAACAATAGAAATTAATTTTCTCACATTTTTAAAGATTGGAAAAGTTAAGATCAAAGTTCTGACCAATTCAGTTCCTGATGACAGCTTTCTTCCTGGTTAGCAGATGGCCACCTTCTTCTTGTGTCTTTACATGATGAAGACATATATAGAGAGCTCTCTCCTGTTATCTCATAAGGTCACTAATCCCATCATATGGGCCTCACCCCACATGATCTCATCTCAACTAAAGTACCTCTTAAAGGCCCTATCTCCAAATACATCACATTAGAGGTTGTGGCTTCAACCAATGAAGTTTGTATTTAAGTTTTATTGATTTTTTACAGAGAGAAAGAGAGAAGGATAGAGAGTTAGAAATATCGATGAAAGAGAAACACTGATCAGCTGTCTCCTGCACACCCCCTACTGGGGATATACCCGAAACCAAGGTACATGCCCCTGACTGGAATCAAACCCAGGACCCTTCAGTCCTCAGGCCGACACTCTATCCACTGAGCCAAACCGGTCAGGGCTGTAGAGACACAATTTAGTCCATAACAAATAGTTAACAAAATTTTGAAATATGCAGAAATGTAAAAGAATATAGATTAAAACACTAAGACTCCAGGAAACAAATGGAAAAGGGCATCATACCAATGACATAATTAGGCAGTTCACAAATAGGAAATGCACAACTAATTAAATGTTTAAAAATTACAGGTAGTCAGATCATTTTTGTTTTCAATGATTTTTAAGACTGTTAATTGGTACAAACTTTGGAAGTTAACTTATTACTATAAACTTATATATTTGTGTGTTTTATATTGTATGTGTGTGTATGGAGAGCATTATACATGTTCATACATACTATTCTTCGTTTCTTTGGAGAATTTTCTCAGTATCTATCTGCTGGTAAATGCATAAATTCTCCAAATGTAAACTAGGATTTTATTTTAAACTAGAGGCCCGGTGCACAAATTCATGCACGGGTGGGGTCCCTTGGCCTGGCCGGTGATTGTGGCCGATCGAGACCAATTGGGGCTGGCCAACGGGGGGGCAGGGGGGAGGGACCATGGGAAGTTGGCCGGCCACAGGAGGTTGGCTGTGGGAGTGCACTGACCCACCAGGGGGCAGCTCCTGCATTGAGAGTCTGCCCCCTTGTGGTCAGTGCGCATCATAGTGACCAGTCGTTCGGTCACTTAGGCTTTTATATATAGAGATTTGAAAGTCACTGACTTTTAAAATTATTTTCGTTACTGGGATAAAGCAGTATCTTTGATTCAGAAATGTGTTCAAAACTCAGTAAATGTTTAACTTTTATATTTTGCCACTTTTGTTTATAAAACAAAAATAGTCCTTTTATGATATGTAAAGCATGATATAGAACATAGATATTTTATGTCTTACTATATACTGTGTGGTAAAATTAGAATTACTCAAATTGAATATCAAAACTGATCCATTATACTTTAATATAATCATCTATTATTCAAGCATTGAATTAGTATGTTCTTTTTATGTGCTTTCATTAAAATTTATAATGTAATAAAATAATGGTCTTGAGAAGTTTCCATTTGAGACTTTCTAGCTTAAGTAAAAATAAACGAGTACCCTCTTATCCCAGATAATGTTTTAAATTATAAAACTAATAAAAGCAAGTTAAGTTATGGTTCTGATATATTTAAGAACTCTATACTTTATTTAGGTACATTTTTATGACAAAAGTGTGTAATAGATTTTTTTTGTTTGTTTCATTCAAAATATGCTTACTAACAATTTTATATTTGAAATTGTGATTTTTATTCCTAGTCTGAATTGGACAAACCTAGAAGCCGGAAAAAAACACCAGCCACTGATTCAGAAGAGAAATTAGGTGTGGATGACCTGACTAAATTGGTACAAGAACAGAAACCTAAAGGCAGTCAGCGTGGACGGAAGAGAGGCCATACAACTTCAGAGTCAGATGAGCCGCAATGGCCTGAGGAAAAGAGACTCAAAGAAGATTTGTTAGAAAATGAGGATGAACAGAATAGTCCACCAAAAAAAGGTAAAAGAGGCCGACCACCAAAACCTCTTGTTGGGGGAGGTACAACAAAAGAAGAGCCAACAATGAAAACTTCTAAAAAAGGAAGCAAAAAAAAATCTGGACCTTCAGTAGTAGAAGAAGAGGAAGAAGAGGAAAGACAAAGTGGAAACACAGAACAGAAGTCAAAAAGCAAACAGCACCGAACTTCAAAGAGAGCACAACAGAAGTAAGTATGTGTAACTCTAAACTGCATATATTTAGTTACTATATTATAAATCATAATTTGATGCTATCCACATTTGGGTCTTCCCCAAAGCAGAGCAGAATCTCCTGAGACTAGTGCAGTTGAATCCACACAATCCATACCACAGAAAGGACGAGGAAGACCATCAAAAACGCCATCACCATCACAACAAAAAAAAAATGTGTAAGTTGTAAATAATGTTAAATTTCAAACCAATTTCAAATTATTTTGCAGAAGTTTATAAATTTTTAAATATACATAGTGCTGCATTTAAATGCCAAATATTTAGCTCCAACACACTAGGTAAGATAAAGTTTTTATATACTTACCTAGGTGATGATATTCCAATTAACCCTCTAGTAACTTTTGTACATTTTTACAGGTTTTAGGCAAAACTTTATGAATACCAAATAGTTTATTATTTCCGGTACAGATTTTATGGTACCTAAAGAGGTGTTGATATATTTTTAAATAATCATAGCATATTGACCTGGTTGCCTTATAATTCCACACTACAATTTTTCTTGCTGTCTTTCCTCAGCGGCTTTTTAAAAAAAATAGCTTTTGTGCTTTGCTTTTATTCTTTGAACTATGTAGGAAAGTAACAGGCATTATTTTTCTTAAATTACATCCATAGAAATTATCACATGCAGATCTTAAGTTTTTGATGTTTTGATTTTGTTTGTTTTAATCAAATTAATACATCTATATCCACAAATAGTTTTGGATGGTCACACATTCACATATTTATCTGAGAGTTACGATAACAGATTTGTATCCAAAATTTTAAAGTGATAGGAGTAGTTATGCTGTAATTGTAAATTTTGCACTTTTTCTTCTCAGTTATTTAAGTGGAAATAGAATGGCATGTCTTCATTTAGTGAAGAAATCCCCAGTTTTTCTTGGGGTAATTCTATTATATAACTACATCAGTGGCTTGACTTCAGAGTTGCCACCACACTTCGGTTAAATAGTTATCTTAGAAGTTTTTCCTATTCCTGTGTATTCCACAGAAAGAGGAAAAGTTTCCTGAGTGTCTAGCCAGTACTTTTTGCCTTCTTCCATTTAATTTTTCCCTCAGGTAAAAAGTAAAGGTAAGTACATGTTCTTGGCAGCTTCATTATGTTTTGATTCAACCATGGAAAATCATTGGTATTAACAAAGAATTCTTAAAGTAATGTTAAATTCCCATGATTAATTTTATAACAAGGAAATGATGGCTCATAACTTTATTTATATTTGGGCTTAAATTATTATCGTGTTCTGTCATAAAACTACATAAGTTCTCACATGAATGTTCTAAAACAAGTATTTATTTTTAAAAATCAATACAACCTGGTTGGCGTGGCTCAGTGGTTGAGCATTGACCTATGAACCAGGAGGTCATGGTTCGATTCCTGATCAGAGCACATGCCCAGTGGGCTCAGTGCCGTGTGGGGTATGCAGAAGGCAACCAATCAATGATTCTGTCTCTTTCTCCCTCTCCCTTGCTCTCTGAAATCAATAAAAATATATTTTAAAAATAAGTAAAAAGAATGTCAGTTTCCAAAAAAAAAAAAAAAAAATCAATACAGCCCTGGTTGATGTATCTAAGTTGGTTGGAGTGTTGCTCCATACATCAGAGGGTATCAGGTTCTATTCCCGGTCGGGATATGTACCTGGGTTGTGTGTTCAATCCCAGCCCTGGTCAGGGTGCATGTGAGAGGCAACCAATCAATGTTTCTCTCACATTGATGTGTTTCTTATTATCTCTCTCTGTTTCTCTCTCCCTCTTCCCTTCTCTCTAAAATTCAAAGAACATATCCTTAGGTGAGGATTAAAAAAGTCAGTACAGACAGACACTCTTTATTCTGTTTTAACAGCCTATATTCTCTTCTAACAGCCTATATTCTCTTCACTAGGAAGCTTTGTTTTTAGAGCTGTTAAAGTAACATTACATTTGCCTGTTTTTCTTCTGACCTCAGTGGAATTAAGAACCATTGTATCATTTTCTGTGTAATTCCTGTATTTTCTTCTGTTAATTCTGAAAAACTAAGTCAAGTTTAAAAGAAAAAATACATGGGGAGATCCAAGATGGAGACAGAGTAGGTGAAAGTTACACTTCCTCCCAGGACCAAACTGGAATTACAATTAAATTATAGAACAATCATTCTAAATAACCTGCTGAAGAGAAGTCATAACCAAAGACTTACAGAAGAAGCCACATCAAGACTGGTAGGAAGGACGGAGACACAAACAAGGCTGGCTCTGCTCCTACTATTGGCAGCTGAGGTTCCAGAGGCATATCTTAGCTGTGGGTCGGGGGGAGGTGAGTCCCTCTGAGGAAAGAGGGTTCTCAACCGCATGCCAGGCACCTCAGCTCAGAGCAACAGAACCAGGTAGAGGAGTCCACATAAAATATGGTTGTGAAAATCAGTGGGTATTCTGTCTGCCAGGGAGAGACGATTCTGCTAGAAATCCAGGTTTCCTTTTAAAGGGCCAACCACTCACCCTTGCTTGTGGTAGAAGTGGGGCAGCTCAGAGATGACTGGTGTGTGAGGAGAGACTGAGTTTTGTGGCTCCACAGAAAGAGCTAAAGAGACAACTGCCAGGATCCCTGTGCTCAGTCCCTCTCCCACATAGCCCACAGATTCCATCTTTCTTGGGTGTAGCAATCACCTTCATATGGCATCAGCCTGGAGGAAAGCAAGAGCCCCAAACTCCTGCTCCCTGTCACCCCCGAGCTCATACCCAGAAGAGAAATCATCTTCCTGGCCACTGGTGTCAGAGGCTGAGTTATCTGGCTCTCGGAGGAGGGCCAGTCCCTGTACCTTCCCTCAAGCTTAACCAGTGCCATCTCCTCACAGGAGATCTAATAGCCCACCCTCCCAACACACAGATTCTCCAGGAGGTCCAGGCAGAATGTGGGACAGACTTGAGTTGTGTGGCTTTATGACAAGGGACATTTTTTCCTCTCAGAACCTTCCTTCACACAATAAAATCTTGGTCTGTTTGGGCCTGATAAATTCTGCTGGCCTCACCCTGACAACTCCCTGAGATCCTGCCCCACCAAAAGGTCTGTAGGTACTGGACGAGGGACAGTTAGACTCGGTATGCCTTAGGACATTTGCTGAGTGGCCTCAGACCCAGCACTTACTCCAGGTTTGAATCTATATCAGTCTGGTGAATTCCACTCACTCCTACCTGGTCACTCACTAAGAACCTATCTCAATCAACTTGAGTATGGCCAGACTTTTATTTATTGAGCCTAACTGGTAGGCAACTATTGGATCTTGGGGTGCCTGGGGCCTTTTCTTGCCCTGCCACCATGTATGATGCTGGTGTAAGCTGGCCTTGGTGCACACTATGGCCCCTCCCATGCACTTCCAGGCCCAGAAGAGGTAGCCACAAACTGCATAACGTTGTAGTTCCAAACAGGTAGCCCAAGGCCAGTCTAAGGCCATATCTGACATTGACCTGCACCAGATTCCCTCCCAAGAGGCCCCAGAACCAACACACCTGGTGGTGTGCTGCGGACCACATCAGAGACAGGACCCAATTAGCTCCACAAACAGCACATCCAAAGGAGGATCTCAGTGGGAACTAGACACTGCTGGGATGAATTCCATTTCATGTGGTCAGCACCCTCACAATAGCTCATACACTGTGGTTGGGGTCAATCCTCAGTGTCAGCCAGCCTGAGGGTTGGCCCACACATGAAGGGGCCAACAGCAATCAAGACTCGACTACAATAGGAGGCCAACAGCAATCAAAACTGTACAGCACTAACATACTCCACAAAAGGGAGCATCAGGCTTTGGTGATAAGGAAGACTGTGCCACTTAGCTCCATAGGACACCTACTACACTAGGCTACCATTCCAAGACTGGAAGATACAGTAGCTCTATCTAATACACAGGTAAATACAGAGAGTCGGCCAAAATGAGGAAACAGAAACATGCCCCAAATGAAAGAATGGGAGAAAGCTCCAGAAAAAGAAATAAATGGAGGCAAGCAATCTACCTGACACAGAGCTCTAAACAATGGTTATAAGGGAGGAACTTGGAGAAGAATAGATGAACTCACTGAAAATTTAAAGAGATACAAAGCATAAAAGAGGACATAGAACCCATAAAAAAGAACCAGTTAGAATGGAAGAATACAATATCTGAAATGAAGAATATACTAAAGGAATAAACAATAGATTGAATGAAGTAGAAGACCAAATCAGTGATTTGGAAAAACAAGGTAACAAAACACCCAAACGGAGCAGCAAAAAGAATTTTTTAAAATAAGGATAGTTTAAGGGACCTTCATGACAACATGAAGCATAGCAACATCCACATCATAGGGTTACCAGAAGGAGAAGAGAGGAGAGCAAGGGACTGAGAATTATTTATGACTGAAAACTTCCCTAGCCTGGTGAAGGAAAAAGACACACAAGTCCAGGAAGCTCAGAGAGCCCCAAACAAGATGAACTCAAAGAGGCTCACACCAAGATAGACATAAATAAAATGGCAAAGGTTAAAGAAAAAGAGAGCCTTAAAAGCAGCAAAACAGCCGAAACCGGTTTGGCTCAGTGGATAGAGCGTCGGCCTGCGGACTCAAGGGTCCCAGGTTCGATTCCGGTCAAGGGCATGTACTGTGGTTGCGGGCACATCCCCAGTGGGGAGTGTGCAGGAGGCAGCTGATCGATGTTTCTCTCTCATCGATGTTTCTAGCTCTCTATCCCTCTCCCTTCCTCTCTGTAAAATATCAATAAAATATTTAAAAAAAAAAAAAAAAAAAAAAGCAGCAAAACAAAAGATCGTTACCTACAAGGGAGATCCCATAAGATTGTCAACTGATTTCTTAACAGAAACATTTCAGGCCAGAAGGGATTGACACGAAATATTCAAAGTGAAGAAAAGCAAGGACCTACAATCAATACTGTTCTACCCAGCAAGGCTATCATTTAAAATTGAAGGAGAAATAAAAGAGTTTCCCAGACAAGAAAAAGGTAAAAGAGTTTGTTACCACCCAACCAGTATTACAAGAATTCTTGAAGAAGAAAGCAGAGAAACATAGTTATAAAGAATAAAATGGCAATAAATTCTTATTAATAATCACATTAAATGTAAATGGCTCAAATGTTCCAATCAAAAAACATAGGGTATGATTAGAATAGAAAACATGACTGGACTAGAAAGCATGACTCATATATATGCTATCTACAAGAGACCCATCTCAGGATGAAAGATGCACACAGATTAAAAATAAAAAGATGGAAAAAGATGTTTCATGCAAGTGAACATGAAAAACAAGCTGGGGGAACAATACTTATGTGAGACAAAATAGACTTTAAAACAAAGGCTATAGTAAGATGCAAAGAATGACACTACATAATGATAAAAGGATCAGTCTAACACAGGAGCACCTAAATATGTAAAGCAAATATTGATGGATGAAAAAGGTGAGATTGACAGTAATAGTTGTAGTAAGGGACTTTAACACCTCACTGACATCTTCCAGTCAGAAAACAAGGAAACAGCAGCCTTAAATGACACACTAGACCAGGTGGATTTAATTAATATTTTAGAGCATTTCAACCCAAAGCAGCAGAATATACATTCTTTTCAAGTGCACATGTAAAATTTTCTAGTATAGACCACGTAATAGGCCACAAAACAAACTCAGTGATTTAAGAAGATTGAAATGTCAAGCATCTTCTATGATCCCAATGAAATGAAACTAAAAATCAATTACAAGTGAAAACTGGAAAACACACAACATGGAGTCAAAATAACATATTAATAAACAATGAATGGGTTAACAATGAGATCAAGGAAGAAATCAAGAAGACAAGTGAAAATGGGAATACTAGTACAACAACTGGAAATCTATGGGGTACAGCAGTGGCCGGCAAACTGCAGCTCACGAGCCACATGCGGCTTGCGAGCTGCAGTTTGCCGCTCTGTTGACTAGTGAGTTTGCCGACCATTGCTGTAAGGCATTACCCTTACCCAGAAGTTTTGACTTCAGGTTAAAGATATTAGTACATTATTAAAATGTTTTTTAAGTGTTTTTCTCTAAGGCAGTGGTCGGCAAACTCATTAGTCAACAGAGCGGCAAACTGTGGCTCGCGAGCCACAGTTTGCCGACCATTGGGGTACAGCAGTGCAGTTATACAAGGGAAATTCATAGCCCTACAGGCCTACCTCAAGAAACAAAAAAAAATATCAAATAAACTATCTCACTTTTCACTTAAAGGAACTAGAAAAGTAAACCAACAAAGTCCAAAGTGAGTAGAAGGAAGGAACTAATAAAAAGCAGAATGGAAATAAAATTAGGAAACAATACAACAGATCAATAAAACCACACTGGTTCTTTGTAAAGATAAACAACATTGATAAACCCTCAATCAGAGTCATCATAAAAAAAAGACAAAGGACAAATAAAATCAGAAATGAAAAAGAATTAAAAATAGACACACAAATTCAAAAGATTATAAGAAAATATTATGAAAAACTTTAAGTCTACAAATTGGACCATCTGGAAGAAATGTTTAAATTCCTAGAAGTACACAGTCTTTTAAAATTGAGTCATGAAGAAACAAAATCTGAACAGAGTGATTATAACTAATGAAATAAGAAGCAGTAGTAAAAAACAAAAACCTTCCAACAAACAACAGTCCTGAACTGGATGACTTCACAGGTGAATTTTATCAGACATTCAAAGAAGAAATAATACCTATCCTTATGAAACTATTCCAGAAAATTCAAGAGGAGGGAAGATTCCCAAGCTCATTTTACAATGCCATATTATCCTAATTTTAAAACCAGATAAAGACACTGCAAAGAAAGAAAATTATAGGCCAATATTCCTGCTGAACATAGATGCTAAAATCTCCAACAAAATATTAACAAATCAAATTCAGCATTGCCTTAAAAGGGTAATAACGTTTTGGTCAAGTGGGATTTATTCCTGGGATGCAAGGTTGATACAACATCTGCAAATCAATTAAGATGATACACCCCATAAACAAAATGAAGGATAAAAATCATATAAATAGATGCTGAAAAAGCATTTGTCGTAATCCAGCACCTGTTAATTATTTAGAAAAAACTTTCAGCAAAGTGAGAATAGAGGCAACATACCTCAGTTTTGAAGGTGACAAACCCACAGCCAACATTACACCGAACAGGGAAAAACTAAAAGTGTTTCCCTGAAGATCAGGAATAAGACAGGGATATCCACTTTCACCATTCTTCTTCAACAGTATGAACAACCATAGAAACAGATGTGTATAGATGAATGGAACAGAATAGAAAGCCCAGAAACAAGCCCATGCCTGCATGGTCAATTAATATTTGACAAAGGGAGCAAGAACATAAAATGGAATAAAGACAATCTATTCAATCAATCGTGCTGGGAAAATTGGAGAGGTACATGCAAAAAAAAAAAAAAGAAAGAAAGAAACTAGACCACCACCTTACATCATTAACAAGAATAAACTCAAAATGGATTAAAGACTTAAATGTAAAACTGGAAATCATAAAATAGAAGAAAACATAAGCAGTAAAATCTTGGGTATTTATCATAGGAACTAGAGGCCTGGTACACAAATTCGTGCACGGGGGGGGGGGGGGTCCCTCTGGGTAGCCTGCAGGGTTTGGGCCAAAACCCGCAGTCCAATGCTACCTGCAGCTCCTACCTGCCGCTCCTGCTCATCCTGGCCCCATTGTGCCTGCTGTGGGCTCATGCCCAATCAGTCCTGGGTGGGGAGAGGCTTGCGCTGCCACAGCAGTGCTCACCAGCCATGAGCCCTGCATCTGGTGCCCTCCCAAGGGGAGTGGCCTGCGGAATTGGGCTGAAACCGGCTCTCTGACATTCCCCCGAGGGGTCCCAGATTGCAAGAGAGCACAGGCCAGGCTGAGGGACCCCACCGGTCCACAATTGGACTGTGGGAGGGCTCCAAGGCATGTCCAGCCCATCTCGCTCAGTCCCGATCGGCTGGACCCCAGCAGCAAGCTAACCTACTGGTCAGAGCATCTTCCCCTGGTGGTCAGTGCACGTCATAGCAACTGGTCGACTGTCTGCCCCCTGATGGTCAGTGCACATCATAGCGTGTGCTTGAGCAGCCTTAGCATATCATTAGCATATTATACTTGAATGGTTGTTTGATTGTTCTGCTGTTCAGTCTATTTGCATATTACCCTTTTATTATGTAGGATTACATAGGATAATTTTTTCTGATATAGCTCATTGGCAAGGGAAACAAATGGGACTGCATAAAACTAAAAAGGTTTTGCATAGCAAAGGAACCATCAACAAAATGAAAAGACAACCTACTGAATGGGAGGTCATTTTTGCCAATAAGACATCTGATAAGGGGTTAATATCCAAAATGTAATAAAGAAGTTATAAAACTCAACATCAAAAAAATCAGTCCAATTGAAAAATGGTCAAAATACCTGAATAGACAATTCTCTAAAGTAGACATACAGGTGGCCAGTGGCCATATGAAAATACGCACAATGTCATTAATCATTAGAGAAATGCAAATTAAAGAGCGTGAGATATCACCTCACACCTGTCAGAATGGCTATCATCAGTAAGTCAACAAACAAGTGTTGGCAAGGATGTGGAGAAAAGGAAATCTTCATACACTGCTGGTGGGAAAGCAGATTGAAGCCACTATTGAAAACAGTATGGAGTGTACTCAAAAAATTAAATGTGAAACTGCCTTATGACCCAGGAATTCCACTTCTGGGTTTTTGTTCAAAGAAACCCAAAGCACTAATTCAAAAGAATATATGCACCCATAAGTTCATTGTGGCATTATGTAGGATATGGAAGCAACCCAAATGCCCATGAAAAGATGAGTGGGTAAAGAACATGTGATACAAATACACAATGGAACATTACTCTGCTGTGAAAAAGAACGAAATCTTGCCATTTGCAACAGCATGAATGGACCTAAAGGGTATAATTCAGAGAAATACCATATGATTTCACTTATATATGGAAATCAAAGAGCAAACGAAAAAAGGTGAAACAGATTCATAGACACAGAGATCAGACTAGTGGTTGTCAGTGGAGATAGAGGTTTTCGGGGGCGAGTGGGAGGTGTGGAAAGGTTGAAGAGATTAAGAAGTACAAATTGGTAGTTTCAGAACTGTCACAGAGATGTAAAGTATAGCAAAGGGAACGTAGTCAATAATGTATTAGGGGGAAATTTTGTAAAGTATAGGGTTGTCTAATTACTATGCTGTACACCTGAAACCAATCCTATCTAATAAAAGAGTAATATGCAAATTAACCGTCACTCCACGACAAACATGGCGGCCCCCATAGCCACAAGATGGCGGCGCCCAGTCCTCTAAACCCCACCAGAGTCCTGGCAGAGTAAGCGGCCTGACAGAATGCTGCCCAGAGGCCCTCCTGACCCTTTATAAAAAACAAAAACAAATTCACTCCCCACAGAGCGATCCCGTCCCAGCCCCAGCCTGGGGTCTCAGTCTGGGAGGGGCCCGCGGCCCCGAGGAGCGATCCTGTCCCAGCCCCAGCCTGGGATCTCAGCCTGGGAGGGGCGCGCAGCCCCGAGGAGCGATCCAGTCCCAGCCCCAGCCTGGGGTCTCAGCCTGGGAGGGGTGCGCGGCCCCGAGGAGCGATCCTGTCCCAGCCCCAGCCTGGGATCTCAGCCTGGGAGGGGCGCGCAGCCCCGAGGAGCGATCCAGTCCCAGCCCCAGCCTGGGGTCTCAGCCACTGAGTCACACCAGCCAGGCAGATATGGAGGAATCTTAAATGTTTCTTTTTTTATATGTATTTGATTGAAGTTTTACAGAGGAAGGGAAAGGGATAGAGAGCTAGAAACATCTATGAGAGAGAAATATCAATCAGCTGCCTTCTGCACACTCCCCACTGGGTATGTGCCCCCAACCAAGGTACATGGCCTTGACCGGAATTGAACCTGGGGCCCTTGAGTCTGCAGGCCGTCGCTCCATCCACTGAGCCAAACCAGTTAGGGCTGTCCAATATGTTAAAGAAAAAACACTGCCGAAACCGGTTTGGCTCAGTGTATGGAGCGTCGGCCTGCGGACTGAAGGGTCCCGGGTTCGATTCCGGTCAAGGGCATGTACCTTGGTTGCGGGCACATCCCCAGTGGGGGGTGTGCAGGAGGCAGCTGATCGATGTTTCTCTCTCATCGATGTTTCTAGCTCTCTATCCCTCTCCCTTCCTCTCTGTAAAATAGCAATAAAATATATTTTTTTTAAAAAAAGAAAAATACCCTATCTAATAAAGAGGGAATAGGCAGGGGAGGGCATTTGGGGGTGACCGGGCTGTCAGGGGAGGGCAGTTAGGCATCGATCAGTCTGGCAGGGGAGTGGTTAGGGGTGATCATGCTGGCAGGCAGAAGTGGTTAGGGGCAATCAGGCAGGCAGGCGAGCAGTTGGGAGCCAGCAGTCCTGGATTGTGAAAGGGATGTCCGACTGCCTGTTTAGGCCCGGCAGTCGGACATCCCCCAAGGGGTCCCAGATTGGAGAGGGTGTAGGTTGGGCTGAGGGACACACACCCCCATGCACGAATTTCGTGCACCAGGCCTCTTGTATAAAATAATACTGAAGTTAAACTGGAATGGAAAATTTTAAAAATAAATAAAATATTTATAAATGCTTGGTTTTAGCATGGATTGAACAATATGTCTTTTGGTGTTTTTTGTTTGTTTTTTGTTTTTAATTTATTGATTTTAGAGACAGAGAAAGGGAGAGGGAGAGAGAGGAAGGAGAGAGAGAAATACTGATTTGTTGTTCCACTTACTTACGCATTCATTGGTTGATTCTTATATGTGCCCTGACTGGGGATGGAACCCACAACCTTGGTGTATTGGGAGGATTCTCTAAACAACTGAGCTACCCAGCCAGGGCTGAACAGTATGTCTTTTGGATTGCTTATAGAAGTGGTAACATAATATTCTTTTAAAAAATAAATATTTGTCAATAGGGATACATTTTTTTTAAATGATGGGATCATATATTTTTTATTGCCTTGTATGTTTTAGAGAATACTAATTGCTAGGCAATCTAGTAGCACAAAACACATGATTCTTGTCCTCCTGCAACTTAACCATGTAAATGGGCATGTAGTTGTAAAATAATCACATTTAAATATGAATTCTAATTTTTCATATGTGCCCTGTAGGAAAAACTTAGGCTGCTATAAGAATGTAGTGGGAAAGCTGGGAAATCAGGGAAGTTTTCTCTTGAGAAGGTGTTAAGTTGATTCCTTGAGAATAGTAGTAATTAGACTGATAGAGTTCAGGGAAAAGAACATTTTAGGTGGCAGGATCACTGTATTTGAAGTTTATGAAGTGGGAAAAATATTGTCAAAATTGAAAGATGGCAAGAGTTTGCTGGGTTGTAGTTGTGGGGAATTGGGGAGTGGAAGGAGATTCGAAAGGAGAGAGGTAGGCAAGGATTGTCTGCAAGGCCTTAGTACTGTGTTAAGAGGTAGCTATCCCAGGGGAGTGACATCAGCTGTGTTTACTTTTTTAAAAGATTTCTTTGTTGGTTAAAGTTCCATACTAGTCGGGGATTTGGTATTGGAATCCAGGGACTCCTACTGAGACAGGCTAGTAAGCCAGGACTAGGGAAACTGAGAAAAATAGTTATACAGCAATTTGCAGCCATCTAGTATATTCTGTCTATCTTCTCTAAACCAAGGACACTTAAGAGTAAATGGTTTAGCCCTGGCCAGTGTTATTCAAGTTAGAGTTTAGACTCCAGCACCCAAGAGTGTCAGTTTCGATTCTTGGTCAAGGGCACATACCTGGGTTGCAGGTTCGATTCCCAGCACAGCCAGAGGCAACCAGTCACATTGATGTTTCTCTCTCTCCCCTCTCTCTTTCTCCCCTCCCTCCTTCCCTTGCACTCTCTAAAAATCAATGGGAAAAATATCCTTGAGTGAGGATTAACAACAACAAAAAAGAGTAAATGGTTTACGCTTTTTCCCAACCAGAGGGTAAATAGCTTAAATCACCCTACTGGAAGATAGATAGCAGAAATCCAGTTATAGCCATTTGCCAATCATACCCAAGGATAGGTAAAGTTAAGAGAATAAATCTCATTTTAGTACATCACCATAAAAAAAAAAAAAAGATTACTTTGTTTAGAGAAGAACCAAGAGATGAGAATGTTTTAGAAATATGTAGTAGCATTAGAGGTGAATGGATTTGAGATTTCCTTATAAATCGAATCTTTAGGGCCAGATAAAGAGTGGTATACTATTAAGGAAGACTGGATTTTCTGCTTTGAGCAGCTAAGTAGATATAAATGCCTTTTACTATTTGGGAAAGATTTAAAAAAAAAAAGCAGAGTCTGAGTTATGTTTTTTAATTCCTTTATGGTGTTGGTCTCAGTCACACTTATTTTTTGTAACTTGGTAGATGTTTGTATGGAAAATGCTAGATTAAACACTGTTTTAGGGTTCAGGATATAAGGAAAATATTTCCACCCTGGCCAGTTGTTTGGACATTGTCCAGTGCACCAAAAGGTTGCCAGTTTGATTCCTGGTAGGGCACATATCCAGGTTGTGGCTCAATCCCCAGTAGGAGGTGTGCAGTAGGCAGCCTGATCAATGTTTCCCTCTCACATCAATGTTTCTCCCTCTTCCTTTCTCTCTAAAAATCAGTAAAAATAATTTTTTAAAAAATTTTTTTCTTCTTAAGGTTATTGAGGATAAAAATGAAAATCTGAGAATTCATGAAATATTTAAAGCATTCCCTCTACTGAGATGTAATTCTACTTAAAGATCAGCATGTTCATTGTATCTTACATGTATTTTACTCTAGCCGTGCAGGACGCTCCAAACAAGCAGCCACTAAAGAAAATGATTCAAGTGAAGAAGTAGATGTGTTTCAGGGTTGCTCTCCTGTCAATGATGATATTCCACAGGAAGAAACAGAAGAAGAAGAAGTTTCTACAGTAAATGTATGTTTTTATTAAAATGCCGTGTGTAATAGTGATAACTGGAAAGGTGAGCCGAGGGTTTTTCCTGGGTTCATGTCTCGCAATGCTGAAGATGGAGCTCCGCGGACCAGAAGATTTAAGCAAAAGTGTGGAAAATTTATTACAAGCAGATTCAGACTCCCCACACGGAGAGGGGGACCCTAATAATGGGCTGCCCCCTTAAAGCCTTGTAGTCCAGGGATATATATTTGTTACAAGTCTGCTCCATATCTACCTGTGTCTTTACCTGATTGATTCCCTCAGTTGTTCTTGCCCAGCAATGACCTGAACTTTCCCTGTTTCTATGTGTTCTTTCTCTGTTCCTATGCTGAACTTCCTCTGTTTCTATGCGTTCGTACACCTTGTTGCTGCAGGCCCTCACTTGTTTTCCCATGCCTCTGGCTTTGAGTCCAGAAACGTTTTATTATTTCTGCTTTGTTGGTTTCTGTGATTAGGCTGGCTCAAACTACCATGTCTACCCCTGCCTATGTTCCACCTGCCTTTGTTTTCCACTGTATCCCTGCCCTATCTGCCTGTGTTTCAAGTTAACCTTCTCAGTAGTATGGAATATAGAAGTAGGGTTGGTAAATATTTGGTCGCATCTTTTTAGCATTTGATGTTTCTTATAATTCTAAATATATATTTTTTTCTTCATTACTTTATAGCATTCTTTCATCTACCAGCTTGTATAATGCAGAAGACAATCTTTTATGGCAATCTAAAACTAAGTGAGAATAATGAATGTAGCCTAGTGCAAGTGCAAATGTCAAGTTTAAACTGATGTGGAAAAGAACAAGTACCAGTATGATACTGACACTTCAGGCATTTTTATACCTTGATTTTAGATATCTGTTAAATATACTATTATTTATGTTTCACTACTTTTTGTTTGAATTTCAAAGTGAAAACTAGAAATTAGTCAATCGTGTAGAATAAAATCATAGTTTCCACTAAAATCAGCCTTTGGAATTCATAACATTAGTAATTGACACTTTTTTTTTTTTAAACAAGTAGGAATGTGGAACTTCCTGAGGTACTTTTTTTTATTTTTTAAGTAATGAATTGTTTTTCCAGTTAACACATCTCAGATATTTTACTGTGGAAGAAATATAAACAGTTAAGTAAGAGCTGTTCTCTTAATAATACTAATGCTGAATCTTTAGATCACCTCAGCCAGCCATCTTATTTGAAAAATCAATGTACTGTGATCAAGTCCCAGAGTTGATCCCCACTTCTCTGACCTATTTAAAATATAATTAGCTCTTCAATCTGCAGCAGAATTTATTTATGTGAGTGGATTAACACTGCAGAAAAATATACTGAATTGTGGTCTCAAACTAGCTGAGCTTGGTTCTTAACGGTTTTTAGGGGATGTAAAAATAAGGTGAAAGAGTCCCCAATATCTTCATCAAAGAAAAACTATACTGTTAATTAAATTAAAATACTGTCCTTTTTATATTCCTCTTGTTTGAACTAAAGTTTTATGTTTTCAGTACCTATTGCCAGTTAATGAGAATGTGTCTGAATTTTAGCTTACTTATATGTATTTGATAGTTGTTAGGATCTAAACTCAATAACTATTTTCCCAGAACGACAGCTGTAAGCCTAAGTTCATAAGTATCAAATTTTGTCTTATCACAGAAATATAAGTAAAAAGATGACATTTACAATTGATTTTCTTGCTGTCTACATTGACTTCTGATCATTTGTTTTTAAAATTATTAAATAGAAAAGGAATGATTTTTCTCTTGCTATTCTGAGAAAGCTATTTATAAACATTCAAATATTATATAGGTCTAAATAAGTGATGCCAAAAGGCAGCAATTTAAAATAGGAGAAAGGTTTCAATGAGATAAAAGCAAAGAAAATCAGGACCAAGTAAGAATAATGATTGGTTAAAAAACTATTATTATTGCTATGTCTAATAAATGTGTACCCATTCTAATTAAGCATCTGATGATTTTTCTTTTAAGGTACGGCGGAGAAGTTCTAAAAGAGAAAGGCGATGAACAAATGTAATTAATAATTTCTATGTGAACACTCAAAAAATCATTTTTCATCAAGCTTGAGGCTGAATAAAACCTTTGATGCACAAAATGGGACTGCTGAAGAGTGGACAGTTGGACCTTCCTTTGATGACCTCATATATTTGTGGTCACACTTTAGCCATACACATGGTGATAACATTGACTTGTGAAAGTGTAATTTGCTATGGCTATGTAGAAATAAACTAAAGAAGAAACTTGTAAATATATTTTTCCTTTTTTTTTTAATGTTTCTGACTTCTAGTGTGATTGTATAGCTTTTATCTGTGGCTTTAAACTGACAGTGCCCAACTGTTTATTGGATCTATTGCTTTGAAAAGAGTTTGTTAGGATAGATCTTAAGCAGTCATCTGTCAGTGTTTGTATTTGTATACCCTGCAGTTTTACTGTGAAAAAATTATTTTTCAACAAATGGTGTCATTTTCTTGATGTCACTATTGGTTGGAGAGTTAAATGGTCTCTCCCTTGTGTATCTTACCTAGTGTTTACCCCTAGGCACCCTTAACCTTCAGAGGTGCTAAATCATCTGCTCCTGAACAATGCCTCTGATGGGAGGAAACCACACAAATTGTGAAATACTCCTGAAGTTGATTATTTTACACCTCAGTATTGGTCCCAGAATTTTCTGGCCTCCTATGGCAATGAAAATTTTAAGAAAAAGAGATTTAAAATATTTTAATTTTAAAGAATGTGTTATAAAATAATGTACTGAAATCTTTATCCCATTTTATCATCCCTTTTCAGTTCATATAATCTACTGTATCAATAAAATTCTGTAATTTGAATTAGTTTTTAATAGTCTAGAATGTTATTGTGTATAGATTATTTCCTCTTGAACATGTTCAGAAAATGCAAATTATTACACTATAATATAAAATCTGATATATACAAATTAGGAAAGTTCCAGTTCTTCATAACAATGTAAAGGTAATCAGAAAGAAAAAAATTTTATTGATGCAGTGTGTCTTTATAAGGCTGTTCTTGAAAACAAGTGTTTTGTATTTTATAGTGAGTTGCATGTTTATGAAAAAATGCTAAAAATGGAATGTGCTCTTTTCTGTAAATTCATAGTTAGTCATAGTATATGATAGATTGCCCATAACATAGTTTTCATTAAGAGTTTATTATTGTTTTTTATTTTGGAGCCAAAAACATTGTTTTGGGAGGAAGAACAAAGTGGGAGTGATATATCGAACTACATGAGCTATGTAGTAGGTATTACAGTCTTACGAACTTTTTAAATGAAATTCCACTTTATCCTGATTGGGAAAAGTGGAAATTTATTTGGATTTAGAGATGATCTTTTCTTTATTGTAAGCTGCAAAATTATAGAAACAAATTACATAAGGCAGTATACTTTTGCAGTTTTGTAAACTGTATTTTGAACCAAACTTATAGGTTGTTACTTTATGTGTAGCTAAATTCATTTAGTATTTCAGGTGCTGTCCTTTTCTTTTTTCATGGTTAACATCAGAAAGAAAATCATATTCTAACTTGTTAAACTTATCACATTGAATAATGGAGCATTTTCTTGTAACACACTATTATTATGTTTATGGTATGTTTCCAAGATTGGTGATAATAGATGAGGGATATAATAAAGAAACTATTTTGGAAAATGACATTTTACTATTTTCCAATGCATATCACAATTAATGTGATTATTATTTTTTTAGAGATTTCTTCATGTTAATGAAACTGCCTTTTATTTAAAAAAAAGTTTTTATTTGTGTCTTAATCTCTCAATATTTAGCTATTCTTTATTTACAGTAGTACTGACACCACTGATTATGGGTGGCTGCTATATAGCAAGGCAGCTAATGTTGGACCAAGATACATTGGTTTTTAAACATTTCATTAGCTCAGTTCTCCCAAACACGCTGTTTCTATTCCAGCAGTACAAAGGCATGGTTATAAATCTATAAAATAAGAATAAGGGATAGCTTTGTATTTTTGTCATTGACTAAATTGCACCAGGAATGTTTATGGAAGTATATCTTTAAGACCATTTTATAAAACAACAACAACAAAAAATGATTGTGGAGGATTTTTATTTGCATGATCATAGTTAAGCAGATTTCATTGTACATTAATTCTGTACATAAGATCACAAAAATGTTCATTGTAGATTCTGTTTAATGCCAATGAGTCTATGATTTTCTTACACATCTGTTCCCTTTTGGGAGAATTATGATGTATATTTTCCATTTTTCTGTAGAAAAATAGGTGCAATAATTATCAAAATTTTGATGTCCTGTGTCTTATCTTACTATGTTTAAACTTAACATTTCATGTACTAACATTTGGAGAGCCACATACCATAACTAAAGTAAAAATTATAAAATACTAATTGCTAACAGTGTTTAGCAAGCTCTTCAGTGATAATGTTCATTTTGAAATATGTACTGTAAAAAATTGAGAAAACATTTAACTCACTGTAACAAGTTCCATTATTAAAATCTTGTGATTCTTCAGTGAGATTATCTTGCTGCACTCTGGCAAATCCATTTAATCTACATTATAATAAAATTTTTTGCTGCAGTGCAACAAGAAGCTTTTTCAGTGATCTCCACTGAATATGTAAATTACAAATGTGGCTATAAAACTTGTTCCAGGTATTATAGGTTAAATTACATTCTGTATCACCTTACAACTTATAAGTATAATTTTTAAGATTTCCTTTTTGCCCACTTGAAAAATGTCAGGAATTTAAGAATTTGTTTAACTTAGGTATATCTCCCTTACCATATAGTATTACGTCACCATAATGAACAATTGGTATTTAGATAACCAACTTTCAGACACATTATTGGATTTTCTGTGAAGTTGAATAAACATGAAAGCTACTATATAATTGTGTGAATCTATGTACCTACATGTATTTTATTTATGTGAATCTATGTACCTACTTATATTTAAATATGTTTACTTAATGGAGAAAGGCAAATTTTGATGATTTTAAATTTTGGAGCCTTTGTTTTATAAGAGAAAATAATATTTCCCACTAACGTTTTTTCAAACTTTTTATTTAAACTTCTCATGCAATATCTTGGCTGACAGATTTACTAAATACTGTTTAAGTGAAAGGATTGCATAACTGAAGAAAATAAATGTATAATATAAACTTTAAAAGTAAGAACTAAGAAAAATTATTAAGGGCAGTTTTATTAATTTACTCAGCAAATATTTATTGAGTGTCTACTATGTGCTGGGCTAGTAGTGGAGGATAAAGTTTGATCAAGATAGATTAAGCCCCTGCCCTTGGTGAGCTTACATTCTCTATAGGGATGGTGGGAGAATAAGGAAACAATAATCTTCCTAATATATGAAAACCCAGGGTCTGTAACATCCAAAACAACAGAAGGCTCAACCAACGCCAGGCTAGGGAGCTGAGGGGGTGTGGCTGGCCTTCAGACCGTGGGTGGCCCCTATCCCGGGGAGGCCTCCCAGCCTAGGACGCTGGAGTCTGTTCTGGACCTAGGGCCGCCAGTGTCTAACTGGCCAGTCTCTGGGAGGTTGGAGTGCATCCACCGTCCACCAAAAAGTAGGACCATCAAACCGTTCACAGCCTCAGTGCAGGCACCGGTCAGTGGCTGATGGGCTGGAGGCCAGACCAAAGCAAAACAGCATAAACACCCTGCCCACCTCAGCAGGTGCAGCTGCAGTCCACACGGGCCTGGGCAGTGTAGAAAGCGCTACTTTCTCCCAGGTCCTGTGCTGGCACCACCGCCTCGCTCACCCTCAAGCCCCCCTGAGTCCTGACGGCGAAGTGTGGAGGGCATCCTGCAGGATTGTGCCGTTCTGGGTGCTTTTGCCCAAAGACACCCTTTGGGATGAATTCAGAGCCACATCTCACTTCCCATGAGACTGGAAGAACCATGTAAAAGGAATTTGATAAAAACTTTCCACATCTCTGTTTATTCTTTTGAATCCATAAAACGACCTTAAAAAAGCATTCAGGCCACCTAAGAGAGAATGCACTTTCTGGCAAGAGCATGCAGGATTTTTTTGCCCAACAGGTTAAAGGAAGCAGAGAGCTGGCACAGTGGAAATGGCCCTGGTGCCCTAAGAGGAGACCTCAGGAATGGGGTTGCAGAAATTCCACAAGCCTCTTGCCACCTTCTTTGCAAACCACACCATCCAGATCCACCAGGACTGGAGGCAACTGGGAGTTGCAGCCGTGGTTGGGACACTAAGCAAATCCTGGGGGGCCTCTGAAAACGTCTGCAATTGATTATAAGACTGGTCTTTATTTAAAAAGAAATAAAAGAACAGCTTTGTTGAGATATAATTCATATACTGTACGTGTAAACTAAAGTGTACAATGAACTGCTTTTTTAAAGTAAATTCCGAGTAGTACAACCATCACCATGCTCAATTTTTAAATATTTTCATGACGATATCCCCTCCAAAAAAACTTCTACCCACTAGAATCACTTTCCTGATCATCTTCCCAAAAATAGATTGCATTTTAAGGGTCGGTAAAGGAAAGTTGAGGGAAATTAAAATACTGCACAAAGGATATTGTAAAATGACAAAGCCCAAAGTGAAGATCATGTGTTTTCTTAAGTTCTGCGTGGTTGTAATGGTCCCCAAATCTTTACTAATAAAAGGGTAATATGCTAATTAGAGTGGACGTCTTCTGGACATCCTTCTAGACAAAGCTACAGTGGCTGTGAGGGCCAAGGCTCAGCCAGCCATGAGCGGCAGCAAAGGGCTGAGGCTCAGGTTGGCAGTGGCAGCAGCACCGGGGTAATGGGAGCGGTGCCTTCCCCTGATCTGCCAGGTCACCTCCCACAGAGGGAGGCCAGACTGGGGGCCCAGGCAGAGGCAGTTAGGGGCGATCAGGCCAGCAGGGGGGCTAGTTAGGGGCGGTCAAGCCGGCAGGGGGGCAAGTTAGGGGCGGTAAAGCCGTCAGGGAGCCAAGTTAGGGCCGATCAGGCCGGCAGGGGGGCAAGGTAGGGGCGATCAGACTGGCAGACAGAGGGGTTAGGGGCAATCAGGCAGGCAGAGGCTTTAGGAGCAATCAGGCCGGCAGGCAAGCGATTAGAAGCCAGCAGTCCCGGATTGCAAGAGGGATATCCCAACTGCTGGTTTAGACCTGATCCCACAAGGGGTCCCAGATTGGAGAGGGTGCAGGCTGGGCTGAGGGTACATCCCCCCTCCGTGCACGAATTTCAGGCCTAAACCGGCAGTCGGACATCTCTCTCACAATCCGGGACCGCTGGTTCCTAACCGCCCGCCTGCCTGCCCACCTGATCACTCCTAACCACTCTACCTGCCTGCCTGATCACCCCTAACTGCTCCCCTGCTGGCTGGCCTGATCGCCCCTAACCACTTGCCTGCCTGCCTGATTGCCCCTAACTGCCTCTGCTTGCCAGCCTGATTGCCCCCTAACTGGTCCCCTGTCGACCTGGTCGCCCCCTAACTGCCCACCTGCTGGCCTAGTCACCCCCTAACCGGTCCCCTGCCAGCCTGGTCGCCCCCTAACTGGTCCCCTGCTGGCCTGGTCGCCCCTAACTGTCCGGAAGGAAGTCAGACGTCCGGAAGATGTCCAGTCGACCTGGTCTAATTAGCATATTACCCTTTTATTAATATAGATTGATATTATAGGTTTTAAGCCTACCTACCATCTTCTATTTATTTTCTTTTTCCAATCTTTTCTTTATTCATAAATTTTCTTTCCTTTGGCTCAGTAAATTGCTTCTTACTATTTTATCTCTTCTGGTAGCTTTTTAGTTATGCCTGACTATCTTTTTTAGTGGTTACAGATTAATTATGTTTGATTTATAGTCTATTATATTAATGCTTTTATTACTTCCTGAACAATCCAAGAATTTTAAAACAGTTCAATTCCGTTTGCTCCTCTCTACTCTTTGTGCTATACTTATATATTTTGTGGTTATAAATGCCATATTATTTCTTTAATTAGTATCCTTTTCTTTGTGTGGGTGTGTGTTGTGTGTTTAATTATAGTTTTTTGCTTCCATCTTAATTTTCCTTCAGCATGAAGAACTTCTTTTAGTATTACATATAATGCAGGTCTGGTGGCAGTTAACTTATTCAGATTTTGTTTGAAAGTCTTAATCACACCTTCATTTTTGAAGGGTATTTTTATTGGCTACAAAACTTTGTTCCAATAACAAAGTTTACCATTGGCCGGCAGGGGGGCAATCAGGCTGGCAGGGGGGCAATGTAGGGGCAATCAGGCCAGCAGGAGGGCAAGGTAGGGTCAATCAGGCTGGCAGGGGGGTAAGCTAGGGGCGATCAGGCTGGCAGGCAGAGGGATTAGGGGTGATCAGGCAGGCAGGCAGAGGGGTTAGGGCAGGGGTGGGCAAACTTTTTGACTCGAGGGCCACAATGGGTTCTTAAACTGGACCGGAGGGCCAGAACAAAAGCATGGATGGAGTGTTTGTGTGAACTAATATAAATTCGAAGTAAAGGAGCGGAGGGGAGAGCAAGAGAACCTTCTGCTCTTTCGGCTTCGCAGGCCGGATAGAACAGCCGAACGGGCCGGATTCGGCCCGTGGGCAGTAGTTTGCCCACGGCTGGGTTAGGGACAATCAGGCAGGTAGGCAGGCAAGCAGTTAGGAGCCAGTGGTCCTGGATTGTGAAAGGGATGTCCGACTGCCATTTTATTGGCTACAACAATTACTAGATTAGTAATTTTATTTATTGGGCATTTAAAAGTTATTCTATTCTTCTGGTTTTCATATTTTCTGTTGCAAAGTGCGCCAAAAACCTTTTTACTATTTGTAGATAATGTGTCTTTTTTTCTGGCTACTTTTAAGATTTTTTTCTTTATCTTTGATAAACAGTTTGACCATGATGAACCTACTTACGGTTCTTAACATTTTGTTTATCTTGCTTGGGGTTTACTGAGCTCTTGAATCTGTGATTGATGTATCATATCAGTTTTGAAAAATTCTTGGCCATTATCTTTTCACATGACTTCTACTCTATTATTGTTTCTCTCTTTTTCACACTTCATTGTAAATATATTATACTCTCTGTGTCCCATATGCTTTTTATTTTATTCCATTCTTTCCAGTCTTTTTCCTCTGTGTGCTTCATTTTGATATTTCCATTAACCTATCTTCAGATTTACCAATTTTATCTTCTGCTATGTCCAGTTTTCCATTTAACCCACACAGTTAATTTTAAATATTGTATTTTTTAGTTTCAGAATATTTAATTGTATAGATTTTATTTCTGTATTGAAATCTCCATCTTTTTATTCTTATTCTTTTATTTTTACAACATAGCTGACAAAGATTTGAATTATGTAATGCCAACATCTGAATCATCTCTGGATCTGATCCTGTGGTCTGATTCTTTTATATTTTTGATTATCAGTCACATTTGTCCAGTCATATTTATTTCTCCCTTGTAATTTTTTTTCTTTTATGCAGGACTGTGTGTACAAAAGAACCGAAGATGTGAAGTTGATATGATGCCCCCCACTCCCCAGAAGGGGATTTGTCTTATTTTCTGTTAGGCCTTATAGAGATTCATCACTTCAATCTATGGCACTAGGTTTGGGTTTCAGTTTTAGTTAGACTTAGTCCACATATTGCAAAAGTCTTTAGGGTAAGACTTGTGTTATATTATAGACAGACTTTTAGCACGGCAAGGCTATAGGAGGTTCCAGCCTAGCCTCTCAGTGGGAAGGCTATTTTATATAGAATAGCCAAAGAAGGTTTTTTGTAATTTTTTTTTTGTTATTCCTCACCCAAGGATATTTTTTCATTGATTTCTAGAGAGAGGGAAAGAGAAATACCTGTGTGAGAGAAGCACATCGACTGGCTGCCTACAGCATGCACTGCAATCATGGTGGAGCCCGCAACCGAGGTACGTGCCCCTGACTGGAATCGAACCCGGAACCCTTTGGTCTGCAGGCCGATGCTCTATCTATCCACTGAGCCAAACTGGCTAGGGCCAAAGAAGGTTCTTTGAAAAGAGAACATCCAAGTATGGACTTTAAGTAAGGATCAAGACATATGCATACCTGGGGGGAAGTATCACAGGCAGAGGGAAGAGCATGTACAAAAGTCTTTAGGAAAGAATGAACTTTGAGTACATCAGGGATTTCAGGAAGGATAAGGTTTCAAGTAAAAGTGACCAAGGGATAAAGAGGTAGGAAAGAAAGAAGAAAACAAAGAGCCAGAATATGCCTGTATGCCTCTTGGGAGTTTTGCTCAAAGTTCGGTGGGAATCCATTGTAGGGTTTTGAGTAGAAGAGTGGCAAGATCTGACTCTTTTTTTTTAATTTTTAAAAATACTGGATTCAACATATTAAAAACTGAAGGTATAACTTTTTCAGATCTGATCATCTTCATATATCTGAAAATAGAACTAGTAATGCACATAAAAAAATTAGAAGTTGCTCTGATTCCTCACCCCCATATCAAGTCATACTGAATTTACCTCCTGGTTATTCCTGCAACTTTTCTACTTTTCTTAAAATCCAATTGATTGGGGTGGCATTGGTTAAATAAGGTCATACAGGTTTCAAGTGTATATTTCTCTGATACATGATCTGTATAGTGCATTGTGTGCCCACACAATATATTTGACTCCCTTTACTGCTTCCCACCCACCTTTCCTCTGATAGCCATGATATTGCTGTCTGTGTCTATGAGTTTCAGTTTTATATCTGACATATGAGTGAAATCATATGGTTCTTAGCTTTTTCTGACTAACTTATTTGGCTTAGCATAATATTCTCAAGGTCCATGTTGTCACAAATGGCAGTATTTCATCTTTTCTTATGGCTAATATTCCATAGTATATATGTACCACAGCAGAAGTGAAAGTTTTCTACTTTTTCTCACTATTGTAATCACCTTTAAGTTCTCATCATTTCTTTGCCTCTATACTGGTCTACTGACATTTACTCTTGCTTGACCTCAAATTTATGTTCATAGTGAAGCTACACAATTGTGAAATAGTGATCTCATGTATCCCCCACAGCAGCAGCAACAAAAACAGTATAACCCCTACAACCCTATAACAGTTTACCGTTGTGTTTAGGATAATGTGCGCTACAAAGCTCTGCATCTTTGGTCACTTCTGTCTAGCCAGTCTCTTCTTCATCACCTGTGCCAGCTACACTATTCTTTCAGTCCCTTTTACCTAGTTTCCAGAGGTATTAGAGTGCATATAAAGGTATATAGATACCAGAAAGATAAAGCATATTCTATAAGCTATGCTTAGAGCACTCTTCCTCTGCTACATCTAGTTATTTCCTACTAGTTTTCCCTAAGGATGCCTTTCTTGATTGTCAATGAACGGAACATCCCCACATACACACACACTATTATGTGCCTTCTTAGTTTACCTCTCCCGTTAGCACTTAGCACAATCTCACTGCCTCCAGTATGGTCAACTACATGAAGACAGAGAAGGTATTTGTTTTTGTTTACTAGTCTATTTCTAGCACTCAGCACTAGTACTCAAAAATGTTGATAAACCAAATTAATTATGTTATTAAAATATAGATAAATAACAGACCTTATGAAGGAACCTGATAATTTGTTTACAAATATCTCATGTGGTTCTTTTTTAAAAAAATAAATCTTTATTGTTCAGATTATTACAGGTGTTCCTCTTTTTTCCCCCCATAGCTCCCCTCCACCTGATTCCCCACCCCACCCCATGCCCTTACCCCACACCACTGTCTTCATCCATAGGTGTAAGATTTTTGTCCAATCTCTTTCCGCACCCCTCACACCCCCTTCCCCCTGAGAATTGTCAGTCTACTCCCTTTCTATGTCCCTGATTCTATTATATTCACCAGTTTATTATGTTCATCAGATTTTTTATTTACTTGATTTTTAGATTCACTTGTTGGTAGGTATGTATTTGTTGTTCACAATTTTTATCTTTACCTTTTCTTCTTCTTCCTCTTCTTAAAGAATACCCTTCAGCATTTCATATAATCCTGGTTTGGTGGTGATGAACTCCTTTAGCTTTTTCTTGTCTGTGAAGCTCTTTATCTGACCTTCAATTCTGAATGATAGCTTTGCTGGGTAGAGTAATCTTGGTTGTAGGTTCTTGCTATCCATCACTTTGAATATTTCTTGCCACTCCCTTCTGGCCCGCATAGTTTCTGTTGAGAAATCAGCTGACAGTCGTATGGGTACTCCCTTGTAGGTAACTAACTGTTTTTCTCTTGCTGCTTTCAAGATTCTCTTTGTCTTTTGCCCTTGGCATTTTAATTATGATGTGTCTTGGTGTGGTCCTCTTTGGATTTCTCTTGTTTGAGGTTCTGTGCACTTCCTGGACCTGTAAGTCTATTTCTTTCACCAGGTAGGGAAAGTTTTCTGTCATTATTTCTTCTAATAGGTTTTCAATATTTTGCTCTCTCCCTTCTTCTGGCACCCCAAAAATTTGGATGTTGGCACACTTAAAGTTGTCCCAGAGGGTCCTTACACTATCTTCATATTTTTGGATTCTTTTTTCTTTTTGTTTTTCTGGTTGGGTGTTTTTTGTTTCCTCATATTTCAGATCTTTGGTTTGATTTTTGGGGTCCTTTGATCTACAGTCGAATTTATGTATATTCTTTATTTCAGACAGTATATGCTTAATTTCTGACTGGTCCTTTTCCATTTTTTTGGCATTCTCATTAAGGTCCTTGAAGGTCTCACTGAGCTCCTTGGAGGTCTCATCAAGTTTCTCAGTGGTTTTTAGAAGATTCTTGAGTAACCTTATAAATGTGGTTTTGAACTCTATGTCCAGTAGTTTGCTTTCCTCCATTTCTTTAATTCGTGACATGTTTCTTTGTCTCCGCATTTTGCTGCTTCCCTGTGTTGATTGAGTGGTTTTCTGTGGTAGGTGACCAGTGGTTCAGCCTATCACCTGAGGTGGACACTCTTGGTGCACCCCTTTGTGGGCTGAGTGCAAAGTCTTGGTGTAGTTAAGCCTTGATTGCTGTTGGTACACTAGGAAGAATTGACCTCCAGGCCAATTGGCTGTGAAAACCCGCTGTGTTGGAGACACACTTATGGGGCAGGATTTGCTTCAGTGGGGCTTTGGTGCTCACTGAGTCTGCCTCTTGAATGTGTCACTTATGGATGTGAGGAGTTGAAATCTGGTGTTGTCTCACACTGACCACTAGATACACTAGCTTCTGGATTTCCAGTGGGGTGCAGGTCAGCTACTGTCTGAGGCCACCCAGCAGGAGTTACAGTGAGAACTACAGTTTTCTTCTCCTTGCTTGGGGCTTGGAGGTTTTGGAGCTGTCTGACCAGAGCTGCAGTTTGTTAGGTTAAGCTGCAATTGGGCAGGCCATTTATATGCAAAAGCCGCTGTGTGGAGCTTGGGTGGGTTTGTAGATTGTGTGGGGCGGGGTCTCAGGGAGTCACTAGGCTAGGGCGTGGCAAACAGCAATGGCTGCCAGTCAGCCATATCTGCGTCTCCACGTTTCCAAGTCCCCGCGCCCCGCACCCCAGCGCAGTAAACAATTATTCCTGCGTGCACCTCTGCAAGAAAGCCACCCTCACTTTCTGACCCGATGGCAGACAGTCCAGCTTCTCCCCGTAGGAGTTTGGGTCCCCAGCATCTCCCCAGGAACTGGAGTTCAGAGTAATCGGGAGCTTGTCTCCCTTCAGGTTGAAAAAAGCAGAGCACCCAGTTGCCCGCCGCCAGCCTGATTTGCGCCCGCCTCCGTACCTCAGCTTTTCATCACTTATGCACGTCTCAATGCTCTTTTCTCTTTCCTTCTAGTTGTAGAACTTCCATTCAGCCAGCTTTCCTGTGGTTCTGGGTGATAGAACTATCCTTTAGTTGTAGTTTTGAAATTGTTGTGCGAGGCAACAGTTTAGGTGTTTACCTATGCCGCCATCTTGGTTCCTCCTCTCATGTGGTTCTATAGCTCTGTGTGGTAATTGATGGCATGCTCAAAGACCAGAGATTGTGGTTTATTCAAGGTTCCTCATTGCTAAAATGGTAGCTGAGGTTTTGATCAAATGTTTTATTCCAGAGCCATACTCTTTCTGTATGCACCTCAAATATTAATCATCCGGTCAACAATGAATGAATAAATATTAATACTTTTTAAAGAAGTAGTGATAACAATTCTGATAATTGTGTTGGGATTTTTTAGTCAAGAGAGTGAACATAATATTAGGCACATTTAATTGAATAGTCTGCTACCTGTTTCCCTACATTATTTCCCACTGTGAGGAACACATATTAAGAACATTTTACAAATGAACGTAGATTTGCCCAAAGGTCACAAAGTAGAACCAATCAGAATTGATGGTCTTAATACACCATTGATTTGGACTAGAATTCAAATAACTTAGTTAAATCAAAACTGCTTTTTGTTTATTGAAAGCACATAAAATGCTTCAGACTGAGGTCTTAGAAAGTGATGGGTGAAAATGTAGATATGTTACATAATATAAATTCTTGTGTTACAGAAAACCGGAATAAATCAAGCAATGCTCGAGAGTTTGGAGTTACATTTATTACGCGCGGGTCCAGAGGGAAATGTCTCTCAAATTCTGGGCCCCAACATGGAGGAATTTTCCCTATTTATATGTTTTTACCTTCTTTGTCTCCCAAATATGGGGTGTTTCCGGCCCCTTTTGCAAGTTCTTAAAGAGCCCCTATGTGCTGGGGCCTTGAGACCTCAACCAAAGGCCTGGCCTGGTGCCAGCACTGATAATTTTGTCTGGGAAAGGTTTAATGCCTCTTTGAAGTGGGAATAGTCTCATTTTTCTTATTATTTAAGCAAGCAAGCATTTACAGAAGCCAAATAGCAGGGTTAAAATTTCAAACAGCAGTTTTTATATAAGGTGGATGCTTCACTTGAGCTAATAAGTTTAACTGGGTTTACTATATAGTCTTCTGCATTAAGCCCCTTGGGTGCCTATTTTTACCATGTATAAAAATTGTGGGAGGAGGAAATACTGTTAGCACTTTTTAGATGGTATGTGAATGTTTGGGTATTGGGTGCATACCAGATTAGGTTCATTTGGTAATTGATACCAGTTTGGCTAAAGTGGAGAACCTTTTGAATTGTGGGGAGATTTCCTTGCAAAAGTAGTTTAGGAGAACATTGTGTAGGTCTTTGAATTTCAAAGCTAGCTATCTAAGGGTGCTACTGACAACAGCTTTTGCAGAAGATAAGGAAACAACTTTTAACATGGTGGTTTTTAAAGAATAAATTAAAAAGGGAGGAGATAGAAACAACACAGACATTCAGAGCAAAATATGAAAATAACTCCTCAGTTCAGTAGATTAGAATTTTAGTCTGTCACTTTCTCACTTATATATACCATGTGTCAAAAAAAAAAGTATATACACTTTAACAGCTGATAGCTCAATTTTGGGGAAAAAAGTATATTAATAAACACTGACTTTATAATTATTCAAAGTGTGTATATATTTTTTGGCAACATCCTATATATCTTTTGTTTTTATGTAAGGATCATACTGTACCTTTCCATAGTTTTTCCTATACTTAATGTTCCTACAGAGCTATCAGCACATCAGTTTATCTTGCCCTTTTAACAGTTGCATAATATCCATTATATAGACATGCCATGATTTGATAAGTCACTGTTCTGTGGATGGACTTTTGGGTATTTGCATTTTACACTTTTACAAACAATGCAGTAAATGATCATTCCTTGTATGTGTCTTTGTGCTGGAGGGCCTGATTTCCTGTCAGAAACAGATTCCTATTCAGAGATTGTGGAGTTCCTTTAACACTATATAGTCTTCTGCATTAAGCCCCTTGGGATCCTATACTGGGGTGCTAAATTGTTTTCTAAAAAGTCCACCAATTAATGCTGTTTTTTATTTTTATCAACCCAGTGAATACAAAATTAGTTTTCATTTGTATTTCTTCAATTACAAATGAAACAGCATTGTTGCCTGTTTCCGTTGTGATTTGCTGTTTCTAGTCTATGAATTATTTGTTCATATTCTTTGCCCATTTTTCTCTTTAGTTGTTAATCTTTTTATTGTTTATATCTGGGTACAAAGGGATGGGTTATAGACTTTAGCCACACTATACATTTTATTTCTTATAAAAAGGTACTGCAGTTTTGGGCAGGCATATACTATGCTAAAAGTGTATATTTTGAGCTCTTCAAGTATTCTCACATTATTCTCTTGTTAAATATGTAGAAGATATCTTGTAGTGATTTTTATAAAATGGTATCTTTGCCCTGGCTGGTGTTTCGAAGTGGTTAGGGCATTGGCCTGTGCACTGAAGGGTTGCCAGTTCCGTTCTAACCAAAGGCACATACCTAGGTTGTAGGTTTGATCCCCGACCCAGGTCAGGGCATATGCAGAGGCGGCCGATCAATGTGTCTCTCTCACATTGCTATTTCTCTCTTCCTGCCCTCCCTCCCCCGCTCCTTTCCACTCTCTGAAAATCAATGGGATTAAAATTCTGGTGAGGATTAAAATTAAAAAAAGTTTTTTTCTATCATATTCAGAAATTTTTCCTCTTTGTGAGCTCAAATCTATCAGTATTTTTCATTATGGCTTCTGGGTTTTGTGCTTATAAGACTTCCAAAGTATTGTCCTGTTTCTTCTTCTAATACTTACACTTTTTTTTTATTTTACATTAAATCAATTCATCTGGAGACTAATTTTATATTTTGTGTATAATTGTGCTCTAACTTAATTTTCCCTTAAGTGTATACTATTCTTAACACAGTTTATTGTATAGTTTCTCTTATCTCCACTGGTTTAAAATGACACAGGTATCATGAATTAAATGTCTTCATCTATCTGGATCTGTTTTTGGACTCATTTTATTGATCTATTTGTCTATGCATATACCAACATCTAATGTAATTGTTATACCTATATTATATGTTTTTATACTTGGTCTGAAAACGTCCCCTAATTTTTAATTTTAAGAATGTCTTGTTATTTTTGACTGTTCTTGTCCTATCTAATAAAAGAGTAATATGCAAATTAACCATCACTCCGCTACACTCACAAGCCACGCGCACAAGCCACGCCCACAAGCCCATCAGGAGTGAATATGCAAATAAACCCAATCAAGATGGCTATGGCCACAGAGAGCAGGAGGGAGGCTTGGGTTTCCCCGGCAATGGAGGAAGCCAAGCTTTCCGCCTGCCCTTGCTGGCCTAGGCCTCCACTCAAGGCTACAAAGTTTCAATTATAAAAGATACATAAATCCAAACAGAAATGGTGGCAGCCACGGAGCTGGAAAGAGCAGGAGGCTAGGGTTGCCCACGGCGATGGAGGAAGCCAAGCTTTCCTCACACCCTGGCTGGCCCAGGCCTCACTTAAGGCTACAAAGTTTCAATTATAGAAGATACATAAATCCCAAGAGAAATGGCTGCTGCCACAGAGCAAGCAGAAGGCTTGGCTCTGCTCCAGGCTACAAAGTTTCAATTGTAGAAGATAAATAAACCCCAGATACCAGGGCCTCTGCTTGGGTAACCAGGGGGCGTGGCCGGCCTGCAAACCACCACAGGCCCCTCGCCCAGGCCGCTCCATGCCCCAAGGGAACCCCCACCCTGATCCGGGACACCCTTCAGGGCAAACCAGCTGGCCCCCACCCATGCACCAGGCCTCTATCCTATCTAATAAAAGAGTAATATGCAGATTGACCATCACTCCAACACACAAGATGGCTGCCCCCATGTGGTCAAAGATCCTGCCCCCATATGGACACAAGATGGCCACCACAAGATGGCCAGCAGGGGAGGGCAGTTGGGAGGGACCAGGCCTGCAAGGGAGGGCTGTTGGGGGCGATCAAGCCTGCAAGGGAGGGCAGTTGGGGGCGATCAAGCCTGCAGGGGAGGGCAGTTAGGGGTGACCAAGCCAGCAGAGGAGGAAAGTTGGGGGTGACCAGGCCTGCTGGGAAAGGCATTGGGAGGGACCCAGGCCTGCAGGGGAGAGCAGTTAGGGGTGACCAGGCCTGCAGGGGAGGGCAGTTGGGGGGGACCCAGGCCTGCAGGGGAGAGCAGTTGGGGGGGACCAGGCCTGCAGGGGAGGGCAGTTAGGGGAAAACAGGCTGGCAGGGGAGCAGTTAGGCATCAATCAGGCTTTCAGGGGAGTGGTTAGGGGGTGATCGGGCTGGCAAGCAGAAGTGGTTAGGGGCAATCAGGAAGGCAGGCAGGCGAGCATTTGGGAGCCAGCAGTCCTGGATTGTGAGAGGGATGTCCCACTGCCTGTTTAGGCCCGATCCCACTGGGGTCCCAGATTGGAGAGGGTGCAGGCTGGGCTGAGTGACACCCCTCCTGCATGAATTTCGTGCACCAGGCCTCTAGTTTTCTCTATAATACTGAATAAGCCCACTAAGATAGATCTTTTAAAAGATCTTCTCTTCAATATAGTTTTATTATTTTCTTCATAAAAATGGGCTTTTCATCTTTTATGAAGATGTTATGAATTTTATAGCTAACATTTTTTTCTGTTGTTTTACTTTTTTAAATTACATTTGTCTTCTTTTTCCCCAAGTAACCCGCTCCCCAGACATTCACACCAGGCAGGCCCCCACCGCCTCAGTGCCTGTGTCCATTGGATATGCTAATATGCATGCATATAAGTCTTTGATTGCTCTCTAACCCCCCCCCCCACTACCATTTGTCTCTGGATCTATTCTTGTTCATCAAATTATGTTGATCATTATATCCCACATATGAGTGAGATCATTTGATATTTATCTTTCTCCGAATGGCTTATTTCGCTTAGCATAATGCTCTCCAGGTCCATCCATGCTGTTGCAAATGGTAAAAGTTCCTGCTTTTTTATTGCGGCGTAGTATTCCATTGTGTAGATATACCACAGTTTTTTAATTCACTCATCTGCTGATGGGCACTTAGGCTGTTTCCAAATCTTAGCTATTGTAAATTTTGCTTCTATGAACATAGGGGTGCATATATCCTTTCTGATTGGTGTTTCTGGTTTCTTGGAATATATTTCTAGAAGTGGGATTACTGGGTCAAATGGGAGTTCCATTTTTAACTTTTTGAGGAAACTCCATACTGTCTTCCACAGTGGCTGCACCAGTCTGCATTCCCACCAGCAGTGCACAAGGGTTCCTTTTTCTCCACATCCTCACCAACACTTGTCGTTTGTTGATTTGTTGATGATAGCCATTCTGACAGGTGTGAGATGGTATCTCACTGTTGTTTTGATTTGCATCTCTCAGAGGATTAGTGACTTTGAGCATGTTTTCATATGTCTCTCAGCCTTCTGTATGTCCTCTTTCTAAAAGGGTCTATTCAGATCCTTTGCCCATTTTTTGATTGGATTGTTTATCTTCCTTTTGTTAAGTTGTATGAGTTCTCTGTAAATTTTGGAGGTTAAACCCTTATCAGAAATATCAATGGCAAATATATTCTCCCATACAGTGGACTTTCTTGTTGTTTTGTTGATAGTTTCTTTTGCTGTGCAGAAGCTTTTTGTTTTGATGTAGTCCCATTTGTTTATTTTCTCCTTAGTCTCCATTGTCCAAGGAGCTGTGTCTGTAAAGATATTGCTATAACATATATCTGCTATTTTGCTGCCTATGGAGTCCTGTAGGATTTTTATGGTTTCCTGTCTTACATTTAAGTCCTTTAGCCATTTTGAATTTGTTTTTGTCTATGGTGTAAGCTGCTGATCTAGTTTCAATTTTTTTGCATATATCTGTCCAAATTTCCCAGCACCATTTATTGAAGAGACTGTCTTGACTCCATTGTATGCTCTTGCCTCCTTTGTGAAATATTAATTGAGCGTAATGGCTTGAGTCAATTTCTGGGTTCTCTGTTCTGTTCCATTGGTCTATGTGTCTGTTCTTGTGCCAGTACCAGGCAGTTTTGAGAACAGTGGCTTTGTAATACAGCTTGATATCTGGTATTGTGATCCCTCCAACTTTGTTCTTTCTCAGGATTGCTGTGGCTATTCAGGGTCTTTTTTTATTCCAGATGAATTTTTGGAGAGTTTGTTCTAAATCTTTGAAATAAGCTGTTGGTGTTTTAATGGGGACTGCATTAAATATGTAGATTGCTTTAGGCAGTATGGACATTTTAATGATGTTGATTCTGCCATCTATGAACATGGTATGTTCTTCCATTTGTTTATGCCTTCCTCTATCTCTTTTTTCAATGTCCTGTAGTTTTCTGAGTACAGGTCTTTTATGTCCTTAGTTAAGTTTATTCCTAGGTATCTTAATTTTTTTTGGTTCAATAGTAAATGTGATTGTTTTTTGTTTGTTTGTTTTGCTTTTCTGTTCATTATTATTGTATAAAAGGCCATAGATTTCTGAGTGTTGATTTTGTATCCTGCTACATTGCCAAATTCATTTATTAGGTCCAGTAGTTTTTTGATGGATTCTTTGGGGTTTTCTATGTATAGTATCATGTCATCTGTGAATAAGGACAGTTTTATTTCTTCTTTTCCAATTTGGATGCCTTTTCTTTCTTTGTCCTGTCTCATCGCTATGGCTAGCACTTCCAGTACTATATCAAACAGGAGTGGTGATAGTGGGCATCCCTGTCTTGTTCCTGTTCTTAGGGGAAATGAGTTTAGTTTTTGCCCATTGATTATGATATTGACTCTAGGTTTGTCATATAAGGCTTTTATTATGTTGAGGTATGATTCCTCTATTCCCACTTTGCTGGGAGGTTTTATCAAGAAAGGGTGTTGGATTTTGTCAAACGCTTTTTCTGCATCGATTGATATGATAATGTGATTTTTGTCTCTCAGTTTGTTTATGTGATGTATCACATTTATTGATTTGCAGATATTGCACCATCCTTGCATCCCCGGAATAAATACCACTTGGTCATGGTGTATGATCTTTCTAATGTAATGCTGAATCTGATTTGCTAGAATTTTATTGAGGATATTAGCATCTGTGTTCATCAAGGATATTGGCCTATAGTTATCTTTTTTTGTGGTGTCTTTACCTGGTCTTGGATTTAGGGTAATGCTGAATTCATAGAAAGAGCTTGGAAGTGTGCCTTCATCTTGTATTTTTTGGAATAGTCTGAGGAGGATAGGTTTTAGTTCTTCTTTGAATGCTTGGTAGAACTCCCATGTAAAGCCATCCGGACCAGAGCTTTTGTTTGCTGGAAGATTTTTTATCGCTGCTTCAATTTCTTTGGTAGTTATCAACCTATTCAGATTTTTTTATTCTTCTTGATTGAGTTTTGGGAGCTTGTATTTTCTAAGAATATGTCCATTTCATATAGGTTGTCCATTATGTTGGAATAGAGTTGTTCATAATATTTTTTCATAATCATTTGTATTTCTGTGGGATCAGTTGTTACTTCACCTCTTTTATTTCTGATTTTGTTTATTTGGGTCCTCTCTCTTTGCTTCTTGGTGAGCCTGGCTAGAAGTTTATCAATCTTGTTTATCCTTTCAAAGAACCACCTCTTGGTTTTGTTGATCTTTTGTATTGGTTTTTTTTTTTTTTTTTTTTTTTTTTTTTTTTTTTTTTTTTTTGCTGCCACCAGCCAGGGCCTCCCTCCTTTCCTCTGGCTGGCCCGCCCCCTGGTCGAACTCCCGAAAGAACTCAGGTCAAGGGGACAATTTGCATGTTACGTTTTTATTATATAGGTTAATATTATAGAATGTTGTGTTTTACAGAAAGGACAACATTCCATGTCATCTGCATTATAATAAAATCCTTAACCATGTCATTTTAAATTTCTTCTTGTCATTTGGAAACAGTTATTGTTTTGTTATAATGCATTTGGAAAAATATTACATCTTCTGAAGAGTCCATGGAAAGGACTGGCAAGAAAAATCAGAAGATCTTAAAGCAAGTTAGTGTATTTCTCTCCCTATATTATTTGGCAATTCTTAATGAATGAATCATGGCAATGCATTTCTTTGCATAAATTCAGTAACACCGGTTTTCAATGGTGGTTTTATTGACCAAAAACTTGGACTGGAGTGTCATGTCTGAACTCTGAAGACTTGAAGCCAATAAGAGTGACATGGAGAAAGTCTGGTATCTTGCTTGGTAGCCCTGAAAATAGATGGGCTGGAGCGTCAGGCCCATACCCTGCTGGTAGTTGGTGCGAGTGGAAGGGGAGGAGCAAGGATGCCTCTGTGTCCCTGCTGAACCCCCATGCACTCTAGGCCGCAACAAGTAGGAGGGCTGCTGTGATGGGCCTTGAAGCCTATGGCACAGGCCCGGGTGGAGCCGCTGCAGGCACAGATGTTGGTTAGGAATTCACCTAACCCAGCAGATATTGCAGGCAGACCTGCAGGTAGCTGGATGGCTTGGCTTCTATGCCCTAAGGGGCACATTGAGACTCAATCATGGAATTTGGTAAAGGCGGTCAGTTACCATTTTTATTGTGTTTATGCAAACAATTAGGCCAAATTGAAACTAGACTTAATTCAATAGATAAATTGGTCTTAATTTGGCTCTTTAATAAAAATAAGGGTGATTTTAATAGAAAATTATTAGAACTGAAGTGTTTTCTTTTCCCTTCCACCAGACCATTTGTTTTAACTCTTGCTGTTCTAATTGCTCAATAATACTAAATTTTATAATACAGTTTGTCTCTGCCAGGTCACAAGCCAACCTCCTTCTGTGCTCATTATACCTCTGACAGAGAGCAAGGATCTCTTGACTCGGAAAGAAAACTTCACCCCTCCTCAGCATTGAAAAAGTTAGAGGAGCCCACCAATGCCCACTTTCCCTGAAAGATTTCAGAGCCAAGATCTTTGAGGGTATGTGTTAGGCAGTTAGACAGACATGAGCAGAGCAAGGACAATGGGCCATCTGGAGGAGAAATAGATAGGACCCTGAGACGTGCTTCTCACTATTCCAACTGCTCTGAAGCCAGAAATGAAGAAACCTGTGTAGACTCTCTCTCCCTTCCTCTAAGAAAGCCAACAGGTTTTAGGACAGCTAATGGAGAGAATCAGTAAGCCCTGAAGCCCCAGATGTTACTCCAGACCAGATCTCTCGACTGTCATTGCAATCCCTTGGGTGATGAAGATGAAAAAGACTCAAGCTGCTGAACACCCTACTTCCTAGCTTTGCGTCTTCTATTGAATCCCCCAAGCTGAAAATCAGCTTGAGGATCAAGAAGGGGGAATGAACAGTAATATAAGACAACTGTGGGGGGGTGGTTAGCAATCTGAATCTGTGCAAATAACCTGTATTCTGACGCACATTCTTGTTAGCCTATCCTTTCTAATAAAAGAGTAATATGCAAATTAACCATCACTCCTCTACACCCACAAGCCACGCCCACCAGCCACACCCACCAGCCAATCAGGAGTGAGTATGCAAATTAACCCAACCAAGATGGCTACCGCCACAGAGAGCAGGAGGGAGGCTTTGGTTTCCCTGGCAATGGAGGAAGCCAAGCTTTCCGCACACCCTGGCTGTCCCAGGCCTCTGCTTAAGGCTACAAAGTTTCAATTATAGAAGATAAATAAATTCCAAGAGAAATGGCTGCCGCCACCAAGCTAGCAGAAGGTTTGGCTCCACTCCAGGCTACAAAGTTTCAATTGTAGAAGATAAATAAACCCCAGATACCAGGGCCTCCACTTGGGTCACCAGGGGGAGTGGCCGGCCTGCAAACCACCACAGGCCCCTTGCCCAGGCCGCGCCACGCCCCAAGGGAACCCCCACCCTGATCCAGGACACTCTTCAGGGCAAACCAGCTAGCCCCCACCCATGCACCAGGCCTCTATCCTATCTAATAAAAGAGTAATATGCAGATTGACCATCACTCCAACACAAAGATGGCTGCCCCCATGTGGTCAAAGATCCTGCCCCCATGTGGACACAAGATGGCCACCACAAGATGGCCAGCAGGGGAGGGCAGTTGGGAGGGAGCAGGCCTGCAGGGGAGGGCAGTTAGGGGTGACCAAGCCAGCAAGGGAGGGCAGTTGGGAGGGACCAGGCCTGCAAGGGAGGGCAGTTGGGGGCGATCAAGCCTGCAGGAGAGGGCAGTTAGGGGTGACCAGGCCGGCAGAAGAGGGAAGTTGGGGGTGACCAGGCCTGCAGGGGAGCAGTTAGACATCAATCAGGCTGGCAGGGGAGTGGTTAGGGGTGATGAGGCTGGCAGGCAGAAGTGGTTAGGGGCAATCAGGCAGGCAGGCAGGCGAGCAGTTGGGAGCCAGCAGTCCTGGATTGTGAGAGGGATGTCCGACTGCCCGTTTAGGCCCGATCCCACCGGACATCCCTTGAGGGGTCCCAGATTGGAGAAGGTGCAGGCTGGGCTGAGGGACACCCCGCCCCCCCCGTGCACGAATTTCATGCACCGGGCCTCTAGTAATTACATAAGCCACTGCCCCTTCCTTAGGCAATAATCTGTTTCCTAAATACTCCCAGTTTACAAGGACCATAAACCAAGAATTTAATAGCTTAGCCAGAGGGGAGGTCACTGGCACCACCGAGGCCAAGCCTTTAGATGTAATCTTAGTTCCCCATTTTAACTGACTTAGGTAGAGCTGCAAAAGCCCACCACAAAAGCCCGGAAGTTAGGAAACAAAGAAACTAAGGGGACAAAAGGAAAGCTTGCTCCATATTCATCACTCAGGCTTGGAAAACTGACTCCCCTGAGTCACTGTACTAGTTCATCTACAAATAAAGTACTAGAATCTTCTGAGTACCTGTTGTGTGTTTTCCAGTTGCCTGGTAAATTCTGCAACAGTGGCTCTCCAGAATATTCAATCTGTCACAGTTAGTGATTTAGAAACACGTATGCTTACTTCTAAGATTCTGGTTGCTCCTTCCTTGCATGGCCCCTGATCCCTAATTCCATTTTCCCCATGAGCTCCTCTGTAGCCTTTGGAAATGTTGACTTATCTGACCATGGATCCTTGGCTCCTATCCCATGCCAGTGTCAGCCTTCTTCCCTGTGGCTTTCTTTTTTGCATTTCACTGCTATCCTCAGTTCACTCCACATGTCACTGACAGTTGATTTATAGATCTGCAGATCTTATGAAGGAGAAATGTGCTTGCAATCATAGTAATGTAATCCAAAAGACAAGTATAACAGAAATAATTAATCCCTCTTTGCCTGCAACGTTTTGTTTCCCCCTTTTCCCTAATTCCAGTATACAGTTTCTTCTGCTGCAAAAACAAAAAAACTCTAATGCTTGAACATTCAAATGCAGAGAGCAACTAATTTAAAATTTAATGGTTTGCATTTGAAGAAATTAGTTTTCTTGGCAGAAGGATTACTTTAAATCTGGAGCTTCTTTGAATTGATGTTTAGAGATCTATGAATAAGTGGAAGAGCTGTTTAGAGCTCAAGGATATGGAGCCATAACCAGTAGAAGACAAAATGAAAGACCATCCAAGGAAGCATGGCTTTACTGTGAATGGTTAAGAGTTTTGAGAATTGGTTATGACATTGGACAAAGCGGGGGGTCCTCTTCCCCACTGGGTGCTGCTGGGGATGGAGTTCTTGTGATATCCCAAGAAAAGGAATTTTCTGAGACTCTCATGGGAGAACGGGTGATCTTTATTTTCATGGAATTATACCCCTGGGTTTCCAAAGTCCTATTTCTCTTAGTCCAGTCATAGAAGAAGTGTAGCTGGGGTTTCAGTAAGGCTAGATGCAAAACCAGTGTCCAGAGTGTCTTTTCCATGTTGGAGCTGGGTCCAGTTCAATATCAGGCTAGCTACAATCCATTAGTCCATTGCATGTGGGCAAATGCAAGAAAACAGTATCAAAAGAGCCCCAAAAGCCCAGAGTCACACAAGTCCAAAGAAAACCAAGAGAGCATAAGAGCAAACTCCTTTGTTTAGGGGCTTATGTATCCCACATCTTCACAGGCTTGTAGTGGTCACGCCCATTCTAGCCAATGACCTCTGTTCTCAGGTGTGACTGACAGCAAGCACCTTCCCTATGTCAGCCCAGTTTTACTGGGAATGTATCTGTCGTCCCTTTGTCCAGTCTCCTTCCCCCAATGTTTTCCAGGGAACATGCCTATAATGTCTGGCCTTCCCTTTGTTCCTTTCCTATTATTAATAAACTAGAAGCCCGATGCACGAAGATTCATGCAAGAATGGGCCTTCCTTTCCCTGGCTGCCGGCACCGCCTTTCCGCTCCAGCCCCAGACCCCCCTCTTTTCGCTCCGGCTCTGCCTTCCCATGCTGCCCAGAGGCCCTGAGCAGCTGGGGAAGTGTGGAATGCCTCCGTCATCACCATGGTGACAACGCAAACGTCCCGCCCCACCCCCAGCCGCTCGGCGCCTGTGTATGCAAATTAACCCTCCATCTTTGTCGGGTTAATTTGCATATGCACTCCTGATTGGCTGGTGGGCATCACGAAGGTACAGTCAATTTGCATCTTTCTCTTTTATTAGTGTAGATAGCTAATTACAATGGTATCATTCAGAAAAGATATTAGAATCTTACAGGCCAATAAAAAAATCCTATATAATAAAAGGCTAATATGCAAATAGACAGAATGGCAGAATGACCAGTTGCTATGACACGCACTGACCACCAAGGGGCAGACACTCAATGCAGGAGCTGCCCCCTGGTGGTCATTGCGCTCTCACAGGGGGAACGCCAATCAGCCCTTGAGCCTGGCTCAAGGCTGGTGAGCCCAGTGGCAGTGGTGGGAGCCTCTCCCACCTTCTTGGCAGTGCTAAGGATGTCCCACTGCTGAGCTGAGCCATTAGTTGGCATTCCCCAAGGGCTCCTGGACTGCAGGAGGGCGCAGGCCAGGCTGAGGGACCCCCTCTAAGTGCACGAATTTTGTGCATCAGGACTCTAGTCTTACATATAAGGGACAATATGAAATAGCTGAATGTGTGGAGAGGAGAAAGAATTTCTTGGTGAAAAAGCTGCATTATGAGGCCCACCACCAACACACACAAGTAGTGAGGGACTTGCTGGGTGTCCTGTCACTGGTTCCCAACCTGGGCTAGAGAAAGCTGAGGAGGCCTAAGGCAACTGTAGGGAAGCTCCACCCGGTGGTGCCTGGGAAGTGATATCATCCCCTCAGCTAGCTTGGTTGATTCATGGCACAGAATCCTGGCCACAGATGTTGCACCAGGGTAAGGGAAAGGTTTGGGGTCATTTAAAAGAGATTTTGTCTAAGAAAGGCCTGCCAGGGTAAGGATTGCTCAGCAATAAGACTTGTGGAGGATTTCAAGGGCCAAAGTTGAAGAGTGGCATCTAGCTGAAGGAAAGGCACCCTGAAGGGGGAAGTTCCCATGGGGGAAAAAAAAATAGAATCTCCTAGAAGCATCTGCCAATCCCAGAGAGATTGCCTACCACCATATCACAGGTCAGAGCTCTCTCTCCCCACTCCTTATTCCACCCTCCAGGATTCACCATGATGCCATCATAAAAAGAAGAAGTCTGTGAAGAAGAAACTGAGCATATCACCTCCCCAAAGCAGTGAGAGAAAAAACAAGCCCCACTCAGAACGCCTCTTTCTTCTGGAAACCAAGGTTCTAGTGCTGGGGGCTGACCCCTTCTTCCATGGGTTGAAGCATGGGGATAGGCGTGAAATGGGATCCAAGATACATTCTCCCCTACTCACCTGTGACCAGCCTTAGCTTGGTGGCAGAGGGAAGAGAAGTAATTAGAGTGTTAATTAATATACTGGACCAAACACTCCAAGTTTGAATTTGAGATTTATTACTTAAAGTAACCATAGAGTTTGTCTATACAACAGTGACCACAAAGGCCACAGGCTTCCCTAATTTTCATTTTTATTTCTTCTCCAATATTAGAGTGAAACTCATGCTTTGAAAAAATACCATGTCCTAGACAGGTTGGAAATTAAAGGATGAAAAAATATACCTGGCAAGTTATAAAAAAAAAAGAAGAAAGTTGAGAGCAACATGGAAAGAACAGGTTTAAGACAAAAAACAAAACAAAACAAAACAAAACAAAACAAAAAACACACATTATCACCATAAAAATAAAAGGTTCATTTTACTGGGAATATATAATTATTCTAAGTTTATGCACTAGTAAGGTAGCTTCAAATTATATGAACAAATGGAAAAACTAAGGGACAAATCCATGATAATAGGTGAATTAATTCTTTCAATTATTAAGTTAAAAATTAGCAAAGATACAGACTACTTGAACAAAGCATTAACTTAGATGATACACACCTTTCTCAAGCACACATGTATCCTTTACAAAAATTGATATTAGCCTTATAGCTCATTCTCAACAAATTTCAAAGAACTGAAATTATGTAGACTATGCTTTGTTTTCTGACCACAGTACCATAAAGATCATTAAAATGTTTTCATACAACTGAAGATTGACAGAATATATTATAAAGGAAATTTTTAAATACTGGAATTGAGTGATGACCATAATATATATTAATAGTTGTGGAGTGGAACAAAAGTGATACTTGGAGACAGATTTATAGCCTTAAATCCTGATATCTGAAAAGAAACAAAGCTGAAAATAAGTTAAGTACCTAACTTATGATATTTCAAAACAAAAATAAAATAATTATTTAAAAATTAAAAGGAAGGGAGAACCAAGATGGCAGCATAGGTAAACACCTGAACTTGCTGCCTCGCACAACCACTTCAAAACTACAATTAAAAGACAAAATGGATATTATCCAGAACCACAGGAAGGCTGGCTGAGTGGAAATTATACAACTAGAAGGAAAGAGAAAAGCATAGAGACTCAGAGATGTGAAGGTGCAGAAGTGAAGTGCGGAGGTATAGAAGCGCACTCATGGAAAGGGGTTGGCAAATGAGTACGCTGTTGTCTTTTTCAATCGGGAGGGAGACACAAGCTCCCAACTGCTCTGAACTCCAGTTCCTGGTGAGATTCTGGGGACCCAGACTCATACGGAGAGAAACTGGACTGTCTGGCATCGGGCCGGAACACGAGGGCAGCTTTCTCTCAGAGGTGCTGGCAGTGATCATTGTTCCTGCATGGTGCAACGGGGCACAGAGACTTGGGGGCCTCTTCGGGGCAGGGCTGATGGTCAGCCATTGCTGTTTGCTCTGCCCTGGTGATTCCCTGAGGCCCCGCCCCACCCAATTTACAACCCCACCACAGCTGTGCGCAGGGGCTTTTGCATGTGAATGGCCTGACCCTTTGCAATCTAAAACCTAACATACTGCAGCTTGGTCAGAGAGCCCCAGAGCTTCCAAAGAAGGCCCAAGGCTGGACAGCAGCTTGCATTGCTTCAGAGCTGGGCCTCATCTGGGCACCTCCAAACCCCAAACAAAGAAGAGGAATCTGAAGATCTCTCTGTAGCTCCTGCTGGGTGGCCTCAGGCAGTGGCTGACTTTGCACCTCCTTGGAGATCCAAGAGCTAGTGTACCCAGTGGTCAGAGTCAGACCATCCAGATTACAAATCTTCACATCCATAAGTGACACACTCAGGGGGCAGACTCAGTGAGCGCCAAAGTCCCACTGAAGCAAGTCTTGCCCCATAAGGCTGTCTCCAGCACAGAAGTTCTCCCATCATAGACACAACTGATCCTCACAGCCAATTGGCCTGGAGGTCAATTCCTCCCAGGGATACCAACAACAATCAAGGCTTAACTACAACAAGACTGTGCATACAACCAACAAAGGGGTGCACCAAGAGTGTCCACCTCAGGTAACTGGGGAGCCTGAGCCACTGGACCCTATAGGACACCTACCACACAAAGCCACTCTATCAACACAGGGAAGCAGCCAAAATGCAGAGACAAAATAAAACAGGTCACAAATGAAAGAAATGGAGGAAAGCAAAGTACTGGATATAGAGTTCAAAACCACAGTTATAAGGTTACTCAAGAATCTTCTAGAAATCTCCAAGAAATTTAGTGAGACCCTCAAGGATATGAAAAAGCATAGAAATTAAGCATACACTGACTGAAATAATATACAGAGATCCAACAGCAGACTAGAGGATCCCAAGAATCAAGTCAAAGATTTGAAATACGAAGAAGCAAAAAACACCCAACCGGAAAAGAAAAAAGAAAAAAGAATACAAAAATATGAAGATAGTGTAAGGAGCCTCTGGGACAACTTCAGGTGTACCAACATCCGAATTGTGGGGGTGCCAGAAGAAGAGAGAGAGCAAGATAGTGAAAACCTATTTGAAGAAATAATGACAGAAAACTTCCCCTACCTGGTGAAAGAAATAGACTTACAAGTCCAGGAAGTGCAGAGAACCCCAAACAAAAGGAATCCAAAGAGGATCACACCAAGACACATCATAATTAAAATGCCAAGGGCACAAGACAAATAGAGAATATTAAAAGCAACAAGAGAAAAGCAGTTACCTACAAGGAAGTACCCATATGATTGTCAGCTGATTTCTCAACAGAAACTATGCAGGCCAGAAGGGAGTGGCAAGAAATATTCAAAATGATGAATAGCAAGAACCTACAACCAAGATTACTCTACCCAGCAAAGCTATCATTCAGAATTGAAGGTCAGATAAAGAGCTTCACAGATAAGAAAAAGCTAAAGGAGTTCATCACCACCAAACCAGTATTATGTGAAATGCTGAAGGGTATTCTTTAAGAAGAGGAAGAAGAAGAAAAAGGTAAAGATAAAAATTATGAACAACAAATACATATCTATCAACAAGTGAATCTAAAAATCAAGTGAATAAAAAACCCGAGGAACAGAATAAACTGGTGAATATAATAGAATCAGGGGCATAGAAAGGGAGTGGACTGACAATTCTCAGGGGGAAGGGGGTCTAGGCGTGCGGGAAGAGACCGGACAAAAATTGTACACCTATGGATGAGGACAGTGGGAAGGTGGGGTAAGGGCAGAGGGTGGGGTGGGAACCGGGTGGAGGGGAGCTATGGGAGGGAAAAAGAGGAACAACTGTAATAATCTGAACAATAAAGATTTATTTTTTAAAAAAATAAAAGGAAGGAGGTAAGAGCAGAAATCAAAGAAATAGAAAACAAAGATACAATAGATAGAATTAACAAAGCCAACAATTGATTTTTTAAAAATAATCTATTGATTTTATTAGAAACATCTGTGGAGACAAAGATCAAGAAAAAAAATACAGAGAAGGCACAATTAAGGTTAGAAATTTAAAGGAGCAGATTATGAATACAGAAAAATTAAAAAGACAATAAGAGAATATTATGAACAACTTTATACCAATTAACTCGAAAATTTCTATGAAATTGACAAATTTCTACAAACAAAGCTTATCAAAATTGAGGAAAGAAGAAAGTAAAAAGCTTGAATCTGTAATGAAAGATATTCCTATTTTAAAAGGTACCCAAATTATTTTATAGGCAAGTTCTATAAAAGTTTTAAGAAACTGTAGAACAAGCATGTCAAACTCACAGCCCGCAGGTCGCATGTGGTCCACAACAAATATTTTTGAGGCCTAGCCAATATAATGGTATGTAAGAAATCCTATATAATAAAAGACTAATATACGCAAATCAACCAAACAGCAGAATGACCGGTTGCTATGACACAAACTGACCACCAGGGAGCAGACGCTCAATGCAGGTGCTGTCCCCTGGTGGTCAGTGCACTCCTACAGGGGGAATGCCACTCAGCCAGAAGCCAGGCTCATGGCTGGTGAGCGCAGTGGCGGTGGCTGGAGTCTCCGCCTCTGTGGCAGCACTAAAAATGTCCAACTGACGGCTTAGGCCTGCTCCCCAGGGGGGAGTGTCAGTTGAACATCCCCTGAGGGCTCCCAGACTGCAAAAGGGTGCAGACTGGGCTTAGGGACTCCCGGAGTGTACGAATTTCGTGCACTGGGCCTCTAGTGTTTTAATAAAAATTTTGTAACTTAATTTTTACAATATCCTGTTATACATAATTATTAATAACAAACTACAGCTTTTGCTAATGACTGATTACTATAATTGTGTTGCATTCATTTCCCTTACACGCCTTATGCACAGGCACACCATTTCTCTCCACTAACACTAGCAGCGAATATTTTAGCAGCCGATTGCCACGTCATTAATCTTGGACCGATTTGTTTGGTGTGCACAACAGGAAATATTTTGCTTTCAGAGCACAAGAAAAATAGGTTTATTTGCATTACACTTATTAACTTGAGCAGTTATTCAGTGTCTGGTAAATTGATGTTCAAGAAAAAAATATTAATTTTTATTAAAATGTTCTATTATTTTATGTTAACAATAACTCATTTATTTCAGACCTTTGTATTCAGCATGTCTCTATTGAAATAAATCTATGTTTCTTAGCGATTGTTACAATTGCATTGTCCTGAATGTAAGGATTCAATACTGTCCCCAACAGGCAACATAACTTTCCAGTTAATTTTTCTTAGATCAACTTGAAATGAGATTGCCAGGTCAATATAGTGAAACACTGAAACAGCAGTCTTGCTGTTCAAACAATTATAGCTGTGTGTATAAAGCTTGCATTTTTTTTTTTCTTTTAAAAGCTTGCATTTTTAAGTTCAGGTTTTTTACCACTAGAAGGAAATCTGTAGATATCCTTAGATTTTTACAGAAAGTAAACTTCATTAATTACATGAGCTCTGTTGGGCTACTTATCAGAATATGATCAGTTTTGCATTAACATTAAATAAACATTGATGGCTATCTAATCTCTATGGATCTAGAGAATTAATGCTCTGATCATAAATAATGCATGTGTGGTAAGAACAACTCTAATGTTAATAAGAATTATTGCTGTGATTATTTCTGGCATTAAAACTTCTTCAACCTTCTAAAATCTGTTTCAAAGACCTTGGCATTATAAGAGGATAGCAAAGAAAAATACACATTTCATTGTAGTAATATCTTTTGTTATGTTTAGTGGCTGTGGTTATTTGTCAGGGTTTTTTTGTTTGTTTATTTGTTTGTATTTGCTCCACCACTAAACCAAAACAAACACACAAAATCTGGAAATTAGGTCAATTCCCAAAGCAATGGAAGTAGAGATGTTAGCATCTTGGAATATAAATTTAAATTCAAAATAATATTGACAACGTGAATTGTTGGCAGAATAAGTAACATTATGTTTGTTGAGAATAAGAGTATATTTTGGGTGAATAAACATATCTAGGTGCTGCCTGGAGATCCTGAAAAAGTCACAAGACCCTTTTGAGCCTTAAGTTTCCCTGTGTGTGAAATGGTGATTAGACAGATCAATTTTTTTAAGGGAGTGGAGAGAAGTCTCTTCCCTTATTATTATTTTTAATCCTCACCCAAGGCTATGTTTTTATTGATTTTAGATAGAGAAAGGGGGAGGGAGAGAGAGAGAGAGAGAAAGAGAGAGAGAGAGAGAGAGAGAGAGAGAGAGAGAGAGAGAGAGAGAGAGAGAGATATTGATATTGGATTGATATTGGCTGCCTCCTGTACCTGCCCTGACCGGAGATGGAACCCACAATCTTTTTGGTGTACAGGACAATGCTCCAACTAACTGAACCACTCAGCCAGGCCTATATGGATCATCTTTAATGTACCTTTCCAGTAGGAAGCATTATTTCTCTGAAACAAAACCAAGAAAGGATTCATCATTTACCAATACAAACTTGCTAGGGTTCCTGATGGCACATGAAACGACCACATCATATAAAACAAGACCGATTGTGTGTTGAGACTGGAAGCCCTGGCCTGGCAGTGGGTGAGATGCCCACTCCTGTACCTCTGCCTCACTCACTGCCCTTCAACTCAGGAGGATATGTGTGGGTGTCTTGAAGCATTGCTGTACACCTCTAGAATTCACGTTCTTGCCATTGGGTGCTCAAGTGCACTCATGAAGAGGGCAACTGTTTTCATACAATGCAGGAACCTCAGGCTTTGGACCTTTCCATGCTGTGCTGGTTCATGCCACTGATGATTTTGGCACATGTTTCTGAAGATGCTTCTCTGTATAATGACATTTCTCATTAGAAGTGTTTCGTTAACCATAATCTTTGGGATCATTTGTTAATTTACCTCAGCCCTATTCTGTTCCTTGGGGACATTGGGATCTTTTCAATTGGGATCCAGTCAGTTACTTTTGGCCCTCACTATTTAATGCCATATATGTGCCCTGAAACAGTCTCTCCTTCTATTTCTGTACATATCTTCTATTGTAAAATCTCTAAGAGCAAATATACTTACTGTCCAGCACACTTTACATTGTTTACCTGATTTAATTAATATGAGCACCAGACTCTTGATGTTAATGGGAGAGTTCATTGGGATCTTTAAAAGTTAGTCTGGTTTGGGCTGCAAGAAAAAGAAAATTCTCAATTCAATTCACTTAAACAAAAGAAGAAAATGCATCACATATAAAAAGAAGTCTAGATCAAGAACCCAAATGAGGGTAAAGTAAGGACTGAGATTCATACTGCTTGGCATCCTGGCTTATTCTCACGGTTGCAGAATGGCTGCAGCAGTTCCAGTCATCACACTTAGCTGTGATAATATCAGCAGAAGGAGATTTTCTGCATGTCTCTTTTTGCTAGCAAAGATATCTTTTCCATACTGCCATGTCCCCAGCCCCCAAACCTGCCAGATTTGTATCAATGTTCATGCCTTCACTAATTATTTCACTGATAAATAAAACTATCATGATTTTTATTTAATTGTACTTTATTTTATTTGACCAGTTAATTTATATAGGCATAACAAGAAGTGTTAAATAATATGTAAATACCTTCTTTTTATATGTAACAAAACTAGAGCCACAAGATATTAAAGCTTTAGAATTAACTTCTGTCTGGACGTTTTGTACAAATTACTCTTATAAGTGAAAGGAATTTTATCATGGTTATTAGTATTAATCTAAGATTTCCATATTTGTTAATATTCCTGGTCTTCCAGGAAGTAAAATTCTTTACTATCTGTGAGATTGAAATGTTATAAGTCATAGAGCAGATGAGTTTTCTTAGGAAGACTTTGTCAATGTAATTCCTACATGTAAAATGTAGTCTTTGTTCTTTCATAGATGGCATTTTTGAAATAGGTAATATTCAATTATATCCTGGTAAGTAAAGGACAAGGCTGTAAATGGTAATTCCTTCCAGAGGTAGATAAGCTATATCAATTTGTTTGTTTAAATTTTTGGAATAAAAAAAAATTGATTCCAAGATGGCTGCAGATTAAGTGGAAGCTACACTGACATTCTCCCAGGACCAAATTGGAGTTACAACTAACATATAGAAAAATCCTCCTGAATAACCAACTGAAGACTAGCTGGAGAGAACCCTTATAACAAAGGATATAAAGAGGAGACCACATTGAGACTGTGAGAGGTGTGAGAGGGCTGGATGGGCTCCCATAGACAGGGCTATCTCAGCTGTAAGGGGTTCCCCCTGAGAAGTCTGAGGTAAAAACTCCAAGCAAGGCTACCTAGAGCAGAGCACCAGAATTGAGAAAGGTGCCCACATAATATTTGGCTGTGAAAAGCAGCAGGTTTCTGTCTGCCAGGGAGAGATGGCTGGAAAGGTAGGCATCCTCTTAAAGGGCCAAGATGCAAAATTTTGTGTGCAGTCACTTACCTTGTACTCTGGCAAAGGAAGGACAGAGTGGACTAGAGCTGTGTGAAGAGAATCTGGGGTTGGTGGCTCTGGGGAGAGAGCTAGAATTGACAGCAACTTGGAATACTGTGCTGAGTCCTTACCCCATATTGCACAGAAAATTTTCTCAGGCAGATTTTTGCCATCCAGGCAGATTTAGCATGTGGTGGGTGGGGGAGGGGGAGAGAAAAAATTGCTCCACCCATTGGAAGGCCCCACCCTGTAGAGTTTACCCATTGCTGAACTCCACAGCCTGAGGCTCATTAAGTGACTGAGACTAGCAATTAGCCTGCAGGGAGAGGCAAATCTCTGAGCACTTTGAGTCTTGGCCTGACCTGCTTCTGGACCTAGGTCTAGAAAAAAAAACAGACTTTGGTGTGCAACTTGGTCCTTTCCATAGGCATCCAGCCACATCAGAGGGAGGCACAAGCTGTGAGTTGCTGATAGATCCAAACAGAGTACTCATGGCCAGTCAGAAACAGCGTCTGACATTGGCTCACTCCAGAGACCCTCTGAAGAGGCCCAAAACCAATAAATCCTAGTGGCCAGCCTCAGACAACACCAGAGAAGGATCCAATAAGCTTCACAAGCAGTATATCCACAGGTAGATATTGGCAGGCTCTAAACACTCCAGAGAAGAATTCCGCTTCCTGTGATAAGCAACTGCACAGAATGCTGCCTGCACACTGTGTTGGGGGTTGAACCTCACTGTCAGCCAGCCTGAGGGTTGAGCCCATGCATGAAAAGCTAATAGCAATCAAGAATCAATTATAATAGGAGGGCCCACATAATGTGCAACAGGGACAATATTAGAGCACCCAGGTTTGGTGATCAGGGATACTGCAACACTGATCCCATAAGTGACCTACTATGTAAGGCCACCTTACCAAGACTGAAAGTCATAGCAGATCTACCTAAAACATAGAAACACACCCAAACAAGCAGCCAAAATAGGGAAACAAGCCCCAAATAAAAGAACAAGATAATTCTCCAGAAAAGAGCTGAATGAAATGGGGATAAGCAATTTATCAGATACTGAGTTTAGAGTAATGATCATAAGAATGCTCAACAGCATGAAAAAAGATATAGAAATTATGAAAAACAGCCAGTCAGAAATGAAGAATGACATAGCAGAAATAAAGAATACACTAGGAGAAATAAATAGCATATTAGAGGAAGCAAAAGACTGGAACTTTGAATTAGGACACAGGGTAGAAAAAATATCATTCAATCAGAGAGCAAAAGGAGAAAACAACTTAAAAAACAGGAAGACAGTTTATGGGACTGAAAGGCAACATGAAATATAACAATATCTGCACATAGGAGTACCAGAAGGAGAAGAAAGTGAACAAGGGATAGAGAAACTGTTTGAAGGAATAATGGCAGAAAACTTCCCTAACATGTTGAAGGAAAAAGTGACACAAGTTCAGGAAGCATAGAGAGTTCCAGTGAAGAAGAACCCAAAGAGGTCCATACCCAGACACACATAATTAAAATGTCAAAAATTAAACACAAAGAAAGAAGCTTAAAGGCAGCAAGAGAAAGCAATTTGTTACCTACTAAGGAGGACCCATAAGGCTGTCAGCTGATTTCTCAACAAAAACTCTACTGGCCAGAAGGGAATGGCATGAAGTATTCATGGTAATGGAAAGCAAGGATCTGAAACCAAGATTATTCTATCTAGCAAGGCTATCATTCAAAATAGATGGTGAAATAAAGAGCTTCCCAGACAAAATAAGGCTAAAGGACTTTACTACAACCAAACTAGTGACTCAAGAAATGTTAAAGGGACTGCTATGATAATAAGAAGACATATGTAGAGAGAGTAACATAGGCATAAAGATTAAAAATGACAATAAGTTCCTATCAATAATAACCTTAAATGTATATAGATTTAGTGCTCCAATCAAAAGACAGAGGGTAGCTGACTGGATAAGAAAACATGACCAATATGCTGTCTATAAGATACCCAACTCAGAACAAAAGACTCACACAGGATAAAAGTGAAGGGATGGAGAAAAAATGTTCCATGCAAATGAAAATGAAAAAAAGCAGGGATATCAATACTTATAACTGACAAAGTAGACTTGAAAATAAAGGCCATAAAAAGAGACATAGAAGGTCATTACATAATACCTAAGGGATTGATACTAGAGAATAAAACCCTGGAAAACATATATGCACCCTATATAGGAGTACATCCTATATAATAAAAGGGTACTATGCAAATTGACCCTAACAGCAGAATGACCAGAACGACCACTCGACCAGTCACTATGAGGTGCACTGACCACCTCTTGGTCCCTTTCCCCGGCTGGCAGGCTCTGATTGCCTAATGGTGAATGGGGAACTGGGGTGGGTAGTGGTGGGGGGGCAGGGCCAGCTGTGGGCAGCTGGGGAAGATGGCCCTGATCGCAGGCCAGGCCTAGGGACTGTACGTGTGGACGAATTTCATGCGTTGGGCCTCTAGAAAATATATAAAGAAAAACTCTTGCAGTTTTTTAAGGGAGAAATTGACAGAACTGTAGTCATATCAGAGATTTCAACACTCCACTGACTTCACTGGATAGATCTTCCAGACAAAAACTCAACAAGGAAACATTGACTCTAAGTGACACATTAGATCAGATGTATTTAATTGATATTTACAGAACATTTCACCACAAAGCTGAAGAATATACATTCTTCTCAAGTGCACATAGGTCATTCTCAATGATAAGCCACATGTTAGGACAAAAACTAAGTCTCTACACGTTCAGAAGATTGGAATAATATCAAGCATTTTCTCAGATTACAATGGCATGATACTAGAAATCAGCTACAATAAACACATTCAAAAACATTCAAACAGTAGAACAGCAGTTTGGGTCCCCGCCATAGACACCATCCTTATTGCTCAGTGAGGCAAAAGTCAGCAGGACCCCAAGAGCCTGCAGCTGACACCTGCAGGACCAGTTCTGTGGGGGAAAGAAGTACAGCTCAGAACAGGGTCAACCAAGGTGTAACTCAAGGCAGACCCAGCCTGTGGTCTAAGGAGTCCCCAACCATTGGACAGCAGGCATGATGACATTGGGGTTGAACCTCACTGGCAGCAAGTTGGAGGGGAGATCCCTTGCACAAATGGGACATCAATGATCAAGTCCAAATTACAGCAGTAGAGCCCAAACAATGCACACAAGGGGCATTCCTAGAGCATCCAGCTCAGGTGAACAAAGAGACTACACCACTGGACCCATCAAGACACTTTATAAGACCATCCCACAAAGACTGGGAGACATAGCAGTTCTATCTAATTTATAGACGCAAACACAAAGAGACAGCTAAAATAGGGAAACAAAGATACAACTCCCAAATGAGAGCAAAGAAGGAATCTCTAGAAAAAGAACTAAATGAGATGGAGGCAAGCAACCTATCAGATATAGAGTTCAAAGCAATGGTTATAAAGATGCTTCAGGAACTTAGTGCAAATTATAACAGCATGAAAAGGAAAATAGAGGCTATGAAGAACAACTAGACAGAAATGAAGAATGATATATCTGACATGAAAAACACAATGGAAAGTATTAAAAGTAGATTGGATGAAGAAAGGACCAAGTCAGCTACTTGGAAGACAAGATTCAAATAAATACCCATTTACAGCAGCAAATAGAAACAAGAATTAAAAAGCAGGAAGATAACTCAAGGGAGCTCTGGGACAACATGAAACATAACAACATCAGAATTATGGGAATACCAGAAGGGGCAGAGGATGAGTAAGGAACAGAGAACCTGTTTAAAGAAATAATGACAGAAAACTTCCCCAACCTGGTGAAGCAAAATGTCATAAAAGTTCAGGAGGCACAGAGAGGCCCAATCAAGATAAATCCAAAGAGACCCATACCTAGACACATCATAATTAAAATGGCAAATGCTAAAGACAAACAAAGAATCTTAAAGGTAGCAAGAGAGAGAACAAATTATATACAAAGGAGTTTCCATTAGAATCTCAACTGACTTCTCAAGAAACACACTTCAGGCCAGAATGGAGTGGCATGAAGTACTTCAAGAAATGAAAAGAAAGGGCCTAAACCCAAGACTTTTATCCAGTGAGGCTATCATTTAAATTGACATTGGGGTTTTTCCAGACAAAAAAAAAAAAAAAAGGTTAAAGGAGTACATTGCCACCAAACCAGCAATGCAAGAAATGTTAAAGGGACTGCTCTAAGAAGAAGAAAAGGAGAGAGAGGATCATAACCATAAAGAAAATAAAAATGGTGGATGATAAAGAAATTATGCATCATAAACAAGGAACCTTTGATGTTTTAAAATTTGTATTTCTCTGATTGCTATTGAGGTTGGTTATCTTTCTTTGTATTTAATGGCCACTTAGGTTTCCCCTATTCTGTATTGCCTATTTGTCTTCATGGCTTGTATATTTTGTGTCTTTAGGTATATTCTGAATCCAGGGCTTATTCACATTTTGCGTCCTACTCTTTTTGTTGGACAGGCCAGATTTTGTATTCTTACCACTTGACTGTTTATTTGTGAAGCATGCCTTGCTATTGCCTTATTTTTGTTGATTTTATTCATGACAAGAAGTGTCAGTATGAGAATACTAGTATATCTTTTATGCAACCAACTTAATAAAGAAGTTAAAGAAAGAGTGCACTGATTGTTATATTATAAAGAAACCTTCATCTTAAAGGCATGAGCAATGCAAAATAAAAAATAAAATAAAATAAAAATGGCAATAAATAAATACCTATTAATAATAACCTTAAATGTAAATGGATTAAATGTTCTAATAAAAAACAGGGTGATTGAATAAGAAAACATGACCCATATATATGCTATCTGCAAGAGACTCACCTCAGAACAAAAGATATACACAGACTGAGAGTGAAGGGATGGAAAAATATATTCCATGCAAAGGAAAAGAAAAAAAAGCTGGAGTAGCAATACTCATATGAGACTAAATAGACTTTAAAAAAAAAGGCCATAACAAGAGACAAAGACAGCCACTTCATAATATTAAAGGGAATGATTCAACAAGAAAATATAACCCTTGTAAACATATATGCACCCAACATAGAAGCATCCAAACACATTAAAAAACTCTTGATGAAATTTAAGGGAAAGATTAATAGTAATACAGTCATAGTGGGGGACTTTAACACCCCACTTATATCACTGGGTAGATCTTCCAGACAAAAAAGTAACAAGGCCTTAAATGACACACTAGATCAGATGGATCTAACTGATATTTACAGAACATTTCACCCCAAAGCAACAGAATATACAATCTTCTCAAGTGCACATGAAATATTCTCAAAGATAGACCACATGCTAGGGCACAAAACAAGGCTATACAAATTCAAGAACATTGATATAATACCGATCATCTTCTCAAATCAAAATGACATGAAATTAGAAATCAACTCCAATAACAAACCTCAAAAATATTCTAATACATGAAGGCAAAATGTTATTAAATAATGAATGGGTTACCAATGAGATCAAGCAAAATATTAAAAACTTCATGAAAACAAATGAAACTGAACACACAACCACCAAAAACCTATGGGACACAGCAAATGCAGTCCTGAGAGGGAAGTTCATAGCACTAAAGGCCTACCTCAAGAAACAAAAAAAAGGACCAATAAAATATCTAACCCTACAACTAAATGAACTAGAAAAAGAATAGCAAGAAAAGCCCAGAGGAGGTAGAAGAAAATAAATAATGAAGGTCAGGGCAAAAATAAATGAAATAGAAACTAAAAAGAAAACAAGCCGAAACCGGTTTGGCTCAGTGGATAGAGCGTCGGCCTGCGGACTGAGGGGTCCCGGGTTCGATTCCGGTCAAGGGCATGTACCTGGGTTGTGGGCACATCCCCAGTACGGGGTGTGCAGGAGGCAGCTGATCGATGTTTCTCTCTCATCGATGTTTCTAGCTCTCTATCCCTCTCCCTTCCTCTCTGTAAAATATCAATAAAATATATTTAAAAAAAAAATAAAATAAAATAAAAAGAAAACAAAACAAAAGATCAATAAATCCAAGAGCTGGTTCTTTGAAAAGATAAACAAGATTGATGAACCCCTATCCAGACTCACAAAGAGAGAATAAGAGAGGAACAAAATAAATAAAATCAGAAATAAAAAAGGCGATATAACAACCAACACCACAGAAATACAAAGGATTGTAAGCACATACTATGAACAACCAAATGCCAACAAACTGGACAACCTGGGCATAATGGACAAATTCCTAGAAACATACAATATTCCAAAACTCAATCAGGAAGAACCAGAAAGCCTGAATAGGCCAATAACAACTGATGAAATTGAAGTAATAATTTTAAAACTTCCAGCAAACGAAAGTCCTGGACTAGATGGATTTATAGGTGAATTTTACCAAACATCAAAGAAGAACTAACACCTACCCTCCTCAAACTATTCCAAATAATTCAAGAGAAAGGAACATTTTCAAGCTCTTTTTAACAAGTCAGCATTATCCTAATTCCAAAACCAGATAAAGACACTACAATGAAAGAAAATTACAGGCCAATATCCCTGATATACACAGATGCTAAAATCCTTAACAAAATATTATCAAATCAGATCCAGAAATATATTAAAAAAAATCATACACCATGATCAAGTGGGATTTAGTCCAGGGATGCAAGGCTGGTAAAATATTTACAAATCAATAAATGTGATACATCACATAAACAAATTGAAAGATCAAAACCACATGATCATATCAATAGATGCAGAAAAAGCAATCAACAAAATCCAGCACCCTTTTTTGATAATAACTCTCAGTAAAGTGGGAATAGAGGCATCATGCCTCAACATAATAAAGGCCATATATGACAAACCTACAGCCAACATAATACTCAATGGGCAAAAACTTAAAGCATTTCCCTTAGGAATAGGAACAAGACAAGGATATCTGCTTTCACCACTCTTATTCAGCATAGTACTGGAAGTCCAAGCCACAGCAATCAGACAAGAAGAAGAGATAAAAGGCATCCAAATTGGAAAGGAGGAAGTAAAACTTACATTATTCGCTGATGACGTGATATTGTACATATAAAGCCCTAAAGACTCCATCAGAAAACTATTGGGCTTATAAATGAATTTAGCAAGGTAGCAGGATACAAAATCAAAATCCACAAATCAATGGCATTTTTATATACCAATATTGAACTCACAAAGAGAAACTAAAAAGCAATCCCATTTACCATTGCAACAACAACAACAAAAGATACCTAGGAAGAAACTTAACCAAGGAGGTAAAAGACCTGTACTTGGAAAACTATAGGGCATTGAAAAAAGAAATAGAGGAAGATACAAACTAATGGAAGCATATACCATATTCATGGATTGGAAGAATTAACATCATTAAAATGTCTATACTACCTAAAGCAATCTACAGATTCAACACAATCCCTATAAAAATACCAATGGCATACTTCACAGAGCTAGAACAAATACTCCAAAAATTTATATGGAACCATAAAAGACCCCAAATAGCTGCAGCAATCTTGAGAAAGAAGAACAAAGTAGGAGGGATCACAATACCGGATATCAAACTATACTACAAAGCCATCCTATATAATAAAGAGGCAATATGCAAGTTGACCATCACTCCAAAACACAAGATGACTGCCCCATATGGTCAAAGATGGCCACACCCATGTGGACACAAGATGGCCACCACAAAATGGCAGGCAGGGGGGGGGGGAGTTGTGGGCCATCAGGCCAGCAGGGAGGGCAGTTGGGAGGGACCAGGCCTGGAAGGGAAGGCAGTTGGAGGCAATCAGGCCTGCAGGGGAGGGCAGTTGGGGGGACCAGGCCTGCAGGGGAGGGCAGCTGGGGGTGACCAGGCCAGCAAGGGAGAGCAGTTAGGGGCAATCAGGCCTGCAAGGGAGCAGTTAGGCATTGACCAGGGTGGCAGGGGAGTGGTTGGGGGTGATCAGGCTGGCAGTCAGGTGAGCGGTTGGAAGCCAGCAGTCCTGGATTGTGAGAGGTATCCCAGATTGGATAGGGTGCAGGCTGGGCTGAGAGACACCCCCCCCCCCCCCCCCGTGCACGAATTTCGTGCACCGGGCCTCTAGTTGTAAATAAAACAGCCTCGTTCTGGCACAAGAACAGGTATATAGATCAATGGATCAGAGACCCCCAGAAATGGACCCAAGCCATTATGCTCAATTAATATTTGACAAAGGAGGCAAGTATAAAATGGAGTAAAGACAGTTTCCTCAATAAATGGTATTGGGAAAACTGGACTTACACATGCAAAAAAAGATGAAACTAGACCCCCAACTTACTCCATATACAAGAACTAGAGGCCCATTGCACGAAGATACATGCAAGAATAGGCCTTCCTTCCCCTGGCTTTGCTCCTGGCTGTCTGGGAGCCGCCAAGTGCCCGCTCCCAGGCCACCTGGGAGCTGCCAAGTCCTCACTCCCAGCCAGAGCACTGCTCCTATAGCTCCCTTTGCCCCCCGCCTCCTCTCATAGCAGGCGTACCTCCCTGCCTGGCCACTCCCAACCTGCATATGAAAATTAACCCACCATCTTTGTCAGGTTAATTTGCATACTCACTCCTGATTGACTGTGGGCATAGTAGAGGTACAGTCAATTTACATGTTTGTCTATTATTAGGTAAGATAAAGTCAAAATGTATAAAAGATCCTGGCCGACTCTCAGTGGTTTAGCATCAACCTATGAACCAGGAGGTCATGGTTTGAATCCTGGTTAGGGCATATGCTAGGGTTTCAGGCTCCATTCCCCAATGTAGGGCATATAGGAAGCAGCTGATCAATGATTCTCTCTCATCATTGAGGTTTATATCTCTCCTTCTACCTTATGCTCTGAAATCAATAAAAATATTTTAAAAATGTATAAAAGACATAAATGTAAGTTGTAAAACCATAAAAATCCTAGAAGAAAATGTAGGCAGCAAAATCTGAGATAGCTCTTGTAGCAATATGTTTGCAGATACATCTCTTAGGGCAAGAGAAACAAAGGAAAAAATAAAGAAACAGGACTACATCAAAATAAAAAAGAAACCATCAACAAAGTCAAAAGGGAGCCCATTGTATGGGAAAACATATATGCCAAAATATCTGATAAGGGGTTAATTTCTAAACTATATAAAGAACTCACATAACTTAACTAAAGGAAGAGAAGCAATTCAATTAAAAAATGGACAAAGGACCTAAATAGAGACTTCTCCAAAGAGGACATACAGATGTCTAAGAGCACATGAAAAAATGCTCAACAGCCTGGCTAGCATGGCTCAGTGGTTGAGCATCCATCTGTGAACCAGGAGGTCACGGTTCGATTCCCAGTCAGGGCACATGCTTGAGTTATGGGCTTGATCCCCAGAGTGGGGCATAAAGGAGGCAGTGGATCATTGATTCTCTCTCATCATTGATGTTTCTCTCTCTCCCTCTCTCCCTCTTCCTTCCTCTCTGAAATCAATAAAAATACTTTTTTTAAATGCTCAACATCACTAATCATCAGAAAGCTGCAAAGTAAAATGACAATGAGTTATCACCTCACACATATCAGATTGGCTACCATCAATAGGTAGCCAATAAATGACAAGTGCGGGTGAGGATGTGGGGAATAGGGAAAACAGTACACTGTTGGAATGCAGATTGGTGCAGCCACTATAAAAAACAGTATGAAGTTTCCTCAAAAAATTAAAATCAGAACTGCCATTTGACCCAATGATCCCACTTCTAGGATTACATCCTAAGAAGCTTGAAATACCAATCAGAAAAAAGTATTTTCACCCCTATGTCCACAGTGGTGCTATTTACATTAGCTAAGATCTGGAAACAGTTCATGTGCCCATCAGTAGATGAGTGTATAAAAAAGCTGTGATAAATTTACACCATGGAATGCTATGTGGTTGTAAAAAAGAAGGTTCTCTACCCTTTGAGACAGCATGAGGAACCTGGGGAGTATTATCCTAAGCAAAATAAGCCAGTCAGAGAGAGACAAGTATCACATGGTCTTACTTAAATGTTGAAACTAATGAATAAAATAAACTGATGAACAAAAAATTCAGAGACATGCAAGCATGAAACAGACTGAGGAATCCCAGAGGGAAGCAAGAATGGGGGGTGAGGGGGCTGGGCGGGAAGAGATTAACCAAAGAATTTATATGAATATATTCCTAATCCATGGACACAGACAATAGTGCAGTAGGCCTGAGGGTGACATGATGTGGGGTGGAGGGGGTCAACAAGAAAAAGGGGGACATATGTAATACTTTCAACAATAAAGATAAATTTAAAAAATTTTTAATTATAGAATTCAAAATTTGGTCACAAAAAGTAAGGAATGTAGTATAGGTACTTTCCATATTTAATCTTTGTTTTTTAAATTTTTTTATTGATTAAGGTATTACATATGTCTAATCTTTGTTTTCATTGTTTTGTAGATAAGGCCAATCAAAACATGTCACTATAATCTTAAAAATTTTTATTTTTAAATTGTCTTGATGATATATTAGCTTATAATTGATATCTTTTTTTTATTGTTTGAAGTATTACAAATAGTAGTACATATGTCTCCTTTTTTTCCCCCCATTGACCTCCCCCTGGCCTCCCCTACCCCCCCAGTACATGCCTTTACCTGCCCCCCCCACCCCAGTGTCTGTATCCATTGGTTATACTTATATGCATGCGTACAAGTCCTTCGGTTGATCTCTTACAGCAACCCGCACCCCCCCCCTCTGCCCGCCACAACCTCCCCTGCCTTCCCACTGTAGTTTGACAGTCTGTTCAATGCTTCTTTGGCTCTGTATCTATTTTCCCCCCATTTCTTTCCTTTAAAAAATATTGCCTCTGCAGACTAGAAATAAACATATAATAACAAAAAATGTTTGAGTCCTAATTTCAATGTCCAACAGTTCTGAGTCCCCGTTTCAGTGTCAAACAGTTCCTTATGTGTACATGTCAGCGATGATGTCTGGATGGTGGGCACATGGTGGCAATGCAGGTCCGACCCTCTCTGGTTTGGTCCTAGGCAACCTGCTGGGACGCACAGCTGCTGACTTCTAGCGTGGCAAGGTGCCGTCAGCGTCTTCCATCTCTGGACTGTTTCTCCTCTTGTCTTCGTGGTTGGAGCAAACCTGTCAATTCCTCTCTGTTGCAGGAATCCACATGGTCTTGGAGTTGTTTCTGAAAATATACAAACATACTGTCGACCAAAAGTTAATAAAGGAATCTTTTCTATATAATTGATTTAGGATCCTTTTTATTTTTGTCCAAACCATTTTCCTTTGTCTTATTTAGACACCATGTGTGTTTTTCATGGGTGTCTTGCTGTTAGCATTACAAATGAAAATTAATTTTGTAAAGTAAAAATATTCTAGATGTAATTTACTTATAGGATATTTTTCCTTACATGATATTACCCTACTATGCCCCCTTTTTTTGATTAATGGAGGCTTTTGTAAATTTTATAATACAGTCTTGATAACTTTAAATTTTAATTTTTTGCACAAAAATATGACTGCTTTAGGTTCATTGCATGTTCACGAATTTTACCATGAGATGAACTACCAATAGAAATTTTAGTTACTACTTTAGGAACAGCTTTTTGTCCAGTACAATTAAATCTTCTTGAATATTCACTTATTTCAATTAGCCTATTTAAATTAATCTGAAAACTTGATTATTATTTTACTGTCAAATTTAATACTCTACCAACAATCTTAGTTTACCCTGTAAATATTAGTGGAAAAGGATTATTTGCATTCTTGAGTAGGCCCTGAGCATTCCTGGTGCTAGGCTGGATTTAGATATAGGGCAGCTGCTGTCGGCCAAGTCTCTGTCTGTTACCTGGGTCCCAATCTGAGCTGGGCCAAGTCTCTGTCTATCACCTGTGTCCTGATCTGAGCTGAGTGTGGGAAGCAAAGCAGCCATGGGGGCAGGAGACCTCCCTCAAACGGGGTGAGGGTTCAGGCCCCTGCAAGGTTGCGGGGGTGAGGGTCGGTGCCCCACCTCTGATGATCCCCAAGTTCTCTCCTGATGGCCCCTCTGTGACTGTGCCTGTCTTAGGTTGTTCCTTCCCTGAGGAATCTTACCCGTCTCTGGCTAACCAGTCATCCTCTGGGGCCAAGCAGGGTGATGTGAGGTTCAGTTCTGTCTCCTTGGTAGCCTATGCCCGCATGGCCTCCACACCCAGCACCTGCCTTGGGATCCCCTGGCCTGCTGGCGGGGCCCCAGAACTGATCACATATCTCAGGGAACTCAGGTTTCTTCTCCAGGGAGGGCCCAGCTCACCCCACTGGGCGAGAGACAGATCCATGGTATCAGCCACCACGAGGCTTCAAGCTCAGCATGAACAGAAAGCTCAGGCAACAGCTGAGGGCAATTGGATTATGAGAAGAGGGTCCCTCTTGGCACAAAAGGCAAGAGGGGCCAATATAGAATGCTCAAGTGCCTTCCCAGTGCCTTATATAATTGATATCTTATAGGACAACATCTCTCATAGGATTTCTTTTCTTTTTTTCATTTGAATTTTGAAAATTCATTTAGGACCAAAAGCCATGTTCTGAGTGCTTCATTCCTTTGTATGAGTAGGTATAACCTGTTAAATTGTGGGTGAGAAATAGATTAAACATTTTTTCTAAAGTAGATTTAAATAAAACATAATTAAATCAGTACTCAAAAATCTTTGGGAACACATATCCCCCTTCATTTTAACTTATCTTCAATTATTGAAAATATTCAATTCATTATTCAATTTACTTATTAAATAAAAAGCAAAAGTTCTTTACAGTGTGTGTGTGTGGTACCTTCAGTATCCAAAGAAAACATTTTGTTTTATACATCTAGATCCATTCCCAGAAGGATCGTAATGTTAAATTAGCTTACAATGGCTAAAGGGAGAAATGGTTTCCCAGATAGCACATTATAATGCCCCTTCTGAGAAGAGAATTACAATGAAATTGTACTTAATTGTAAAAACTTATAAAAGCATGGAATTATATCTTAGGTTGTACATGAATCAATGTCTTCTTTGTACAGCGATTTTCCCATATACTAGTATAGCACTCAGGCTCAGCAACACACCAGCTGCTTTGGTCCTTCCATTGCATACCTCTTCGGACTCCAGTGGTCTCAGCTTTTACACCACTGAGGATTGAATTGCAATGCTGTATCATCCAGTGAAAGAAAAAAGACAAGACAGGACAGGACAGGAAAGGAAAGGGAAGGGAAGGAAAGGAATACCCAGATAGTTTGGGCCGGTCCAGAAGTGAAGGCTACTTTGAATACCTTTCTTACGGATTCCTACCCCTGTACTTTGTCCCAAATTGGGGGCTTGGCCATTTCCTGTGGACTGACAACCCCATTGGCCTGTGAGTCTTGCCTATTTCGGTCTTTTGGTCCTGTGGAAGCACATTTTTATATTCAGAGGATCAGGGCCAAGCCAGATGGCCCAACTCATGCTGTCAACCATGTTGCTGTAACTTAAACTCAAATGCTATGTCAATTTGTTTGCAAAGGACTCTCGAGTACTGTAAATGCCAAGCAGCATCAAAGCGACGCGTGCTGTGAAGTGGAGTATACAAACATCTCTGAACTCACCAGAAAGCAGCTCTGAGACCTGTGGACTTCTGAACATGGTGCCTTGATGAAGTGGAAGGGCTGAGGAAAAAAGAACCAATACCTGTCTATATGACAGTTTTTTATTCTTTTGATTTTAAATAAGAGTAGCATTTCTTTGACCCACAGTTTAAAAATTACCCTGTCTAGAAAATGACTCTCTAACATATGTATATTTACTTTGGAGTGGCCCGTAAGGAGCTCCATCTTCCAAAGCAGGTAGAAAGGTTCTGGAATCAGAAAGAGTAGGTTTCTAATCTCAACTCTGTGATCTTGAGCAAAATCCAGTTGATTTTTGTTTTTCATGGTAATTGTGTTCTATAAAGTTGCTGTGAACACTGACTTAGCAAATATTGAGTCATTGCCATAAATCAGAGAAGATTGCTGCAAGCCCCTTATCTCGGCGTTTTCATCAACTCAACAATGCATTACCTTGTTTGATGTGTGTTTCTGTTTAAAGATCTCATACTTAATATATATTGTTGAATCATTAACATTGAACCTACAGCCAAGAGACTATAATTTATACCTCTGAACAAAGCTTATTTAATATACACATTTTCTCTGTAAAGCACGTTCCAGTCTTCTTGCACTTAGGAACACTAGACAGCAACCTCAGCACTGCACTTGGTGGCTATTTTAAACAGTGAAATTATGAACAAACAAAAAGCACAAAAATGTGTCAGTAGATAGAGCATGAAAAGGACACTTTACAAGAATGTGTCAGGTGACTCAAATTTTTTGCTGCTCTGCACATGTCCAGAAATGACCACATAATGCTGCAAGTTTTGATTTGGGGATACAAGTAAATGTTAGTGAGTAAGTGAATTCCTAAATACAGACATCATCAAGAATGAGTATTGCTGAAACCAGTTTGGCTCAGTGGATAGAGCGTCGGCCTGCGGACTGAAGGGTCCCGGGTTCGATTCCGGTCGGGGGCATGTGCCTTGGTTGCGGGCACATCCCCAGTGGGGGGATGTGCAGGAGGCAGCTGATTGATGTTTCTCTCTCATCGATGTTTCTAGCTCTCTATCCCTCTCCCTTCCTCTCTGTAAAAAATCAATAAAATATATATATATATATATATAAAAGAATGAGTATTGACTGTACTTAACTTCCATGCACTTTAGTTTTCTCATCTATGAATTAAAGATTTTACACTGAGTCCAGAAGTTTGCTGGGAAGATAAGATGAGGAGGTTTTCATAGCATGTGGCTCCTATTCAGGACTTACTGTGCATTGATTTCTCCTTTTGTCTCTCCTTCTTTGTTCTCTTCAGCCTAATCTTAGGACCATTTTACTCCCAGTTGCTTTGGTCCTTCCCATAGCATACTCTTCCAGACTCCAGGTGTCTCCCTCCTAATCCATATTTCCCTCTTCCTTTGAGAAGGGTTAAGCCTCAACTTTGCCAAGAACATTTCCTGATAATCTTGCTCCCAGTTGGCACCACATCAGTTTAGATGATAGCTCTTTGTTTGAATCTAGTTTTAGAGTCTTGTCTTCTCATAGCTTGTAAACTTCTGTGGCCAGGGACCATGCCTGCAGTCTTTCCTCTTCCTCACAGCATAAACATCACAGCTGGGGTCTCTGAGGATACTCTATAAGTAATGTTTTAAAAAATGAATAAATGCATGGGAGAAAGGAAGGAAGGAAGGAAGGAAGGAAGGAAGGGAGATATACAAAAAGAAAGAAAAGAAAGGGAGGAGGGAAAGAAGGAAGGAAGGAAGGAAGGAAGGAAGGAAGGAAGGAAGGAAGGAAAGAAGGAAGAAAGGAAGGAAGGGAGGGAGGGAGGAAGGAAGGAAAGAAGAAAGGAAGAAAGAAATATACAAATCAACCAACCTGGATTTTCCATACAGTGTGTGCTTGCCCATTTGAATGTCTGCTCTTGACTCAATTAAGAGGTCCTCATGACACTTAGGTACTTGATTTGCAGCTGTGTAGTGTGGTTTGAGGGCCACATTATGTAGCTCTTCACTGGGCCAACTTGTCAGAGTTGATATGGAAAGAAAAGGAAAGAAAAAAGGGAAACTGGCAAGGACAGTAGCAGCCACACAGATGACTCAAACTTGCCCCCAACAAATGCATAATTCAAGGTATTTTGGATTGACTCTTACAAATATTTTACTCTGACCCTACTCTCCAACTACTGAATTTCCTTTCTCTCTACTTTATGCAGCTATTTGACGTGATCCTAGTAATCATTTGTAGCTTTCTGGCTACCTGACCTAGAATTGGTCATTTTCTACAGAAACCCTCCTGTCTTGTAGAGAGAGAGAGGGCCATTTCAGGACTACACTAAAGATGGCCATTTTATTTCTAGTTCTTTTAAGTTAACAGGACTAAAGAAAAAAATGGGTATCCTATCTAATAAAGAGGGAATATGCTAATTGACTATCACTCTGTCATAAAGATGGCTGCACCCACAGCTGAGGCCAAGTTCCCATAAGGAGCCTTAATGAGCAATCAACAGGGACCTGAGGCTATGCCCTCCCCCGCACCCGTCGGGCTTGACAGGGGATCTCAAGCCGCACCCCTGACCTGGCAGGGCTTGACAGGGGACTTTAGGCTGCGCCCCCCACCGGGCAGGGCTTGACAGGGGACCTCAAGGTGCACTTCCTGTCCTGGTGCTGGGCTAGGGGACCTCAGGCTGCTCCCCCTGCCCCAACGCCAGGCCAGGGGACCTCAGGCAGCGCCCCCCACCTGGTGGGGCTTGACAGGGGACTGCAGGCCTCACCGCCCACCCGGTGGGGCTTTAGGGGGGACCTCACAGTGCACTTTCCATCCTGGTGTTGTGCTAGGGAACCTCAGGCTGCTCCCTCCGCCCCAGTGCCAGGCCAGGGGACCTCAGGCTGTGCCACCCACCAGGTGGGGCATGACAGGGGACCTCAGGCCGCACCCCTAGCCCAGCATCAGGCCAGGGGACCTGAGGCTGTGCCTCCCTGCCTGTCTGGGCTTGACAGGGGACCTCAGGCTGTGTCCCCCCACCTAGCAGGGCTTGACGGAGGACCTCAAGGCACACCCCCACCCCAGTCTGGGCTGGGGGAACTCAGGCCATGCCCCCTGTCCTGGCGCCGGGCCAGGGGACCTGAGGCTACGCCCCCTGCCTGGCAGGGCCTGGTCTGGATCTAGCCCAATGGGGGGGTTGGGGGCGGCCAGGTCTGGGTCTCACACGATTTTGAGGTGCATGTGGGTGGGCGGGAACTTGATTCTGGGTCCTGTGGTGAGCCCCAGACTCTGACAGGAAGAAGGTTTTCATATACATTTTACTAATTTTCTTTCATCTCTGACACTTCTATTATAGAGAAAGGGCAAATAGCAATATTAAATTATTTCCTCTAATTAATTCTCTTTTAATGTGCATGAATTTCGTGCACCGGGTCACTAGTATATGATAAAATATCTCATGATTTCATACTGATAATTCCATTTAAAATTTGAGATAATAAGGCTTTTACTTAACTTATTCTGTATTATGTCACAATCTCCTTTCTTTTATACCAAGAATGGTGGTTCTAAGGACACAAGAAATTATAGACTTAGAATAAACCAGACTACTTATTTTTTAAATCCCATAATCACACAGCACAGCCTCAGAATAACAGTACTATAAAAACAACATGACCACTAAAAACAAAACAAAGCAAAATTTGTATATTCTCTCTCCATTCTTCCCCCATAAAAAAATAGTTACATTAATGCTGTATTGTCAGAGTATATAGCCACTACATATACATATTCTCTCTTTTTAAAAGAATACTATATTACATATTTATTTATTTTAATTGAGGTACAATTGACATATAACATTATGTTAGTTTCAGGTGTACAATATATTGATTCCATATTTGTATACATTTTGAAATGAGCACCTCAATAAATCTAGTTAACCTCTATCATCTAACATAGCTACAAAATTTTTTTCTTGTGATAAGAACTTTTAAGATCTGCATTAGCAATGTTCAAATATAAAATACAGTATTATTAACTGTAGTCACCATGTTGTGCATTTCATCCCCTACTCTTTCTTTCTGAACTGTCATTTAGTCTTAGTTCTACAGGTTACTATGTATTTATTGCTCACCATTTATCTTATGTCCCTCTGGTCATCTTGAGCTCATTCTCTAGTTCATTTCTCAGAAAGGGTTCATGGAAACAACAGTGCTTGAATTGTTGCAGCAGGTGCAAGTGGGGCCAGTGCCGGCAGCAGGTGTGAGCGTGCAGCTGGACTGCAGTGCGCGGGAGCAAAGAATTTTCAGTAACCACCAGAAGCTCGCCCTGATGACAGCGACTGGTGCCCTGCCTTGGTCTGGTGCCCCCGCTCACTTGCTCCACCATCCTACTGAGGCCGATGCCTGCCATGTTTCATGCATGCCCCCTGGTTGTCAGTGCATGTCATAGCGACCGGTTGTTTGGTTGTTCGGTTGTTCTGCTGTTCAGTCTATTTGCATATTAGGCTTATATATATAGATTTCCTTATTGTTTACAGTATTACAGATGTCCCCAATCCCTCCCCCCCTTTCTCCCTCCACCAAGCCCCTATCTCACACTAGGCCTTCACCACACTATTGTCTTGTCCATGGCCTATGCATATCTATATATATATAAAAGCCTAAGTGACCGAACAACCGAATGACCAGTCCACTGGTCACTATGATGCACACTGACCACCAGGGGGCAGACACTCAATGCAGGAGCTGCCCCCTGGTGGTCAGTGCCTTCTCACAGTGGGAGCACCACTCAGCCAGAAGCCAGGCTCACGGCTGGCGAGTGCAGCTGTGGTGGTGCAAGCCTCTCCTGGCTCCACAGCAGTGCTACCAAGCAGTGGCAGCAGCAGGCACAATAGGACCAGAATGAGCAGGAGCGGTGCCCAGCCCGGCTCAGGCTCCTCCCTAGCCACCCACCTGCTACTTTGGGTACTGCTGCATCCCTCGGGGTATGTTGGACTGCGGTTTCAGCCTGATCCCCACAGACCTGCAGGGATTGGGCCAAAACCAGCAGTCCGACATCCCTGTAGGGGTCCCGGATTGTGAGAGAATCCATGCACTGGGCCTCTAGTCCTATATATAATAAAACCCTAATATGCAAATTGACTGAACGGCAGAATAACCAGTCTCTATGACATGCACTGACCACCAGGGTGCAGATGCTCAATGCAAGAGCTGCCCTCTGGTGGTCAGTGTGCTTCCACAGGGGGAACGCCATTAAGCCAGAAGCTGGACTCACAGTTGACGAGTGCAGCGGCAGTGGCGGGAGCCTCTCCCACCTCCATGGCAGTGCTAAGGAGCAGCGAGCCCAGCTGGCAAGCACAGCAGCAGTGGCAGGAGCCTCTCCCACTTCCACTGCAGATGGGTGGAAAGGAGCCAGGAGTCCCAGACTGCAAGAGGGCTCAGGCCAGGCTAAGGGTCTCCCCCAGTGCATGAATTTCATGCACCAGGCCTCTAGTATGCATATAAGTTCTTTGGTTAATCTCTTCCAGTCCAACCCCCCACTGCAATTCCTCTAAGATATGTCAGTCTGTTCCATGTCTCCATGTCATTGGATTTATTTTGTTGGTCAATTTATTTTGTTCATTAGATTCCAAATATAAGTGAGATCATGTGATATTTGTCTTTTTCTGACTGGCTTATTTTACTTAGCATAATAGTCTGCAGATACCTCCCTCCTGTCTCAAAGGGTAAAAGATCCTTCTTTTTTACAACTGCATAGCATTCCAGGGTGTAAAATGTACCACAGCTTTTTTATCCACTCACCTACTAATGGGCACTTGGGCTGTTCCCAAAACTTAGCTATTGTAAATAACAATACTATGAACCTAAGGGTACATATATTTTTTGTCTAATTGCTGTTTTGGGTTTCTTAGGATACATTCTAGAAATGGGGTCACTGGGTCAAATATTAGTTCCATTTTTAATTTTTTGAGGAAACTCCATTCTGTTTTCCTTAGTGGCTGCACCAATTGCATTCCCACCAGCAGTGTACTAGGGTTCCCTTTTCTCCACATCTTTGCCAGCACTTGTAGTTTATTGATTTACTGTGTTTCCCCAAAAATAAGACATCCTCTGAAAATAAGACCTACTTACAGGTTTCCTTCTGAGTGAAATATAAGGCATCCCCCGAAAATAAGGCCCCAGGCTCTGTCTCAGAATGAAAATTAATTTACAGTAAACTGGTCACTAGGGCCGCCCCGACTGGCGTCTAGCAACCAGTGACGTTACGCGGAGTCCTGACATCACTGCTGTGTGGAGGCGGAGTGGAGGTCAGAGTGAGCAGTGAGTGCGGGGCGGGAGAGAGGAGGAGACTTTCGCAGATGCGTGTAGAAGAACAGGAGGATTAGAGCAGACGGGATGCGGCGAAGGTGGTGAGTGCTGGTCTGTCTCTGGTGACACTACCTGATGCTCGCGGCCGCCTTCATGATGACTGAAGGTTCTCAGTCAGTGGCAGACCCTGCTCCAGCCCAGATCCAGGCCACAGCAAGCCCAGTGACAGTCCCCAGGCAGGCCCCAGGGGGTAAATGTCTGATAAAGGGGTGGGGGGGATGTCTGGTGAAGGTGTTCAGTGGCACAGGGGTGGGGGGAGGGGGATCACTTAAAATGACACAGGAGGATTAGAGGGGGCAATCAAAATGACACAGGAGGATCAAAAAGGGGTTACTAAAATGGTAATCCCCCCTCTGATTCTCCTGTGCCATTTTGATTCCCCCCTCTGATCTCCCCTGTGTCATTTTGAGTGATCCCCCTCCCCCCACCTTGATACCCCAATTCCTTTTTTTTTACCCCTAGAAATGAGCGCAAAAAAGAAAAAGCTACTCCGTGGAGTACAAGAAAGGAATCGTGGAAGACTCTTGGGGCCAAAATCTTACTGCTTTCTGCAAAGAGAAGATGTTGAGTATCCGATTGGTCCGAAAATGGCGAGCAGAGTATGGTAACCTCATTGAACAAGTGGACAAGGGAAATGCTAAAAAGCACAAGTGTGGATCAGGTCGGCAACCATTATTTTCCGAGCTGGAAGACCTGATCTGTGAATGGGTTGTTGACAGGAGAGCAAAGACTTTGGTTGTGAATAGGGCTCAAATTCAAGAATTTGCCCTTGCAATGGCACCACAGTTTGACATAGCCCCCGAAGACTTCAAAGCATCACAACACTGGCTGGATAATTTCCTTCAGAGAAGTGAACTGTCTTTAAGAAGATCTACAACATTGTTTAGGTTGGAAGATACTCAAGTTATTAAGCGAGCACTTGCATTCAAGTCCTTTATTGATGATGCTGACTTCTCTAAATACAATCTTTCCAACATGATTGCTATGGATGAAACTGCAGTGTTTATGGGCCAATCATCTCAAACAACAATTGAACAGCGGGGTGCCTCCTTAGCATACATTCCCTCCACTGCTTACAAAAGTGCACGTGTTTCCTGTATTTTGGCAATTCGTCTGGATGGCACTAAAATCCCACCTTTAATCATTTCTAAGGGCAAGAAGGAAAAGATTGAACATGTTTTGGGCATTTTTATTCCTGAAACTGAAAAAGCCTGGGCCACACAAGCAGTTATAAGGAAGTGGGTCGATTTAATGCTGCCGCTTGTTATGCGAGGGAGCCAAAGAGGTCTGCTAGTCTGGGATGCAGCCAGCACTCACCATGCTGAAGACATGAAGAAATTTCTTCATGAAAGAAAAATAGATCAGATAATGATTCCCGCAGGAATGACGGCCTATCTCCAGACTCTTGATATTGCAATAAACAAGCCATTCAAAGACAATTTGCGCATGGAGATTAATGACTACATTGAAAATAGAATGGAGAGAAATCAGCATGGAAACTTTGTGAAACCTAAACTGCAAGAAGGTGTGACTTGGGTGAAGAATTCATGGGAGAAAATCACTGACAGTTGCATTGCTAATGCACTGCGAGCAGGCTACCTTGACAAGAAGTACTCATTTAAAGACAGTGCTATTGCTAAACATGAGAGATTTGGTCCACTGATTCTGAAAGAAATGGAGTCACAAGAAATTCACCAGGAAATTCAGGAATTGGATTGTTATAATGATGTTCCAGAAGATGATGACATGATTGTCATTGAATAAATGAGTAAATTCTTGATACTGTAGGATTCACAGTTTGTCTGGTTTGTGTTGACAACTACCGTACTACCGTACCTATATAGGTAATAAATTTCCTTTATTTTCATTTAACAATAAATGTGTACCGTATTCTTCTTCATGGAAAAATAAGACATCCCCTGAAAATAAGACCTAGCATGTCTTTGGGGGCAAAAATTAATATAAGACACTGTCTTATTTTTGGGGAAATACAGCATTGATGGGAGCCATTCTGATAGGTGTGAGGTGATACTTCATTGTCTTTTTAATTTGAAGTTCTCTGATGTTTAGTGACTTTGAGCACTTTTTCATATGTCTCCTGGCCATCTTTTTTAATACTGTTGAGCATCCTTGCCATCATTATTCTGAACTGTATAGCTGATAAATTTCTTATCTTTATTTTATTTATCTCTTCTTCTAGAGTATTCTCTCATTTTTTTCATTTTGGATTTATTTGTTTGTCTCCCCATTTTGGCTGCCTGTTTGGGTCTATGTGTTAGGTAGAACTTGTACGACTCCTAATCTCTAGTGCAGGGCCATACCAGATGCTGTTTGTGACTGGCCTGAGTACCCTGTTTGGAGCTATCAGCAATCCACAGCATGTGGCTTCCTCTGCTGGGGCTGGGTACCTTTGGAAAAGAACAAGATGTGCACCAAAGTCTGCTTTTCCTAGCCCTGGACCCAGAAAAAGATCAGGCAAAGACTCAAAGTTTCCAGAGATCCACCTCTGCTTACAGCCTGATTGTTATTCAGTCTTGATTATCCTCAGGCTATGGACCACAAGGTGGAACTAGAGGTTTTCTAACAGAGTGGGGCAATTGATTTGCCCCAGACAAAAGTTGCCTTGATGATAAAATTCTGCCAGAGAAAGATGTCCTCTGTAGTAGGAGGAAATGACTTAGCACAGGATACTGGGAGGGCTGCCTTCTGAGCTCTAACCCCAGGGCCCTAACCCTGGATTCAGCTCACACAGTTCTAGTCCACTCTGCCCTCCCTCTGCTGGAGCCCAAGGTGAGTGGCTGCACATGAAATTTTGTGTGTTGGCCCTTTAAGAGCGTGCTTGCATTTCCAGTCATCTCTCCCTGGAAGACAGCAACCCTGCTGCTTTTCACAACCAGATGGTATTTGAGCACTTTTCTCAGTTCTGATGCTCTGGACTGAGGGGGCCATCTTGGGGTTTAGACCCCAGAGTTCTCAATGGGAACCGCCCCCCCACAGTTGAGATATCCCTCTGGAACTTCAACTGCTGTCTGTTGGTGCCTGGCCAGTTCTTTCATACTGCTGCACTTCCTACCAGTCTCCATGGGTTCTGTTTTCCATCCTTGGTTATCAGAGTTCTCTCCAACTAGTATTCAGTTGATTATTCAGGATGATTTTTCTGTATTTTAGTTGTAATTCCAGTTTGGTCCTGGGAGAGTGTCAGTGTAGCTTCCACTTACTTCACTGCCATTTTGGAATCTTCTTCTCTTTCTCCTTCTCCTTCTCCTAGTCCCTTTAACATTTCTTGCAATGGTGGTTTGGTGGTAATGTACTCCATTAACCTTTTTTTTTTTTGTCTGGGAAGCTCTTTATTTTTCCTTTAAGTTTAAATGATAGCTTTCCTGGATAGAGTATTCTTGGATCAGGCCCTGGCTTTTCATAACTTTGGATACTTCAAACCACTGTATTCTAGCTTGAAGTGTTTCTATTGAGAAATCACCTGACAGTTTGATGGGAACTCCCTTGTAGGTAGCTTTCTGTCACTCCCTTGCTGCTTTTAAGATTCTTTTGTTTTTGTCTTTAACCTTTTCCATTTTAATTATGTTGTGTCTGGGCCTGGGCCAGGTTAGGGAAGTTTTCTATCATTATGTCTTCCAACATGTTCTCTGTTCCTTGCTTACATTTTTCTTCTGTTAGCCCTCTGATGAAGATGTTGTTATGTTTCCTATTGTCCCAAAGTTCCCTTAACTATCCTCCTTAATTATTTTTTTATATTTTCTGCTCTAACTGGGTATTTATTTCTTCCTTGTCTTTTAAATCACTGATTCCATCCTCTGCTTTATCCAATCTACTTTTAAGTCCTTTCAGTGTATCATTGATGTCAGATATGCTATTCTTCATTTATCACTAGTTCTTGTTTATGGTTTCTATTTCCTTTTTCCTTCTGCTGTAGTTTCCACTAAGTTCCTTGTAATTCTCTAAGTTCCTTGAGCATCTTTATAACCAGTACTTTGAAATCTATGTCTGATAGATTACTTGCCTCTATTTTATTTAGTTCCTTTTCTGGAGATTCTGTCTTTTCTTTCATTTGGAGGTTGTTTCTTTGTCTCCTCATTTTAGCTGTATCTTTGTGTTTGTTTATATGTATTAGGTAGAAGTGTTATGCCTCCCAGTCTTCATGGGATGGCCTTATGTAAAAAATGTCCTGCGATACCCAGTGGTGAAGTCTCTTTGATCCCCTCCACTGGATGCTCTAGTAATGTTCCTTGTGTGGGTAATTTGGGTTTTTCTCTTGCAATTGGGACTTGATTGTTGATGTCCCGTTTGTAGGTAACATCTCCATTCCAACTTTCTGACTCTAAGGCTCCAACCTAACCTTGTCATCCTAGTTGTCATACAGGTGCTGACAGAACAAAATAAGACTGAACTACAAATAACAAGAAAAACAAAACAAGAAAAGCAATAACAACCAGTAAGACTAAAAAAGAAAATGAAAGAAAAGCAAAGCAAAGAAAAAATGAAAAGAATACTAAAAGACATGAGACTAAAGAATTAGAGGGGAAAAAAGATTAAAAAAATACAAAAGGGAAAAAAGAACCAAAAAAAGAGAATATGGAAGCAAAGAAGGGAAACAATTAGAATACACAACAAAAGGAAACAAAAATAAATAAAATAATAATAATTTTTAAAAGTAACAATAATGAGAGAGGACAAAATGGCGGCGGAATAGACAGATGTGTCCCAAGCCTTGTCCCAGAGCAGATAGAATGAGCAGCTGAAGCATATAACATCCACCCTGAATTGGTGAAGGAGACTCAGCTGGTGAGACAATTTGCAGCTGGGAAGGGCAGAGGACCTCTGGAGAAAGGTAAAATCAAGGATCTGGTCTGGAGAGATCTGCCAGATCTCTGAGCCCAGAAAGTCAGAGGGAAACTGCACAGCTCTGAGCCATGTCCCTTGGGACATGCACAGCATCTGATTGTGGAAAGGAGGTCCACAGGACTGCTGGTGGCAGGGGATTCTAGATCTGGGTCCACAGTCATGAAAGACTGAGCCCAGAGGGGCAGACCAAAAGGCTGACCAGACTGCACAGTGCCAGCAGGAGAGGCACAGTCTTTCCCCTCTCTGTGGCCTGTGCTTTTCTTCACTGAACCTGGTTCATAGGACCTTTCGGATACGGACCTCACCCATGGCTGAGGTTCAGGGAGAAGGTGCGGACTTGTGGAGTCTGGGGAGAGGCTGGGGAGAGGCGGGGTCCAGGAGAAGTAGCAGCGAGTGTGGAGCTGAGTCATACTGGAGCCCCGGACCTGGGCAGCCATTTTCTCCTGAAGAGATAGCCCCCCCCTCCAGTCTCCAGGCAACCAATAAGGCCACACCCAGAATACACCCTGAATGGTACAAAGGATTAAAAAAAATCTGAATAGTCCCCTGAGAGTCCACAGGGACTAACCTAAAGAGAGGCCTTCGGTCCCAGCAACAGGAAGCTGTGAAACTGTAGACAGTACAGAAGACCGGGATCTTAAGCCAGCCAAAGGAACGACACTTCACTTTTTCATTTTTATTATTATTTTATTTTATTATTATTTTGTTATCTCTTTTTTCTTCTTTTTTCTTTATTTTCCTTCTTTTGTTTGTTGCTTTATTTTCTATTTCTTTTTGCATTATTTTTCCATCATTCTATTTTATTTTATTTGCTATTTTTTATTTTTATACCATTTTTTAAAATCAATTTTTTGTAAATTTATTATTATTATCATCATTATTATTTTCTTCTCATTCTCTTTCTACTTATCCACTCATCCCCTTTCTACTTCCTCTACACTGAACTGAGGTCCTCCCCATATTCATCCAATTCTTAATCTTATTTTCTGTATATAAGCTCAGCCTCTATAGATTCTGCCTCCACCTTCTTTGCTAGGTGTTTGGTGTTTGCATTTTTTTGGTTTATCTGTTTGTTCTGTGGTGTTTTCTCCATATATATATATATTCTCCTTTTTCTTTTCTCTCTTATCTTTTTTTCTCTCTTTGATATCATTTGTGCTCTCTTTTCTCTCCCCTAATTCTCTTTTCTCAGATGGTCACTTATATTGGGATTATCGGTGTTGTGAGTACATTCGTGTTTTATTCCCTTTGTGTCTTGTCTGTTGAGATGAATTTTATCCTTTCCGGCCAATGTGTTAGAGAGTGAGTCACATATCCAGACACCTGGAGAGGAAACTCCATCCACAAACGGGTCAATAACACCCCAGACCCAACTACAGAGGCAGGAAGAAGGCAGCAGTAAGGGAGAGAGCATGAGTGAGGGAGCAAAAGAGGAGTGTGTGGTGGTCTTGTGGTATGTATGTGTGTGTGTGAGTGAGTCACAGTTAGATCCTGCAGGACCTTCGGGGGCAGGCTAACTGGGCTTGCCTAACTAGGCAGCCTCTGCTACTGTTGCAAACAGTACTGGGAGGCCAGCTCTTCCTCAGAGGCCTCGCCTTTTTGAAGGGGAGAGCTGCTGTAACTTGGATCCCAGCCTCATCTCCACCCAGGGTGCCCTCAGATAACACCTGGGACTCTACAGCCACCCCTGCCAGGGTCCTGCTACCTCAGCTGTGTTCCCACGGTCAGCGAGTCTCCAGCCACCCTGGGCACAGGCTCCTGTGAGTACTGAAGCACACTCCCCTCTTACCGGCCCAACGCTTTATCCCAGGGCACTGTGACCATGCAAGCAGCAAACACATGAGCAGCCCACTCCTGTCCAAGGAGCAGCAGCCTCATGGGCAGCCTGCCCCAGGCCAAGAGCAGCAGCCTCATGTGGTCTGTCCCTGTCCAAGGAGCAGCAGCTGTAAGAATGGCCCGCTCCCCTGTCCAAGGAACAGCAACCATGCAAGCAGCCTGCCCCCATCTGAGGAGCAGCAGCCACATGATTAGCCCACCCATGCCTGAGGAGTGGCAACCCATGCATCCTGTCCCTATCCAAGGAGTAGCAGCTCTGCTAAGCCTGCACCCTGAACCCATCCAAGGAGCAGCAGCTATATGAGCAGCCTGCCCCCATCCAAGGAACAGCAGCTGTGTGAGCAGCCCACTCCCATCCGGGGAGCAGCAGCTGCATGAGCAGCTGGACCCTGTACAAGGAGCAGCAGCTGTGTGAGCAGCCCGGCCCGGTCCGTGGAGCAGCAGCTTCGTGAGCAGCCCACACCCATTCGAGGAGCAGCAGCTTCCTGAGCAGCCCACCCCGATCCAAGGAGCAATAGCCACACAAGCAGACCGCCCATGTCCAAAGAACAGCAGCCCTGTGTAGCCTGTACTGGTCCGAGCAGCAGCAGCCACACGCAGGCCACACCCATCTGACGAGCAGCAGCAGTGTGAGCAGCCTGCTCCCATTCGAGGAGCAGCAGACACATGAGCAGCCTGCCCCCATCTGAGGAGCAGCAGCCACACACAGCCTTCCCTTATCCAAGGAGCAGCAGCCTCGTGATGAGCCCACCCCCGTCCAAGGAGCAGCAGCTGTGCAAGCAGCCTCCCCCAACCAGCCAGAGGAGCCACCACTGCTGGGAACAGCACCTACCAGAGAAGCTGCTGTCAACTGAGGAGCAGCTGCTGCCACGACCACCTGAGGAGCAACCACAGTTCTAGGAGCCACTGCCACCAAAGGAGCAGCCCCTGCACGATTTGACAACTACATCTGTTGGTGAGATAAAAAATGGGTAGACAAAGAAACCTGCAAAGGAAAGAAAAGGAGGAATCACCAGGAAACAACTGGTGAAATAGAGGCATGTAATATGTCAAAAAAAAAGAATTCAGAATAAGGGTCATAAACTTAATAAACCAGATGTATGAAAAAATCAACAACTTATGTAAGAATCAAGAAGAAATGAAGAGTGATATAGCTGCAATAAAAAACACCATGGAAAGTTTCAACAGTAGACTAGGGGAAGTGGAGGACTGAATTAGAGAATTATAAGACAGGGAAGCAAAACACACCCAAACTGAACTGCAAATGGAGAAAAAAAATAAAATACAGGAGGAGATCCTAAGGGAGCTTTGGGACAACATTAAATGAATCAACATACGAATAATAGGGGTGCCAGAACGACAGGAAGAGGAACAAGGGTTAGAAAACCTATTTGAAGAAATAATGTCAGAAAACTTCCCTGATGTGGGGAAGAAAAAAGTCACAAAAGCACAGAGAGTCCCAAACAAGATGAACCCAAAAAGGCTCACAAAGACACATCATAGTTATGATGGCAAATTTTCAGAACAAAGAGAGAATCTTAAAGGCTACATGAGAAAGACAGAAAGTTACATTCAAGGGAGCTCCCATTAGATTATCAAATGATTTATCAACAGAAACACATCAGGCCAGAAAAGAATGGAAGGAAATTTACAAAGTGATGCAAACCAAGGGACTGAATCCAAGAATACTCTATCCAGCAAGGCTATCATTCAAAATTGAAGGGGAAATAAGGAGCTTCGCAGACAAAAAAAGGCTAAGTGAGTTTATCACTACCAAGCCAGCAATCAAGAAATGCAAAAGGGACTGGTGTAAAAAGAGGAAATAAAAATGTAAGAAGGAACACAGGCACAAAAAATAAAAATGGCTACAAACAAGTACCTATCAATAATAACTTTAAACATAAATATATTAAGTGCTCCAATCAAAAGACATTGAGTGGCTGAGTGGATAAAAAAAAAATATGACCCATGTATATGCTGTCTACAAGGGACTTACCTCAGAACAAGGGACTCACACAGAATGAAAGTGAAGGGATGGAAAAATATCTTCCAGGCAAATGGAAATGAAAAAAAAGCTGGGATAGCAGTACTTATATCTGACAAAATATACCTCAAAGTGAAGGCCATAATAAGAGATAAGGAAGGCCACTTCATAATACTAAAGGGATCGATACAACAAGAGGATATAACCCTGATAAACATATATGCACCCAATGCAAGAGCACCCAAATACATAAAAAAAAAAAACTCCTGGAAGACATCAAGGGAGAGATCAACAACAATACAATCACAGCAGGGGGCTTTAATATCCCACTGACATCACTGGGTAAATCCTCTAGACAAAAAATCAGCAAAGAAACGGCAATCCTAAAGGACTCACTAGAGAAGATGGACATAATTGACATCTTTACAACATTTCACCCCAAAGCCACGGAATATACATTCTTCTTATGTGCAAATGGGACATTTTCAAAAATAGACCACATATTGGATCACAGGCAAAGTCTCCCCAAATTCAAGAAGATTGAAATCATATCAAGCACTTCTGAGATCAAAATGGCATAATCTTAGAAATAAACTACAATAAAACAATCAAAAAAATTCTAACACTAGAAGCTGAATAGCATGCTGTTAAACAATGATTGGGTTACCAAAGAGATCAAAGAAGAAATTGAAAACATCCTTGAAATAAATGACAATGAAAACAAAACAATCTAAAATGTATGGGACACACTGAAAGCAGTCCTGAGAGGGAAGTTTATAGCTCTACAAGGCCTACCTCAAAAAAGAAGAAAAAATGGTAGTAAATCATCTAACTCTACAACCTAAAGAATTAGAAAGAGAACAACAAGAAAAGGCAAGAGTGAGCAGAAGGAAGGAGATAATAAAGATCAGAGCAGAAATAAATGACATAGAGACAAAAAAAAAACAATACAAAAGATCAATGAAACCAAGAGCTAGTTCTTTGAAAGGATAAACAAAATTAATGAACCTCTAGCCAGGCTCACCAAGAAGCAAAGAGAGAGGACCCAAATAAACAAAATCAGAAATGAGAGAGGCGAAATAACAACAGAACCCACAGAAATACAAAGGATTGTTAAAAAATGCTATGGGAGAGAGGTGCTGGTGGAAGATGGCAACAGGCAGGAAGGTAGGGAGGGAGAGAGTGTGAGAGAGTGAGGAACCCATAGAGAGTGTAGACGTGTGTGGTGTGTGTAGGGACAGTTAGATTCTGCAGGTCCTCCAAGGGTCTGCCAAACCGGGCAGTCTAGAACGGCGGAGCCCTGCGCACAAAGTGGTCACTTCTGGGTGGCTGGTGCGGGCACAGAGACCAGGCCATCTTGAGAAACAGAGCTGCTTGAGACTAGGATCCTGGCCTCAGCAACACCCAGTCACATCTCAGACACAAACCAGGACCCTGCAGCCACTGGGGATAGAGAACTGCAACCGCAGCTTCAGACCAACAGTCAACAAGAATCCAGACATCCCAGACATCATCAGATTTCTGTGAGTCAAAGAGCCTATCCCCTCCCTGCAGGCTTGAGGATAGCGCCATAGTAACTGATAGACCCACCCCTTGCTCGAGCCGCAGCGCCCCTATGGAAAGTTGAGCTTGAGAGCGCGCGCACGGGCCGCAGTGCTGCTACTGGAATTTGAGAGACGGGAATCTGCTCCCCACAATGCAATAGGGTGACCAAACCCGAAGCACACGCAGGGCGGCAGTGCCACCTGACTTGGATTCTGGGCAAGTGCACACGGAAGTCAGTTTTCCGCAGCGCAGGCACGCCACAGAGCTATTGTGCAACGCAGTCCCCTATGGTGACGGGGACCCAGATTCTCCCGGCAAGACGCAGTACTGAGCACCACTGACTTGACTCTGTTTCTTACCATGGGCGCCTGGGATCCCTGATTCACAGCGCATTCACACTAAGAGCCAGTGACTCCAATTCATGGTGCATGCACACACGGGGACCCTGATTCTCAGCGAGAAGCCATACGAGGCAACAGAGACTCTGATACTCAATTCTTGGTGCAGACACAAGGAAACTCTGACTCCTGGCACATGCTAGGGGACTCATTTTCGGCACATGCCAACAGCACGGTGCAGGTGGGGTCCCTGATTCTAGGTGCGCACACGAGACCACACTGAACGTTGGTAACACTGACCCTGGGCAAGCCTGGTTTCTACCAACCCACAGCAGCCACATGTCCTAGTGTCGGAGCACTTCAGTGACACTCAGGTGGTGTGAAGTTCCCATGGCACGCAGCCCAGATCCACACAACTCAAAGTTTGAACCTTCTGGTGATAGTTAGAATGGGGAGACGACACAATCCCCAGAGGAAAGAAAATGAGGAGTCGCCAAGAAAGGAAATTAGTGAAATTGAAACATGCAGCATGACTGAAAAAGAATTCAGAGTAATGGTCGTGGAATTTATATATCTGATGGATGAGAAAATCAACAACCTATGCAAGAATCAGGAACAAATGAAAAGTGATATAGCTACATTAAAAAACACCATGGAAAGTTTCAACAGTAGACTAGAAGAAGCAAAGGACCGAATTAGTGAGTTAGAAGATCAGGTACAGAAACAAGCTCTATCTGAACAGCAATTGGAGAAAAAAATTAAAAAGTAGGAGGAAAGCCTAAGGGAGCTTTGGGACAACATGAAATGAAGTAACATACATATAATAGGGCTTCCAGAAGGACAAGAGGAGCAGCAAGGATTAGAAAATCTATTTGAAGAACTAATGACAGAAAACTTCCCGGATATGGGGAAGAAAAAGGTTACACAAATACAGAGAGTTTCAAGCAGGATCAACCCCAAAAGACCCACAGCAAGACAAGTCATAATTTCAATGGCAAATATCAAAGACAAAGAGAGAATCTTAAAGGCTGCAAGAGAGAGACAGAGAGTTGCCTACAAAGGAACCCCCATCAAATTATCAAATGATTTCTCAACAGAAACACATCAAGCAAGAAGGGAATGGAAGGAGGTATACAAAGTGTTGCAAAACAAAGGATACTGTATCCAGCAAAATTATCAATCAAAATTGAAGGGGAAATCAGGACCTTCGCAGACAAAAAAAGGCTAAGGGACTTTATCACCACAAATCCAGTAATGCAAGAAATGCTAAAGGGAATACTGTAAAAAGAAGAAATAAATAGGTAAGAAGGAACACAGATACAAAAATAGATATGACTACAAACAAATACCTTTCAGTAATAACTATAAACATAAACAGACTAAATGCTCCAATCAAAAGACATGGAGTGGCTGAATGGATAAAAAAACACAAACCATATATATGCTGTCTACAAGAGACCCACCTCAGAACAAGAGACTCACACAGATTGAAAGTGAAGGGATGGAAAAATATCTTTCAGGCAAATGGAAATGAAACAAAAAAGCTGGGGTAGCAATACTTATATCTGACAAAATAGACCTCAAAGTAAATGCCATAACAAGAGACAAGGAAGGCCACTTCATAATACTAAAGGGATCACTACAACAAGAGGATATAACTCTGATAAACATATATGCACCCAACGCAGGAGCACCCAAATACATAACAAAACTCCTAGAAGATATCAAGGGAGAGATCGACAACAATACAATCATAGTAGGGGACTTTAATACACCACTGACATCACTGGATAAATCCTCTAGACAAAAAATCAGCAAAGAAACAGAAATCCTAAAGGACTCACTAGATCAGATGGACTTAACTGACATCTTCTGAACATTTCACCCCCAAGCCATGGAATATACGTTCTTCTCAAGTGCACATGGAACATTTTCAAAAATAGACCACATATTGGGTCACAAGCAAAGTCTCCCCAAATTCAAGAAGATTGAAATCATACCAAGCATCTTCTCAGACCACAATGCCATAAAATTAGAAATCAACTACAATAAAAACAATCCAAAAATCTCAAACACTTGGAAGATGAATAGCATGCTATTAAATAATGACTGGGTTACCAAAGAAGTCAAAAAATAAATTAAAAGCATCCTGGAAACTAATTACAACAAAAACACAACAATCTAAAATCTATGGGACACAATGAAAGCAGTCCTGAGAGGGAAGTTTATAGCTCTACAAGCCTACCTCAAAAAACAAGAAAAAATGGAAGTAATTCATCTAACTCTACAACTCAAAGAATTAGAAAGAGAGCAACAAGAAAAGCCCAGAGTGAGCAGAAGGAAGGAGATAATAAAGATCAGAGCAGAAATAAATGACATAGAGACCAAAAAAAAAATACAAGATCAATGAAACCAAGAGCTGGTTCTTTGAAAGGATAAACAAGATTGATGAACCTCTAGCCAGGCTATCAAGAAGCAAAGAGAGAATACTGAAATAAACAAAATCAGAAATGAGAGAGACGAATTAACAACAGACCCCACAGAAATACAAAGGATTGTTAAAAAATACTACGAACAACTCTACTCCAACAAACTAGACAACCTAGAGGAAACAGACATATTCCTAAAAAAATACAACCTTCCAAACTCAATTGGGGAGATTCTAAAAATCTCAATAGGCTGATAACTATGGAAGAAATTGAAGCAGTCATCAAAAAGCTCCCAGCAAACAAAAGCCCAGGACCAGATGGCTTCACAGGGGAGTTATAATAAACATTCAAGGAAGAACTAAAACCTATCCTCCTCAGTCTATTCCAAAAAATTCAAGAGGAAGGAACACTTCCAAGCTCATTCTATGAAGCCAGCATCACCATAATACCAAAACCAGATAAAGACAACACAATGGAAGAGAATTATAGGCCAATATCTCTAATGAACATAGATGTCAAAATCCTCAACAAAATTCTAGCAAATTGGATCCAGCAGTACATCAGAAAGATCATACACCATGACCAAGTAGAACTTATCCAGGGATGCAAGGATGGTACAATATCTGCAAATCAATTAATGTGATACATCACATAAACAAATTGAGAAATAAAAATCACATAATCATATCAATTGATGCAGAAAAACCATTTGACAAAATCCAACACCCCTTCTTGATCAAAACACTCAGCAAGGTGGGAATAGAAGGATCATACCGCAACATAAAAAAAGTCATATATGAAAACCCCACAGCCAACATCATACTCAATGGACAAAAACTAAAACAATTTCCCGTAAGAACAGGAACAAGACAGGGATGCCCACTCTCACCACTCCTGTTCGACATAGTACTGGAAGTATTAGCCATTGCAATTAGACAAAAAGAAGAAATAAAAGGCATCAAAATTGGAAAGGAAGAAGTAAAGCTGTCCTTATTTACATATGACATGATAATGTACATAGAAAACCCTAAAGACTCCATCAAAAAATTATTTGACTTAATAAACGAATTTGGTAATGTAGCAGGATACAAAATTAATGCCAGGAAATCTATGGCATTTCTTTATACCAATAGTGAACTTATAGAAAGAGAGACTAAAAAAGCAATCCCATTTACCATTGCACCAAAAAAATTAAGATACCTAGGAATAAACTTAACTAAGGAGGTAAAAGACCTATACGTGAAAAACTACAGGACACTGAAAAAAGAGATAGAGGAAGACATAAATAGGTGGAAGAACATACCGTGTTCAAGGATTGGTAGAACCAACATCATCAAAATGTCCATACTACCCAAAGCAATCTATAGATTCAATCCAATCGCCATTAAAATACCAACAGCATATTTCACAGACCTAGAATGAACTCTCCAAAATTTCATCTGGAATAAAAAAAGACCCTGAATAGCTGCAGCAATCTGAGAAAGAAGAACAAAGTGGGTGGGATCTCAATACCAGATATCAAGCTTTATTACAAAGCCACTATTCTTAAAACAGCTTGATACTGGCACAAGAACAGACATATAGATCAATGCAATAGAATAGAGAAACCAGAAATCGACCCAAACAACTATGCCCAATTAATATTTGACAAAGGAGGCATGAATCATAAAACTGAGTCAAGACAGTCTCTTCAATAAATTGTGTTGGGAAAAATGGACAGATACATGCAAAAAAATGAAACTAGATCACCAACTTACACCATACACAAAAATAAACTCAAAATGGATAAAGGACTTAAACATAAGACAGGAAACCATAAAAATACTAGAGGAATCCACAGGCAGCAAAATCTAAGACATATGCCAAAGGAACTTCTTCACCGATACTAATCCTAGGGCAATGGAAACTAAAGAGAAAATAAACAAATGGGACTACTTCAAAATAAAGAGCTTTTGCACAGCAAAAAAGCCATCAACAAAACAACAAGAAAGCCCACTGCATGGCAGAACATATTTGCCAATGTCATCACCGATAAGGGTTTAATCTCCAACATTAACAGGGAACTCATACAACTTAACAAAAGGAAGATAATCCAATCAAAAAATGGGCAACAGACCTAAGTAGATACTTTTCGAAGGAGGACAGAAGGAAGGCCAAAAGACATATGAAAACATGCTCAAAGTCACTAATTATCTGAGAGATGCAAATCAAAACAACAATGCGGTATCATCTCACACCTGTCAGAATGGCTATCATCAACAAACCAACAAATGACAAGTGTTGGCAAGGATGTGGAGAAAAGGAACTCCTTTGCACTGCTGGTGGGAATGCAGACTGGTGCAGCCACTGTTGAGAACAGTATGGAGTTTCCTCAAAAAACTGAAAATGGAACTCCCATTTTACCCAGGGATCCCACTTCTAGGAATATATCCTAAGAAACTAGAAACACGAATCAGAAAGGATATATGCACCCCTATGTTCATAGCAGCACAATTCACCATAGCTAAGATTTGGATACAGCCTAAATGCCCATCAGCAGATGAGTGGATTAAAAAACTGTGGTACATCTACACAATGGAATACTACACTGCAGTAAAAAAGAAGGAGTTCTTACCATTTTCAACAGCATGGATCGAACTGGAGAGCATTATGCTAAGTGAAATAAGGCAGTCAGAGAAAGACAAATACCACATGATCTCACTCATTTGTGGGATATAATGAACAAAATAAACTGATGAACAGGGACAGATCCAGAGGCAGAGAAGCATCGATCAGTCTGCCAGACCTGAGGGAAGGTAGCGGAGGGTGGAAGAAAGGAGGAGAGATCAACCAAAGGACTTGTATGCATGAATATAAGCCTAACCAATGGACACAAACACCAGGGGGATGAAGGCAAGAGTGGGGGGGTCTTTGGGGGGTTAATGGAGGGATAAGGACACATATGTAATACCTTAATCAATAAAGAAATTTAAAAAAATACTATGGGCAACTCTATTCCAACAAACTAGACAACATGGAGGAAATGGACTTATTCCCAGAAAAATAGAACCTTCCAAAACTCAATCAGGAAGAATCTAAAAATCTCAATAGGCCAATAACTATGGAAGAAATTGAAGCAGTCATCAAAAAGCTTCCAGCAAACAAAAGCCCGGGGCCAGATGGCTTCACAGGAGAGTTTTACCAAACATTCAAGGGAGAACTAAAACCTATCCTCCTCAGTCTATTCCAAAAAATTCAAGAGGTAGGAACACTTCCAAGCTCCTTCTATGAAGCCAGCATCATCCTAATACCAAAACCAGATAAAGACAACACAATGAAGGAGAATTACAGGCCAATATCTCTCATGAACGTAGATGCCAAAATCCTCAACAAAATTCTAGCAAATCGGATCCAGAAGTACATCAGAAAGATCATACACCATGACCAAGTAGGGTTTATCCCAGGAATGCAAGGATGGTACAATATCCACAAATCAATTAACGTGATACATCACATAAACAAATTGAGAGATAAAAATCACATAGTCATATCAATTGATGCAGAAAAAGCATTTGACAAAATCCAACACCCTTTCTTGATAAAAACTCTCAACAAGGTGGGAATAGAAGGATCATACCTCATCATAATAAAAGCTATATATGATGAACCCACAGCCAACATCATACTTAATGGGCAAAAACTAAAACCATTTCCCCTAAAAACAGGAACAAGACAGGGATGCCCACTCTCACCACTCCTGTTTGACATAGTACTGGAAGTATTAGCCATTGCAATTAGACAAGAAGAAGAAATAAAAGGCATCCAAATTGGAAAAGAAGAAGTAAAGTTGTCCTTATTTGCAGATGACATGATATTGTACATAAAAACCCGAAAGACTCCATCAAAAAACTAACAGACTTAATAAATGAATTCAGCAATGTAGCAGGATACAAAGTTAACGCCAATAAATCTATGGCATTTCTATACACCAATAGTGAACTTATAGAAAGAGAGACTAAAAAAGCAATCCCATTTACCATCACACCAAAAATATTAAGATACCTAGGAATAAACTTAACCAAGGAAGTAAAAGACCTATACGCTGAAAACTACAGGACACTGAAAAAAGGGATAGAGGAAGACACAAACAGATGGAAGAACATACCATGTTCATGGATTGGTAGAATCAACATCATTAAAATGTCCATACTACCCAAAGCAATCTATAGATTCAATGCACTCCCCATTAAAATACCAACGGCATATTTCACAGACCTAGAGAGAACTCTCCAAAAATTCATCTGGAATAAAAAAAGAACCTGAATAGCCACAGCAATCCTGAGAAAGAAGAATAAAGTAGGAGGGATCTCAATACCAGATTTCAAGCTGTATTACAAAGCCACTGTTCTCAAAACTGCCTGGTACCGGCATAAGAACAGACATATAGACCAATGGAATAGAATAGAGAATCCAGATATTGACCCAAACCACTATGCGCAATTAATATTTGACAAAGGAGGCATGAACATACAATGGAGTCAAGACAGTCTCTTCAATAAATGGTGTTGGGAAAAATGGACAGATACATGCAAAAAAATGAAACTAGATCACCAACTTACACCATACACAAAAATAAACTCAAAATGGCTGCAGGACTTAAACATAAGATGGGAAACCATAAAAATACTAGAGGAATCCACAGGCAGAGAAATCTCAGACATATGCCGAAAGAACTTCTTCACTGATTCTGCCCCTAGGGCAATGGAAGCCAAAGAGAAAATAAAGAAATGGGACTACATCAAAATAAAAAGCTTTTGCACAGCAAAAGAATCCATCAACAAAACAACAAAAAAACCCACTGTATGGGAGAACATATTTGCAATTGTTATCACTAATAAAGGTTTAATCTCCAACATCTACAGGCAGCTTATACAACTTAATAAAAGGAAGAGAAATGATCCAATAAAAAAATGGGCAACAGACCTAAATGGAATCTTTTTGAAGGGAGACAGGAGAAGGCCAAGAGACACATGAAAACATGCTCAAAGTCACTAATTATCTGAGAGATGCAAATCAAAACGACAATACGATACTATCTCACACCTGTCACAATGGCTATCATCAACAAATCAACAAACGACAAGTGTTGGCGAGGATGTGGAGAAAAAGGAACCCTCGTGCACTGCTGGTGGGAATGCAGACTGGTGCAGCCACTGTGGAGAACAGTATGGAGTTTCCTCAAAAAGTTAAAAATGGAACTCCCATTTGACCCAGTAATCCCACTCCTAGGAATATATCCTAAGAAACTAGAAACACCAATCAGAAAGGATATATGCACCCCTATGTTCATAGCAGCACAATTTACAATAGCTAAGATTTGGAAACAGCCTAGGTGCCCGTCAGCAGATGAGTGGATTGGAAAACTATGGCACATCTACACAATGGAATACTATGCTGCCATAAAAAAGAAGGAATTCTTACCATTTGTAGCAACCTGGATGGATTTGGAGAACATTATGCTAAGTGAAATAAGCATGTCAATGAAAGAAAAATACCACATGATCTCACTCATTTGTGGATAATAAAAAACATTATAAACTGATGAACAAAAAGATAGATACAGAGGCAGTAAAGCATCAAACAGACTGTCAAATTACAGCGGGAAGTTTAGGGAGAGGTGGGGGAAATAAGAGATCAACCGAAGGTCTTATATGCATGCATATAAGAATAACCAACGGCCCTGACTGGTTTGGCTCAGTGGATAAAGCGTCGGCCTGCGGACTGAAAGGTCCCCGGTTCGATTCCAGTCAAGGGCATGTACCCTGGTTGCGGGCACAGCCCCAGTGGGGAGTGTGCAGGAGGTAGCTGATCGATGTTTCTCTCTTATCGATGTTTCTAACTCTCTATCCCTCTCCCTTCCTCTCTGTAAAATATCAATAAAATATATTTTTAAAAAAAAGAATAACCAATGGATGCAAAACATTAGGGGGTGAGGGCATGTATGGGAGTGGGGTGGGGGGGCAATGGTAAGATATGTACACATGTAATACCTTAATTAAAAAAAAAGAAAAAGCATTTGACAAAATCCAACATCGTTTCTTGATAAAAACTCTCAGCAAGGTGGGAATAGAGGGATCATACCTCAACGTAATAAAAGCCATATATGACAAACCCACAGCCAACATCATACTTAATGGGCAAAAACCAAAACCATTTCCCCTAAAAACAGGAGCAAGACAGGGATGCCCACTCTCACCACTCCTGTTTGACATAGTACTGGAAATACTAGCTATTGTGATTAGACAAAAAGAAGAAATAAAAGGCATCCAAATTGGAAAAGAATAAGTAAAACTCTCCTTATTCGCAGATGACATGATACTGCACATAGAAAACCCTAAAGACTCCATCAAAAAATTATTAGACTTAATTAATAAATTGGGCAATGTTGCAAGATACAAAATTAATGCCAAAAAATCTATGTCATTTCTATGTACCAACAGTGAACTTACAGAAAGTGATACTAAAAAAGCAAACCCATTTACCATTGCCCTCCAAAAATTAAGATACCTAGGAATAAACTTAACTATGAAGGTAAAAGACCTATATGTGAAAAACTACAGGACACTGAAAAAAGAGATAGAGGAAGATATAAACAGATGGAAGAACATACCATGCTTATGGATTGGTAGAATCAATATCATCAAAATGTCCATACGACCCAATCTATAGATTCAATGCACTCCCCATTAAAATACCAATAGCATATTTCACAGACCTAGAACGAACTTTCCAAAAATTTATCTGGAATAAAAAAAACCCCGAATAGGTGCAGCAATCCTGAGAAAGGAAAACATAGTAGGTTCTTCTTAATACCAGATATCAAGCTGTATTACAAAGCCACTGTTCTCAAAACGGCCTGGTACTGACACAAGAACAGACATATAGATCAATGGAAAAGAATAGAGAACCCAGAAATCAACCCAAACCACTATGCTCAATTAATATTTGACAAAGGAGGCATGAACATATAATGGAGTCAAGACAGTTTCTTTAATAAATAGTGTTGGGAAAATTGAACAGATACATGCAAAAAAATGAAACTAGACCACCAACTTACACCATACACAAAAATAAACTCAAAATGAATAAAGGATTTAAACATAAAAATACTAAAGGAATCCACAGGCAACAAAATCTCAGATATATGCCAAAACAATTTCTTCACCCATACTGCTCCTAGGGCTTGGAAACCAAAGAGAAAATAAACAAGTGGGAATACATCAAAATAAAAAGCTTCTGCACAACAAAAGAAACCATCAACAAAACAACTAGAAAGCCCACTGTATGGGAGAACATATTTGCCAATTTTATCACTGATAAGGGTTTAGTTTCCAACATTTACAGGGAACTCATACAACCTAACAAAAGGAAGATAAACAACCCAATCAATAAAATGGGCAATGGACCTAAATAAATACTTTTAAAAAGAAGACAGAAGGAAGGCCAAGAGACATATGAAAACATGCTCAAAGTCACTAATCATCCGAGAGATGCAAATCAAAACAACAATGTGGTAACATCTCACACCTGTCAGAAAGGCTATTATCAACAAATCAACAAACGACAAGTGCTGGTGAGGATGTGGAGAAAAGGAACCCTCGTGCACTGCTGGTGGGAATGCAGACTGGTGCAGCCACTGTGGAGAATAGTATGGAGTTTCCTCAAAAAACTAAAAATGGAACTCCCATTTGACCCAGTGATCTCACTTCTAGAAATATATCCCAAGAAATAGAAACACGAATCAGAAAGGATATATGCACCCCTCCATTCATAGTGGCCCACCTCACCATAGCTAAGATTTGGAAACAGCCTAAGTACCTATCAGTAGATAAGTGGATAAAAAAACTGTGGTACATCTACACAATGGAATAGTATGCTGCGGTAAAAAAGAAGGAATTCTTACCATTTGCAACAGCATGTATGGAACTGGAGAGCATTATGCTAAGTGAAATAAGCCAGTCAGAGAAAGATAAATATCACATGATCTCACTCATTTATGGAATATAATGAACAATATAAAGTGATGAACAAAAACAGATTGAGAGACAGAGAAGCATCGATCAGACTGTCAAACCTCAGGGAAGGTAGGGGAGGGTGGGGGTAAGGGAAGAGATCAACCAAAGGACTTGTATGCAGGCATATAAGCCTAACCAATGGACACCGACAACAGGGGGGTGAGGGCATGAGTGTGGGGGGGGGTAATGGGGAGATAAGGACACATATCTAATACCTTAATCAATAAAGAAATTTTAAAAAATAATAATTAATATATTAAAATATAGAATAGGAAAAGAAAAACAGAAAAAGCAAAGAGAAAAGAAGAGAAAAATTAACATAAAACAAGAAAAATTAGAATAACAATAAAAAGAAGGAAAGAGAGAGAATAGAATAAATGAACAAGAGAAATAAGAGATATGAGACAGAAAAAAGAGAAGAAAGAAAAAAAAAAACCCAAACCTTCAGATCTACTATTTGTGGAGGTCACTGTATTTTGCTCTGATGTTATTGCATCTGATACTTTGGCATATACCAGTATATCCCGGGGCCTCCCGGGAAGTTCTCTGGTGCAGGCCCATGTGAGTCATTGTCCCTGCCTGGCCCTGAGCACCCTACCTGAGGCCTGATAAGGAGCCCCATGTAGTCTGAGGCAATGGGGGATGGCTCTAAGCTGGGCCTCCATTGCCCAGAGACTGGGTATGCCATGTCTCGCGCCTTGAATGTCCCTATTCTGAGCTGGTATCCCTTCCCCAATGGAAATAGGCTCTGCAGGGGTATTCTGGTCTTGGCCAGGATGTTTTGAATGCACTCATGTTGGGGATGGTGTCCACAGTTTGTAAGAGTGGAGGCAGGCACTTCCTCTTCTTCCAATGCCGCAGCTCTGCAGGGCTTGCTTGCACCCCACCGTGGTCACCTTTAGCAGGCAGGAATAAAACAAACAAGCAAAAAATCAGCCCTGCTTAACACTCCAAACTTTCAGCACCTCTGGCCCCCACTAGTGGGGTTTCTGCTCAGGTTCTGACCAAATATTCAAATATCCCATGCCACCAGCCCCAATTATAGAGGTGCAGATTTCCCGTACAGGCCCATTCCCCCTTGCCTTGGGTTGCTGCAGGTCAGGTCAGCAGCAGCCATTCTGTGGGTGGGGACAAGAGCATCTTTTCTCTGTTCCAGATGGACAGGGCTGTTCCTCCTTCCTGGTCCTATTGTCCAGTCCCTGTTCTCCTCTTTGCTGTTAGTGCCTCCAGGAAATAGGGGGTCCCTCAGATTCAATGCTGGGTGTGTTCTTCAGTCCCCTCTGCTGGAGGCTTGCCCTGAGCAACTCCACAATGGCCCCTCCTGCAGATGCAGATCAAGGCAAACCTCCCAGGCTGGATGATGGTGGGGTGTTAGTGCTGCTCCCTCCAAGGAGGGGGGGGGGGTTAGTCACAGGCTCTTGCCGCTGCACCCATACCATGGTCTCCATATCCAGTGCCATCCAGGTCATCTCTCTTCATCCCAGGCGCTCCTGGCTCACCCTCAGATCTGCAACCTCTTTAGTTTCCATCTGGCCCTCATCCCTAGCAATGCCCAGGGCCAGGGAGGCTATAGTCTTCTCTCTGTTCAGAGATGATTCTTGACCACCATTTTTGAGGTACTGTTATACCACTGGTCATAATCACCATCACATATTTCTTTTATTGCTATCTTGGCTATTATCACAGAAATTCTTAGGTTTTTATTTTATTTGCTTATTGTAAATTTAGTGAAGCTGATGATCTCTCCTGCTGTATATTCTACTATGTCACCTGTGCCTTCAACAGTCCTGGTGATAACTGGAACGGTAAGCTGAAGTGTTTTCCCAGGGTCGTGTCTCTCAACACCGAAGAATGAGCTCCGCGGACCAGAAGATTTGAGCAAAAATGTGGAAAATTTGTTACAAGCAGATTCAGATTCCCCACAAGGGGAGGGGGACCCATTAATGGGTTGCCCATTAAAGCCTTGTAGTCCTGGGGTACACATTTGCTACAAGCCTGCTCTATGTCTACCTGTGTGGTCACCTGAGTGATTCCCTCATTGTCCTTGCCCAGCAACAGATCTGAACTTTCCCTGTTTCTATGTGTTCTTTCTCTGTCCCCATGCTGAACTTTCTCTGCGTCTATGCTGAACTTTTTCTGTTTCTATGGGTTCATACACCTTGTTACTGCAGGCCCTCACTTGTTTTCCCATGCCTCTCACTTTGAGTCCAGAAACATTTTATTATTTCTGCTTGGTTGATTTCTGTGATTGGCTTGCTCAAACTGCGGTGTCTGCCCCTGCCCTAACTTCTCTCACTGGCACACAGTCAGTACTCAATAAATGAATTTAGTTCAACTATCATCTTCCTATCACTGTAGATGTATTTTTATGCCTTTCATCATTCATGCATTTACTCAGTTATTCATTCACCCATTCAAATCTTATCTGCTTATTTCTGTCTTCTGAGCTCCTTTCGGAAAGAGTTAATGTTAATCATCTTTGCATTTCCAGCACATCAGCACATCATGGGGATTCAATAAGTCTTTCTTGTTTTCTTTTCTATCTTTAGAGATTGAAGATGCAAGGAAAGTTGTAAGGTACCCAGTGAGATAATTGGGAGATGAGAGAAAAAAATGTTGTAATCTAATTTTATGTTCTGTGTATTAAATGTGCTTTCTTATATAACACTAGAGGCCCGGTGCATGAAATTCATGCACTGGGGAGGGTGTCCCTCAGCCCAGCCTGCACCCTCTCCAATCTGGGATCCTTGGGGGATGTCCGACTGCAGGTTTAGGTCCGATCCCACAGGCCTAAACCTGCAGTTGGACATCCCTCTCACAATCCAGGACCGCTGGCTCCTAACCACTCACCTGCCTGCCTGATTGCCCCCAAACTTCTCCCTTGCTGGCCTGATTGACACCTAACTGCTCCTCTGCTGGCCTGATTGCCCCCAACTACCCTCCCCCTGCTGGCCTGATCACCCCAAGGCTTTTATTAGTATAGATATGACCTTTCACAGAAAATTTTACTAACCCTGCTTTACAACAAGGGCTTGACGATTGAATCACTGGGACCAGACACCAAGATTTCCTTTCTTTGAATAGTGGAGGAAATAATTATCTTGTCTTTAAGTTGCCTGAAATTAAAGTGAGATAATGACTTAGAAAAGTATAAAAGCACCATATAAAGACAACTGTCTTTTTCATGTACTGAAAAGACAATAAAGTGGTAAAATGAAAAACACTATTTTTATTCTCCTTCTTCCTTCCTTTACAGCCTTTATTTAAACTTTTAAATTTATAAAAATTTCACTCCAATTTTCATTTCTTTACATTCAATATTATTTTGTATTGGTTCCAGGTTTTATATTAGTTACAGAATAGTGGTTAGACAATCATATACTTTTCAAAGTGTTCCCCGATATTTCCAGTAGCCACCTGCCATCATACCATCATTACAACACTATTGACTATATTCCCTATTTAAGTGACAATGGGTTTACAGATTCCTTCCAGTCTTTCTTTTGTGTTGTTCGCCTTTCCTTTTCTTTCTCACTTCTTCCCTCATTTTCCTTATATAGTATCTCAATTGGCCATCGAAGCTCAGTGAAGGCACTGGGACACGCTTAATCCATTTTACAGACCAGGACACTGAGGCCAATTCCAGTTGGCTGTGGAACTGGACTCAGCGCACAGGGAACCCTCAGAGCCATGCTCTCTGCCCTTCCTAAGGGGCAGCCGCCGGGCAAACAGAACAAACCTTCCCGTCAGCTTTCGAGCCTCTTTCTCAAGCACCTCTTCATTGCGGACGCTCCACATTCTTTCCTCTCCCCGTCCCCCGCCCCCATTCTTTACTGCCCCCCCCCCCTTCTCCGGAGCAGGTGGAAGGGAAGGCTTCGCACTCACCGCCTAGGCATGCTCTGCTGTGGGGCAGGGTGGCGCGGGCTTGCTTTTGGGTCAAGGCGGGAGCAGGAGTCGCTGCCTCTGAAGTGCAAAGGCCGCCTGGGCAGGCCAGTTAGCACTGGGAGCTTCTCTGAATCAAGTCAGTCAGTCTGGTACCCTGCAGTGCAGCACCCCTCCACTGAGGTGGCACCGCCCCCTCTGGTGCACCCCGCCTCACCAGGTTTTTGCCTTTGATCTATGGCATTGGTGACAGCACACTCCTAGCAAGCCTGGTACCCAGAGGGGCACAGGGTCAGTTCTTTGCCCAGAATGTTAGAGGTTGCAGTAGCATTTGCAGATGTTGCCCAGAGCCTGCTGGCAAAGGCAGTGCCTGTGTGGGGTGTCCTCATAGAGGGATGGTGAGGCGCTGCTCCGTGCCCCTTGGAACACCCGCTTCCTGGCCAGCCGCTCTGCTAAAGCTGTGGCACTGGCCCTGGAGCTGCCCCTCAGGCAGCCCCGCAGTTGGGCCTCACGCCTCCTTCCACATTCGGCCTTCATCCATCCCTCTCTCCTGCAGTGCTTGGGCTCCAGGCCCGAAAGAAAAGAACCAAGACCAAGAAGGACAAAGCCCAAAAGAAGTGAGTCTTGAACCCCACATCCCATTCTCTGGATTTTCTCCTGCACCTCGTCTCTGTGTCACATCTTGAATGGGCACCCTGTGACCCAGCCACATGGCCACCAGGCTGACTGGTAGAGTCGGTCTCCGCAAAGTTGTGAATCTGTGGCCAGAGGCCCTGTCTGGGTCTCAGCAACCTCATGCCTGAAATGTTCACGGGCCCCACGGGAGTGGCTAAACAGGCCCAGCCACGCCTCCCCAGGGCAGCGATGTTCCCAGGGGCCCCACTGAAGTGGCTAGGCAGGTCGGCCTCCCCTCCCTGGGGCTGTGATGTTCATGGGGCCCCATGGGAGTGGCTAAGCAGGCCTGGCTGCTCCTCCCTGGGGTGGTGATGTTCCCAGGGCCCTGCTGGGGTGGCTAGGCAGGCTGCTGCCCCTCCCATGGCCTGCAATGGACCCAGACCCCATGGGTGACATCTGGCGTTGCCCACCCCACCTCCCAGGGCCCCGATGGATTGGTACCTTGCCAGCTGCATCTGGCGCCGCCCACCGGGCCTCCCCTGGCCCCAATGGACCCAGACCCCCAGGGGCAGGCTATGGTGCTGCCCGCCTGCCTGCATATGCAAATTTACCCGCCATCTTTGATGGGTTAATTTGCATACTCGCCTCTGATTGGCTGGTGGGTGTGGCTTGGCATAGCGGAGTGATGGTTAATTTGCATGTTTCTCTTTTATTAGTGTAGACTAGAGGTCCGGTGCACAAATTCATGCACCATTGGGGTCCCTTGGCCTGGCTTGCGGGATCGGGCTGAAACCGGCTCTCTGACATCCCCCGGGGAGGTCCCAGATTGCGAGACAGTGCAGGCCAGGCTGAGGGACCTTACTGGTGCATGATCGGAGCCAGGGAGGGACATGGAAGATAGGCCAGCTGGGGAGGGACCATGGGAGGGCTCCAGGGCGTGTCTGGCCTGTCTCGCTCAGTCCCAATTGGCTGGATCCCAGCAGCAAGCTAACTTACTGGTTGGAGTGTCTGCTCCCTGGTGGTCAGTGCACGTCATAGTGAGTGGTTGAACTGCCTTAGCATGTCATTAGCATATTACGCTTTGATTGGTTGAATGGCTGACCAGTCGACCGGACACTTAGCATATTAGGCTTTTATTATATAGGACCCCCAATCAGGGCTGATCAGGCTGGGCCAGCGGGGGAAAGGGGCCATGGGAGGTTGGCCGGCTATCCCCGTCCCCTGATAGAACTCCTGGTAGAAATGCTGGTAGAGGGGACAATTTGCATATTAGCCTCTTATTCTATAGGTTCTCATTTGATCCTCACAAAAGCCTATAAAATGGAAGAGTTATTACTATTCTCATTAAGAAATGAAGATGCAGAAGCCTTGTGAGTTTGACTGAATTTATAAAGGTAGTGGGTGGTGCATCTAAGATAAAAAGCAAGGTCATTTGATTCCAAGCCCAGGGATTTTTGCATTAAACTGAGGCGAGTGTGTCTCTGATACAACACCATGAAGTAAGTGTTCTTTTAGAGATAATAAATGTTTGAACGCAAATCCACAGAGGAGTGCTGATATTGCTTTAGGCTAATGCAGCATCATTGGAATAAAAGTATAATCTCAAAGGGCTATGATGGATAGAATCCATTTGGGTGTACAAAGCCTGGTGTATTAAAAAAATGAGTCTCACCTTCATGCATGTCTAGAACAGGAGCTGAGAAACAAATGAAAGTGGGTGTATGGACAGGGCAGGATGACACTGGAGTAAGGAAAAGATTGGCAAGGGGGCCATGGTGGGTCAAGGGGAGACAGCGGTGATGTGGTAAACTGTGTATTATGGGTGGAAGGGAGCTGTATGGTATCCAAAAGTCAATGAATGGCTGGTGGCTGTATGGTATCCAAAAGTCAATGAATGGCTGGAGTCTGGGAGTACCTTTTGCTGAGGTGGAGGACAAAGTGAATGCCTGGAGCTAATTCAGGATCTTCTCTAAGTCCAGGTGGTGTCTTGACTGGAGGAACCCTCTGATGTGAGCCCACAAAGTGTGGCTTGTTTGTGTTTCCTATGGGCTCTCTTATTCTTTCCGTACTTCAGACTTTCTCTTTGAACAGCTAAAATGTTGTCAAACCAGATCCTGGGAGAAAAATGCTATAAAGTTGCCAACTTCATTCTTCACTCATTCATCATTTCAGTAGTGGCTCCTGCTATCTTCTCTGTGGGTCCTCATGGATGGTGGGTGCAGGCCACTGAGAACCTGAGGTCGTGTCTCCCTGGGCCCCTGAGGCTGTTCTGAAAAGAGTTAGACCACCCCCTCCTGTTCTCAAGAAGCAGCCTCCCTGCTTCACACCCTTAGCAACTAGATGAGTGAGGGATGCTTGGTGTTTGTAGCATTTTCTTGAGCACTTGCTGTTGCCCTGAATGGAAAAGGCATCTTCGTGTGTCATTTGTCATGCTTCCTTTTTCTAGTTTTAATTTTAATATTTAAATTACAGTTTACTTTCAATATTTCTTTGTATTGATTTCAGGTACAGCATAGTGGTTAGAGAATCATATATTTCAGTACCCACTTGGCACCATACATAATTACCTCAATATTATTGTCTATATTCCCTATGCTGTACTTTACATCCCCATGACTATCTCGTGACTACCAGTTTGTACTTCTTATCCTTCACTTCTTTCACCCAGTCCCCCCCAACCCCCTACCCCTCTGGCAACCATTAGTCTACTCTCTGTGTCTATGAGCTTGTTTGAATTTTGTTTGTTTATGGCAGTGGTCGGCAAACTCATTAGTCAACAGAGCGGCAAACCGCTGCTTGCGAGCTGCATGTGGCTCATGAGCCGCAGTTTGCCGAGCACTGGTTTATGGTAAAGGTATTTGGGAAGTTTGCATTAGACTTTCCAGCTGTTCCCTGTCCCTGCCCAACATTACTGTGTCTCCCCTGTCCAGCTGTGGGCAAACTACGGCCCGCGGGCCGGATCCGGCTGTTCTATCCGGTTCTCTTGCTCTCCCCTCCGCTCCTTTACTTTGAATTTATATTAGTTCACACAAACACTCCATCCATGCTTTTGTTCCGGCCCTCCAGTCCAGTTTAAGAACCCATTGTGGCCCTTGAGTCAAAAAGTTTGCCCACCCCTGCCCCTGTCCCACCTATTCCCTCCACATCTCCATCGTTGGCCACAGATGCTTGGACCTTGACCTTCCTGTTAGGCTGGCCAGGTCAAGGCACTGATGTTCTTTCTTAAGAGAAGCCTGCTCTGGGAGACCACCTCACTCCAAATCCTTGCTCAATTGATTACTAAGATTTCATTCACTTCTTTAGACAGCCCTCAAATGCACTGCATTCCATACCCTTAGTCAATCCTAACTCCTCCGACCACTTTTCCTCTTTGCACCACAAAATGTCCATGGAAATTACACCACTAATATCCATTATCACACCTTGAAGCATTGGTTCTCATTCCTGTTAGGAAAACAATATAATTTTATTTATGACCTAAATACTAAATTTTGGCCTAAAGCAGAATCTTTCTCTTGCTAATCTCTAGTGTATGTAAGATAGAGGTAGAATGATACCAGTAATGTAGGAAAAATGTATTGGAAGAAATTTTAAATTAAGAACATTCTATCCATGAACAAAATTCCCCCTCTTCCAAACAAAGAAAGGGAATTATGAAATTCTGACAGTAGAGCCCCTCAGTGTGCTGTTAGAATGAGGCAGGATGTTAAGTAGGGAGTGGATGGGGGAAGGGATACCTTACATTGAACACCTGCTATGGATCACTGCTGGGGCTTTCTTTAGGTGTTTTTGCAGTGGACCCAGTAGACTGGAGAAAAATTTAAAAAACGGCCAAGGGGTTCCTAGGAAGCTCCACAACAGAATTTTTACCTTGTAGGAAAACTGTAAAGAGGTAGGAAGGATACAATGACTAACCCTTATAATAATGCCTACACTACATCTAGCACTGTTTTATTAAATAAAAAAACTTTATAAATGGATTTTAAAGAGAGGAAGGGAGAGAGAGTGAGAGAAAGAAACATTGATGTGAGAGAGAAACATCTTTTGGCAGCTTCCCACATTTGTTCCAACAGGGAATTGAACCCACAACCCAGGTATGTGCCCTGAACAGAAATCTTACCTACCACCCCTTGGTGCACAGGACGGTGCTTCAACCAACTGAGCCACACCAGCCAGGGCCAGCACTGTTTTTTAACCACTTTATTGAGGAAATAATTGACATACAAAATGTTATACATAATTAATGTACACACTTGATGAGTTTGGAGATAAATATACCCCCATGAAACTATCACTATAATGACATATATTATACTACAAAAGTTTCCTCCTGTCCTATCTATCATCTATCTATCTATCTATCTATCTATCTATCTATCATCTATCACCTATCTATATCTATCTATCATCATCTATTATTTATCTATTTATTCTAACACTGTTTTAAATGCTTTACATATTTTAACTTATGGAATCCTTACAACTTCCTCATGAGGTACGTCAACCAATAGTCATTGGTGCCAGTTCAACACCAATAGTAATCCTCAATTTGGGGTGTGTTGAAGAAGGGAACTTTATTTAGTGCAAAACAGCTCAGTTGTGACAAAGCATTTATATGAAAACAGTACAGCTGAGGAAGAGCTCAACAGTGTTATAGCTCAGTGTGACACAGCATGGCTGTGAGGCAGCCCTGGCCAGGCCCCTCTCTGACTAGACAGCTCTGCTCTGGCCTTACTGACCTGTTCTGCTTTGCTCCATGCTGGTCTGCTCTGCTCTGATCTGATCTGCTTCGTTCTGTGCCAGTCTGCTCTGGCCTGTGCTGCTCTGCTTCATCAAGACAACTTCAGTGTTTTAGCTCAGCTGGGAAAACGCAGTCTTTAGTCTTTGGTGGAAATGGAAAATGTGCTCTCAAGGCCAGAGGGGAACTGGCTTACATAGATAGAAGTCACTGTCCCTGGTCCCTGATTGATCTGTCCTCGTGCAAATGAGGACTCCTAAGCTTTGCAGTTTGATTGGTACAAAATGCACTTTTCTGATTGTTCAGGATGGACCTTTTCTGATTGTTTGCTGAAAGTGTTGAATAAGATATAGCTGCTTAACTCCAATTGGATGGGGAAAGCCTCAGTCCTATTAGTTGAAATAGAATTCCAGAAACCCCTTTATAAGGTCTGGCTCAGATGGCAGGCAAACAGTATAGGCAGGCAGTTCAGTGCAGAAGCAGGTAGTTCAGTGCAGGCTTCTCCATGAAGTGCAGTTTGCATGAGAGGTCCCTGTGTAGAAATAGTTGGGTGGAGCCTTTTTCCATAGATAAGTATACTAGTATTATCTCCATTTTACAGATGGGAAAAGTGAGGCACAGAGAGGTAATTGACCAAGATGAGTTAGTAGAGGTGGGATTTGCAGAGTCTGTCTGTGCTTTGAACTGCTGCCATGTACAGTTTGATGAGAAATTGCCAAGCAGCACCCATTCCCCTCCTCCCAGGGTGTTGCTCACTAAGTCGTGTTGTGTGTGTGTGTGTGTGTGTGTGTGTGTGTGTGTGTGTGTGTGTACACATGCACATGCGCGCCCAGGGATCAGTGCTAAGCTCCAGTGGTGCTGAGACCTTTTGCTCATTATTGTGTCTTCAGCACTCAGCACAGGGCTCAGGAAATGTTTGTTGATTCAATGAAGAAACAAACTTAGATTTTTCTGAGTACAGGGCTTATGTAGTGACCTTCATTATGATCCAATTTTCTTTTTTCATTTGAGTGAGAAATGCTTTTGGCATTTAAACAGCATGACTACATTATTATTTTTTTTAATCTGCCCCACTGTCAAATTTCCAGTGCTCTTTGTTAAAGAGCACTGGAAATTTCCAGTGTCAAATTTCCTTTTGGTATTTTGTTACTCCTGTTATATTTAGATGCATCTGTCTTTGTATTATTTTTTCTTATTCCTTTTGCATCTATAATGCATTTTAACAAGGAATTTTCCATGAAAATGGTTGTATTTTCATTTTAGTTTATCTCCTTTGCTCCATAACAAAGGTTAAGAATATGCCCTTTTGATAACAAAGAACTTTCTTACTATCTTTTCAATTGAATAGGCAAAGAAAACACTGTTATTGTGTGAAACAGTCTGATTTAGAAAGTAATTATAAGCAACATAATTACTAGTGAAATATGCATGAAAATACTTGGTTTGCTGCTTTTAAAGTTACTGTGGACAAATGTGTAGCCAGAAGTAACTTGCATAAAGCAAACTGAAAGCTAACCATGTCTAGAATTTGTTTCAAAAACCTCCTGACAAACATCTCAGAATAAAAAATAATATATATTGTTCTCTGGCAAATGTCTCACCATCTCACTGTGTGTGTGTGTGTGTGTTGGAGTGACACAGAAGGGATGTTTTCTGATCTGAAATTAAGGTTCTGTCTCCTGATGATTATAAAAAATTCAATCTATAAGTTTCTCTGGACTTTAAGCCAGAGCTACAAGGTTCTTTTTTTTATCATAAGGATGTAAATAGACAAAAGCCCCCTTGATTTCCTTAGGAAACACATCATGAAGAAACATCCTGTTACCCATCTCAGTTTCCTTAAGCTGTGCACAGTTGAACAGGGGAGGTAAACATGCCAGTGCTCTTTCTATCAGTGTATCAGTAGGGCCAGGGCTGTCTACTCTGTGGAAGGCAGTAGGTGATGCTTCTGAACTTGCCTCCTCTCCCTTCTCTTCCATGGGTATTTGTGAGAAATTTGCTCCAGTTGGGGCAGAGGGGAGGAGGCAGCTGGGTCAAGCTGCACAACCCAAGATGGCAGCAGTGACATTCTGTCCTGGATTTAAAAGACAAAGTTCAGTATGCTGGAATCTGAGGGCACTGAAGGGGCACATGGCCTCAAATGATTGCCTCACTCATGCGTGTAATATCAGAGCAAATTCTCTTTATCCTAAGGCCAGCCAAGCTTGTGTTATTACATTATCCTGTGTGTGTCCTTCTCCCCACTATACTGTTTCAATCTCCTCACTTACTGTATTTTATCAGTTCTAAGATGTGCTTTTTGTGGATTCATTTTAGCATCATGTAAATCAAGATGCATCTCATTGTCAATGGTTTGTCATAGTTTAATTGCTGGTATCTATAATAATAAAAGTGTAATATGCTAATTAGACTGGACAGCTGAACAACCTTCTGGATGTCCTTCCAGACGAAGCCAAGGCTGCGAGGGCTGAGCAGCTACGAGAGCTGAGGCAAGCCACTGCTGTTGCGAGGGCCAAGCCCCTTGCATGAATTTTGTGCATCGGGCCTCTAGTTTAGCCAGAAAATAATGGTGTGTGTAAGAATCTGGGATGTCTTAGCTTTAATGAAATAACCTCAATAATGGCAAGTCTATGGGCTTTACAAAACTCTCTGAATTCCTGCTTTTGGGAGAAATGGTTTTAGTTTTTGCCCATTGAGTATGATGTTGGCTGTAGATTTGTCATACAAGGCTTTTATTATGTTGAGATATGATCCCTCTATCCCCACTTTGCTGAGAGTTTTTATCAAAAAGGGTGCTGGGTTTTGTCAATGCTTTTTCTGCATCAATTGATATGATCATGTGATTTTTGTCTTGCAGTCTGTTAATGTGCTGTATCACATTTATTGATTTGCAGATATAGGTAGTACCAGCCTTGTATCCTTGAACTAAATCCCACTTGGTTATGGTGTATGATCTTTTAAATGTATTGCTGGATCCAATTTGCTAATATTTTGTTGAGGATTTTAGCATCTATGTTCATCAGGGATACTTGCCTATAATTCTCTTTCTTTGTAGTGTCATTATCTGGTTTTGGGATTAGAATAATGCTGGCCTCATAAAAAGAGCTTGGAAGTGTTCCTTCCTCTTGAATTTTTTGGAATAGTTTGAGGGGTATAGGTGTTAGTTCTTTGAATGTTTGGTAAAACTCCCCTGTGAAGCTGTAGGGACCAGGGCATTTGTTTGCTGGAAGTTTTCTTTTTACTGCCTCAGTTTCATCAGTAGTTATCGGCCTATTTAGGTTTTCTGATCTTTCCTTATTGAGTTTTGGAGATTGTATTGTTCTAGGAATATGTCTATTTCTTCTAGGTTGACCAGTTTGTTGGAATAGAGTTGTTCATAGTATTTTTTTTTTTTTACAACCCTTTGTATTTCTATGGGGTCTGTTGTTATTTCTCCTCTTTCATTTCTGTTTTTGTTTATTTGGGTCCTCTCTTTTTGCTTCTTGGCGAGCCTGGCTAGAGGTTCATCAATCTTGTTTATACATTCAAAGAACCAGCTCTTGGTTTTATTGATCTTTTATATTGTTTTTTTTTTTTTTTTTTGGTCTCTGTCATTTATTATTGATCTTTATTATTGTCCTTCTTCTATTTACTCTGAGCTTTTCTTGTTGCTCTCTTTTGAATTATTTAAGTTGTAGGGTTAGATAACTTATTACAAGTTTTTCTTTTTTTTCTTCTTCTTTTTTTTTTTTTTTTTTTAGGTAGGCCTGTGGTGCTATGAACTTCCCTCCCAGATTGCTTTCACTGTGTCCCATAGATTTGGATTGTTGTGTTTTCATTGTCATTTTTTTCCAGGATGTATTTTTATTTCTTCTTTGATCTCTTTGGTAACCCATTCATTGTTTAATCGCATGCTATTTAGCCTTCTTGTATTTGAGTGTTTTTATTGTAGTTGATTTCTAATTTCATGACATTATGATCTGAGAAGATGCTTGATATGATTTCAATCTTCTTGAATTTGTAGAGACTTAGCCTGTGTTCTAACATGTAGTCTATCTTTGAAAATGTCCCATGTGTGCTTGAGAAGAATGTTTATTCCATGGCTTTGGGGTGAAATGTTCTGAAGATGTCAATTAGTTCCATCTGATCTAGCGTGTCATTTAGGATTGCTGTTTCCATGTTGATTTTTTTGTCTAGAAAATTTATCCAGTGATGTCAATGTGGTATTAAAGTCCGCTACTATGATTGTATTGCTGTCAATCTCTCTCTTGATATCTTCCTGAAGTTTTTTTTTTTTTTATGTATTTGTATGCTCCTATATTGGGTGCATATATATTTACCAGAGTTATAGCCTCTTGTTGTATTGATCCCTTTAGTATTATGAAGTGGCCTTTCTTATCTCTTTTTATGGCCTTCACTTTCATGTCTATTTTGTCAAATATAAGTGTTGCTATTCCAGCTTTCTTTTTTTCATTTCCATTTGCCTGAAGAATTATTTCCCATCCCTTCACTTTTACACTGTGTGAGTCCTTTGTTCTGAAGTGGGTCTCTTGCAGACAGCACATATATGGGTTATGTTTTCTTATCCATTCAGCTACCCTATGTCTTTTGATTTGAGTATTTAATCCATTTACATTTAAGTTATTATTGATACGTATTTATTTGTTGCCATTTTTTTTCTTTATGGTTGTTTTTCTCCCGCTCTTTCTATTACTTCTTTGTACAAAAGTCCCTTTAGGATTTTTTGCATTGCTGATTTGTTGGTAATAAACTTCTTTAGTCTTTTTTTTAATTGTCTGTGAAGCAACTGATTTCACTTTCAGTTTTGAATGGATAGTGTTGAAAATGGGCATCCCTGTCTTGTTCCTAATAAAAATAAAAGAACTGAATCCAAGACTACACTGGCTGGATAGTGTAGTCTTGGATTCAGTTCTTTTATTTTCATTAGGAACAAGACAGGGATGCCCATTTTCAACACTCCTGTTCGACATAATAAGAAATAAAAAGCATCCAAATTAGAAAAAAGGAAGTAATACTGCCATTATTCACAGATGACATGATATTGTACATAGCAAACCCTAAAGACTCCACCAAAAAAACTGTTAGAGTTAATAAATGAATTTGTAGCAAGATACAAAATTGACACTCAGAATTCTATGACATTTGTATACACCAATAATGAACTCACAGAAAGAGAAACTAAGAAAATAATCCCATTTACCATTGCAATAAAAAAATTAAGATACCTAGGAATAAACTTAGCCAGGAGGTAAAAGACCTGTACTTGGAAAACTACAGGACATTGAAAAAAGAGATAGAGGAAGATATAAACAAGTAGAAGAATATATCGTGTTCATGGATTGGTAGAATCAACATAATTAAAATGTCCATGATACCCAAAGCAATCTATAGATTTAATGCAATCCCTATTAAAATACCAATGGCATATTTCACAGACCTAGAACAAACTCTCCAAAATTTTACATGAAATAAAAAAAAAACTCTGAATAGCTGCAGAAATCCTGAGAAAAAAGAACAGAGTTGGAGGAATCACATAACAGACATCAAGTTATGATACAAAGCCACTGTACTCAAAACAGCCTAGTACTGGCACAAGAACAGACATATAGACCAATGGAACAGAACAGAGAACGCAGAAATCAACCCAAGCCATTATGCTCAATTAATATTTGACAAAGGAGGCTAGAGCATACAATAGAATCAAGACAGTCTCTTCAATAAATAGTGTTGGGAAAATTGGACAGATACATGCAAAAAAATGAAACTAGACCACCAACTTACACCATACACAAAAATAAACTCAAAATGGATAAAGGACTTAAACGTAAGATGGTAAACCATAAAAATCTTAAAAGAATTTATAGGCAGCAAAATCTTAGACATTTCTCATAGCAATATGTTTACCGATACAGCTGCTAGGACAATGGAAACCAAGGAGAAAATAAACAAATGGGACTACATAAAAATAAAAAGCTTCTGCACAGCAAAAGAAACCATCAACAAAACAAGAGAGCCCACTGCATGGGAGAACATATTTGCCAATGTTATTTTTGATAAGGGGTTAATCTCCAACATTTATAGGGAACTCAAACAACTTAACAAAATGAAGATAAACAATCCAATTAAAAAAATGGACAAATGAGCTAAATAGCCACTTCTTGAAAGTGGACATACAGATGGCCACGAGGCATATAAAAATGCTCAAAGTCACTAATCATCTGAGAGATGCAAATCAAAACAACAATGAGGTATCACCTCACACCTGTCAGAATGGCTATCATCAACAGATCAACAAACAACAAATGCTGAGCAGGATGAGGAGAAAAAGGAACCCTCTTGCACTGCTGGTGAGAATGCAGACTTGTGCAGCCACTGTGGAAAACAGTATGGAGTGTCCTCAAAAAATTAAATATGAAACTGCTATTTGACCCAGTGATCCCACTTCTAGGAATATATCCCAAGAAATCAGAAACACCAATCAGAAAGAACATATGCACCCCTATGTTTATAGCAGGGCAATTTACAATAGCTAAGATATGGAAACAGCCTAAGTGCCCATCAGCAGATGAATGGATAAAAAACTAGTGGCACATCTACACAATGGAATACTACGCAGCTGTAAAAAAGAAAGAACTCTTACCATTTACAACAGCATGGATGGACCTGGAGAGCCTTTTGCTAAGAAAAATAAGCCAGTCAGTGAAAGATAAGTATCACATCATTTCACTCATATGTGGAATTTAAGAAACAACACAAACTGATGAACACAAATAGATCCAGCTACATAGAAGCAAGAAATAGACAGTTGAACCTCATAGGGAAGGCAGAGAGGGTGGGCGGGTGTGAAGAGATCAACCAATAACTTGTATGCATATAAGCATAACCAATGAATACAGACAATAGTGGGGTGAAGGCCTTTGCTGGGGGAGGGCAGGGTGAGTGGGGCAGGCCAGGGAGAGATTAATGGAGAAAAAAGGGGACATATGTAATACTTTAAAAATAAAGAATTAAAAAAAAAGACCTTCCCCACAAATTCTCTCTGATTTTCTAGCTTTGTCATCTGCCACCTTTCACACCAGCCCTGTCCCAAAGTACCGGCTCTGAAAGATTTTGTGACCTTGAAGCATGGGCTGCACTTTCTTGCCAGGCTATCTTTTTTCCTGGTTTACCTCTGCTTTCAGTGTTTGTCCCATCTCTGTTTGTGGGGATCTGTCCCATTCCTCAGGGTCCAGCTCAAACACTCAAGCCCATCTGGAGTCCTCCCTGATTACCCCATCCAGAAACCATCTCTTCCTTCCCTAAAATCTGTATAGAGATCTGTTCCTACTTCCTTGTGGCACTTAGAGCACTTTTAAAAAACTGATAACCTAGTTCGAAATCTTGGAGGGAAGGGTGGGTAGGTTGGAGGTAATCAACCAAAGACTTTGTATGCATATACCAGTATGCATAACCCATGGACATAGACAATAGAGTGTGAAGGTGTGGGGAGGGGACAGGCTGGAGGGGATCAATGGGGGGAAAAGGGGGACATATGTAATACTTTCAACAATAAAGAATTATTAAAAAAATAAAATAAATAAAAACTGATAACCAGCCCTAGCCAGTTTGGCTCAGTGGATAGAGCGTCGGCCTGTGGACTCAAAGGTCCCGGGTTCGATTCCGGTCAAGGGCATGTACCTTGGTTGGGGGCACATCCCCAGTAGGGAGTGTGCAGGAGGCAGCTGATTGATGTTCCTCTCTCATCTATGTTTCTAACTATCCCTCTCCCTTCCTCTCTGTAAAAAATCAATAAAATATATTTTTAAAAAACCAAAAAAAAAAAACCCTGATAACCAGATTATTTCTCCTTAATAAATTCTTATTGTTCTTGCTCGGTATTTTTAAGCAAAGATTCATTTTAATCCTCAAACATTTGCTTTTTCAATTTGGTAAGGAATATTTGGCAAAACTCTAACCCTAATTCAGAGGCTATATCTACTATCAATTTTATGTGAAATATTTCTATTTAAGAATCAATCAGAGAATATGAATATATGAGTAATTTAGAAGACTCTAAACATTTTATTGTTTACTAGAGGCCCAATGCACTAAATTTGTGCCCTGCGGGGGGGGGGGGGGGGTGTCCCTCAGCCCGGCCTGTGCCCTCTCACAGTCTGGGACCCCTCGGGGGATGTCTGCCTGCCGGCTTAGGCCCAATCCCCTGGGGATAGGGCCTAAGCCAGCAGGCAGACATCCCTCTTGCAGTCCAGAACCCCTTGCTCGTTACCACCCACCTGCAGCGGAGGTGGGAGAGGCTCCTGCCATTGCCACTGCTCTCACCAGCCATGAGCCTGGCTTCTGGCTGAGTGGCGCTCCCCCTGTGGGAGCATACTGACCACAAGGGGGCAGCTCCTGCATTAAGTGTCTGCCACCTGGTGGTCAGTGCGCATCATAGCGACCAGTCATTCCACCTATTGTTCTGCGGTTTGGTCGGTTTGCATATTAGGGTTTTATTATATAGGATTCTAAAAGTTCCATATGTATTTTCAAATTAAAAATAATATAAGGCAAGTAAAAACAAGAATGTTTTAAAATGTTATTCTTCTTAACATTCATCCCCTTCTCCTGACTCTAGGCTGTTCATTGTAGGATGGATGGGGAAAAAGGAGGATAAGTAATGAGCCCATTTTTGGGGGTTTGTCTTAGATGCCAGCGTGAAAATAAGGATTTAACTCTACTTAACTATGAGAAGCTATTCCAGAAAGTTTTAAAATGAGGGAAGTGGTAAAGAATTTTCCTGTCACAGCTTATAGAGGACCTGGATACTGTGGTTACTTAAATTGGGAAGAAGGGCAGGCAGTGAGGACCCTCAGAATCCACTGGGCTTCTAGTTATAGAGCTTCTACTGTGTGCTGAGCAGAAGAAGAGCATCAACACTTGTGGAAAATGGGCGCCTGAATGTGGGCTTTCTATAATATGTACAAAACTGAGTGCTGTCGGTTAAAGATGAGCACTGCCAAAGGTTTAAGTCTGAGTGATCAGAAGGATAGGACCACAATAATAGATAAATAAGGTAGAGTAATGATTTTTAGAGAGTAAAAGGTGAGTTCACTCAGGTCCCCAAGAAATCTATATTGCCATACCCTTATCTGAAGAAACCTTTAAGCTATTATCAGTGAGTCCACTGCAGTAGGAATGAGTCTGGGATCATTCCCATAGAGCAGGTTTAGAGGGGTGGGAGAGACGGACTGTTGGAGGTGCGGGGTGGCAGTGCAGGCAGCACCTACACTGTAATCTTGAGTCTGTCTGGAGGAAGAGGCAGAGGTGCAGACCTGCCCTAGTTTTCCTGTGGGCAAGGCCTTTGCCTGGCTATTAATTGAAAAGCTGAGCTCCACCCCAGCACCTGCTCTCAGGAGGGCCTGTGGTGGTTAGGCTATCACCAACCTCTCCTTGTGGCTTGAACACTTCATTCACAACACAATTGTAGCATCCATACAACTTGTGAGTGCTGCATTGGGCTTAGTCACTGTTACAGCCATTTTCCACAATTCCAGTCTTTTTACATCCAGGGATACTGTACACAAAGGAAGGTGGGCGAGTAACTGGAGAGTCATGGGGAGAAATGGACTTTTCTATGATTTCTCCTGAAGACACGGAGAATTAAAATTGCACCGAAGGCAAGGGAGCCTTTGTTATCTGGCTAATATGTGTTCCAGAGTGCTCTTACCCCCCAGCACTCAAGATTCATCTCTGCAGGAAACTTTTCACTAAACAGAAGAATTGTTCCATTATTCCCTTAGTTTTTAGAAATATTGGATCATTGCATTGATCTGTCTTCTTATGGTTGGTTTTGTGTCTTTTAAGTAAGAATGGGACATGTGGCTTAACTGCAAATCTTAGAAACTTGTCTTGCTTTCCAGAGCACAGCATGGCAATAATCACATGCATATATTGTTCACAAAAGCCCTTGAGGTCTTTCCATGAAGAGATTTAGTGGCAATGTAATTTTTTAATTCAATTCCAAAGCAGTGAAATATTTATGAGCATCTATTTTTGGGCCAAGCCCTAAGCTAGACATAGGTGATGTGAATATGAATAAGGAACCATTCTCTCCTTTGTTTTATTCATTCATGTATTAAAAAATCCTTGTTCTAGTTATTGATGATTCTACAATGAACAGAGTTCATGTGACAGTGGGGGAAGAAAACGAATCATATAATAAAATATATATATAATAATATAATATAAAATAACAAAATCTGTATATATAAAAGCCTAAGCGACCGAACGACCAGTTGACCAGTCGCTATGACGCACACTGACTACCAGGGGGAAGACGCTCAATGCAGGAACTTCCCCCTGATGGTTAGTGCGGTCTCACAGGGGGAGCACTGCTCAGCCAGAAGCCGGGCTCAAGGGCTCATGGGTTCATGGGCTCAGAACTGGCGAGCACAGCGCAGTGGCGGGAGCCTCTCCCGCCTCTGTAACAGCGCTAAGGAGCAGTGAGTGGAGTGCTAAGTAGCAGTATGCAGGCGGGCGGTAAGGAGCAAGGGGTCCCAAAGTGCAAGAGGGATGTCCACCAAGGGCTCCTAGACTGCAAGAGGGTGCAGGCCAGGCTGAGGGACCCCCCTCTCCAGTGCATGAATTTCTTGCACTGGGCCTCTAGTAATAATATAATAGGAGGTCTGAAGAAGAAAGGTAAAGCTGGTAACAGAGTTTCTGTGTTTTATTTTAGATGAATGATCAGGAAAACCTCTCTGAAGAGATGGCATTCAGGTAGAATTCTGAATTAAATCAGGGAATGAGTTTGTGGTTACCTGAGAGAGGAACATGGGTGACAGAGAGGAACAAGAGCAAAGGCCCTGAGGTGCGAGCTTGTCTAGAGTATCTAAGCAACAACAAGAAGGCAGTGGCTGAACTTAGAGAGCAAGGGGGCAACTGTAGGAGGTGAAGGTCAAAGAGCCAGATCAGTCAAGGCTTGGAGGCCACTTATGAACTGGGTTTTATGTGGTTTCATTTTAATGTTTTGCATTTGGACTTTTTTAACATGTGGGATTTTAAAAAAGAAAACTTTTTACCGAAGCATCATGAACACCCAGAAACATACTAAAGTTCCAAGTGTACAGACTGAAAACCTGTCTAACCAGCACTCAGGTTTAGATATATAATTTTACCAGCCCCCCACCCAATGCCCACCTCCCAGTCACTCTCCCTACTGCACCATGAACTACTATCTGACTTGTGGCTCCATAAACTGAATTCAGATAAATGAAATCATATAGTGTGCACTCTTTTAAGTCTGGTTTCATTCATTTGGCATGTTTTTTTGAGATTGTTTCATGTTGTATAACATAATTATTTATTCATTCGTGTTACTGTACAGAGTGGGGCAAAGTGTAGGTTTACAGTTGTGAGTAACAGAGTTTATTCTTATATTATTATTTATTAATTATTGTACTATTTTCCATATGAACAACTGTAAAACTACTTTTGTCCCACCCTGTATTATATATTATTGTGTGAATATTCCACAGTAATGAATCTACCCATTTGGGTCATTTCCAGTGTTTGGCTACTACAAATACAATTGCTGTGAGGATTCATGTATGTATATTTTGGTATATATGTATCTGTTTCTGTTGAGTATAAATCCAGGAGTGGAATTGCTCACTCATGGGGAATATATATGTTTGACTTGTGTAAAAAGTTAGTTTTCCAAAGAGCTTGTATCAATTTTACTCCTACTGTCATTTTATGAGAGTTCCAATTGCTTTACATTTTTGCCAACACTTGGAATAGTTTGTCTATTTTGTTTCAGCCACTCTGGTATGTATGTAGTGATTTTCCATTATAATTTTAATTTGTATTCACTGATAACTAATGAAGTTAAACACCTTTTCATATGTTTGTGGGTCATTAAGATATCTTTTTTTTGTGAGCTACCAATTCAAGTGTTTTGCCCATTTATTTCTCTTAATTGACTGTCTTTTTTTTTTTTCTTCTTTAAGTGGGAGTTCTTTATATATTCTGGACACAAACTCTTGATCAAATATTCCTATTGCAAATATTGTCTCTCACTTTGTGGTTTGTCTTTTCATCCTCTTAATGGTGTCTTTTGAGGGGAGAAGGTCTTAATTTTAATGTAGCTTTTTTTTTTGTTAATGCCTTTTGTATTCTGTTTAAGAAATCTTTTTCTATTCAAAGCTAATAAAAATCTTACATTTTGTTTTGGAATTTCATTATTTTATCTTTCACATTTAGGAATATAGTCCATCTGGACTTCATTTCCTTGTATGGTGTGAGGTAGGGGTCAAGCTTTAATTTTATATGTATGGATAGCCATTTGACTCAGCACCATTTATTGGAAAGATCATCTATTCCTCTCTAGATTCAATATTAAGTGCAGTGATAAGCAGTTTGAGCCTGTCCAACAAGGCAAGGGCAGGATCAGACCTATGTTTCCAGATGAGCACTCTGGTTATGCTGTGAAGAATAGAATGTGGGAAGCAGGAGTGAAAGAAGGGATCCCCGTTAAGAGATTGTAGTATTAGGCCAGATGAGAGATGATGGGTGCTTGGATTAGAGGGGTAGCAGTGGATATGAAGAGATATATTTTGAAGATTTTGTTTCACAGGACGAGCTCATAAATTGGATGCAATTCATGACTAAAAGACCGAAATAAAATATAACTCCAGTTTTTTGACCTGAGAAGTTAACAAATGGTGAAGAATTAGAGGAGCGTTTCTGGATTCTTCAACAACTATGAAAATAATTCGTGTTAAAATTTTATTCAAAGTTTTATTTGTTAATGTGAGAAAGAAAATATAGATTGATTCATTCAACACTAATTCGAGGTCTTTTCACCTGTGTCTTTCTTCTACCATTGAAATTGGAAAATAAAAATACTTGATTTCCCAGCCTCCCTTGCAGATAATGATGGCCACATGACAAGGTTCTTGTCAACAAGGTCCAGACATAGGTCTATTAGTGGCCAGAGGAATGCCTGGCACATGGTAGGTGCTATAATATTTGCTGAATGAAAAAAAATTATGATTGATGATTAAATATATAAAAGGTAGAGAAGACATTTTTGAAATAAGACCCAGAAAAAAAGAAAGTGATTGAGAGCATAGAATGAGCAGTTGGCTTTGGCAAAATAGAAGGGCAATTTTTCTTTGAGACTGTCATCAATTGTCTTGATAATCACTAAGTCTAATGAACTATTTTTCTTCTCAACTTTAACTCTGGTGAGTTAATGTTGTTGATTACCCTTTCAATTTTCCACCTTTATCCTCTCTTCTAGTTCTCTTATTTCCTTGGCTACTCTTTTATTTTTTTAAACAAAGTTTTACTTTATCCAGTCCTCTATTGCAGGACACTTTAGTTGTTTCCATGTCTTGGCCACTATGAATAATGCTGCAATAAATATAGGGGGTGTATATCTCTCCAAATACATCTTTTCAAATTGTCCAGGTATATACCCAGGAGAGGGATTGCTGGGTCATATGCTAGCTCTATTCTTAACTTTTTGAGGAATGGCCAGACTGATTTCCATAGTGGCTGTACCAGTCTATATTCCCAATAGTAGTGAGTGAAGGTTCCTTTTTCCCCACAACCTCTCCAATACTTACTATTGCTTGTTTTGTTGATAAAGGCCACTCTAACAGGTTTGAGGTGGTATCTCACTGTAGTTTTGATTTGCATTTCCCTAATTGCTGAACATATTTTTATATATCTATTGGCTATTTGTATGTCTTGAAAGAGGTGTATTTTCAGGTCCTCTGCCTACTTTTTGATTGGGTTATTTGTTTGGTGTTGATTTTTTAAAAAATATATTTTGGAAATTAAACCTTTGTCAGAGCTACTGTTTTGCAAGTATCATCTTCTATCTGGTTGGCTGCCTCTATATACACAATGGAATACTAGTCAGCCATAAGAAAGGAGGAAATACTGCCATTTGCAACAATATGGATGGACCTTGAGAATATTATGCTAAATGAAATGTCAGTTAGAAAAAGTTAAGAACCATATGATTTCACTCATATGTTATATATAAAACTGAAACTCATGAACACAAACAGCAGTGTGGTGGTTGCTAAAGTGACGGGGGGTAGGAAGAGAAGGGGGTCCTAATATATGGTGACATGAGAAGAATTGACTTTAGGTGATAGGCACATGGTGCAATATACAGATCTTATAACATAGAAACCCACACCTGAAACCTATATGATCACTTTGACCAATGTAATCCTAATCTACACTAATAAAAGAGAAAGATGCAAATTGACCGTACCTTCGCGATGCCCACCAGACAATCAGGTGTGAGTATGCAAATTAACCCAACAATTTGCCATGGCGATGACGCAGGCATTCCTAACCGCCCCAGCAGCTCTGGGCCTCTGGGCAGTGTGGGAAGGCAGAAAGGCAGCTCTGGGCTGAAGCGAAGGCAGAAAGGTGGCTCTGGGCCAGAGGGAAGGCAGTGCTGGCAGCCAGGGGAAAGAAGGCCCATTCTTACATGAATCTTCATGCATCAGGCCTCTAGTAAATTTAATAAAAAATAAACAATAGACATAGTTTTACAGAGTATAATTCACATACCATACAATCCACCCATTTAATTGTCTAATTCAATGGTTTTAGTATACTCACACATAAATGTGTAACCTTTACTTAAAAAAAACACACAACATTGTACCCTTTAGCTATCACCATTCTATCCCCATTCCCCAGCCATAAGCAACCATAAATTAAATGCTTTTATTCTTCCTTTCCAATCTGGAACCTCTTATATCTCATTCCTGCTTAATTGTCCTAGCTAGCATCACACATACAATGTTGAATAGAAATGCTGAAAGATAAAAATGAATATCTTCATGTTGTTTTTTATATTAGGTGGAAATTATCCAATATTTTGCCACTAAGTATGATGTTAGCTGTGGGCTTTTTGGAGATACTCTTTATCAGGTTGAGAAAATTCCCTCCTAATCTTTTGAGTATTTTTATCATGAAAGTATGTTGGATTTTGTCAAATGCTATTGCTTCATTTATTGAGATGATCATTTAAATTTTGTATTTTATTCTATTAATATATTCTGTTAACTTAGTTTATTTAATTAACCATCATTCCTGGGATAAATTCCACCTGGTTAATGATGTATAACTCAATTTATAGGTTGCTGAATTTGGTTTGCTAGTATTTTGTGTCCACATGCATAAGATATATTAGTCTATAGTTTTCTTTTCTTCTCTCAAATGATTTTAGAAGTAACTGCCTAAACAATAGCACAGAGGGGGTAGGTGAAGGCAAATTATGAGAATCATAAATGAAAGAGAAACTATTACTGCCAACCTTACAGAAATAAAAAAAGATTTTAAAAGAATCTATGAACAATTGTATGCCAATAAATTAGATGAAATGAACAAATTCTTAGAAAGAAAAATTCCTGAAATGACTCAAAAGAAATAAAAAATATGAATAGACCTATATGACAAATGAAGAGGTTGAATTAATAATAAATAAATTACCTAAATGGTGTCACCACTTTATTCTATCAAACATTTAGAGAAGAATTAATACAATTAATCCACCCCCTCTGTGCTATTGTGTGTGTGTGTGTGTGTATGTGTGTGTGTGTATATATATATATATATATATATATATATATATATATTAGGCATATGTTACATTTATATATACTATAGGCCTAACAATACATTATGCAGGGTGGGAGAAAAGTAGGCTTACAGTTTTTCAAGTGGAAAATAATACAATAATTAGTAAATAATAATATGAGAATAAACTGTTTTGTGTATTCACAATTGTAAACCTACTTTTACCCAACCCTGTATACATGTTACTTTATACAGTTATTTTAAAAATCAGTTGAGAGAAGATTAGAGATAATGGCAGCTGAATAGGCAAACCTTTCTTGAACTTCCTCCCAGGGCCAGACTCCTCCATGAAGTAGGGAACATACACCCAGAATTACTAATTGAGGTCAGCTGAGGAGGAGACATATCAAAGAAGGACAGAAAATACCTGAAAACTGGTAGGAAGGCTGAGGTCACAAGAGGGGGTGACCCAGCTTCCATGAGTGGCAGGCTGAGAGTGAGGAGGGATCTCTGGGCTACAGGAGGATGTTTTCCCAAGAAGATAGAGGCCTGGAAGCCAGGCTGGCTCCACAGCAAAGAGCACCAGAGCTGAGGCCAGCGGTTCATGTAACATCCAGCCATGAAAGGTGGCAGGGCTGCTGGCTCCCAGGTAGTCTGGAGCTGGTAGACCAGTGCTGGTCAGAGAGAAAGCTGCAGTTTCTGTTTTTGTTTCTTTTTAAACCAGAGCATAGGAGTTTCATTTACAGTTACCCAAGGCTTTGGTACAGAGTGAGCAGTGTGGAGAGCTGGGGTGGGAAGCCTTGGGGGGAGACATGAAAAAGGTAGCAGCAGGGAGTCCTGCATTTGGCTGCCCCTCCCCCCCCCCCCATGCCAAAACCCAGAAATGGCCATTTTTTCCTAAGAGGCACCAGCCCCTCCCAGTAGCCAAAGGGCAGGGAAAGGAAAAAAACCCTGCCCTGGATGATTCAACCTGCCCCACCCTCAGGCACCCTGCCTGCCACACCCTGCATCTTGACCTTTGCAAAGGAGATAGCCACAGAGGCCAAGCCAAGGGGTTTGAACAATCTCAGGGAGTGTCTGTGACTGGGTTGGAGTTGGGGTCCTCTACCCCACTATTCCAGAAGGGAGAGCTTATAGAAACTTCAAGATTCCAGCTGATTGCACTGGACTGCATACCTGGATCTCTGCCCAGTCTAGGGCAGAGTAATATTCTGGCCACTCTCTGGGACAGGGAAACACACACACCACGTTCCCTCCCCTCCCCTCCTCCCCCTCACAGGAGACTCCCAATTCCACCTAAAGCCTTTTCAGAAAAAGACTTTTGAGTGATTAAGATTGACATCTGGCTGGAAAGTGAAGGCCGGTGGAAGTGGAGCCTGGGAACCTGGGGCAGCTTACTGACGCATCCCTGGGCCTCATGCTGCTAACAAAGCAACCTCCTCCCATGTGCATCCAAGCCTTGTGGACACAGACAGGAACTGTGGATCACTTGAAGCTTCAAAAGGTTGCTGAATGCCAAAGGAGGACACTTTCTGACAGTGGTTAGCACCTAAGTACCTCCTAGGAAGCCTAGAAATGGCAGACAAAACAGTCAGCCACAGTCATCAGAAGAGCAGCGTCCAATGGGGTTCCCATGGGGCACTAAATTTGGCTGAGATGAACTCCACTTCACTTTTTTTTCTTTTTTCATTTTTTAAAATTTACCTTCTTTATCTGCTTTATTGATTTGTTATTATTTTAGTTTATTTATTTATTTATTTTTTATTTTTTTTATAAATCTTTATTCAGATTATTACAATTGTTTCTCCTTTTTCCTCCCATAGCTCCCATCCACCCGGATCCCACCCCACCTTCTGTTCTTACCTCCCCCCGCACTGTCCTCATCCATAGGTGTATGATTTTTGTCCAGTCTCTTCCTGAATGCCCCCATACCCCTTCCCCCCTGAGAATTATCAGTCCACTCCCTTTCTATGCCCCTGATTCTACTATATTCACCAGATTATTCTGTTCCTCAGGTTTTTAATTCACTTGATTTTTAGGTTCGCTTGTTGATAGATATGTATTTGTTGTTCGTAATTTTTATCTTTACTTTTTTCTTCTTCCTCTTCTTTAAGAAAACCTTTCAGCTTTTCATATAATACTGGTTTGGTGGTGATGAACTTCTTTAGCTTTTTCTTATCTGTGACGCTCTTTATCTGACCTTCAATTCTGAATGATAGCTTTGCTGGGTAGAGTAATCTTGGTTGTAGGTTCTTGCTATTCATCACTTTGAAAATTTCTTGCCACTCCCTTCTGGCCTGCATAGTTTCTGTTGAGAAATCAGCTGACAATCATATGGGTGCTCCCTTGTAGGTAATTAACTGTTTTTCTCTTGCTGCTTTTAAGATTCTCTCTTTGTCTTTTGCTCTTGGCATTTTAATTATGATGTGTCTTGGTGTGGTCCTCTTTGGATTCCTTTTGTTTGGAGTTCTGTGCGCTTCCTGGACTTGTAAGTCTATTTCTTTCATCAGGTGGGGGAAGTTTTCAGTCATTATTTCTTCAAATAGGTTTTCAGTATCTTGCTCTCTCTCTTCTTCTGGCACCCCCATAATTCTGATGTTGGTACATTTGAAGTTGTCCCAGAGGCTTCTTACACTATCTTCAACTTTTTGGATTTTTTTTTCTTTTTGCTTTTTCGGTTGAGTGTTTTTTGCTTCTTTGTATTTCAATTCTTTGACTTGATTCTTGTGTTCCTCTAGTCTGTTGTTGGGTCTCTGTATAATATTTTTTATTTCAGTCAGTGTATGTTTAATTTCTAGTTGGTCCTTTTTCATATCCTCGAGAGTCTCGTTATATTTATTGGCCTTTTCTAGGATATTCTTGAAAAGCCTTATAACCGTGGTTTTGAATTCTATATCCAGTCGTTTGTTTTCCTCCATTTCTTTCGTTTGTGATCTGTTTCTTTGTCGCCCCATTTTCACTGCTTTCCTGAGTTGGTAGGGTAGCTTTGTGTGCTATGTTTTCTATATGGCCCAGTGGGTTGGCCTCCCCAGTTAACCTGAGGTGGATACTCTTGGTGCACCCCTTTGTGGACTGTGTGTACAGCCTTATTGTAGTTAAGTCTTGATTGTTGTTGGTATCACCGGGAGGAATTGACCTCTAGGCCAGTTGGCTGTGAGGATCAGCTGTGTCTACTCTGGGAGAAGTTTGGTGCTGGAGACAGCCTTATAGGATTAGACTTGCCAAATTGCAAAAGCCTCTGTGCTCAGCTTGGATGGGGTGGAGTCTCAGGGCGCAGCATACAGTCTTGGCTTCCGGTCAGCCTTGCCCTTGAGCGCGCGCGCCTCCAGACCTCTGCCTTCCCCGGCTCCCTAGTCTCCGCCCGAGAGTCCAGATTCCCCCCACAAGAGCGTGGGTCCCCAGGGGCTCACCTGGAACTGGGGTTCAGTGCAGTCAGAACTGGGGTTCAGTGCAGTCAGGAGCTTCCAATTCCCTTCTGCTAGGGAAAGCCTGTGGCAACCTCCGCAGTCTTTGTGCACACTGGTACGCGCGCCTCCAGATCCCTGCCCGCCGGGGCTCCCCCGGGTTTCCGAGTCTCTGGGTGCCTTTCTCTCTACCTGACAGTCCAGACTCCCCCTGTATGAGCCTGGGTCCATGGGGTTTCGCCCGGAACTGGGGTTCAGTGCAGTCGGAACTGGGGTTCAGTGCACTCGGGGGCTTCCTTCCCCTTCCCGCCAGAGAAAGTCAGCTAGGCTCTCAGCCGCCCTTCCTCTCTGCGCTCACAAAGACCCTTTGCCGTACCTCCAATTCTCTGTGAGCTTTTCTCTTTCCTTCTAGTTGTAGAATTTCCACTCAGCCAGCTTTCCTGTGGTTCTGGATGGTGTTCCTTCTGTCTTTTAGTTGTAGTTTTGAAATTGTTGTGCGAGGCAGCAGTTTAGGTGCTTACCTATACCGCCATCTTGGTTTCTCCTATTATTTTAGTTTCTATTGATTTGTTGATATATCCAATTTTTCTCTTCTTTCCTACTCAATTTTTTCTTCTTTTTCTCCTGCTTCCTACTCTTTCCCCCCTTTCTTCTTTTGGGTATCTCTACTTTCTCCTTTATTATTCTTTTCAAAAAAAATTTCTTTCTTTTTTATTTTAAACTGTTTTCCTTCACCCATTCTCCTATTCTATATTCTTATTTTCATTTTATCACTGCCACTTGATATTACTCCTTCCTTTAGAAAAAACTTTATTGTTGAAAGTATTACATAATGTCCACCTCTTTCCCCCATTGATCTCTTCCAGTCCATCCCTGCCCACCACCCCCAGACCTGTGTCTTATTGTCTGTGTCCATGGGTAATGCATACATGCATACAAGTTCATTGGTTGATCTCTTCGCCACCTCCCCTGCCTTTTCTTTGAGGTTTGACAGTCTGTTCCATGCTTTTATGTCTCTGGATCTATTTTTGTTCATCAGTTTACTTTGTTCATAATATTTCACATATCATTTATTTCCACTCTGATCTTTATTATTTCCTTCATTCTACTTACTCTGGGCTTTTCTTTCCAATTCTTTAAGTTCTAGGGTTAGCTAGCCTATTACAAGTTTTTCTTTCTTTCTTTTTTTTTTTTTTTTTTTTTTTAGGTAGGCCTGTAGTGCTATCAATTTCCCTTACAAGATTGCTTTCACTGTGTCCCATAGATTTTGGATGGTTTTGTTTTCATTTTCATTTTTTTCCAGGATGTTTTTCATTCCTTCTTTGATCTCTTTGGTAACTCATTCATTGTTTAATAGCATGCTATTTAGCCTCCGTGTGTTTGATTGTTTTTTAATGTTTTTGTTGTAGCTGATTTCTAATTTCATGCCATTGTGATCTGAGAAGATGCTCGATATGATTTCAATCTTTTTGAATTTGTAGAGACTTAGCTTGTGTCCCAACAAGTGGTCTATATTTGAAAATGTCCCAAGTGCACTTAAGAAGAATGTATATTCTGTGGCTTTAGGGTGAAATATTCTGAAGATGTCAATTAGTTCCATCTAGAAGATTTATCCAGGGATGTCTATCCAGTGATGTCAATGTGTTATTAAAGTCCCCTACTATGATTGTATTGTTGTTGATCTCTCCCTTGATATCCTCCAGAAATTTTTTGTATAATGTATTTGGATGCTTGTGGTCTGCAAGCTCCAGACTCTACCTCGGCCAGCCACCCTGCCACCTTTCATGTCTGGATGGTACATGGCCCGTGTGGTCATGCTCTAGACTCCTTGGCTGCCAGCAGCCCTGCTGCCTTTTGTGGTCCCCCGTTTTTCTCCTAATATTTTTTCTTCTATCATTATTATATTATTGCTCTCTTTTCTCATTCCTAATTCACTGGTGGTTGCTTTGTTGTTGTTGTAGGGGTCTTTGTGTATGTTTCTGTTTTGCTTCTTTTCTTTCATGTTTTGTTGTGTTGTATTTTGTTTTATTCTGTCAGCACTTCCACAAGAGCTTGCACGACATGGTTGGGGGTGAGCCTTATAGCCAGTCAGCCTGAGAGGAGATTCCATCCATGAATGGGAGAATAACATTCATGACCAAATTACCACAGGAGAACCCATACAACTCAAACATGGGACTTTTCTAGAGCACCCAGCTCAGGAGATCTAAGAGACTGCACCACTGGGTTCCACAAAACACCTACTACATAAGATCACAACACAAAGTCTCAGAGGCATATCCATTTGATCAAATACATAGAAACAAATACAAAGAGACTGCAAAAATAGTGAGACAAAGAAACAAATTCCAAATGAAAGATAAGAAGGAATAACCAGAAAAGGAACTACATGAAATGTAGGCAAGCAGTCTTTCAGGTAAAGAATTTAAAGTAATGAATCCTCTTTGCTAGGTGTGTGATGTTTGTATTTTTTTTGTTTGTTTATCTATTGGTTCTGTGGTGTCTTACCCCCACATACATATATATATTCTCCTTTTTATTCCTTTGTCTTTTATCCCTTATCTTTTTCTCTCTCTCCGATAGCTTTTTGTGCTCTCTTTTCTCTGCCCTAACTCTTTTTTTCTCAGGTGGTCACTTATATTGGGGTTATTAGTGTTGTGTGTACATTTGTGCTTAGTTCCCTCTGTATTGTGTCTTGTTGAGGTGAATTTTTTCCTGTCTGGCCAAGGGGCTTGAGAGCAAGCCACATAACCAGACACCTGGAGAGGAAACTCCATCCACGAAGGGGTCAATAACACCCCAGACCCAATTATACAGGCAGGAAGAATGCAGCAGTGAGGGAAGAGCATGAGTGAGTGAGGGAGTAAAAGTGGAGCATGAGGTCAGGTGGGGTGTGTGTGTGTGTGTGAGACAGTGAGTGAGGCACAGTTAGATCCCACAGGACCTTCAAGGGCAGGCTAATCAGGCTCGCCTAACGAAGCAGCTTCTGCTACCATTGCAAACAATACAGGGAGGCCAGCTTGTCCTCAGAGGCCTAGCCTTTTTGAAGGGGAGAGCTGCTGTAACTGGGTTCCCAGCCTCAACTCCACCCAGAGTGCCCTCAGATAACACCTAGGACTCTACAGCCACCCCTGCCAGGGACATGCTACCTAGGCTGTGATCCCACGGTCAACGAGGCTCCAGCCACCCTGGGCACAGGATCCTGTGTGTTCGGAAGCAGGCTCCCCTCTGACCGGCCCAACGCTTTAGCCCAGGGCACTGCAACCACGTGAACAGCAGACACGTGAGCAGCCTGCTCCTGTCCAAGGAGCAGCAGCCCCGTGAGCAACCCGCCACAGGCCTAAGAGCAGCAGCTTCACGTGGCCTGCCCCTGTCCAAGGAGCAGCAGCTGTGTGAGCAGCCAGTTCCCCTGTCTGAGGAGCAGCAACCACGCGAGCAGCTCGCCCCATCCGAGGAGCAGCAGACACTTGAGCAGCCCACCCACTACTGAGGAGTGGTAGCCCCATGCAGCCGGCCCCCCTCTGAGGAGGAGCAGCTGCATGTAGCCCACACCCTGCACCTGTCCAAAAAGCAGCAGCTGTGCCGCATGAGCAGCCAGCCCCCTTCCAAGGAGCAGTAGCTGTGCAAGCAGCCCGCCCCCATCTGAGGAGCAACAGCTGTGTGAATAGACCGTCCCCTTTCCGAGGAGCAGCAGCCGCACGAACCGCTTTCCCCCATCTGAGGAGCAGCAGCCACACGAACCGCCTGCCCCCATCCGAGGAGCAGCACCTGTGTGAGCAGCCCACCCCCTTCTGAGGAGCAGCAGCCACATAAGCAGACCGCCCACGTCCAAGGAGCAGCAACCCTGTGCAGTCCGCACTGATCCGAGGAGCAGCACCCACACGCAGCCTGCACGAGAAGGAGCCGGGTGAGTGGCCCATCCCTGTCCGAGGAGCATCAACAGCATGAGCTCCTCAACATGAGCATCAACAACAAACGTGAGGAGCAGCAGCTGCACGAGCAGACTGCCCCCTGACTGAGGAGAAGCAGCTGCATGAGCAACCCGCACCTGTATGAGGAGCAGCAGACCTGCAAGCAACCTGCCCCTGTCCAAGGAGCAGCGGCATCATGAGCAGCCTGTCCCATCTGAGGAACAGCAGCAGCATGCAGCCAGCCCCCATCTTAAGAACAGCAGCCATGTGAGCAGTCCGCCCCTGTCGGAGGAGCAGCAGCCACTTGAGCAGCCGGCCCCCATCAAAGGAGCAGTGGACATGAGCAACCAGTCTCCATCTGAGAAACAGCAACCTCATAATCAGCCCACCCCCGTCCAAGAAACAGCAGCTATACGAGCAACCTCCCCCACCAGCCAGAGGAGGCACCAGTGCTGTGAACAGCACCTACCAGAGGAGCCGCTGCCAACTGAGAAGCAGCTGCTACTGTGACCACCCGAGGTGCAACCACAGCCAGAGAAGCAACTGCCACCCAAGGAGCAGCCCCTGCACAGTTCGACATCTAGATCAGACGGTGAGACCAAAAATGGGTAAACAAAGATACCCTCAAAGGAAAGAAAAGGAGGAATCACCAGAAAAGCAGCTAAGTGAAACAGAGGCATGCAATATGTCAGAAAAAGAATTCAGAATAAGGGTCATAGAGTTCATAAACCGGATGGAAGAAAAAATTAACACCTTAGGTAAGAATCAAGAAGAAATGGATGAAAAAAATCAACAATTTATGTAAGAATCAAGAAGAAATGAAGAGTGATATAGCTGCAATAAAAAACACCATAGAAAGTTTCAACAGTAGACTAGGAGAAGCGGAGGACCGAATTAGCGAATTAGAAGACAGGGAAGCAAAACACAGCCAAACTGAATTGCAACTGGAGAAAAAAATTAAAAGACAGGAGGAGAGCCTAAGGGAGCTATGGGACAACATGAAATGAAGCAACATAGGAATAATAGGGGTGCCAGAAGAACAGGAAGAGGAACAAGGGTTAGAAGACCTATTTGAAGAAATAATGTCAGAAAACTTCCCTGATGTGGGGAAGAAAAAAGTCACACAAGCACAGAGAGTACCAAACAGTATGAACCCGAAAAGACCCACACCAAGACACATCATAATTACAATGGCAAATATTCAGGACAAAGAGAGAATCTTAAAGGCTGCAAGAGAGAGACAGAAAGTTACATACAAGGGAGCTCCCATTAGATTATCAAATGATTTATCAACAGAAACACATCAGGCCAGAAAAGAATGGAAGGAAATTTACAAAGTGATGCAAACCAAGGGACTGAATCCAAGAATACTCTATCCAGCAAGGTTATCATTCAAAATTGAAGGGGAAATAAGGAGCTTTACAGACAAAAAAACGCTAAGGTAGTTTATCACTACCAAGCCAGCAATGCAAGAAATGCTAAAGGGACTGGTGTAAAAAGAAGAAATAAAGAGGTAAGAAGGAACACAGACACAAAAAATAAAAATGGCTACAAATAAGTACCTTTCAATAATAACTGTAAACGTAAATGGACTAAATACTCCAATCAAAAGACATCGAGTGGCTGAACAGATAAAAAAAAAACCCGACCCATATATATGCTGTCTACAAGAGACCCACCCCAGAAAAAGGGACTCATACAGACTGAAAGTGAAGGGATGGAAAAACATCTTTCAGGCAAATGGAAATAAAAAAAAAGCTGGGGTAGCAGTACTTATATCTGACAAAATAGACCTCAAAGTAAAGGCCATAACAAGAGATAAGGAAGGCAACTTCATAATAGTAAAGAGATCACTACAACAAGAGGATATAACCCTGATAAACATATATGCACCCAATGCAGGAGCACCCAAATACATAAAAAAAACCTCCTGGAAGATATAAAGGGAGAGATCGACAACAATACAATAATAGTAAGGGACTTTAATACACAACTGACATCACTGGATAAATCCTCTAGACAAAAAATCAGCAAAGAAACAGCAATTCTAAATGACTAGCTAGATCAGATGGACCTAATTGACATCTTCCGAACATTTCACCTCAAAGCCATGGAATATACGTTCTTCTCAAGTGCACATGGGACATTTTCAAAAATAGACCACATATTGGGTCACAAACAAAGTCTCCCCAAATACAAAAAGATTGAAATCATATCAAGTGTTTTCTCAAACCACAACGGCATAATATTAGAAATAAACTACAATAAAAACATTCCAAAAAATTCAAACACATGGAAGCAGAATAACATGCTACTAAACAATGACTGGGTTATCAATGAGATCAAAGAAGAAATTAAAAACATCCTGGAGACTAATGATAATAAAAACACAACAATGCAAATGCTATGGGACGCAATGAAAGCAGTCCTGAGAGGGAAGTTCATAGCACTACAGGCCCACCTCAAAAAACAAGAAAAAATGGTAATAAATCATCTAGGTCAACAACTCAAAGAATTAGAAAGTGAGCAACAAGAAAAGCCCACAGTGAGCAGAAGGAAGGAAATAATAAAGATCAGGGCAGAAATGAATGACATAGAGACCAAAAAAAAAAAAAATACAAAAGATCAACAAAACCAAAAACTGGTTCTTGAAAGGATAAACAAGATTGATGAACCTCTAACCAGGCTCACCAAGAAGCAAAGAGAGAGGACCCAAATAAACAAAATCAGAAATGAAAGAGGAGAAATAACATCAGACGCCACAGAAATACAAAGGATTGTTAAAAAATACTATGAACAACTCTATTCTAACAAACTAGACAACCTGGAGGAAATGGACACATTCCTAGAAAAATACAACGTTCCAAAACTTACTCAGGAAGATTCTGAAAATATAAATAGGCTGATAACTATGGAAGAAATTGAAGTAGTCATCAAATAGCTTCCAGCAAACAAAAGCCCGGGGCCAGATGGTTTCACAGGGGAGTTTTGCCAAACATTCAGGGGAGAACTAAAACCTATCCTCCTCAGACTATTCCAAAAAATTCAAGAGGTAGGAACACTTCCAAGCTCCTTCTATGAAGCCAGCATCACCCTAATACCAAAACCAGATAAAGATAACACAATGAAAGGGAATTACAGACAAATATCCCTCATGAACATAGATGCCAAAATCCTCAAAAAAATTCTAGCAAATCGGATCCAGCAGTACATCAGAAAGATCAAACACCATGATCAAGTAGGATTTATCCCAGGAATGCAAGGATGGTACAATATCCGCAAATCACTTAACGTGATACATCACATAAACAAATTGAGAGATAAAAATCACATAGCCGAAAAAGCATTTGACAAAATCCAACACCCTTTCTTGACAAAAACTATCAGCAAGGTGGGAATAGAAGGATCATACCTCAACATAATAAAAGCCATATATGACAAACCCACAGCTAACATCATACTCAATGGGCAAAAACTAAAACCATTTCCCTAAGAACAGGAACAAGACAGGGATGCCCACTCTCACCACTCCTATTCAACATAGTGCTGGAAGTACTAGCCATTGCAATCAGACAAGAAGAAGAAATAAAAGGCATCCAAATTGGAAAAGAAGAAGTAAAACTCTCCTTATTTGCAGATGACATGATACTGTACATAGAAAACCCTAAAGACTCCATCAAAAAATTATTAGACTTAATAAATGAATTCAGCAAGGTAGCAGGATATAAAATTAATGCCAAGAAATCTATGGCATTTCTATACACCAATAGTGAACTTACAGAAAGAGAGACTAAAAAAGCAATCCCATTTACCATTGCACACAAAAATAATTAAGATACATGGAATAAACTTAAATAAGGAGGTAAAAGACCTATATACGGAAAACTACACGACACTGAAAAAAGGGATAGAGGAAGATATGAACAGATAGAAGAACATACCATGTTCATGTATTGGTAAAATCAACATCATCAAAATGTCCATACTACCCAAAGCAATCTATAGATTCAATTGACTCCCCATTAAAATACCGATGGCATATTTTACAGACCTAGAAAGAACTTTCCAAAAATTCATCTGGAATAAAAGTAAACCCTGAATAGTTGAAGCAATCCTGAGAAAGAAGAACAAGGTAGGCGGGATCTCAATACCAGATATCAAGCTATATTACAAAGCCACTGTTTTCAAAACAGCCTGGTACTGGCAAAAGAACAGACATATAGATTAATGGAATAGAATAGAGAACCCAGATATCAACCCAAACCACTATGCTCAATTACTATTTGACAAAGGAGGCATGAACATAAAATGGAGTCAAGACAGTCTCTTCAATAAATGGTGTTGGGAAAATTGGACAGATACATGCAAAAAAATGAAATTAGACCAACAACTTACACCATACATAAAAATAAACTCAAAATGGATCAAGACTTAAAACTACAACGGGAAACCATAAAAATACTAGAGGAATCCACAGGCAGAAAATCTCTGACATATGCCGAAGCAATTTCTTCACTGATACTGCTCCTAGGGCAATGGAAACTAAAGAGAAAATAAACAAATGGGACTCCATCAAAATAAAAAGCTTTTGCACAGCAAAGGAAACCATCAATAAAACAACAAGAAAGCCCACTGCATGGGAGAACATATTTGCCAATGATATCAACAATAAGGGTTTAGTCTCCAACATTTACAGGGAACTCATGCAGCTTAACAAAAAGAAGATAAAGAACCCAATCAAAAAATGGGCAACTGATCTAAATACACACTTTTCGAAAGAAGACAGAAGGAAAGCCAAGAGACATATGAAAACCTGCTCAAAGTCACTAATCATCAGAGAGATGCAAATCAAAACAACAATGTGGTACCATCTCACACCTGTCAGAATGGCTATTATCAACAAGTCAACAAATGATAAGTGCTGGCAAGGATGCGGAGAAAAAGGAACTCTTTTGCACTGCTGGTGGGAATGCAGACTGGTGCAACCACTGTGGAGAACAGTATGGGGTTCCCTCATAAAACTAAAAATGGAACTCCCATTTGACCCAGTGATCCCACTTCTAGGAATATATTCCAAGATACTAGAAACACGAATCAGAAAGGATATGTACACCCCTATGTTCATAGCAGCACAATTCACCATAGCTAAGATTTGGAAACAGCCTAAGTGCCCATCAGCAGATGAGTGGATTGAAAAACTGTGGTACATCTACACAATGGAATACTATGCTGCAGTAAAAAAAGAAGGAATTCTTACCATCTGCAACAACATGGATGGAGATGGAGAACATTATGCTAAGTGAAATAAGCCAGGCAGAGAAAGATAAATATCACATGATCTCACTCATTTGTGGAATATAATGAACAACATAAACTGATGAACAAAAATAGATCCAGAGACAGGGAAACATCAATCAGAACGTCAAACCTCAAGGAAGGTAGGGGATGGTGGGGGTAAGGAGGAGAGATCAACCAAAGGACTCATATGCATGCATATAAGTCTAATCAATGGACACAGACAACAGGGGGGTAGGGGCATGAATGGGAGGTGGTGGATAAAGGGGGAATAAGGACACATATGTAATACCTTAATCAATAAAGAAATTAAAAAAAAATAAATAAAAACACAAAAACAAAAAAATATGTAAATAAATAAAAATTTATATTGTATATAATAAAAAAAATTCAAATTAATGATTATAATGCTGCTCAAACAACTTAGTGAGAACTTCAAGTAAATTAATGAGAACTGCAGCAGCATAAAAAAATGTAGAAACCATGAATGAGAATCAATCAGAAATGAAGAATGGCATACCTAAAATAAAAACTACCCTGGAAGGAATCAACAGTTGACTAGTAGAAGTGGAGGACTGAATCAGTGAATTAGAACACATGGTAGAAAAAACACCTATTCAAATCAGCAACTGGAGAAAAACAATTAAAAAGCAGGAGGAGGGTCTCAGGGAGCTTTGTGACATGAAACATAATAATATTCTCATCATAGGGATACCAGAAGAGCAGAATCCAAGTAAGGAATAGAGAACCTGTTTGAAGAAATAATGGCAGGAAATTTCCCTAATCTGGTGAAGGAAAAAGTCACTCAAGTTCAGGAAACACAGAGAACCCCAATGAAGATTAAACCCAAAAATCCCACAACTGGGCACATCATGATTAAAATGACACAGGTTAAAGACAAATAAAGAATTTTAAAGGCTGCAAGAGACAGACAAAGTTACCTAAAAGGGAGCTCCCATTAGACTGCTGATTTCTTAATAGAAACCCGTCAGGTAACAAGGAAAAGGTATGAGGTATACAAAGTAATAAAAAGCGAGGGGCTGGATCCAAGACTATTTTATCAAGCAAGGCTATCATTAAAAATCAAAAGTGAAATAAAGAGCTTTTCAGACATAAAGGCCTAAAGGAGTTTATTACTATTAAACCAACACTGCAAAAATGCTAAAGGGACAGGTGTAAGAAGAAGAAATAAAGGGAGAGAGAAGAACACAGGCACAGAGAATACAAATTGCAACAAATAAGTACCTATCACTAATAACCTTAAATTTAAATGGCTTAAATGCTCTAATCAAAAGACAAAGGGTATCTGAATGGATAAGAAAACATGACTCATATATATGCTGTGTACAAGAGACCCACCCTAGAACAAGACCCACACAAAATGAAAGTGAAGGGATGGAAACATTTTTCATTCAAATGTAAATGAAAAAAGCCGAGTAGCAATACTCATAAATCACAAGATAGACTTAAAAATGAAGGCCATCACAAGAAACAACAAAGGCACTACATACTACTAAAGGGATCTGCCTAGAAAGAAGATATAACCCTGGCAAATATATATACACCCAATATAGGAGCACTGAAATATATAAAAATCTTCTGGAGAACTTTAAGGGAGAGGTCAATAGCAGTATAGTCATAGTAGCGGACATTAACACCTTGCTTTCTTCACTGGATAGATCATCCAGAAAAAAATTAACAAGGAAAGAGTGACTCTAACTGACACACTTAGTAAGATGGATTTAATTGACATTTATAGAACATTTCACCCCAAAGCAACAGAATATATTCTGCTCAAGTGCACATGGTTCATTCTCAAAGACAGACCACATGTTAGGACACAAAACAAGTCTTTACTAGTTCAAAAAGATCGAAATCATATCAAGTATCTTCTCAGACCACAATGGAATGAAATTAGAAATCAATTGCAGTAAAAATATTCAGAAACATTCAAACACATGGAGGCTAAATAGCATGTTATTAAACAATCAATTGGTTACCAATGAAATCAAGAAAGAAATAAAAAACTTCTTGGAAACAAATAAAATGAACAAACAGCAACCCCAAATCACTGAGACATAGCAAAAGCAGTCCAGAGAGGGAAGTTCATAGCACTACAGGCTTACCTCAAAAAAAAAAAAAAGAATTAATAATAAACTATTTAACTCTACAATTTAAAGAATTAGAGAACAAAAATAAAAGCCCAGAGAAAATAGAAGGAAGCAAAGAATAAATATGAGAGCATAAATAAATGACATAGAGATTAAAAAAACAATACAAACGATCAATGAAACCAAAAGCTGGTTCTTGTTTTGTTTTTGTTTTTAGCCAATTTGAATTTATTGTTTCTTGCAATAAAATGCATTCTCAACAATACAAAGGAGCACTGGATAAGTACTAGCTGAGTTCACCTCTTAACTATGTGACCAGAGACAATACCGCTTGACTGGCTTCCTTATTTCTTTTTTATTTTAAATAAATCTTTATTGTTCAGATTATTACAGTTGTTTTTCTTCCCGCCCCCCATAGCTCCCCTCTACCTGGTTCCCACCCCACCCTCTGCCATTACCGCCCCCTCCACTGTCCTCATCCATAGGTGTATGATTTTTGTCCAGTCTCTTCCCGCACCCCCCAAACCCTCTTCACCCTGAGAATTGTCAGTCCACTCCCTTTCTATGCCCCTGATTCTATTATATTCACCAGTTTATTCTGTTCATCAGATTTTTTATTCACTTGATTTTTAGATTCACTTGTTGATAGATATGAATTTGTTGTTCATAATTTTTAACTTTACCTTTTCCTTCTTCTTCCTCTTCTTAAAGAACACCCTTCAGCATTTCATATAATACTGGTTTGGTGGTGATGAACTCCTTTAGCTTTTTCTTATTTTGAAGATCTTTATCTGACCTTCAATTCTGAATGATAGCTTTGCTGGGTAGAGTAATCTTGGTTGTAGGTTCTTGCTATTCATCGCTTTGAATATTTCTTGCCACTCCCTTCTGGCCTGCATAGTTTCTGTTGAGAAATCAGCTGACAATCGTATGGGTGCTCCCTTGTAGGTAATTAACTGTTTTTCCTTGCTGCTTTTAATTTTCTCTTTGTCTTTTGCTCTTGGCATTTTAATTATGATGTGTCTTGGTGTGGTCCTCTTTGGATTTCTTTTGTTTGGGGTTCTCTGTGCTTCCTGAACTTGTAAGTCTATTTCTTTCACCAGGTAGGGGAAGTTTTCTGTCATTATTTCTTCAAATAGGTTTTCAATATCTTGCTCTCTCCCTGCTTCTGGCACCCCAATAATTCCGATGTTGGTACGCTTGAAGTTGTCCCAGAGGCTCCTTACACTATCTTCATATTTTTGGATTCTTTTTTCTTTTTGATTATCCAGTTGGGTGTTTTTTGCTTCTTCATATTTCAAATCTTTGACTTGATTCTTGTGATTCTCTAGTCTGCTGTTGGATCTCTGTATATTATTCCTTATTTCAGTCAGTGTATGCTTAATTTCTAGTTGGTCCTTTTTCATATCCTCGAGGGTCTCACTAAATTTATCAGCGGTTTCTAGAAGATTCTTGAGTAACCTTATAACCGTGGTTTTGAACTCTATATCCCGTAGTTTGCTTTCCTCCATTTCTGTCATTTGTGACCTGTTTCTTTGTCTCTGCATTTTGGCTGCTTCCCTGTGTTGATAGAGTGGCTTTGTGTGCTAGGTGTCCTATAGGGCCCAGTGGCTCAGCCTCTCTAATTACCTGAGGTGGACACTCTTGGTGCACCGCTTTGTGGGTTGTGTGCACAGTCTTGTTGTAGTTAAGCCTTGATTGTTGTTGGTATACCTGGGAGGAATTAACCTCCAGGCCAATTGGCTGTGAGGATCAGTTGTGTCTATGATGGAAGAACTTCTGTGCTGGAGACACCCTTATGGGGCAACACTTGCTTCATGGGGCTTTGGTGCTCACTGAGTCTGCCCCCTGAGTGTGTCCCTTATGGATCTGAGGAGTTATAATCCGGATGGTCCCACTCTGACTACTGGATACACTGGCTCTTGGGTATCCAAGGAGGTACAAATTTAGCCTCTGCCTAAGGCCACCCAGCAGGAGCTATGGAGAGATCTGCAGATTTCTCTTCTTTGTTTGGGGTTTGAAGGTGCCCAGACGAGGCCCAGCTCTGAAGCAATGCAAGCTGCTGTGGAGCCTTGGGCCTTCTTTTGGAAATTTTGGGGCTCTCTGACCCAACTGCAGTTTGTTAGGTAATTTTAGATTGCAAAGGGCCAGGCCATTCATATGCAAAAGCCTCTGTGCACAGCTAGGGTGGGGTTGTAAATTGGGTGGGCCAGGGTCTCAGGGAATCAACAGGGTGGAGTAAAGAGCAATGGCTGACCCTCAGCCATGCCCTAAGAGGCCCCTGGGTCTCAGTGCCCCTTGGCAATCACTGCAAGCACCTCTGAGAGAAAGCTGCCCTCGTGTTCCAGCCTGATGCCAGACAATCCACTTTCTCCCCATATGAGTCTGGGTCCCCAGAGTCTCGCCCTGAACTGGAGTTCATAGCAGTTGGGAGCTTGTGTCTCCCTCCTGATTGAAAAAGACAACTGCGTACTCAGTTGCCAGCCTTTTCTAGATCAGATGGAATTAATTGACATCTTCAGAAGATTTCAACCCAAAGACACAGAATATACATTCTTCTCAAGTGCACATGGGTCATTTTCAAAGACAGACCATATATTGGGTCACAGGCAAAGTCTCTTCAAATTCAAGAAGAAAGAAATCATATCAAGCATCTTCTCAGATCACAATGGCATAAAACTGGAAATCAACTACAATAAAAACAATCCAAAAAAATCAAACATATGGGGACTAAATAGCATGCTATTAAACAATGACTGGGTTATCAGAGAGATCAAAGAAGAAATAAAAAGCATCATGGCAATGAACAACAATGAAAACACAACAATCCAAAATCTATGGGACACAATGAAAGCAGTCCTGAGAGGGAAGTTCATAGCTCTACAAGCCTACTGCAAAAACCAAGAAACAATGGTAATAAATCACCTAACCCTACAACTCAGAGAGTTAGAAAGAGAGCAACAAGAAAAGCCCAGCATGAGCAGAAGGAAGGAAATAATAAAGATCAGAGCAGACATAAATGAAATAGAGACCAAAAAAACAATACATAAGATCAATAAAACTAAGAGCTGGTTCTTTGAAAGGATAAACAAGATTGATAATCCTCTAGCCAGGATCACCAAGAAGCAAATAGAGAGGACTCAAACAAAATAAAAAACAAAAGAGGTGAAATAACAACCGATCCCACAGAAATACAAACGACTATGAAAAAATAATATGAACAACTCTATTCCAACAAAATGGACAACCTAGATGAAATGGACATATTCTTAGAAAAATACAAGCTCCTAAAAGTCAACCAAGAAGAATAAAAAAACCTGAAAAGGCTGATAACTACTGAAGAAATTGAAACAGCGATCAAAAAACTTCCAGCAAACAAAAGCCCTGGTATGGATGGCTTTACAGGAGAGTTCTACCATCATTCAAAGAGGAACTAAAACCTATCTTCCTCAGACTATTCCAAAAAATTCAAGAGGAAGGAACACTTCCAAGCTCTTTCTTTGAAGCCAGCATTACCCTAATACCAAAACCAGATAAAGACAACACAATGAAAGAGAATTACAGGCCAATATCCCTCAAGAACATGGAGGCCAAAATCCTCAAGAAAATTCTAGCAAATCGGATTCAGCAATACGTTAGAAAGATCATACACCATGACCATGTAAGATTTATACCTGGGATGCAAGGATGGTACAATATCCCCAAATCAATAAACGTGATACATCACATAAACAAACTGAGAGACAAAAATCACACAATCATATCAATTGATGCAGAAAAAGCATTTGACAAAATCCAACATCCTTTCTTGATAAAAACTCTCAGCAAAGTGGGAATAGAGGGATCATACCTTAGCATAATAAAAGCCATATATGACAAGCCTACAGAATGGGCAAAAATTAAACTCATTTCCCCTAAGAACAGGAACAAGACAAGGATGCCCACTTTCACCACTCCTGTTCGACATAGTATTGGAAATACTAGCCATAGCAATCAGACAAGAAGAAGAAATAAAAGGCATCCAAATTGGAAAAGAAGAAGTAAAACTGTCCTTATTTGCAGATGACATGATATTGTACATAGAAAACCCCAAAGATTCCATCAAAAAACTTCTAGACCTAATAAATGAATTTGGCAATGTAGCAGGATACAAAATTAACACCCAGAAATCTATGGCTTTTTTTATACACCAATAATGAACTCACAGAAAGAGAAATTAAAAAAAAATCCCATTTACCATTGCACCAAAACAATTAAGATGCTTAGGAATAAAGTTAACCAAGGATGTAAAAGACCTGTACTCGGAAAACTACAGGACATTGAAAAAAGAGATAGAGGAAGATATAAACAAATGGAAGAACATACCATGTTTATGGATTGGTAGAATCAACATCATTAAAATGTCCTTACTACCGAAAGCAAGCTATAGATTCAATGCAATACCTATTAAAATACCAATGGCATATTTCAAAGATCTAGAACAAACTCTCCAAAAATTCATGTGGAACAAAAAAGACCCCGAATAGCCACAGCTATTCTGAGAAAGAAGAGCAAAGTAGGAGGGATCACAATACCAGACATCAAACTATGTTACCAAGCCATGATTCTCAAAACTGCCTGGTAGTGGCACAAGAACAGATATATGGACCAATGGAACAGAATAGAGGACCCAGAAATGGACCTAAGCCATTATATTCAATTAATTTGACAAAGGAGGCAAGAACATACAATGGAGTCAAAACAGCCTATATAATAAATGGTGCTGGGAAATTTGGTCAGACACATGCAAAAAAAAAAAAAAAATGAAACTAGATCAGCAACTTGCACCATACACAAAAATAAACTCAAAATGGCTAAAGAACATGAACGTAAGATGGGAAACCATAAAAATCCTACAAGACTACACAGGCTGCAAAATTGCAGACATATGTTGTAACAATATCTTTACAGACACCCATCCTAGGGCAAGAGAGACTAAGGACAAAATAAACAAGTGGGAATACATCAAAATAAAAAGCTTCTGCACAGCAAGAGAAATCATCAACAAAACAACACGAAAGCTCACTGCATGGGAGAACATATTTGCCAATGTTATCTCCCATAAGGGTTTAATCTCCAAACTTTACAGGGAACTCATACAACTTAACAAAAGAAAGATAAACAACCCAATCAAAAAATGGGCAAAAGATCTAAATATACACTTTTTGAAAGAGTACATTCAGAAAGCTAAGAGACACATGAAAACATGCTCAAAGTCACTAATCAGCTGAGAGATGTAAATCAAAACAACAATGAGGTACCACCTCACACCTGTCAGAATGGCTATCATCAACAAATCAACAAAGACAAGTGCTGGAGAGGATTCGGAGAAAAAGGAACCCTCCCCACTGTTGGTAGGAATGCAGACTGGTACAACCATAGTGGAAAACAGTATGACGTTTCCTCAAAAATTAAAAAAATAGAACTTCCATTTGATCTAGTAATCCCACTTCTAGGAATATATACCAAGAAACTAGAAACACCAATCAGAAAGGATATATGCACCCCTATGTTCATAGCAGCACAATTTACAAGAGCTAAGATTTGAAAACAGCCTAAATGCCCATCAGCAGATGAGTGGATTAAAAAACTGTGGTACATCTTTACAATGGAATACTATGCTGCTATAAAAAAGAAGGAGTTCTTGCCATTTGCTGCAGCATGGATGGAACTGGAGAGCATTATGCTAAGTGAAATAAGCCAGGCAGTGAAAGAAAAATACCACATGATCTCACTCATTTATGGATAATAAAGAACATTTGAACCTGATGAACAAAAAGATAGATACAGAGGCAGGGAAGCATCGAACAGACTGTCAAATTACAGCGGGAAGGCTGGGGAGTGTTGGGGGTGGGGTAAGAGATCAACCGAAGTAATTGTATGCATGCATATAAGCATAAGCAATGGACACAAGGCACTGGGGGGGATGAGGTGAGGGCATGTGCCAGGGGGTAGGGGAGGCCAGGGGAAGGTCAATGGGAAAAAAAGGAGACATGTACTACTATTTGTAATACTTTAAACAATAATAAATAAATAAATAAATACTTTGAAAAATAATAAATACATAAGTAAATAAATAAAAGTAAAACAATAATGAGGTATCACCTCACACCTTTTAGAATGGTTATAATCAACAAATTAACAAAAAACAAGTGCTGGGGAAGATGTGGAGAAAAGGGAACCCTAGTACACTGCTGGTGGGAATGTGGCCTGGTGCAGAAAACTGAATGGAGTTTTCAAAATAAATTAAACATGGAACTGCTATTTGATCCAATGATCCCACTTCTAGGAATCCTATATAATAAAAGCCTAATATGCTAAGTGTCTGGTCGTCCGGTCATCCATTCAACCAATCAAAGCATATATAGTAATGATATGCTAAGGCTGCTCAACCGCTCGCTCTGATGTGCACTGACCACTAAGGGCCAGACAGTCAACCAGTTGACCAGTCGTTATGATGTGCACTGACCACCAGGGGGCAGATGGTTCAACTGGTAGGTTAGCTTGCTATTGGGGTCCGACCAATCGGGACTGAGTGAGATGGGCTGGACATGCCCTGGAGCCCTTCTGCGGTTCCTCCTGGCTGGCCAACCTCCCGCATCCCCCCCAGCTCTGATCATGCACCAGTGGGGTCCCTCGGCCTGGCCTGCACCCTCTTGCAATCTGGGCTGAGGGACCCCCCCACCTCGAGTGTACGAACTTTGTGCACCGAGCCTCTAGTATATCATAAGAAACTCGAAATACCAATCAGAAAGAATGTATGCACCCCCATGTTCATAGCAGCACAATTTACAATAACTAAGATCTGAAAAAACAGCCGAAGAACCCATCAGTGGAAGAGTGGATTAAAAAGTTGTGGTACATTTTCACCACAGAATGCTATGCAGCTGTGGCTCAGTGGTTGATCATCAACCTGTGAACCAGGAGGTCATGGTTTGATTCCTGGTCAGGGCAAATGCCCAGTGTGGGGAGTGCAGGAGGCAGTCAATCAGTGATTCTCATCACTGATGTTTCTATCTCTGTCTTCCTTTCTCTTCCTCTCTGAAATAAATAAAAATATATTAGAAAAAGAAAAAGAAGAATCTTTTACCCTTTGAGACTCCAGGGAGGGACCTGGAGAGTATTATGCTAAGAGAAACAAGCCAATCAGAGAAAGACAAGTATCACATGATTTCATTCATATGTGGAATCTAATGAACAAAATAAACTGATGAACAAAATAGATCCAGAGACATAGAAATATTGAAGACTGAGAAATCTCAGAGGAAGGCGGGAGTGGGTGGTTGGTGGGGAGAGATTAACTGTGGAATTTATATGCATAGCCTATGGACACAGACATTAGTGTGTTGAAGACATGGTAAGGGGTGTGCAGGGAGGAAGGGGTCAATAGGGAAAAGGGGGGGCACCTGTAATATTTTCAATGATAAATATAAATTTAAAAAATAAGAGAAGAGAGAAGAAAAAACTGCATGTATGCTGTCTTCTCTAATTCCATAATTACCTTTTACTGTTGCTTTTTTTTCTCTCTCTCTTGTGAATTTGAATTATTGTCTGGAGTCGCCTGAATCTGTTAATTCTTTTTTCGTGTTTTTTTTTTACTCGTTTATTCTCCTCTGCCAACTTAGAGTTCCCTTTCTGTGGAATCAGTTTTTGGCTTTCTTCACTATCCTTAAGCAAAACCTTCCTTTCCCATGGCTTCAGTCTCCACATAGTTGACAAAGACTAAATGTATGTGTTAATCTGCAGTCCCAATTTCTCTTTTGACCCCTGTCTTCATTGACTCATTATACATTTCCCCTTATATATCCTTCTCAATATGGCACCTGAAACTCAAATGTCCATTTCATTGCCTTTTCTAGTTTTTTAAAAATCATTTCTATAAATAGCATCCTTCCTTCACCCTCTTGCCCATTATATCTATCTAATACTAACTCATTCACTGTTTCCATTCCTTGCTTCCCCCATAGCCAGTCATCACTGTCTTTTGCAACACCTCTTGTCTCCCCAAATTCCTGTCCATCCTTTTTTTAAACCGGTGACTTCTCATTAATCTTTATTTTTTCCAAATTTATTGAGATAGAATTGACATAGAACACTGTGAAAGTTTAAGGTGAGCTGTGTGATGTTTTGATACACCTATATATTGTGAAATGCCCACCTCAATGTTAGTTAACACTTTCATCACTTCACATAGTTATCTTTTTCTCTTTTTGTTTGTGATGAAAACATTTAAGATGGACTTTCTTAGCAACTTTCAAGTATACAGTACAATATTATTAACTACAATTACCATGCTGTACATTAGGTCCCAAGAATTTATTCATCTTGTAACTGAAAATTTGTATCCTTTGACCAACATCTCCCCATTCCCCTTCTTCCCCACGCTCACACCCTCAGCTCCTGGTAACCACCAATCTACTTTCTGTTTCTATGGAGTTTGGCTTTTAAAAATTCCACATATAAGTGAGATCATGCAGTATTTGTCTTTCTCTATCTAACTTATTTCACTTAGCACAATGCCCTCAAGTTCCATTCATATTGTCAAATGGCATCATTTTTTTATGTGGCTATACTCCATTGTATCTGTACCATATTTATTTTACCCATTCTTCCATTAATAGACACTTAGGCTATTTCTATGTCTTGGAATTGTGAATAATGCTGCATTAACATAAGAGTGCAGATATCTTCTTGAGATACTGATTTTATTTCCTTTGCATATATACCCCAAGGTGGGATTACTGGATCATATGGTACTTCTATTTTCATTTTTTTGAAAAGCCCCATACTTTATCCCATAGAAGCTATACCAATTTACATTCCCACCAACAGTGCACAAGGGTTCCCTTTTTTTCTGAATCCTCATCAACACTTACCTTTTGTCTTTTTTATAATAGCCAACCTAACAGGTATGAGGTTTTCAGTTGTTTCTTTGATGATTAGTAATTTTGAGCACTGTGTTGTTGTCCTTTGTCCATTTTTTAAATTGTATTTTTTTCCTATTTTGCTATTGAGTTGTATGAGTTCCTTATATATGTTGGATATGAATCCTTGTGGATTATGTGGTTTGTAAATTTTTTTCCCATTTCATAGGTCGCCTATGAAATTTCTTATTGTTTCTTTTACTGTGTAGAACTATTAATTTTTAAATACCAGATTTTCCATCTTTCCTGTACTTTTATAGCTATTTGTGTAATCTTGTAATAAAGTGGACTTCAACTGGGAACATTTGGCAATGTTGGGAAATTTTGATTGTCACAACTGGGGAAGTAGAGCTACTGGCACCTAGTGGGATGATACCAGGATGCTACTAAACATTCTATAATGCATGGGACCTCCCCTACAACAAAGAAGTATTCAGACCCAAATATCAATACTGCCAAGATTTAGAAGCCCTGTTTATTACAAAAAGGGAGAAAGTCAGTTTATGTAGCATCTAAAGCTAATACAAGTTTGGGGTCTCTTTTTAAAAAAGAGGTGTAAAATCACAGATAAATGGTGTTGGGATAATTGGACAGATACATGTAAAAAAAATGAAACTAGGCCACCAACTTACACCATACACAAGAATAAACTCAAAATGGATAAGATATTTAAATGTAAGTCATGAAACCATAAAAATTATTGAAGAAAACATTGGCAGCAAAATATCAGACATCTCACACAGCAAAATTTCCACTGATACAATGCCTGGTGCAAAAGAAAAAAAATAAACAAATGGGACTATATCAAAATAAAAAGCTTCTGCACAGCAAAAGAAAACGTCATCAAAATGAAAAAAGAACCCACTGTATAGGAGAACATATTTTCCAATGATACATGTGATAAGGGATTAATCTTCAAAATATATAAAGTACTCATACAACTCAACAAAAGGAAAACAAACAGCCCAATAAAAGATGAGCAGAAGACCTAAATAGACACTTCTCCAAAATGGACATATAAATGTCCAAGGGACATATGGAAAAATGCTCAAATTCACTAAGCATTTAATTTGCATAATCAGAAAGTCACTAAGCATTTAATCTGCATCATCAGAAAGATACGAATTAAAATGACAATGAGGTACCACCTGTCAGAATGGCTGCCATCAATAAATCAATAAACAACATGTGCTGGTGAGGATGTGGAGAAAAAGGAACCCTAATACACTGCTGGTGGAAATGCAGAGTGATGCACCACTATGGAAAACAGTATGGAGTCTGCTCAAAAAATTAAAAATGGAAATGCTATTTGACCCAGTGATCCCACTTCTAAGAAATATCCTCAGAAACCTGAAACACCAATCAGAAAAAATGTATGCACCATAAATTCATAGCAGCACAATTTACAATAGCTAAGGTCTGGAAACAGCCCAATTCGTCTTCAGGAGATGAGTGGATAAAAAAGCTGTGGTACATTTACATCATGGACTACTATGCAGCAGTTAAAGAAGAAGGACCTCTTATCCTTTGAGACAGCATGGAGGGACCTGGAGCGTATTATGCTAAACAAAATAAGCCATTCAGAGAATGACAAGTATCACATAATCTCATATGTGAAATCTAATGAAAAAAAAAACTGATGAACAAAATAGATCCAGAGACATAGAAGCATGGAACAGAAGGTCAAATCTCAGAGGGAAGGCCGGAGGTGGGTGGGTGGGTGGGAAAAGATCAACCAAAGAACTTGTATGCATATTAGTTCATACGCATAACCCAAGGACACAGACAATAGTGTGGTGAAAGCCTGGGCTTGGGTGCAGAGGTGGGTTAGTTGGGGACAATGGGGAAAAAAGGGGGACATATACTAGTATAATACTTTCAACAATAAAAAAGAAAAAAAGAAAAAAAATCACAAATAAAAAATTAGGTAGAAATACTTATATTTCTCTAGTCAGGAAACAACAAATTATTGGAGTTTAAAGAGTCAGGTCTTGGCCTACCTGGTTTGGCTCAGTGGATAGAGCATTGCCCTAGGGACTACAGGGTCCCAGATTTGATTCCAGTCAAGGGCACATGCCCGGGGGAGGAGGGGGGGCAAGAGGCAGCCGATCAATGATTCTCTCTCATAATTGATGTTTCTATCTTTCCCTCTCCCTTTCTCTCTGAAATCAATAAATATATATATACTAGAGGCCCAGTGCAAGGGGGGGGGGTGTCCCTCAGCCCAGCCTGCACCCTCTCCAATCAGGGACCCCTCCAGGGATGTCCAACTGCCCATTTAGGCCCAGTGGGATTGGGTCTTAACGGGCAGTCGGACATCCCTCTCACAATCCAGGACTGCTGGCTCCCAACTGTTTGCCTGCCTGCCTTCCTGATTGCCCCTAATCGCTTCTGCTTGCCAACCTAATCACCCCCTAACCACTCCCTGCCAGCCTGATTGATGCCTAACTGCTCCCCTGCCAGCCTGTTTGCCCCTAACTGCCCTCCCCTGCAGGCCTGGTCACCCCTAACTTCCCTCCTCTGCCGGCCGGGTCACCCCTAACTGCCCTCCCCAGCAGGCTTGATTGCCCCCAACTGCCCTTCCTTGCAGGCCTGGTCCCTCCCAACTGCCTTCCCCTGCTGGCCATCTTGTGGTGGCCATCTTGTGTCCACATGGGGGCAGGATCTTTGACCACATGGGGGCAGCCATCTTGTGTGTTGGAGTGATGGTCAATCTGCATATTACTCTTTTATTAGATAGGATAGAGGCCTGGTGCATGGGTGGGGGCTGGCTGGTTTGCCCTGAAGGGTGTCCCGGATCAGGGTGGGGTTCCCTTGGGGTGTGGGGCGGCCTGGGCAAAGGGCCTGTGGTGGTTTGTAGGCTGGCCACGCCCCCCAGTGGCCCAAGCAGAGGCCCTGGGATCTGGGATTTATTTATCTTCTACAATTGAAACTTTGTAGCCTTGAGTGGAGCCAAGCCTTCTGCTTGCTCTATGGCAGCAGCCATTTCTGTTGGGATTTATGTATCTTCTATAATTGAAACTTTGTAGCCTTAAGCAGAGGCCAAAGCAGGCCAGGGCTGCAGAAGCTTGGCTTCCTCCATCGCTGTGGGCAACCCTAGCCTCCTGCTCTCTCCAGCTCTGTGGCTCCCGCCATTTCTGTTGGGATTTATTTATCTTCTATAATTGAAACTTTGTAGCATTGAGTGGAGGCCTGGGCTGGCAAGGGCAAGTGGAAAGCTTGGCTTCCTCCATTGCCAGGAAAACCCAAGCCTCTCTCCTGCTCTCTGTGGTTGCAGGCATCTTGGTTGGGTTTATTTGCATATTCCCTCCTGATTGGCTGGTGGGCATGGCTGGTGGGCATGGCTTGTGGGTGTAGTGGAGGTATGGTCAATTTGCATATTACTCTTTTATTAGATAGGAGATATATATATTTTAAAAAGGAGTCAGGTCTCTTTCTCAGAGATATTTTAGGCACATTTCCAGAAATGCCTCCTGCTTGTAATCTGACTCCCTGTACCTACCCAGACCTTTCCAGGAACTCTGAAGCTGGTGCAAGCAAGGAGTTCCAATGCTTAAGCTTCATTAGCTTCATGATAAATCAGCTTTTGATGATACCGTGTTTTCCTGAAAATAAGACAGTGTCTTATATTAATTTTTGCCCCCAAAGACATGCTAGGTCTTATTTTCAGGGGATGTCTTATTTTTCCATGAAGAAGAATACGGTACACATTTATTGTTAAATGAAAATAAAGGAAATTGCCGAAACCGGTTTGGCTCAGTGGATAGAGCGTCGGCCTGCGGACTGAAGGGTCCCGGGTTCGATTCCGGTCAAGGGCATGTACCTTGGCTGCGGGCACATCCCCAGTGGGGGGTGTGCAGGAGGCAGCTGATCGATGTTTCTCTCTCATCGATGTTTCTAACTCTCTATCCCTCTCCCTTCCTCTCTGTAAAAATCAATAAACATATGTTTAAAAAAAAAAAAAGAAAATAAAGGAAATTTATTACCTGTATACAGTACAGTAGTACGGTAGTTGTTAACACAAACCAGACAAACTGTGAATCCTACAGTATCAAGAATTTACTCATTTATTCAATGACAATCATGTCATCATCTTCTGGAACATCATCATAACAATCCAATTCCTGAATTTCCTGGTGAATTTCTTGTGACTCCATTTCTTTCAGAATCAGTGGACCAAATCTCTCATGTTTAGCAATAGCACTGTCTTTAAATGAGTACTTCTTGTCAAGGTAGCCTGCTCGCAGTGCATTAGCAATGCAACTGTCAGTGATTTTTATCCCATGAATTCTTCACCCAAGTCACAACTTCTTGCAGTTTAGGTTTCACAAAGTTTTCACGCTGATTTCTCTCCATTCTATTTTCAATGTAGTCATTAATCTCCATGAGCAAATTGTCTTTGAATGGCTTGTTTATTGCAATATCAAGAGTCTGGAGATAGGCCGTCATTCCTGCGGGAATCATTATCTGATCTATTTTTCTTTCGTGAAGAAATGTCTTCATGTCTTTAGCGTGGTGAGTGCTGGCTGCATCCCAGACTAGCAGACTTCTTTGGCTCCCTCGCATAACAAGCGGCAGCATTAAATCGACCCACTTCCTTATAACTGCTTGTGTGGCCCAGGCTTTTTCAGTTTCAGGAATAAAAACGCCCCAAACACGTTCAATCTTTTCCTTCTTGCCCTTCGAAATGATTAAAGGTGGGATTTTAGTGCCATCCAGACGAATTGCCAAAATACAAGAAACATGTGCACTTTCGTAAGCAGTGGAGGGAATGTATGCTAAGGAGGCACCCCGCTGTTCAATTGTTGTTTGAGATGATTGGCCCATAAACACTGCAGTTTCATCCATAGCAATCATGTTGGAAAGATTGTATTTAGAGAAGTCAGCATCATCAATAAAGGACTTGAATGCAAGTGCTCGCTTAATAACTTGAGTATCTTCCAACCTAAACAATGTTGTAGATCTTCTTAAAGACAGTTCACTTCTCTGAAGGAAATTATCCAGCCAGTGTTGTGATGCTTTGAAGTCTTCGGGGGCTATGTCAAACTGTGGTGCCATTGCAAGGGCAAATTCTTGAATCTGAGCCCTATTCACAACCAAAGCCTTTGCTCTCCTGTCAACAACCCATTCACAGATCAGGTCTTCCAGCTCGGAAAATAATGGTTGCCGACCTGATCCACACTTGTGCTTTTTAGCATTTCCCTTGTCCACTTGTTCAATGAGGTTACCATACTCTGCTCGCCATTTTCGGACCAATCGGATACTCAACATCTTCTCTTTGCAGAAAGCAGTAAGATTTTGGCCCCAAGAGTCTTCCACGATTCCTTTCTTGTACTCCACGGAGTAGCTTTTTCTTTTTGCGCTCATTTCTAGGGGTAAAAAAAAAGGAATTGGGGTATCAAGGTGGGGGGAGGGGGATCACTCAAAATGACACCGGGGGGATCAGAGGGGGGAATCAAAATGGCACAGGAGAATCAGAGGGGGGATTACCATTTTAGTAACCCCTTTTTGATCCTCCTGTGTCATTTTGATTGCCCTCTCTGATCCTCCTGTGTCATTTTAAGTGATCCCCCTCCCCCCACCCCTGTGCCACTGAACACCTTCACCAGACATCCCCCCCACCCCTTTATCAGACATTTACCCCCTGGGGCCTGCCTGGGGACTGTCACTGGGCTTGCTGTGGCCTGGATCTGGGCTGGAGCAGGGTCTGCCACTGACTGAGAACCTTCAGTCATCATGAAGGCGGCTGCGAGCATCAGGTAGTGTCACCAGAGACAGACCTGCACTCACCACCTTTGCCGCGTCCCATCCGCTCTAATCCTCCTGTTCTTCTACACGCATCTGCGAAAGTCTCCTCCTCTCTCCCGCCCCATGCTCACCGCTCACTTCGACCTCCACTCCGCCTCCACACAGCAGTGACGTTAGGACTCCGCGTAACGTCACTGGTTGCCAGATGCCAGTTGGGGCGGCCCTAGTGACCATTTTACGGTAAATTAATTTTCATTCTGAGACAGAGCCTGGGGGCCTTATTTTCGGGGGATGCCTTATATTTCACTCAGAAGGAAACCTGTAGGTAGGTCTTATTTTCAGAGGATGTCTTATTTTCGGGGAAACACGGTAGCACTTATCATATTTGCTTGTAATTGTCTGTAGCAGGAAGGAAAAGATGAAAAGTCAAACTCAATTTTCTTCCTCCTTCTAGAGAGTGTACGTGTGTATGTGCATGTGTGTATTTGTGAATTTGTTAGTATGTGTGTGTGTGTGCATGTGTGAGTATACCAGTATTATGAATGTGTGTGAGAATGTGTATGTGTGTGCATGTGTAACTGTTATATAAGTGTGGACGAATGAATGTGTGTGTGTGCTTGAGTGTGTGCAGACATATGTGTCATGAGTCCAAGTGTGAATAAAATAAATCTCTACTGTATCCTTCTGCTTAGAGAAGTTATTACGGGAAGGCTGCTGCCCAAGAACTTGATCCTATTAAAACATTATCATTTGTGCTGACCAAACCAGGAATACTCTCCTGGGTGACTCTTGGTTAGCAATCAACTGAATAGGCTTTCAGATTTATGAGGGAGAATCTGGAGAAAGACATGGGCAGGGAAAGGATTCTCTGTAATAAAGTAGGAGAGAATCAAGTTTTTCAGACAGAGACAGAGGGGAAGCCAGGCAGAGATACTATGAGGAGTGACACAGGCACAGAGGTATCCAGAGTGGGCACAGGATGCAGACCAGGGCTGGCTCAAAGTGATGGAGGGAGAGAATTCAACAAGTGCTGAAACTTAGAGCCAAAGATGAAAGCAGGCAAAACAGAAGCTTTAAGGAGAGAGGGAACCAAGCTGGGAAAGGCCATTTTTCTTTAACTATTAAAAAGAAATGTGACTTCCCAATACTGATGACATCATGGACACTTAGGTTGTCTGGCTTTGTTCATGCCTCTCTCCCCACGTGGGAAGTGAGCTCTTTGGATCACTTGAGACATGGACACCTTACACAATATGGGGCTTGGGTACTGAATGAATCAGTGAGTGAGAAATGAGAAAGGATGGGAGAGAATGAAGATAGACGAAAGGGACAGGGAGTGCTAGAGCAGGGCAAAAAGGTTTGAGTGAGCCAGGAAGGAACTTATGTTAAAAAGAAACACACACAAAAAAAACCAACAAGATGAGATTCAGCTGGACTTTCATTTTCAGCAACCATCGCTCCCTAAGAGGAGAGGGGGAGTTTTAGTCACGGGCCCCTAAGATGTGAGCACTGTAGGTCCAACGGGCTAGGGCAGTGGTCGGCAAACTGCGGCTCTGTTGACTAATGAGTTTGCTGACCACTGACCTAGACTCTCGATTCCAATAATTACAGGCTGTTGTTGTTCCTTGTGATTAAGCCCCTATCCGATAGGAACAACAACAGCCTGTAATTATTGGAATTGAGAATCTAGGACCCGCTAGGGTGTGCAGACAAGGGGCCATCCCTCTGTCTGGGGACTATATTGTCAGGGTATTGTTTATTTTTACTGACACTTTATCTTATTATAAGAAGTGTTGTGTGAGTGACTTTGCTGTGTTTGGATAACACTAAGCAAAGCAATGATTTAAGGGCAACTATTTTGTGTAGCCTAACGCCCAGCCCTGGGCTAGGAAGATAATATTGCTGTATTTTCTGGGATATTACCTCTTCGTTTGGCCATAGTTAAATGAAGTTATGTTTGCTTAAACCAAATGTGCTTCTTTGAGTTGTCTTCCTTTTAGGAAAAAAAAAATGGACACAATGACATAAATCCACTGAACACTATGGAGATTAGATTGATTGGGCCACATAGATTATGCCCTGGGGCCATGGTCGGCAAACTGCGGCTTGCAAGCCACATGCGGCTCTTTGGCCCCTTGAGTGTGGCTCTTCCACAAAATACCACGGCCTGGCCGAGTCTATTTTGAAGAAGTGGCGTTAGAAGAAGTTTAAGTTTAAAAAATTTGGCTCTCAAAAGAAATTTCAATCGTTGTACTGTTGATATTTGGCTCTGTTGACTAATGAGTTTGCTGACCACTGCCCTGGGGATGGAGAAATTGGAGGGTAAAGTGAAAGCAAACAGTCACGTTGGTGCAGTGCAACACCTTGAAGTGGATGTCAATTTGTTTCACACATATTGGTGTGCCCCATCCTGAGACTCATCTGTGTTTATTTGTTTAGCAATGGAAAATGTCCCCAGCAGAATTGTTTGCCTGGAGAGAATCACAATAATTGAGCCAACCTGGCAGGCAGGAAATAGGTCTCAAACAGTAGGCTAATTTAAAAAAAAGGGCTATTTTAAAACTGGCTCTGCAATGTTCCATCTGAAAAAAGGAACCAATTTTTAGGACTTTATCTGTCGTCTCACTCCTGTTTCTCCAGTGTCATGGAGTAGGCATCATACATACTACTTCCATACATTGGTTGGTTTCCAAGTCTTTGTGTGAGCAGTACTTCAAGCTATGTATGCATCTTATCATTTCTTTGGGAGAGATTCTTATGAATGACTTTACTAGTTTAGAGCAGTACCTATTTTTAAATAAAATATATATATTTTTATTGTTGGCAGTTTTACAGATGTCTCCCATTTTCCCCCTTTTACCCCCATCTGCCCAGTCCCTCCCCCTCACCCTCATTTCTCCACCACCCTATTGTCCATGGTTTATCTCTTTTTATCCTCCCACCCTCACATCGAGCTATGTCAGTCTGTTCCATGCATCCCTTCTTCAGTTCTTATTTTGTTGGTCAATTCATTTTGTTCATTAGATTCCACAAATAAGTGAGATCTTGTGATATTTGTCTTTTGCAGATTGGCTTATTTCACTTATCATAATAGTCTCCAGGTCTATCCATGCTGTCCCAAAGGGTAAGAGATCCTCTTTGTTATAGCTGCATAGTATTCCATAGTGTAAATGTCCCACAGCTTTTTTATCCATTCATCTACTGATGGGCATTTGGACTGTTTCCAAATCTTAGCTATCCTATATAATAAAAGAGTAATATGCAAATTGACCATCACTCCAACACACAAGATGGCTGCCCCCATGTGGACACAAGATGGCCATCACAAGATGGTCAGCAGGGGAGGGCAGTGGGAGGGACCAGGCCGCCAGAGGAGGGAAGTTGGGGGCGATGGGGCCTGCAGGGAAGGGCAGTTGGGGGGAACCAGACCTGCAGGGAGGGCAGTTGGGAGGGACCAGGCCTGCAGGGGAGGGCAGATAGGAGTGACCAGGCCTCCCAGGGAGGGTAGTTAGGGGTGACTAGGCCTGCAGGGGAGGGCAGTTAGGGGCAAACAGGCTGGCAGTGGAGCAGTTAGGCATCAATCAGGCTGGCAGGGGAGTGGTTAGGGGGTGATAAGGCTGGCAGGCAGAAGCGGTTAGGGGAAATCAGGAAGGCAGGCAGGCGAGCAGTTGGGAGCCAGCAGTCCTGGATTGTGAGAGGGATGTCCGACTGCCCGTTTAGACCCTAAATGGGCAGTTGGACATCCCTGGAGGGGTCCCAGATTGGAGAGGGTGCAGGCTGGGCTGAGGGACACCCCTCCCTCCCGCCCCCCCCCCACCCCCCGTGCACAAATTTCATGCACCCGGCCTCTAGTTGTAAATAATTCTTCTATGAGCATAGTGGTGCATATATTTTTTCTGATTGGTGTTTCGGGTTTTTAGGATATATTCTGTTAAGTGGGATTGCTGGGTCAAATGGCAGTCCCATTTTTAAGTTTTTGAGGCAACTCTATACTGTTTTCTATAATGGCTGCATTCCCACCAGCAATGAACTAGTGTTACCTTTTTTCCACATCCTCACCAGCACTTGTTTGTTGATTTTTGATAACAACCATTTTGACAGGTCTGAGGTGATATCTCATTGTGGTTTTAGTCTCTTGACCATTTGTATGTCCTCTTTGGAGAAGTTTCTATTCAGGTCCTCTGCCCACCTTTAAATTGGATTATTTGTCTTACTTTTATTGAGTTGTATGAGTACTTTATATATTTTGGAGATTAACCATTTATCAGGTCTATCATTGGCAAATATAATCTCCCATACAGTGGGTTCCCTTTTAATTTTGATGGTGGTTTCTTTTGCATGCAGAAACTTTTAATTTTGATGTAGTCTCATTTGTTTATTTTTCCTTTGTTTCTCTTGCTTTAGGAGATGAATCAGCAAAAATTCTGTTTTGTAAGATGTTTGAGATTTTGCTGCCTATGTTTTCTTCCAGGATTTTTATGGCTTACATTTAAGTATTTGATCTATTTTGAAGTTATTCTTGTGTATGGTGTAAGTTGGTGGTCTACTTTCATCTTTTTGCATATGTCTGTCCAGTTTTCCCAGCACATTTGTTGAAGAGACTATCTTGACTCCATTGTATGTTCTTGCCTCCTTTGTCAAATATTAATTGACTGTAATGGTGTGGGTCAATTTCTGGGGTCTCTCTTCTGTTCCATTGGTCTGTATGTCTGTTCTTGTGTCAGTACTAAACTATTTTGATTATAATGGCTTTGTAGTATAGTTTGATATTTGGTATTATGAGCCACCCTACTTCATTCTTCTTTCTAAAGATTGATGCAGCTATTCAGGGTCTTTTATGTCCCATATAAATTTTTGGAGTATTTGTTTTAGCTCTGTGAAGTATGTCATTAGGTTTTTAATAGGGATTGCATTGAATCTATAGATTTCTTTGGGTACTATGGACATTTTAATGATGTTAATTCTTCCAATCCATGAACATGGTATATGCTTCCATTTGTTTGTAACTTCCTCTATTTCTTTTTTCAGTATTCCATAGCTTTCCAAGTATAAGCCTTTTACCTCCTTGATTAAGTTTATTCCTAGGTATCTTATTTTTTTTGTTTTGTTTGCAATGGTAAATGAGATTTTGTTTTGTTTTGTTTTGATTTTACTTTCTCTTTCTGAGCATTCATTATTGGTGTATAAAAATGTCATCTACTTCTGGATGTTGATTTTTTATCCTGCTACATTGCCAAATTCATTTATTAAGCCTAGTAGTTTCCTGGTACAGTCTTTATTGTTTTTGATGTACAATATCATGTCATCAGCAAATAATGATAGTTTTACTTCCTCCTTTCCAATTCGGATGCTTTTCATCTCTCCTTCTTGTCTGATCACTGTGGCTAGGACTTCCAGTACTATGTTGAACAAGAGTGGTGAAAGCTGACATCCTTGTTTTGTTTCTGGACAAGGAACAAGGGAAATGCTTTTAGTTTTTGCCCATTGAGTCTGATATTGGCTGTAGGTTTGTTGTATGTGGACGTCATTATGTTGAGGTATGATGCCTCTATTCCCACTGTGCTGAGAGTTTTTATCAAAAAACAATGCTGGGAGAAACCAAGATGGTGGCATAGGAAAACACCAAAACTGCTGCCTCGCACAGCAATTTAAAAACTACAACTAAAAGACAAAACGGACATCATCCAGAACCACAGGAAGGCTGGCTGAATGGAAATTCTACAACTAGAAGAAAAGAGAAAAGCACAGGAGCTGTGGAAGGCAGAGGTACAGAGGCGCGCATGGAGAGGGCTGACAACTGAGTACGTGGCTGTCTTTTTCAATCCATAGGGAGACACAAGCTCTTGACTGCTCTGAACTCCAGTTCCGGGTGAGACTCATATGGGGAGAAACTCGAGGGTGGCTTTCTCTCAGAGGTGCTTGCAGCGATTACCATGGGACACTGAGACCCAGGAGCCTCTTAGGGCAGGGCTGACGGGAAGCCATTGCTGATTGCTCCGCCCTGAACTCCGCCCCATCCAAGCTGAGCACAGAGGCTTTTGCATATGAATGGCCTTGTTCTTTTGAATTCTTAACTTACCTAACAAACTGCAGCTGAGTCAGTGAGACCCAGAACATCCAAAAGAAGGCGCAAGGCCCCACAGCAGCTTGCATTGCTTCACAGCTGGGCTTCATCTGGGCACCTCCAAAACCAAACAAAGAAAAGGAATCTGCAGATCTCTCTGTAGCTCCTGCTGGGTGGCCTCAGGCAGAGGCTAAATTAGCACCTCCTTGGATACCCAAGAGCCAGTGTGCCCAGGGGTCAGAGTGGGACCATCCAGATTACAACTCCTCAGATCCATAAGGAACACACTCAGGGGGCAGACTCAGTAAGCACCAAAGCCCCATGAAGCAAGTCTTGCCAAGGGTGTCTCCAGCACAGAAGTTCTCCCATCGTAGACACAGCTGATCCTCACAGCCAATTGGCCTGGATGTCAACTCCTCCCAGGGATACCAACAACAATCAAGGCTTAACTACAACAAGACTGTGCACACAGCCCACAAAGGGGTGCACCAAGAGTGTCCACCTCAGGTAATTAGAGAGGCTGAGCCACTGGGCCCTATAGGACACCTAGCACACAAAGCCACTCTATCAACACAGGGAAGCAGCCAAAATGTGGAGACAAAGAAACAGGTCACAAATGACAGAAATGGAGGAAAGCAAACTACGGGATATAGAGTTTAAAACCACGGTTATAAGGTTACTCAAGAATCTTCTAGAAACTGCTGATAAATTTAGTGAGACCCTTGAGGATATGAAAAAGGACCAACTAGAAATTAAGCATACACTGACTGAAATAAAAAATAATATACAGAGATCCAACAGCAGACTACAGGATCACAAGAATCAAGTCAAAGATTTGAAATACAAAGAAGCAAAAAACACCCAACTGGATAATCAAAAAGAAAAAAGAATCCAAAAATATGAAGATAGTGTAAGGAGCCTCTGGGACAACTTCAAGCATACCAACATCCGAATTAAGGGGGTGCCAGAAGAAGAGAGAGAGCAAGATACTGAAAACCTATTTGAAGAAATAATGACAGAAAACTTCCCCTACCTGGTGAAAAAAATAGACTTACAAGTCCAGGAAGCACACAGAACCCCAAACAAAAGGAATCCAAAGAGGACCACACCAAGACACATCATAATTAAAATGCCAAGAGCAAAAGACAAAGAGAGAATCTTAAAAGCAGCAAGAGAAAAACAGTTAGTTACCTACAAGGGAGCACCCATACGATTGTCAGCTGATTTCTCAACAGAAACTATGCAGGCCAGAAGGGAATGGCAAGAAATATTCAAAGTGATGAATAGCAAGAACCTACAACCAAGATTACTCTACCCAGCAAAGCTATCATTCAGAATTGAAGGGCAGATAAAGTTCTTCACAGATAAGAAAAGGCTAAAGGAGTTCATCACTCCCAAACCAGTATTATATGAAATGCTGAAAGGTATTCTTTAAGAAGAGGAAGAAGAAGAAAAAGGTAAAGATAAAAATTATGAACAACAAATTAACAAGTGAATCTAAAAATCAAGGGAATAAAAAATCTGGTGAACAGAATAAACTGGTGAATATAATAGAATCAGGAGCATAGAAAGGGAGTGGACTGACAATTCTTGGGGGGGAAAGGGGTGTGAGGGGTGCAGGAAGAGACTGGACAAAAATCGTACAACTATGGATGAGGACAGTGGGGAGCAGGGGGGTGGGGTAAGGGCAGAGGGTGGGGTGGGAACCAGGTGGAGGGGAGCTATGGGGGGAAAAAAGAGGAACAATTGTAATGATCTGAACAATAAAGATTTATTAAAAAAAACAATGCTGGATTTTATTGAATGCTTTTTCTGTATCTATTGATGTGATCATGTGATTTTTCATTTTGCTTATGTGATATATAGCATTTATTGATTTGCAAATATTGTATCAGCCTTGCATCCCCAGAATAAATCCCACTTGATCATGGTGTATGATCTTTTTAATATATTGCTGGATCTGATTTGCTAATATTTGTTGAGGATTTTAGCATCTATGTTCATCAGAATAATGGCATGTAATTTTCTTTCTTTGTAGTGTCTTTATCTGTTTTTGGAATAAGGATAATGCTGGCCTCATAAAAAGAACTTGGAAATGTTCTTTCTTCTTTAATTTTTTGAAATAGTTTGAAGAGGGTAGGTGTTAGTTCTTCTTTGAATGTTGGGTAAAATTGTCCTGTAAATCCATCTGGTCCAGTACTTTTGTTTGCTAGGAGTTTTTAAATTACTGCTTCAATTTCATCAGTTGTTACTGGCCTATTCAGGCTTTCTGATTCTTCCTGATTGAGTTTTGGAAGAGTGTATGTTTCTAGGAATTTGTCCATTATGCCCATGTTGTCTAGTTTGTTGGCATATAGTTGTTCATAGTATTTGCTTACAGTCCTTTGTATTTCTGTGGTGTCTGTTGTTATATTGCATCTTCCATTTTTTATTTTATTTATTTCTCTGTTTCTTGATGAGTCTCGTTAAGTGCTCATCAATCTTCTTTATCCTTTCAAAGAATCAGCTTTTGGATTAATTAGAGCAGTATTTCTTAAGGCACATATGAATCATCTGGGGGGAGGGTCTTATAAAATGTAGAATCTGATTCTTCTAATCCGGTGAAGGGCTGAGAGTCTGCATTTTTTAAAAAAAATATATTTTATTGATATTTCACAGAGAGGAAGGGAGAGGGATAGAGAGCTAGAAACATCGATGAGAGAGAAACATCGATCAGCTGCCTCCTGCACACCTCCCACTGAGGATGTGCCCGCAACCAAGGTACATGCCCTTGACCGGAATTGAACCCGGGACCTTTCAGTCCACAGGCCAACGCTCTATCCACTGAGCCAAACCGGTTTTGGCGAGAGTCTGCATTTTTAATGGGCATCATACTGATGCTGCTGGTCCACACTTAAAGACTTGAGGCCTCAATAAGCAAGCAGGCAAGCTCAGCCAGTGTAGCAGCTCACCTCTGAGAGGCAGGTTTGAGTGCCCAGCCCCTGTGTATTAGCAGAAAAAAGAAAGCTGACCCCTGGTGTCCAGACCCAGTCCCTAGACTGTCCACAGTGAATTTCTGCTCCTGCCTCATAAAATGTCAGAAAGGATTAAAAAAACTTCAGTGGTGATTTTTGTGATATATTTGGAGTCAAATAGGTGCCCTGGGAGTCCAGAGAAATTATCAATGAGCGATAGATGGGATGCTGACAACTTGCTAATTCTTATTAGCATCCCTCAGGCCACATGCAGGAAGCAGATCATTAGAGCAGTCAGCTCAGAGTCTGCCTTCTTTGGGGACAGTCATACTCAGTAACAACTGTCATCTGCCCAACCTCTCCTGGGGCTGAAAGCAAACTGCTCCCTCCCTCCTGCCTCACTGTGGGGCTCTTGGGTCTTCCTCTTGCCTCACCTGTGGGGTTTTGAGAGATGTTAGCCTCAACTCAGCCCTCGGTCAGAAAGAACCTTTTTTTTCTCAGAAGAAACGTGACCCTTGATGCCTGTTTTTCCTTTTGTCCAAGTTTACTCCTTCTTATGTTTAGTTTTAGGACCTGTTCTCACAGCAACACCTCGGGGGCCCAGCCAGAGAAAGGGCAATGGGTAGTGTGTGTCCCCAAGAATTTCTGCTCCAGGCAGTTTACAAATGGAGTCTGAGCTGGGCTGGGGATGTGGTTGACCTCCAGCAGTATTTGAAAAGTGGCTATGGTTTTATCTGGTCTTACTAATGGTTTCATTTAGAGAGATTTTCTCCTGAATTGATTTTGTGAAATGAAATCTAATCACTGAATAAAGAAATGTTCACCAGAAGCCTCACAGCATGCTGGGGAGAGATGCCATTCCTCCCATGAAGGCCTTTCTCTGCTCAGAGCTAAATGCCTTTAAAATACTGAAAACATATTTCCAATACTGCAGTTATTCTCAGGCAGTCTGTGTGTGTCCTGTGTTGCTGCTGCTTCTATCACATGAGAGGAAGTTTTTCTTCGGCAGGCAGTTCCAGAGAACTGACCAATGCAGGATACCATCTGGGCCCCACAAGAGTGCAGGAAAGGTCTGGAAAACACAGGCTCTGCTTTCACTCAGCTGCATAGAACCCAGCTGGGGAAACAAACCAGAGGCACACAAAATGTCCTGGGAGCCAAGTACAGATGTACATTAACAAGAAGAAACAAATGCAGCCTCGCCAGGTACATACAGAAGTCTAGTTTCCCCAGTGGAAGCAACCTCTCTCACTATGCAATTCTGTGACTCCTCTGTCTTGTGTAACACTCTCATGCCGCTATTGATGTTCATATTTATAAATTTGTCTTAACTCCCTAATTTGTAAGCTCCTTTGAGACATGGTGAGATCCCATTCAACTTGGTAGACTTTGCAAATAATAAACTCTGGTCTCTTATGAATGAATGCCTAGTCAAGGATCAGGTAGAGCCAAGCCCAATCAATCTAAGAAAGCTTCCTGGTGGAGATGACTTTCCTTCAAGGTTTTGAAGAAAGGGATGCTCTTGGATTTGGTGAAATTATTCTCTCAATTTTCCTTTTCTCCATTTTGTAGACTTTTCTACCTCCTGTTCTTATTTTTAAATGTGTCTTATCCTCCAGGCCTTGACATATATATTCTTTCCTTTGATAATTTTATATTCTTTCTTACATTTAGATGACTCATCCCTTGCTCCCAAACTTCAATTCACACCCCAGTGATTCCTGTCTCCTGGTATTCACAACCTTGAGTCCTTGCTCTAACAAATATAATGAAGACTGCTGATTCACAGGTTCCTTGCAGTCTTTTGGCAGTGTTGAGAGATGTCATTTCTGTGATTAGGTTACAAAAGAGTGTGACTTTTATACCTCATTGGCAGACTCTCTCTGTTGCCTTCTTGGCTTGCATGCTTTAATGAAGATGCCATGTTGGAGAGGCCCACATGGCAAGGGACTGAGAGTGGACCTTAGCCAATAGCCAGCCAGGAACTAGGGCCCTCAACTTAACAGCATATGAGGAATTGAATCCTGCCACCAACAACATGAGTCAGCTTGAAAGTGAACCCATCTCTGGTTGAGCCTTCAGTTGGACACCAGTATCAGCTGATAACTTTGATCACAACTTTGTGAAAGACCCTGAGAGAAGGACTCAACTAAGTTGTGACTGATTCCCAACCCACAGAAATTGTGAGATGATAAATGCATGTTGCTTAAGCCACTAAGTTTTGAGGTAATTTGTTACATAGCAATAGACGAATAAATACCCAATGACTTTTGTCACTCAAGTGTCAAGACTGAACTCATCATCTCCCTAGTATCTCCAGTCCAGCTCCTCCTGCCTTACTGTCCTCTCTGTCTCAATTTACTTAGCCTCTAGACTTGGGGGCCCTTCTTTGTTCTTCCTGCCACTATCTGTTATTTCTAAGTCTCAAGTTCTATTTATTTCCCTTTTTGATGCATTCTATTTCCTGCCTGAGCTATGTGTCCAGCCCAGAGGTCTCCGGGAGAGTGAGGCTTCCTCCCTAGTCTCAGGCCAGGCTCCTATGCAGGATTATCTTGCTCACATAACTGTGCTTGTTGACAATCACATATGCTGATTCCTAACACTCTCCTTTATTAACTTGAATCTCAAGATAGGATTTCATTGACAACCGCCTCTTTTTTAGTGCCTTCATTGGACTGCGGATTCACAGGTTCCTTGCAGTCTTTTGCTGAGTGTAACTTAAATCATCTGTGACTTTGATTCAATGAATTTGATTCACAGTCCTGGAAAATATGTGCTGTGGCATCAGAGTGGGCAGATAATGTCCAACTCCTTTTGTTTGTAAGAACATTTCAGATCCAAATTCACCTTTGCCTGAGTCTGACTCATGAACTAATTTGTCACATTTGTTACTCAAGGGAGGCCTATAGGAACAACCTGATTCTTTCAAGAATCTTTTGGCCCTGACCATGCATGGAACAAGGGGTTGGCTCATGAATCAGCAGCTTGAGATGAAATATGTATTGAGCACTAAACCATAGATACAGGACTGTGAGAACTAAGAATTATAATGAGGGGAAAAGGGGCAGGGGTGAGTCTCCTTTGTCTTTAAACTTACTTCCTGTGCCTGACAGGCAGGTTTCTGGGGAGCATGAGACACCAATTAACTTCTGATCCCAGGGGCCAGTTTAGTGCTGCTCTCTTCTGGCTGTTCATGGGCAGACAAGAACAGTGAGAAGCTCTCTGGGGGCAGAACCAGAGGCAGGAACATAAGCAGAATCAGAAGCCTTCTAGAAAATCCCAGCATAATGGAAGCAACCAGGAGAGAGAAGGAGAATGTCAGATTTTAGGGTTGTATTTATCATGCAAATAAGAGTGTGACCATTAGGTGAGAAACCAATGGTAAAGAAACCATTAGTTGGTGCATCCCAGTGTGCTCAGAAAGGAGCAGCGGGGCACTAAGCAAGAAGCACTCGGGATCCCCCAATCCCAACTCACTAGCTGGATGAGGCTTTAATGAAAAACTTTCCTTCTAGAAAAGCGATAACCTTCTTCCTTTTTTTTCCTCTGCCTCTTCTCTTCAGCACCGAGCCTTTTTCCGTTACAGGGTGTGCCCTTGGTGTGTAACATGTGAATTGTGTAATCATTGCCTAATTCAAAAGGCTCACCTCCACAAATTATTTGATTCTCTCCAGTGTCTCTCACCTAGTGTGTGTGTGTGTTTTAAGTTTCTCAAGTACAAATAAGAACAGAAACCTTTTGAAAGTTCTCTTGTCATTCTCTTCCAGTTAAGAGACTAGTTGTGTGTATTTGTGTGTGTATGTGCGCATGCCTGAGCTGGTCTTGTTAAATGTTTATGCCTTGATTATCACAAGAACTAACAGTTAAGTTAAGCACCACAAAAGTGGCCTCTTTCTTTGCAAACCAAAACAATAAGAGTGGAGACATTCCCTGGCAGGCTTTGAACCCCAGGGCCTGGAGCTTCTCTTTCCATCGTTGAATACCTCTTCTAACAACTGGTTTATAATGCATCGTACTTTTTTTTTTTTTTTAAAATATATTTTATTGATTTTTTACAGAGAGGAAGGGAGAGGGAGAGAGTTAGAAACATTGATGAGAGAGAAACATCAATCAGCTGCCTCCTGCACACCTCCTACTGGGGATGTGTCCATAACCAAAGTACATGCCATTGAACGGAATCGAACCTGGGACCCTTGAGTCCGCAGGCCGACACTCTATCCACTGAGCCAAACTAGTTACGGCACATCGTACTTTTTAAAAAAATTTTATTTTATTGCTTAAAGTATTACAAAGAGTAATACATATGTCTTCTTTTTTCCCCCATTGACCTTCCCCCGGTCTCCCCTACCCCTTGTTGTGGAGCGAACGTGAGTGAATGACCACTGGAGTCCAGACCAAATTAAAATTTAGAGAGCCTTTAATAGCTGGCCAGCGACTGCTCTGCCTTTCTCCACGCAGGGATTCCAGAGAGCAGCCCCGACCCTTTGTGCAGGACCACTTTTAAGCACATTAACCTCATTCTGTTTTTGCAGAGCAAGCAACCTAAGACAAAACAGTTTTTCCCAAGTAATGTCAGGGTCATGCCATTGACGACCATGTTATTCATAGGGTCATCCTGTTCTTCAGAAAGCTGACAGTGTTCTATCTTGGCAAGGCTATTTTGTGAGGTGCAGCGGGGAAGGGGCCATGAGACCATATCTCAAGGCCTGGCCTGGTATCAGCACTGACAACTCTATCTGGGGCATGGTCCACAGCCTCTCTGGAGTGCTCAAAAATTCCCACTCTTTAACATTCCCCACTGGTTTTATGGGAGAGTCAAATCATTGTTTCTTCATCATCAGTGCAGACATGATGATAGTGAGTGTGCAGGACCATCAGCTTTACTGCCTGTATTCGCCTTTGTACATAGTTGGTGAGACTATTTATAAGACAGGGTCCAAATGTTGTGGCTATTAACAATAAGATTAAAGGTCCTACTAGAGATGTTAGGAGCGTTGTTAGCCATGGGGACCAAGAGAATAGATTTTCAGACCAGTTTTCCTCAGTTCTTTGCCTTTCCTCTCTATCTTGGAGTCTTTTTCTGAGTTGACTTAGGCTTTCTCTGATGACCCCGGAATGGCTGGTATAAAAACAGCAAGTTTCTCCTAAGGCCATACAGAGTCCTCCTTGCTTCAGGAATAATAAGTCTAAACCCCTTCTATTTAGTAAGACTACTTCTGCTAACGAACTAAGGGAATCCTCTAGGCGGTTTATATTCTCCTCTAGGGTGCTTAAGTATAAATCTACTTGGCTGCTAAATTCCTTAAAGTTTTTGTCCCCGTGACCAGTGCTGCAGTGCCTACTGCTGCTGATCTGGCTATTCCCAGACCGACAAGCAGGGGGACAATTACCGGGGCTCTATGAACTCGCCCAGGGCCTAGACCCAGGTGCTCACGCCCTCCCTCCCCAGAATAGTAATATACCTGGGGTCATGAGGATATGAGCTAAGATGCATAAGGAAGGCTTGCGTGGGTGCATCAGTGTCAGAGGAGAGACACAAGGGGTGATTCCTATGGTGCACGCGAACCAGGTGCCTTCAGGGGCCACTAGGTACCAGTCTGTCTCCTCTTCATTGTCCTGACCAAACCTCAGTACGGAGGAACAGGATTCACCATAGGGGGATTTTGATAAATCAAACTCTGAGGACATAACAAAAGTACCTCGTCCTTGGAAATCCCCAAGGGTTAATTTTGGGGTGTGCCCCCATCTGCACATCCCTTGTGGGGGGGTTGCAATTGAAATATTTCTAATGTCTGTTGAATCTGAACCAACAGTGGCATTTGCCTCTATCCCAACATAGTAGGGGGGTTCTGGGTTTAAACACAACCAACAGTCTTTGGTGGCATTTGGGGAGGTCTGATTTAAAAAATTAAAAACTGCATCCAGAGTGTCTAGAATAGGTCTCCGGCCTGGTTTGGTAGTATGAGTCTTAGGAACAAGGGCCACCATCATCTTGGTCAGAGAAGTTAACTCAGTATTGTTCCGGGTAGGAGGTGGTGGTGTGGGACGGGGCCTAAGTGGCTGTATTGGAGGCAGCCCCTGGTCTAAGAGTCTTAAAGGCCCAATAGGGTTTTTCCTTTGGATCTGCTGGGTTCTCTGGAGGGTGAAGAGGACCCCGGGATCCCTCCCAGGTACATACAGTCCCAGTCCCCAAGTTTTCCCACATCCCAGTAACTCTCCCACCAGTTTAGGGGCGTGATAACAACGGGATTGCAGTCTCCTACCATACAGTTTTTGGAAGGGGCCCCCGGGTGGGCTATTCTCTTGAACCGGATAGCGGGATCCCTGTTAGTCCACAGTGCCCTAGTCTCACAACCCCATTGGGCACAGTAATAGTCCCCGTCAGTTCCACATTCAGGGCTACCTTCAGCTGGGCAGACATAATGCTGAGTTCGCCAAAGTCCTCGTTCTAAGTGGAGGGTGCCACACCCATAACCCGTCCCTACATGATATGCCCCATGTGCTGCTGGGGAAATGTAGGAGGTATTGCTTTCTTGCTTTCTCCAAGTTTCCCCAAATAATCAGCATAAGTCAGCTTCTATTGAGGGGGGCCCTGGGGTCATGGTATGACCTATAACAGTCCCATCCACAGTCCGGGTCAGTTCCCATGTGTAATTAGCCCTCAGGTGGGGATGACAGGCCACAGGCACATCAGGATCAGGAGGACTGCCTTCTGAGTCAGATTTTCAGGGGGTCCTTGGTGCACTGGATGGTCCATCTCCCTGGCTGGTCCTCCGATTCTGCCTTTTTGATTTGAGTTCTATGTATCCAGTCCTTTTTTCCCGTAACCTTTACCACTGATAGGGTGCCGAGGACAACAGTGAAGGGTCCGGTCCACCTGGCCTCCAAGGATGATGGCTCATGCTTCTGCACCCACACTAGATCTCCTGGTTGAAATGCAGGTGGTGCAGGTGTAGTCCCAGGGGATGGGTCTCGGTGAGTCTCTTGGACCAGCTGGTGGTTAAGTCTGGAACTCAACTGTAAGGCCTGTAGGGACTTTAGGAGGTTGTGATTAGAAAGGGATGCCAACACTTCCTCCCCTAGATTGAGAAGCAGCGGTGGGGGTTGGCCAAACAGAATCTCAAATGGGGTAAGGCCCTTTACATAAGGGGTACAATGGGCCCGGAGTAGGGCAAAAGGAAGGAGGCTTACCCAGTTTTCGCCAGTCTCCAGTTTTAATTTTGTTAAGGTTTCCTTTAGGGCCCGATTCATCCTCTCTACCTGCCCTGAACTCTGAGGTCTATAGATACAGTGTAATTTCCAACTTACGCCTAATATTTTTGCCAATAGTTGAGTGATGTGGGCAATGAATGCCGGGCCATTGTCGGACCCCATCACAACAGGTAGGCCAAACCTGGGGATAATTTCTGAGATCAATTTCTTAACTATTATCTGTGCTGCTTCAGACTTGGTAGGGTAAGCTTCTGGCCAGCCGGAGAACGTGTAAATAAAAACCAGCAGGTATCGATATCCTCCCTGCCCTGGGGGCAATTCTGTAAAGTCTACTTCCCAATGTTCTCCAGGATTTCTTCCTCTGAGTCTGGTTCCTTGGGCCCAGGGGGAGTGTTTTTCAGGGTTTACCTGTGCATAGACGTGGCATCTCCTTGCAATGTCCTTTGAGACCTGGAAGAGCTTAGGGATATAACAATCTCATTTAAGCAATTCTACCAGCTTGGTTCCCCCTAGATGGGTGCTCTGATGGACCTGAGAAATGAGTTCCCTTCCCAGGGCCTCTGGAATGAACAGTCTGGTGTCAGGTAATTCTCTCCATCCTCCAGATACCTCCTTAACCTGGAGTCTCTTTCCCAGTTTGTTATCAGTCTCTGAATAGATGGGGGTCTCTTCGAAAACCTTTGTCGGGAGATCGGGCAGGATATGTAGAGGCCCCACTGGTTTTTGGGCTGCCTCTTTTGCTGTTTTATCTGCAAATGCATTTCCTCGCGCCTCCGAGTGTCAGCTGATTGGTGTTCCTTGCAGTGTATGCCTGCTACTGCCTTTGGCAGCCAGAGGACTGCCAGGAGGGCAAGGATCTCCAGGACATTTTTGATTTCCTTTCCCCCTGATGTCAGGAGTCCCCTTTCCTGATACAGGGCCCCAGGGACATGAACCGTAGCAAAGGCATATCGGCTGTCAGTATATATGTTTACTGTTTTTCCTTTTGCCCACCACAACGCTTGGGTGAGGGCAATTAATTCTGTCTTCTGAGCTGATGTCCCGTGCCCCAACGCCTGTGCCCAGATTACCTTATTGGCTGTCATGACCGCTGCTCCCGCGTACCTGGTCCCTCCGTCCACGAAGCTGCTCCCATCCGTGTACAAGTCTCATCCAGGTCTCGGAGGGGTTGGTCAGTCAGGTCCTCTGGAAGATTTTTCAACGAGGACAGGGTTCCAATGCAGTTGTGGAGGGGCTGTTCAGGATCATCATCCGGCAGCAAGGTTGCAGGGTTTAGAGCTGCTGTCTTAAGAAAACTCACCCGCGGAGGGTCGAGCAGGACCACTTGGTACTGGGTAATACGGGCATTTGAAAGTCAACGCTCAGGTGGGCTTTGCAGAAGAGTTTCCAGGACATGGGGGGCCACCACCTGCAAGTCCTGCCCAAGGGTGAGCTTTGAGGCTTCTTTGACCAGTATGGCTGTGGCCGCTATCACCCTAAGGCAGCCTGGCCAATCTGCAGCTGCAGAATCTAGTCTCTTGGATAAATATGCCACAGGTCTTTTCCATGGCCCTAAGAGCTGGGTTAGCACCCCCTTGGCAATTCCCCGGGCCTCTGCCACATGCAACTGGAATGGCTTAGTGAGGTCTGGCAGCGCCAAAGCTGGTGCACTGACTAAGGCTTGTTTAAGGTCCTGAAAAGCCTTAGTTTCATTTTCAGTCCAGTTTAGTTCTTCCATCTTTCCCCCGGTGCAGGTGTATAGGGGTTTTGCCATCTCTGCAAAACCTAATATCCAAAGGCGGCAATATCCTACTGCCCCTAGGAATTCCCGCACCTGCTTCTTTGTTTTGGGGACCGGGATTTTCAAAATAGCCTGTATTTGGCTAGCAGATAAAGTTCTCTTTCCTTTGCTGAGTTCATACCCCAGGTAAGTGGCTTTCGGGGTGCAAAGTTGGGCTTTCTTAGCAGGCACCTGGTATCCCAATTTGTCTAGAGTCCTCATCAGGGTCTCAGTGGCCTCCCAGCACTTACTCTGAGTCACCGTGGCAAGGAGGAGGTCGTCTACATATTGGAGTAGGGTGACCTCTGGATGTTCTTTCCGGAACGTGCCTAAGTCCTGGCTGAAAGCCTCATCAAACAGAGTAGGAGAGTTTTTAAATCCCTGGGGCAACCGGGTCCAGGTCAGCTGTCCTGATTCCCCTTCTTCAGGGTCCGTCCACTCAAATGCAAAAATGGGCTGGCTGGACGGGGCCAGTGGCAAGGAGAAAAAGGCATCCTTTAAGTCTAGGACTATAAATATTTGATGACTCGGCAGTAACAGGCTCAGGAGGGTATAAGGGTTGGATACTGTTGGGTGTATAGTCTCTACCCTCTTGTTGACTTCTCTTAAATCCTGAACTGGCCTGAAATCCTCCATCCCAGGTTTTTGTACAGGGAGCAAAGGTGTATTCCATGGGGAATGACAAGGCACCAAGATCCCGGCCTCCTTCAGTCTTTTTATATGTACTGCGATGCCCTTTCTGGCCTTCTGACTTATTGGGTATTGCTTAACCCATATTGGAACAGCAGTACTAGTGAGCTGTACTACAATTGGGGACCTGTGAGTCGCCAGCCCAAGGGGATTGCTTTCAGCCCATACTCCTGGTATCTTTTGCTGTAGTTCTTGGAGCAGTGAGGCGCTTTGGGCCGACATAGTCTCCCCGGGATCCTCGGTGAGGAGGTATTCCTCACTTAACGGACACGTCAGGAGCACGGTGTCAGGTCTGGCATTAAGGGCTACTTTTGCTCCCTCCCCCTGGAATGAGATGGTGGCTTGTAATTTGCTGAGGAGGTCCCATCCTAGTAAGGGGTAAGGACATTCTGGCATCACTAGGAACAAGTGGGTCGCCGTCCCAGCCCCTAAATTGGTTATTCGGGCCTGAGTCCACAAATATGATTTTGTCCTCCCGGTAGCTCCTTGAATAGGGGTTTGCTCCTTAGACACCGGACCTTCTGCTTGTTGTAAGATGGAGAACGTGGCTCCGGTATCAATAAGGAAATCTACTGGTTTGCCCCCAACTTGCAAAGTGACCCTGGGCTCCTGGGGGCTAGTAAAGATGGAGCCCCGGCCCCTTCAGTCCACTTCTTGGACTAACACCGGGGCCGGGCACTCCTGAGGGCGCTGGGGGCATTCATTTTCCAGTGGCCTTCTCCTTTACAGTAGGCACACTGGTTCTTCCCCAGCCCCGATCGCCGAGGGCGCTTGTCCCCGGGCCTTGCTCCTCTTCCTTTCTGGTTTCCTTTCCTCCCATCTCCTTTTCCCCTGTTCATGGTTAATAAAACCTGTTCCATCTTTTTGGTTAGCTCACTGGGGTCTTCTCTGTTGTTGAATGTCTTCTGTGCTACCTCTACCAATTCCGACATCTTTCCCTCAAAGCCTTCTAACTTTTGTAACTTTTTTTCTTACGTCTGGGGCCAACTGGGACACGAAAGCAATGTTAACTGCCCGCCTGTTTTCTGGTGCCTCTGGATCTATGGGGTTGTAGAGCCTGTAGGCTTCACACAAGCGCTCTAGAAAAGCGGCTGGGGATTCATTCAGTCCCTGTACAGTTTCAGTTACCTTAGACAGATTGGTGGGCTTCTGTGCTGCTGCTCAGATTCTCCTCAACAGAGTCTGGCGATACCCATCGAGAGTCTCCTTACCTCGATCCGAGTTGGGGTCCCACGGGGGTCGGGAGAGTGGAAAAACGGCCTCCAGCTGCGCTGGGTCCAACACTGACTGACCATCTGGTCTGAGGACCAGTTTTCTTCCCTCCGCTCTCACTCTCTCTCTCTCTTCTGAAGTGAACAGCGTCTGAAGGAGTTGCTGACAGTTGTCCCAGGTGGGCTGATGGGTAAAAAATACAGACTCCAAAAGAGAGATGAGTCCCTGGGGATTGTGAGAGAACGAGGGGTTCTGATTCTTCCAGTTATACAGGTCGCTAGTCGTGAAAGGGACATAAACCATAAACGGCCTGCCATCCTCTGCTACCGGAGTTATCTGACGCAGGGGCAGCATCGGGACCCCTGAGGAATCAGGGGAACGGTGGGAATGATGGGGTCTATACTCAGTCCCGCTGCAGGTGTGGGGCAGACTCATTGGAACTTCAGGGGGACCCGCAATTGGGGCAGATGGATAAGGTGGAGGTTCCGTCATGAGGGGGTCTTCTGGGGCTGGTGGAAGTACAGGAGGCTGTTTCTCAGTCTCAGGGTGGGGCGGCGGCTCGGGCCTCCAGGCCAGCACTTTCCCATCCTGCGCCTCCGCCCCCTTGCTCGCTCCTTCCCGCCCTCCCAGTAGCGCTGGTGCAGCTGGCTTCCCCTGGGTCTCTCTGGGAGGAGGTTTAGTGATGGGAGGTTTAGTGAGGAGGATAGTCCGCCTCCATCTCTGTCCCAATGTTTCCCTTTTTCTGGGGAGCCACTTGGGATTGTCAGTCAAAATGTCTATCCAAATTTGGATATAAGGAATTTGGTCTGGGTGGCCGGGATTGTTGAAAATGGCATGTTGGATGTTATATGCCAGCCCTAGATCAGTGGACCCCTCTGGGGGCCACTCACTGGGATATGGGAAAGTCAGCGATTTCCACTCACAAAATTTCTGTAAATCAAAAGCGTTAACAGAGGCTCCATAATCATCCGCTCACCACTTGAATTCCTAAAAATTTTTCAAAAAACATTGCAGGGGAGTACAGACAGAAGAACATGAAGCAGACTGACCCATTCTAATGATAGAGACAATTAGACCCAATAACACAGAATAACAAAAGACAATGACAACCAACTGAGGATTGCCGGGCACCGTTGTGCGCCGGGATTTGGTCTCAGAAGTAGCGCTGCATCCAGCCTTCCAGAGACCCTAGATGGGCACCCACAGAACCAGGAATAAGTTTCTTACCGGTAAGAACCAGGTCCAGGCCGCCCCAATCAGAGTCAATCGGGAAATTTAGCAGGCGGGGTCTCCGACCTCTACCAGTCCCGGGGCTGAGGAACATCTCTCAGAGATCTCCCCCTAGGTCAGAGTCCGGGGACCCCAGTGGGCTCTGGTCACTGGACCAGTCAAAGGCTGGTTATCTCGCTAGGGCCTCCAAATGTTGTGGAGCGAACGCGAGTGAACGACCACTGGAGTCCAGACCAAATTAAAATTTGGGGAGCCTTTAATAGCTGGCCGGTGACTGCTCTGCCTTTCTCCACACAGGGAGTCCAGAGAGCAGCCCCAACCCTTTGTGCAGGACCACTTTTAAGCACATTAACCACATCCTGTTTTTGCAGAGCAAGCAACCTAAGTCAAAACAGTTTTTCTCAAGTAATGTCAGGGTCATGCCATTGACGACCATGTTATTCATAGGGTCATCCTGTTCTTCAGAAAGCTGACAGTGTTCTATCTTGCAAGGCTATTTTGTGAGGTGCAGTGAGAAAGGGGCCATGAGACCATATCTCAAGGCCTGGCCTGGAATCAGCACTGACAACTCTATCTGGGGCATGGTCCACGGCCTCTCTGGAGTGCTCAAAAATTCCAACTCTTTAACACCCCCAGTATCTTGTGTCCATTGGTTATGCTTATATGCTTGCATACAAGTCCTTTGGCTGATCTCTTACCTCCCTGCCCTCCAACCCTCCCCAGCATTTCTGCTGTATTTTGACAGTCTGTTCGATGCTGCTCTGCCTCTGTACCTATTTTTGTTCTTCAGTTTATAATGTTCTTTATTATCCATAGATGAGTGAGATCATGTGGTATTTTTCTTTCATTGACTAGCTTATTTCACTTTGCATAATGCTCTCCAGTTCCATCCATGCTGTTGCAAATGGTAAGAATTCCTTCTTTTTTACAGCAGTGTAGTATTCTGTGTAGTGTACCACAGTTTTCTAATCCATTCATCTTCTGGTGGGCATTTAGGCTGTTTCCAAATCTTAGCTATGGTAAATTGTGCTGCTATAAACATAGGGGTGCACATATCCTTTCTGATTGGTGTTTCTTGGGATATATTCCTAGAAGTGGGATCACTGGGTCAAATGGGAGTTCAATTTTTAACTTTTTGAGGAAACTCCATACTGTTCTCCACAGTGACTGCACCAGTCTGCATTCCCACCAGCAGTGCAGGAGGGTTCCTTTTTCTCTGCATCCTCGACAGCACTTGTTGTTTGTTGATATTCATCGTACTTTTTAAATTTTCACTTTTAGCACATTCTGGAGTCTCTTACTACTATTATCTGAAGAGTAAGTAGCTGCTGGAATGCAGAGCATAGGGAAGATCAGTTTCAGATACAGAATGAGGATGGTTGGGATTTGAAAATTTGTCTGCAACTGGGCTCAGTAATACAAAGCTAGGGCTTTGTTGCCTACCCCACATCTCAGGGAGAAATGACAGGAACATCAGGATGCAAAGTTTATGGTGTCATTTTGAGACAGGCCAATAAGCAAAGACAAGTGGAATAGGGAAACCAAGACAGATAGTCAAAGAGTAGTTTTCAGCCATCTAGAAAAATCAAGATGCCAAACAGTTTCAGCCATTTAGTAAATCCTATCTTTCTTAAGCCAGGGACACAAGAGTAAGTGGTTTGCACTTCTCCCCAACCAGAGGATAAATAGCTTAAATCACCCTAATCAGGGAGACAGTAGAAATCCAATTAATGCCATTTGCCAACACCCAATGATAGATGAAGTTATGAGACTAAATCTCATTTTGGTGCATCAGCATAAAGCTGATGAATATTCTGTTGAGATCCGCCTCTAAGAACTCCCTAAAAGCCAAGCCTTTAAAACCCCTCAAAACAAAGGTCTAGTGCATATGCTCCTTCCTAGGAGCATGCCCTTACCCCTGCCCCCACCTTCTTCTTTCCCCAGAGGCATGCATCTTCTAAACTTCAAAGGACCCCATGAGGCTTTTAACCAGGGGAGCAATGGGTGTGGCAGTTCATCCCAGGCAAACCCCCTGAACCTGTCCCCAAGACCCCCTTTGCTCTGACTTCTTAGTGAGCCAAAGTAAACCAGCCTAGGCTCATTTTTTCAGCTCTTTCTTGTTTCACAGTCCCAAGCTTTATTAAATGTCCTCTAAAATTCATCTGGACTCATTTTGTGAAATCTTTCCTGCACATAGAACCCATATACTACTCACCTGAGGCAGACACACCAAGGGCCAGGTTCCTTTTTGGGTAACAATTTCTCAGGTCAGTTGAGCCATTAATATTTGTAAGTGAATGTGGCAGAAAAATTGACAATTTCTCTCTGGATATTCTTTGATTCAATGAAGAAGATAAATCTAAGTTCTATGACTACATATGCACTTCTCACCAAGGGAGAAAAATGCAGCCCTTAAGCATTTTCTGTAAGTTGGCCCTTATGCAAAACTGTTGCTCCTCTTTGCTGAAAGAGCCTGCTCACTTCAGAGTTTGCTTTCTAAGAACTTTCCAGAGTCCTAGATTTGAATTCTGAAGAGCTTTTGGAAAGGTCCAGAATGATATCTGTAAGTATACAGTCAGGACAGAATAGAGCATGAAGGGGATTCTTTTTCATCATCTTTACAAATAATTTTTCTTCTCCAGCTTTATTGAGGCATAAGTGACAAGTAAAAATTGTGTATATTTAAGCTGTACAATGTGAATTTTTATACATCGTGAAATTTTTACCACAGTCTAGTTGAACATGCCCATCACTCTCATATAGTTACCTTCTTATTTTTAACATTTTTTTGTGAGAATAATTAAGATCTACTCTGTTAGTAATTCAAGTATACAATACAGTATTGTTAACTTTAGGTGAAAATAATTTTTAGAATTTCCAGTGGGTCAGAATCATGGCCAAGTTTGAAAAGCGAATGAGTTCCTGAAATGCAAGGTTAGATTATCCCATAGGAGCACTGTGCTTATGAAGCTTCTGCTTTCAGAGTCTAGAGAGAAAGTTGTGGGGATGGAAAGGCAATCCGAGAAATACCTTGACTCATGCACTCCCCCATGCCTTTATCATCAGAGCGTTTATTATTGAGCAGCTTGAATGCACCAGTAAAGTACTGGGCTCCATGTGGAATAAGGGTGGGTGCAGTGACTCAGTTCTTATGCCTGGATCTCAGTCCGGCTGAGAGCCAAGTGAGGACACCAAGTAGAGATTTCTGTTGAGAAACCAGAGGAAGGAGAGAGTAATAATATTGGGGCCAGAGGAATGGCCTTATGAAAGAGAAAAAGCAGCAGCCACAGAAAGAGGAGGAAGAGGAGTAGGAGGAGGCTGTTACCCAAGCCTGCTCTCTGCCCTGAGGGCAAAGTTGGGAGAGAAGGAGAGGAACAGCTCTTTTTGGACCAGAAACAAATTCAGGATATGGTTGATATTTAGAAACTGCTATGAACTACACATAAAGAAAGAGTAGAAAAGACATTCAGAATATTTTTTGAATATAGAGGAAATTCATAAAGTTTCCCAGCGTTGAGACATGTTCCATCAGAGCTGGGACAACTGGCTGGACCCAGGGAATGGATGCTTTCCTTTCACAAGGAGGCTAAGAGCCCAGGAGGCTTATTTATTGCTCAGCATTCAGTGTTTAGAGCTCAGAACTCAGGGCTTGGGGCTCAGTGTCCAGAACTCAGTGTCAACATTCTGCATTCACATGGCTCTGTGGTGAGCAGAGGCCACCCGGAGGAGGACAGAAGCTTCTTTGGGATGTCAATCACTCAGTGAAGTTCACTGGCTTCTCAATAGATTAAAGATATTTGAAAATGCTTCATTATGACTTATACTCTTTTTTAGGAAAATCCAAAGAAAACAATTCTTTGGGGCCATCAGTGCTTTCTACATTTTTCCAGAATGAAAAGATGCAGATGAGGTTTCTGACCTTATTTCCTCTCTGGCCTCAGTTTCCTCAGCTGTACTGGGAGAGGGGGTGTACAGCAGAGCACGGATGTTCTTTCTTGCTGGGGCATTTTCCTAGTATGAGCTTCAAGCAGACCAGAAGCTATTTGAAATTAACCAGGCATTCAGAGGCTGTTCTCTTGCTACCATGTTTCTGCATCTGCCAAATTGAATTCATTTGAGGCCACATATGTTATTATTTCCCATGTGATATTGTCTCAGTTGACCACAAAAACAATTTCACTGGGAAAAGTGAAATCTTAAGAAGCGAGTTCCACAAATCAGGGAGCTCACTAATGCCATGGTCTTCGCGGCGGGGGGGGGGGGGGGGGGGGTGCGCGGGGGGGAGAGAACAGATGATTCTGCCATTTGGAGCCATGACCTGAAATATCAGCCTCATTCTCCCCTGCTTTTCTGTCCTTTGGAGCTGATCTGTGGGAGTTAAGTAGTGTAGGAGGTTTGCTCACAGACTGAGGGCTAACTCTAATATAAAGTTTATGGTAGTGAAGGCAAAAGGATCAGGATATATATATATATATATATATATATATATATATATGCCATTTTATTTGATATATCTAAACAGCATAAAGTAAACTAGTAGTAAAAATAAAAGTTAAACAGTGTGCTTAAAACAAAATTGTCTCTATTTGAACCCTTGTACACAGCATGGCTAAGGAGGGTTTTGGGTCAAGGGGTGCTACCAAGAGATTGATGATCGGTTTGGGGAAAGAGTGAAGGTCTATAGACCAGAAAATAATACTGGAAAGGCATACTAGGTGTTAGATACTGGATGACCTTGAATGACAGGCTGAAGTTTTGTACTACATTTTATGGCAAGTCATTGGGGGAGATTTAAACATTCAGTTTAAATGGATTTCACATCTTTCTTACTTCAGGCTGCTCCCCTCTAAGGGGAGGGAGCACAATGTGTCATCTATCCCTGGTATACAGTGCTCTGATCTCTACTTACTTCCCTCTTCTTCCACAAATGATCTCTTGCATAAATGTTTTCCAGGAAGCTGGAAGTTTTCCAGAGCCTGGGGAACCATTAAACTTACTAAAGGCAATAATTATGGGACTGATCTGATTCAGTTAACTAATGCACTAAACACCTACTATGTGTTGGATACTATGCTAGGTTCTGGGGTTTACTACATTTATTATAATGTAGTAAGTGACATAGGTCCATGGGATATTACATAGGTTTAAAGAAAAATCTTAGAGAAGATGAAATGTGCCCTGCAGGTTAATCAATAGCTAAGAGTTAAGTAAACAAGTCAGGAAGGGTACAGGGGGATTTTGGTAGAAGGATCAGTTTAGTGTGCACAGTTGATATTGTTAGAATGGAGTGCTCCAGAGAGAGGGGTGCAAAGCCAGATTGTTAAAGTTGGGAAGTAAATGGAATTGGAGGGAGTGGAGGCAGGAAGTGAACCAGCTTTCAATAACCATGCTGATTCAAAATATGTAGAACTAAATAATCTCATATCCTTCTGCAAACACCCAGAAATTCTGGATAAAATATAGCAAATACTTTTTTGGAATGACTAGCTAGCTTTGAGAGAAAGGGAGGAAACTACCTTGTTCTAGAAGCCGAGGGAACGGAACACCAGGACGGTAAGTAAGCTTTTATTTATTTCTTGCCTTACAGGGACGCACAAAGAAGGTTGTCAGTCTCTGTAGCCCGGGAACTTGAATTTTAATGCCAACATGGCAACAGGCCATGAGCTGATGAAAAACACAGAGCTAGAACTGAACTAAACCCTTTTTCAATCCACATGATAAAATGCCTACACCATCAGTGGAAGAGTGGACCAGGAATATCTGTGCAATTGCACAGAATGATAACGAGACGCTTGCCCGTCTTTGGGTTATCCCCTTCATGGTTGTAACTCAAGGCTTAGCACAATGCCTGGACATAGTAATGCTTTCTATGGGCTGAATTGTGTCCCCTTCCCCAATTCATATGTTGAAGCCTTAACCTCCAGAACCTTAGAATGTAACTGTATTTGGCAATAGGGCTTTTAAAGAGGTGATTGCATTCAATGAGGCTGTTAGGGTGGGCCATAATTCAATCTGACTGGTGTCCTCATGAGAAGAGGAAATTAGGACACACAGAGAGACACCTGGGGCACACACACATAGAGGAAAGACGAGGTGGGCACTTAGCAAGATGTCATCTGTGAGCCAAGGAGAAATCAAACCTGCTGACACCTTGATCGTGAACTTCTAGCAACCAGAAATGTGGGAAAATAAAGTTCCGCTGTTTAAGCCTGTCTGTGTCATCATTTTGTTATGACATCCCTAGCAGACTAATATAGTACTACAGAGATAGATATCTCAAGGAATGCAAAGGCTATTGACCTGTGAATCAGAGGTCCAGGGCAAGCTTCTTAAGGTAGGGCTTCTCCCACTTTGAGTGCATGAAGACCACCAGGATCTCTTGTCAGAATGCAGATTCTGACTCTCAAGTTCTGGGATGGAGCCTGAGATTGCTCATGTCTTACAAGATCCCAAGGGGAGCAGCAGGTCCAAGGACCACAAAGCTTTGGACTGCCTTATAGTACTGGAGTCCTGAGACTTGTCTTTAAACCAGACAATCTTTGGTGATTTTAGAGGAAAAGAGGGTAATTCTGCAACTACTTTGAGCACTTACCAGATGCAAGACCCTGTGCCAGTCTATGGAGAGGCCCCCAGGTGGATCAACTAGCAACAACTTCATTTGTCTGGGGAGATCTAATGTTATTCCATTGCAGGTACAAAGAATGAAGCTTGCCCATCAGTTATTCAGAGCTGCTAGGAGGAAAACTCTTTTGTCAAAACTTAAGAAAAACAAAATTAGTTTTTTTAAAAGAATGGGAGGCAGTGGAGAGTTATTTGCTCATATCAGTGCCCTAGGAAATATAAATGAAATTCTGTTTTGTTTTCCTGCCCTTTGGTCAGGCTTCTTCTGAGGAGGCATCATTCTCCTGCCATGCCTGCCTGCAAAGACAGCTGGCTCACTCACCATCCAAAGTCAAAGCTAAGTGTGGTTCCTCCCTTTTCTTCTTGTCATTTAATACACTTTTTGCCTCCACTGAAGCAATCAGAATTCCTCCATGAGCAACAGCAAGGAACAGTGTCTAGTGTTCATAGAAATAAATGAACTATTCATCAAGTGGCTCTTTTTACAAAGCTCCAGGAAAACAATTTGTGATGGGAATTAAGAATGAGCCATTGCTAAGAATACAAAATATTGGAATTTTTATGATTCTTAATTAATCAACCTGTAATTGGCCTCAAAAAAAAAAGAAGTCCAGATGGAGCCCTTGCCATCTTGAAGGGGAGAACAGCCTCTTCTAGGAACTCATCAGCACCATCAACCAGACTGACCTTGGACACTGCCCGTGATCCTGCAGCCACTCCAGCCAAAATCCTGCTGTCCCCCCTGCAGACCTGCAGACCCTAGGACTTCCACCTCCAGGAGTGCACAGCTCCCACAGCAGTAAATGCAACTTCCCCCTCCCTGGTTGCTGACCTCCAGACACCACAGTTACGCCTTTTCAGCATGCAGGCTCCTAGCCCACCGCCCTAAAGTCAGCTCTGGGGTGCAGCTGTGAGCCCCTGCTGGGCACGCTCATATCCAAACAAGGGCGCAAGCCTCGGCAGTAAAAATTGGGACTACCTCCTTCTCGACTGCCTTCCCACAGACACTGTGGGTTGTGCAGCTTCAGCGCAAGGGCCCCTCTGAGTGTGCTGCCCTGGCAAACACCCCCAGGTGCCTTTGTGAGCTGCCACTGGGAACGTGCAAATCCAACCAAGGGCGTAAGGTCCCAGCAGCAAAAATTGAGTCTTCCCAATCCACAGCTGCCAACCACCAGACACCACAGTCACACCTTTCCAGCACACAGGCCTCCTGAGCCCACCACCCCAAAGTCATCTCTTGGGTGCCACTGTGAGCCCTTGCTGGGCGTGCTCATATCCAAACAAGGGTGCACGCCCCAGCAGTAAAAATTGGGACTACCTCCTTCCTGGCTGCCTGCCCACAGACATCATGGGTCATGCAGCTTCAGCACAAGGGCCCCTCTGAGTGCTCTGTCTTGGCAAACAGCCCCCAGGTGCTTCTGTGAGCTGCTGCTGGCATGCGCAAATCCAACCAAGGGCGCAAGGTCCTGGCAGCAAATATTGAGTCTTCCCAATCCACAGTTGCCAACTGCCGGACACCGTAGTCACACCTTTCTAGCGTGCAGGCCTCCTGAGTCCACTGCCCCAAAAGGCAGCACTGAGCACCAGTGACTTGACTCTCGGCGCACACACACTGGGACTCTGTTTCTCATTTAGCGCACATGGTATCACTGATTCTCAGTGCACGCACACTGAGTGCCAGTGACTCCAATTCTCAGTGCATGTGCACACAGAGACCCTGATTCTCAGTGTGAGGCTGCACCAAGTGACAGAGACTTTGATACTCAATTCTCAGCACATGCACATAGGGACTCTGACTCCTGGTGTGCACCAGGGGACTCTTATTTTTTGGCTCATGCCTGTGGGGACATTTTTTCAGTGCAGTGCATGTGGGGTCCCTGATTCTAGGTGCACACATAAGGCCACACTGAGCGCCAGTGACTCTGATTCTTAGTGCATGTGGCACCCGCCGACCCACAGCAGCCACATGTCTTGGTGTCAGAGCTCTTCAGTGACACTCAGGTGGCACAACACTCCCACTGCTCACAGCTCAGGCCCCTGCAGTGTTTGAACCTACTGGTGACAGTTAGAATGGGGAGACAACGAAATAACCCCCAGAGGAAATAAAAAGAGAAATCACAAAGAAAGGAAATAAGTGAAGCAGAAGCATGAAATATGATAGAAAAAGAATTCAGAGAAATGGTCATACAGTTCATAAACCAGATGGATGACCTACGCAAAAATCAGGAAGAAATCAAAAGTGATATAGCTACAATCAAAAACCCTATGGAAGGTTTCAACAGTAGACTAGAAGAAGCGGAGGGCTGAATTAGTGAGTTAGGAGATCAGGTAAGTAAACAAGCCCAATCTGAACAGCAACTGGAGGAAAAAAATTAAAAAGCAGGAGGAGAGCCTAAGGGAGCTTTAGGACAACTTGAAACGAAGTAACATGTGTATAACAGGGGTGCCAGAAGGACAAGAAGAGCAGCAAGTATTAAAGAATCTATTTGAAGAAATAATGACAGAAAACTTCCTTAATATGGGGAAGAAAAAAGTCACACAAGTACAGAGAGTAGCAAACAAGATGAATCCCAAAAGACCCACACCAAGACACGTCATAATTACAATGGCAAATGTTAATGACAAAGAGAGAAACTTAAAGGCTGCAAGAGAGAGACAGAGAGTTACCTACAAAGGATCTCCCATTAGATTATCAAATGATTTCTCAACAGAAACACATCCTAGAAGGGAATGGAATGAAGTATACAAAGTGATGCAAAGCAAAGGACTGAATCCAAGAATACTCTATCCAGCAAGACTATCCATCAAAATTGAAGGGGAAATCAGGAGCTTCGCAGACAAAAAAAGGCTAAGGGAGTTTATCACTACCAAGCCAGCAATGCAAGAAATGATAAAGGGAATGCTGTAAAAATAAGAAATAGAAAGGGAGGAAGGAACACAGGCATAAAGTACAGAAATGGCTATAAACAAGTACCTATAAATAATAACATTAAACATAAATGGATTAAATGCTCCAGTCAAAAGACATCGAGGGACTGAATGGATAAGAAAACATGACCCATATATATGCTGTCTACAGGAGACCCACCTCAGAACAAGGGACTCACACAGTCTGAAAGTGAAGGGATGGAAAAATATCTATCAGGCATATGAAAATGAAAAGAAAGCTGGGGTAACAATACTTATATCTGACAAAATAGACCTCAAAGTGAAGACCATAACAAGAGACAAGGAAGGCCACTTCATAATATGAAGGGATCAATACAACAAGAGGATATAACTCTGGTAAACATATTCACCCAATGCAGGAGCACCCAAATGCATAAAAAAAAAAAAAAAACTTCTGGATGGGGATTTCAATCAGCGGCGTTATTATGGATGCCATATTGGGGCTGGTGGAAGGTGAGAGAGTTGTACCGCATAGGGGGAAGTGACTGGACGTGTTTGCCGGAGCTTCTGAAGCCACTGATGCTTTGCAATCTCTCCTCATCACCCGCCAGTCTCAAGCCTCAGACCCCTACTTAGTCATTTTAGGAGCCACTTTCCAGTCTCACACCTCACAGGGCTGGTATTGACTGCCTAAGGTAGCAGGTTTCGGTGCAGCAGTGCCTCAGGCATGACACAAAGCTTGAGCAGATGGTGGGGGTGCATGGAGCCTCTCCTGGGGGATCTGCGACTGAGGAGATGGAAGAACACCCCTGATGTGGCTGGTGTGAGCTGGCGACACTGCCCCTCCTGCTTTTGCTGCACTGGCCAAGGCCCCTGCCCCTGCCATGGAGATGGTGGCCTCCCCTCATGTCGGCACACACCTTTCTGCTCTTGAGCCCGTGGGTGAGCTGCTCTTCAGATCCCTGCTCTCCTTCCTTCTGTTGCCCTCCCCTAGTGTCACCCATTTCAGCAGCCCCATGTGCAGCCCAACCCCATCTGGGGAGCAGCAGCTGTGCAAGCAGCCTGCCCCTGTATGAGGAGTAGCAGCCCTGTGAGAAACCTGCCCCTGTATGAGCAACGTGCCCCCATCCAAGGAGCAGCAGCCCCTGCAAGCAGCCCACCCCATCCGAGGAGCAGCCTGCCCTGTCCCAGGAGCAGCAGCAGCAGCATGAGCAGTCTGCCCCCATCTGAGAAGCAGCAGCCCTATAAGAAGCCCGCCCATGTCTGAGGAGCAGCAGCTGCACAAGCAGCCCACATCTGTCTGGGGAGCAGCAGCTGTGCGAGCAGCCGGCCCCCGCCAACCAGAGGAGCCACCACTGCTGTGATCAGCACCCATCAGAGCAGCCTCCATCAACTGAGGAGCAGCCGCTGCTGCAACCACCGGAGGAGCAGTCGCCACCAAGGAGACACTGCTGCCCAAGGTAGAGCCCCTGCATGACTCGACACCTAGATCCTTTGATGAGAGAAAAAATGGGTAGACAAAGAAACCCACAAAGGAAAGAAAAGGAGGAATCACTAGAAACACATCTAAGTGAAGCAGAGGCATGCAATATGTCAGAAATATAATTCAGAATAAGGATAATACACATCATAAACCAGATGGATGAAAAAATCAACAACTTATGTAAGAATCAAGAAAATAAAAAACATCGTGGAAAGTTTCAACAGTAGACTAGGGGAAGAGGAGGACCAAATTAGCGAATTAGAAGACAGGAAGCAAAACACACCCAAATTGAACTGCAATTGGGGAAGAAAATTAAAAGACAGGAGGAGAGCCTAAGGGAGCTTTAGGAGAACATTAAATGAAGCAACATATGAATAATAGGGGTGCCAGAACAACAGGAAGAGGAACAAGGGTTAGAAAAACTTTTTGAAGAAATAATGTCAGAAAACTTCCCTGATGTGGGGAAGAAAAAAGTCACACAAGTACAGAGAGTAGCAAACAAGATGAACCTGAAAAGACCCACACCAAGACACATCATAATTACAATGGCAAATGTTCAGGACAAAGAGAATCTTAAAGTCTGGACAGAAAGTTACATACAAGGGATCTCCCATTAGATTATCAAATGATTTCTCAACAGAAACACATCAGGCCAGAAAAGAATGGAAGGAAATTTACAAAGTGATGCAAACCAAGGGACTGAATCCAAGAATACTCTATCCAGCAAGGCTATCATTCAAAATTGAAGGGGATAAAAGGAGCTTCACAGACAAAAAAGGCTAAGGGAGTTTATCACTACCAAGCCAGCAATGCAAGAAATGCTAAAGGAACTGGTGTAAAAAGAAGAAATAAAAATGTAAGAAACAACACAGGCACAAAAAATAAAAATGGCTACAAACAAGTACCTGTCAATAATAACTTTAAAAGTAAACGGCCTAATGATCCAATCAAAAGATATCGAGTGGCTGAATGAATAAAAACACATGACCCATATATATGCTGTCTACAAGAGACCCACCTCAGAACAAGGGACTCACACAGACTGAAAGTGAAGGGATGGAAAAATATCTTTCAGGCAAATGTAAATGAAAAAAAAAGCTGGGGTAGCAATACTTATATCTGACAAAATAAGCCTCAAAGTGAAGACCATAACAAGAGATAAGAAAGGCCACTTCATAAAGGGATTGATACAAAAAGAGAATATAACCCTGATAAACATATGTGCACCCAAATGCAGGAGAACCCAAATATATAAAAAACTCCTGGAAGATAAAAAGGGAGAGATAGACAACAATACAATCATAGTAAGGGACTTTAATACACCACAGACATAACAGGATAAATCCTCTAGACAAAAAAATTAGTAAAGAAAGAGCAATCCTAAATGTCTCACAAGCTCAGAAGGACTTAATTGACATCTTCACCCGAAAGCCACAGAATATAAGTTCTTCTCAAGTGCACATGGGACATTTTCAAAAATATACCACATATTGGGTCACAAGCTAAGTCTCCCCAAATTCAAGAAGATTGAAATCATATCAAGCATGTTCTCAATCACAATGTCATAAAATTAGAAATAAACTACAATAAAAACAATCACAAAAATTCAAACATTTGGAGGCTGAAAAACATGCTATTAAACAATTGTTGGGTTACCAAAGAGATCAAAGAAGAAATTAAAAACATCATGGAAACTAATGAAAATGAAAACAAAACAATCCAAAATCTATGGGACACAATGAAAGCAGTCCTGAGAGGGAAGTTTATAGCTCTATAGGCCTACCTCAAAAAATAAGAAAAAATGGTAGTAAAGCATCTAACTCTACAACTCAAAGAATTAGAAAGAGAGCAACAAGAGAAGCCCAGTGTAAGCAGAAGGAAGGAAATAATAAAAGATCAGAGCAGAAATGAATGACATAGAGACCAAAAAATAATAATAATAATAATAATAACAAACAAAAGCAAAATACCAATGAAACCAAGAGCTGGTTCTTTGAAAGGATAAACAAGATTGATGAACTTCTAGCCAGGCTCACCAAGAAGCAAACAAAGAGGACCCAAATAAACAAAATCAGAAATGAAAGAGGTGAAATAACAACAAACCCCACAGAAATACAAAGGATTGTTAAAAAATACTATGGACAACTCTATTCTAGCAAACTATACAACCTGGAGGAAATGGACAGATTCCTAGAAAAATACAATGTTCCAAAACTCCATCAGGAAGATTCTAAAAATCGCAATAGGTCAATAACTATCGAAGAAATTAAAGCAGTTATCAAAAAGCTTCCAGCAAACAAAAGCCCAGGGCCAGCTTCACAAGGGAGTTTTACCAATCATTCAAGGAAGAATTAAAACCTATTCTCCTCAGACTATTCCAAAAAATTCAAGAGGAAGGAAAACTTCCAAGCTCATTCTATGAAGCCAGCATCACCCTAATACCAAAACCAGATAAAGACAACATAATGAAAGAGAATTATAGGCCAAAATCACTCATGGACATAGATGCCAAATCCTAAACAATATTCTAGCAAATAGGATCTAGCAGTACATCAGAAAGATCATACTCCATGACCAAGTAGGATTTATCCCGGGGATGCAACGATGGTACAATATCCACAAATCAATAAACGTGATACATCACATAAACAAATTGAGAGGTAAAAATCACACAGTCATATCAACTGATGCAGAAAAACCTTTGACAAAATCCAACACCCTTTCTTGATAAAAACTCTCAGCAAGGTGGGACTAGAAAAAGTACGCCTCAGCAATATTAAAGCCATATATGACAAACCTACAGCCAACATCATACTCAGTGGGCAAAAACTAAAACAATTTCCCCTAAGAACAGGAACAAGACAGGGATGCCCACTCTCACCACTCCTGTTCGACATAGTGCTAGAAGTACTAGCCATTGTGATCAGACAAGAAGACGAAATAAAAAGCATCCAAATTGGGAAAGAAGAAGCAAAACTGTCCTTATTCACAGATGACATGATACTGTACATAGAAAACCCTAAAGACTCCATAAAAAATTATTAGACTTAATAAATGAATTTGGCAATGTAGCAGAATACAAAATTAACGCCAAGTGATCTATGGCATTTCTATACACCAATAGTGAACTTACAGAAACAGAGACTAAAAAAGCAATCCCATTTACCATTGCACAAAAAAAAAATTAAGATACCTAGGAATAAACTTAACAAAGGAGGTAAAAGTCCTATATGCGGAAAACTACAGGACACTGAAAAAAGAGGTAGAGGAAGGCATAAACAGAAGGAAGAACATACTGTGTGCATGGATTGGTAGAATCATCATCATCAAAATGTCCATACTACCCAAAGCAATCTATAGATTCAATGGACTCCCCATTAAAATACCGATGGCATATTTCACAGACCTAGAATAAACTTTGCAAAAATTCGTCTGGAATAAAAAAAATACCCTGAATAGCTGCAGCAATCCTGAGAAAGAATCACAAAGTAGGAGGGAACTCAATACTAGATATCAAGCTGTATTACAAAGCCACTATTCTCAAAACAGCCTGGTACTGGCATAAGAACAGACATATAGATTAATGGAATAGAATAGAGAATCAAGAAATAGACCCAAACCACTATGCTCAATTAATATTCGACAAAGGAGGCATGAACATACAATGGAGTCAAGACAGCCTCTTTAATATATGGTGTTGGGTAAATTGGACAGATACATGCAAAAAAATGAAACTAGACCACCAACTTACACCATACTCAAAAATAAACTCAAAATGGATAAAGAACTTAAACGTAAGATGGGAAATGATAAAAATACTAGAAGAATCCACAGGCAGCAAATTCTCAGACATATGCCGAAGCAATTTCTTCACTGATACTGCTCCTAGGGCAATGGAAACTAAGGAGAAAATAAACTAATGGGACTACATCAAAATAAAAAGCTTTGCAAAGCAAAAGAAACCATCAACAAAACAACAAGAAAGCCCACTGCATGGGAGAACATATTTGCCAATGTTATCACCGATAAGGGTTTAATCTCCAACATTTACATGGAACTTATACAACTTAACAAAAGGAAGATAAACAACCCAATAAAAAAATGGGCAACTGACCTAAATAGATAATTTTCGAAAGAAGACAGAAAGAAGGCCAGGAGACATATGAAAACATGCTCAAAGTCTCTAATCATCTGAGAGATGCAAATCAAAATGACAATGTGCTACCATCTCTCTCCTGTCACAATGGCTATCATCAACAAATCAATAAACGACAAGTGCTGGAGAGGATGTGGAGAAAACCCTCTTGCACTGCTGGTGGGAATGCAGTCTGGTGCAGCCACTATGGAGTTTCCTCAAACACTAAAATTGGAACTCCATTTGACCCAGGGATCCCACTTCTAGGAATATATCCCAATAAACTAGAAATACCATTTAGAAAGGATATATGCACCCCTATATTCATAGCAGCACAATTTACCATAGCTAGAATTTGGAAACAGCCTAAGTGCCCATCATCAGTAGATGAGTGGCTGAAAAAACTGTGGTACATCTACACAATGGAAACTACTCTGTGGTAAAAAAAAAAAAAAAAAAAAAAAAAGAGAGAAGGAGTTCTTACTATTTGCAACAGTTTGGATGGAACTGGAGAGCATTATGCTAAGCAAAATAAGTCAGTCAGAGAAAGATAAATAGCACATGATCTCACTAATTTATGGAATACTAGAGGCCCATTGCAAGAAAATTCATGCAATGGGCCTTCTTGCCCCTGGCTGTCAGCACCAGTTTTCCTCCGGCACCTGGGACCCAGGCCTTTACTCTGGCCGCTGCCTTCCGTCTTGGCTCTGGCCAGAGTACCACTCTTGTAGCTCCCTCCACCCCTTGTTCTCCCCACCATAGCTGGTATCCTACCCCGCCTGGCTGCTCCGTGCCTGCATATGCAAATGAACGCACAATCTTTGTTGGGTTAATTTGGATACTCACTCCTGATTGGCTGGTGGGTGTCATGGAGGTATTGTAAATTTGCATATTTCTCTTTTATTAGCGTAGATAATGAACAACATAAAGTGATGAACAAAAACAGATCCAGAGACAGAGAAGCATCAATCAGACTGTCAAACTGCAGAGGGAAGGTAGGGGAGGGTGGGGGTAAGGGGGAGAGATCAACCAAAGGACTTGTATGCATGCATATAAGCCTACCCAATGGGCACAGACACCAGTGTGTGAGTGCATGAGTGGGGGGTGGTGGGGGGCAATGGGGGGGGGGATAAGGACACATATGTAATACTTTAATCAATAAATAAATAAAAATAATAAAAATAATAAGAAATGAAGAAGGAAAAAAGAATAAAAAAACTAATGGATGATATCAGGGGAGATATTGATAGCAACACAATCATAGTAGGAGACTTTAATACCCCATTAACATCACTGGATAAATCCTCTAGACAAAAAACTAGCAAAGAAACAGCTATTCTAAGCAACTCACTAGATCAGATGTACTTAATCGATATCTTTGGAACATTCCACCCCAAAACTACAGAATATACATTCTTCTCAAACACACATGGGACATTTTCAAAGATAGACCACATATTGGGACACAGGCAAAGTCTCTCCAAATATAAGAAGATTGAAATCACATCTTCTCAGATCACAATGCCATAAAATTAGAAATCAAATACAATAAAAAAAATCACAAAAATTCAAACACTTGGAGGCTGAATAGCATACCATAAACAATGAGTGGGTCACCAAAGAGATCAAAGAAGAAATTAAAAACATCATGGAAACTAATGAAAATAAAAACAAAACAATCCAAAATCGATGGGACACAATGAAAGCAGTCCTGAGAGGGAAGTTTATAGCTCTACAGGCCTACCTCAAAAAACAAGAAAAAATGGTAGTAAAGCATCTAACTCTACAACTCAAAGAATTAGAAAGAGAGCAACAAGAAAAGCCCACAGTGAGCAGAAGGAAGGAAATAATAAAGATCAGAGTGGAAATAAATGACATATAGACCAAAAAAAAAAAAAAAAACAAAAACAATACAAGAGATCAATGAATCCAAGAGCTGGTTCTTTGAAAGGATAAACAAGATTGATGAACTTCTAGCCAGGCTTACCAAGAAGCAAAGAGAGAGGACCCAAATATACTAAATCAGATACGGAAGAGGCAAAATAATAAGAGACTCCACAGAAATACAAAGGTCGTAAAAAAATACTATGAGCAACTCTACTCCGACAAACTGGTCAATCTAGAAGAAATGGACACATTCCTAGAAAAATATGACTTTCCAAAACTCAACCAGAAGGAATCAAAAAATCTGAATAGGCTGATAACTATGGAGGAAATTGAAGCAGTAATCAACAAACTTCCAACAAACAAAAGCCCTGGACCAGATGGCTTCACAGGGGAGTTTTACCAAACATTCAAAGAAGAACTAAAACCTATCCTCCTCAGACTATTCTAAAAATTCAAGTGGAAGGAACACTTCAAGCTCTTTCTACAAGGCCAGCATTACCCTAATCCCAAAACCAGATAAAGACATTACAAAGAAAGAGAATTATAGGCCAATATCCCTCATGAACATAGACACCAAAATAATCAACAAAATTCTAGCAAATCGAATCCAGCATTATATTAGAAAGGTAATACCGCATGACCAAGTGGGATTTATTCCAGGGATGCAAGGATGGTACAATATCTGCAAATCAATAAATGTGATACATCACATAAACAAACTGAGAGATAAAAACCATATAATCATATCCATTGATGCAGTAAAGGCATTTCACAAAATCCAATACCCTTTCTTGATAAAAACTCTCAGCAAGGTGAGAAGGATCATACCGAAACATAATAAAAACCATATATGACAAACCCACAGCCAGCATCATACTCAATGGGCAAAAACTAAAACCATTTCCCCTAAGAACAGGAACAAGACAGGATACCGACTTTTACCACTCCTGTTTGACATAGTACTGGAAGTACTGGTCATTACGATCAGACAAGAAGGTGAAATAAAAGATATACAAATTGGAAAAGAAGAAGTAAAACTGTCCTTATTCACAGATGGCATGATATTATACATGGAAAACCTCAAAGACTCCATCAAAAAACTACTAGACTTAATAGATGAATTCAGCAATGTAGCAGGATACAGAATCAATGCCAAGAAATCTATGGCTTTTCTCTACACCAATAATGAACTCACAGAAAGAGAAACTAAAAAAGCAATCCCATTTACCATTGCAACAACAAAAAAAATTAAGATACCTAGGAACAAATTTAACCAAGGAGATAAAGGACCTGTACTCAGAAAATTTCAGGTTGCTGAAAAAAGAGATAGGTCAAGACTTGAACAAATGGAAGAACATACCATGTTCATGGATTGGTAGAATCAACATCATTAAAATGACCATACTACCCAAAGAAATCTATAAATTCAATGCAATCCCCATTAAAATACCAATGATATACTTCAAAGACCTAGAACAAATTCTCCAAAAATTCATCTGGAATAAAAAAAGATCCCAATAGCTGCAGCAATCTTGAGAAAGAAGAACACTGTTGGAAGGATCACAATACCGGGTATCAAGCTACACTACAAAGCCACTGTTCTCAAAACTGCCTGGTACTGGCACAAGAACAGAAATATAGACCAGTGGAACAGAACAGAGAACCCAGAAATTGACACAAGCCATTATGCTCAATGAATATTTGACAAAGGAGGCAAGAGCATACAATGGAGTCAAGATAGTCTCTTTAATAATTGGTGTAGGGAAAACTGGACAGATACTTGCAAAAAAAATGAAACTAGATCACCAACTTATACCATGCACAAAAATAAACTTAAAATGGATAAAGGACTTAAACATAAGATGGAAAACTATGAAAATCTTAGAGGAAGCCATAGGCAGCAAAATAGCAGATATTTGTCGTAGCAATATCTTGACCAATACAGCTCTAGGGCAATGGAAACTAAGGAGAAAATAAACAAATGGGAATACATCAAAATAAAAAGCTTCTGCACAGCAAGAGAAATCATCAACAAAACAACAAGAAAGCCCACTGCATGGGAGAACATAATTGTCAATGTTATCTCCGATAGGGTTTAATTTCCAACATTTACTGAGAACTCATACAACTTAACAAAAGGAAGATAAACAATCCAATAAAAAAATGTGCAAAGGACCTAAATAGACACTTTTCAAAAGAGGACATACAGAAGGCCAAGAGACATGTGAAAACATGCTCAAAGCCACTAATCATCTGAGAGATGCAAATCAAAACAATAATGAGGTACCATCTCACACCTGCCAGAATGGCTATCATCAACAAATCAACAAACAACAAGTGTTGGAGAGGATGCAGAAAAAAAGAAACCCTCCTTCACTGCTGGTGGGAATGCAGCTTGGTGCAGCCATTGTGGAAAAAAGTATGGCATTTTCTCAAAAAATTAAAAATGGCACTTCCATTTGATCTAGAAATCCCTCTTCTAGGAATGTATCCCAAGAAAACAGAAACACCAATTAGAAGGGATATATGCACCCCTATGTTCATAGCAGCACAATTTACAATAGCTTTGATTTGGAAACAACCTAAATTCGCATCAACAGATGAGTGGATTAGAAAACTGTGGTACACCACACAATGGAATACTACACTGCTGTAAAAAAGAAGAAATTCTTACCATTTGCAATAGCATGGATGCAACTGGAGAGCATTATGCTAAGTGAAATAAGCCAGTCAGTGAAAGATAAATACCACATGATCTCACTCATTTGTGGAATATAAAGAACATTATAAACTGATGAACCAAAATAGATACAGAGGCAAATAAGTATCGAACAGACTGTCAAACTACAGCAGGAAGACTGGGGAGAGTTGGGGATGGCAGTGGTCAGAGATCAACCAAAGGACTTGTATGCATGCATATAAGCATAACCAATGGACTCAAGACACTTGGGGGAGGGCTGGGTGCGGTGAGGACATGTGCCGAGTGGTAGGGAGGCTTGGGGGAGGTCAATGGGGAAAAAAAGGAGACATATTCACTACAATTTGTAATTCTATAAACAATAAAAAAAATAAAGTGTAAATGAATTATCCATGAAAAAAGAAAAAGAAGAGAAGTCCCGGTGACTCTGTGAAGGATGGCACTGGGCTCCATTTGGTCTCTTCAGTGAGCCCACCTGCAGAATAAGGAGGCCTGATTGGTGCAGGCCAGGCCTGGGGGAAGGGCTTGTGGCAATCCTGTGGGTAAGAAGGCTCTGTGGGAGCTGCTTTGGGTGGAAACAAGATTTCTGTAAGAAATTATTTATAGAGGGTATTGGGCCATTGAGTTTTTGTTTCCTTCATTCAATAGAAAGAACCAATTCCCTTGACTTTTGCTGTTCTCCTGTTCCTTCCAATGGCAGGATGCCATTTTCACAGGAATTGAGCTAGTGGAAGGCTGGTTTCACATCTCACTCATGCCAGAAGCCAAATATGTGGGGGAGGAGGTGACTGCCCTCTCCCACCCTGACGTATTAAAGGAACATCTCAGGAGCAAAGCCAGCTGCCCCTGGGCGTGTGCCAGGTTGCTCTCCTTGGAGCCTGAAGGCCCCTAGGAGGGAACCTGTGGCATTGCAGGGTGTGGTGCCTTTGTTGCTTCTGCTTTATTTTATTTTATTTTATTTTATTTTATTTTATTTTATTTTATTTTATTTTATATTTTATTTTATTTTCTAGCTTTATTGGGATTTAATTGACACATAACATTGTTCAAGTTTATGGTGTTTAACATATGGATTTGATATCTTCTTACCTAATAAAAGAGAAACATGCAAATTAACCATCACTCTGCTATGCCCACAGCCAATCAGAGTGAGTATGCAAATTAACCCAACAAAGATGGAGGTTAATTTGCATATGCAGGCACAGAGCGGCTGGGAGGGGCGTGATGCCTACTATGAGGGGAAGCGGGGTGGCGGAGGGAACTACTGGAGCCATGCTCCAGACAGAAGCGAGGACTTGCTGGCTCCCCCGAACTTGCCGGCTCCAGGTGGGCCAGGAGTGGGGACTTGCTGGCTCCCTGGTGGCCCAGGGAGCGGGGACTTGCCGGCTCCCTGGTGGCCCGGGGAGCGGGGACTTGCCGGCTCCGGGACAGGCCAGGGAGCTGGGACTTGCTGGCTCTTGGGAGGGCTGGGGAGCGGGGACTTGCCGGCTCCCTGCTGACCTGGGGAGTGGGGACTTGCCGGCTCTGGGACAGGCCAGGGAGCTGGGACTTGCTGGCTCCCGGGCAGGCTGGGGAGCTGGGACTTGCTGTCTCCTGGGTGGGCTGGGAGCGGGGACTTGCCGGCTCCCAGGCGGCTGGGAGTGAAGCCAGGGGAAAGGAGGCCTACTCTTGCACGAATATTGTGCAACAGGCCTCTAGTCTATATATATAAAAGCCTAAGCAACAGAATGACCGAATGACCAATTGACCAGTCATTATGATGTACACTGACCACCAGGGGGCAGATTCTCAATGCAGGAGCTGCCCCCTGGTGGTCAGTGCACTCCCACAGCGGGAGTGCCACTCAACTGACGGACCCGTCCCAGTAGCCCACCAGCCGGGTGGCAGTCACTCACTCCCTCAGGAGTCCTGCAGGTCCAATCTCCAGAGTATGGGCCAGGCACCAACAAACCAGTGCTTCCAGCACAATTCCAACATCACTGCCGGCCTCCTAGAAGTTGGCCTCCAGCACCGTGGCCACTTACCCTCCCTAGACGCTCCACAAGTAAGAAGTGATATAAAAGTAGCCGCCAGGTGGCTCCCGACAACCAGCACGAACATCAGTGGGATGGATACAGATCCCAGGCCAGCAAGGGCATCCCACCCCCCACCTGGAGGGTTGATTTCATCCCAGCCCCCACACATCCTCCACACCCACAGCAGGCTCAGCAGGGCCAGGATGAGCAGGAGTGGCAGGCAGGAGTGGCAGGTGACGTTGGACTGTTGGTTTCGGCCCAATCGCTCCAGGCCATGCCGAGGGACCTCACCCGTGCACGAATTCGTGCACCGAGCCTCTAGTATTTATATATTGGAAAATGATAGCACTAGCTAACACCTTTATCCTACCATTTTTTGGGGGCAAACATTTAAGATTTACTCACACCAACTTCAGTATTATTAGTTGTAATCACCATGCTGTACATTAGATCCCTAGAACTTGTTCATCTTATAACTGAAATTTTTACCCTTTCACCAACATCTCCCCATTTTCCCAACCCCAGCCTCTGGTAACCACCACTCTCTCATTATTCTCTAAGTTTGGCTTTTTTAGATTCAATATGTAAGTGAGATCATACAGTATTTATCTTTTTATTACTTATTTCACTTAGTATAATGCTCTCATGGTTCATCCAAGTTGTCCCAAATGGCAGGGTTCCCTTTTTTTCTCATGACTGAATATTATTCCATTATGTATATATACATGTATATATACATATACATATACATATACATATACATATACATATACATATGCATGGCCATGTGCATGGCCATGTGAATGTGCATGGGCATGTACATGTACATCTCACATCTTTATCCATTATTTATTGATAGTTGTTTCCATATCTTAGCTATTATGAATAATGCTGCAGTGAACATAGAGTACAGATATCTCTTTCAGATCTGTTTTTATTTCCTTTGGATATATACCCAGAAGTGGGATTGTTAGTTTTAATTTTTTGAGGAACCTCCATAATGTTTTCCATAGTGCTCACACCAATTCACAATTCCACCAACAGTGCACAAGGATTTCCTTTTCTCCAGATATTCCACAACACTTGTTATTTCTTGTCTTTTTGATGATAAGCATTCTAAACAGAAGTGAGGCGATATCTCTTTGTGGTTTTGATTAGTAATATGAGTACCTTTTCATGTACCTGTTAGTCATTTGTATGTCTTTTTTGGAAAAATGTCTATCAGTTCTTCTGGACATTTTTAAATTGGGTTATTTGTGTGTGTGTGTGTTTTTTTTAATATATTTTATTGATTTTTTTACAGAGAAGAAGGGAGAGGGATAGAGAGTTAGAAACATCGATGAGAGAGAAACATCGATCAGCTGCCTCCTGCACACCTCCTACGGGGGATGTGCCCGCAACCAAGGTACATGCCCTTGACTGGAATCGAACCTGGGACCTTACAGTCCACAGGCTGACGCTCTATCCACTGAGCCAAACCGGTTAGGGCTATTTGTGTGTTTTTGTTGTTGTTTTTTGCTATGGTGTTGCATGAGTTCTTTATATATGTTGGATATTAACTCCTTATTAGATATATGATTTGCAAATATTTTCTCCTATTCTGTAGGTTGTCTTTTCATTTTTTTTTTTTTTTGGATTTTCTTCTGCTGTGCAGAAGCTTTTTATGTAGATATAGTGTCACTGCTTGTGCTTTTGGTGTCATATCCAGGAAATCACTGCCAAGACTAATGTCAAGGAGCTTTTCCATATATTTTTATTTTCTAGGAGTTTTATGATTTCAGGTCTTATGTTTAAGTCTTTGATGAATTCTGAATTTATTTTTGTGAGTGTTGTAAGTTAGGGGTCCATTTTATTCATCTGCATGTGGGTATAAGTTTTCCCATCTCCATTTGTTAAAGAGACTATTCTTTTTCCACTGAGTATTCTTAGCTTCCTTATCAAATGTTAATTGACTGTATATGTGAGAGTTTATTTCTGATTCTTTTTTTAAATGTATTTTTATTCATTTCAGAGAGGAAAGGAGAGGGAGAGAGAGATAGAAACATCAATGATGAGAAAGAATCACTGATGGGCTGCCTCCTGCACATCCCACACTGGAGATCGAGCCCACGACCTGGGCATGTGCCCTGACCAGGAATCCAACCATGACCTCCTGGTTCATAGGTAGATGCTCAATCACTGAGCCATGCTGGCTGGGCAATTTCTGATTCTTTATTTTGTTCCATTGCTCTATGTGTCTATTTTTAATCAAGTACTATACTGTTTTGATTCCTATAGCTTTGTAGTATAGTTTGATCTGAGGAAGTATGATGTCTACAGCTTTGTTCTTCTTTCTTAGGATTGCTTTTAGCTATTTTAGGCCTTTTGTGGTTCCATGCAAATCTTAGAATTGTTTGTTCTATTTTTGTGAAAAATACCATCAAAATTTTGATGGGGATTGCATTGTGCAATATTAATTCTTTGGATCCATAAATAAATAAACATGGGATATCTTTCTTATGTTTGTGTCTTCTTTAATTTCTCTCATCCAAATCTTGTAGTTTTCAGAATATAATTATTTCACCTCCTTAGTTAAATTTGTTTCTAAATATTTTACTGCTTCTGATTATTTTCTCTTTCTTTCTTTCTTTCTTTCTTTCTTTCTTTCTTTCTTTCTTTCTTTCTTTCTTTCTTTCTTTTTTGGAGAGGGTAGAAGGGTGGGGGAAGGGGAGCAAAAGAGGGAAACATTGATGTGAGAGAGACACATTGAATGGTTGCCTCCCACACACACCCCAACAGAGGCCAGGGATCGAACATTTAACCAGGTAAGTGCCCTTGACTGGGAATCAAACTAGCAACCATCTGGTGTGCAGGCCGACACTCTAACCATTGAGAAATACTGGCCAGGAATTGTTTTCTTTATCTGTTTTTTTCAGATGTTTTGTTGTGAGTGTATAGAAACACAACAATTTTTCTGTATGTTGATTTTGTATCTTGCAACTTTACTAAATTTGTTGGTTAGTTCTAGCAGTTTATTTTTGTGAACTCTTTAGGATTTTTTTTTCTCTTTTTCTTGTGTAATTGCTTTGGTTAGAATTATAGTGAATAGGAGCAGTGAGCACCTTTGTCTTGCTCCTGGTCTTAGAGGAAAAGATTTCAACCATTCACCATGAAGTATGTTAGCTGTGGGTTGTTCTATATGGACTTTATTGTGTTAAGATATGTTTATTTTCTACCCAATTTGTTGAATGCTTTTTTTAAAAAATTATGAAAGGATGTTATTTTGTCAAATGCTTTTTCTACATCTATTGATTTGCATATGTTGAACCATCCTTGCATCTCAGGGATAAGGCAAATGATCCTTTTAATGTGCTGTTGAATTCAGTTTGCTAATATATTGTTTGCATCATCTGGGATATTGGTCTTTAATTTCTTTTCTTATAATGTCCTTATATGGCTCTAGTATCAGAGTAATGCTGGACTCTTAAAATGAGTTTGCGAGTTTTCCCTCTTGTTCAGTTTTTTTAAAGAGTTTGAGAAGAATTGGCATTAATTCTTTAAATGGTAAAATTCACCAGTGAAATCATCTAGTCCTGGGCTTTCCCATGTTGGGAGGTTTAGGATGACTGACTCAATCTCCTTACTCGGTATTAGTCTATTCAGATTTTCTGTTTCTTCTTGATTCAATATCAGTAGGTTGTATGTTTCTAGAATTATTTTTTTTAGGTTATCTGCTTTGTTGGCATATAATTGTCACAATCATTTGTACTAGTATTTTTGTGGTATTAATTGTAATGCTTCCTTTTATTTCTGACTTTACTTATTTGAGTTATCTCTTCTTTCTGAGTTAGTTTAGCTAAAGATTTGCCAATTTTGCTCATCTTTTAAAAAAACCAGCTCTTAGTTTTATTGATCCTTTTTAATGTGTTTCTGGACTTTATTTCATTTTTTTGCTCTTATTTTTGTTATTTCTGTTAATATTTGCTTTGTATATTTAGGTGCTCTGAAGTTAGGTCCAAATAGATTTATGATTATTGTATAAATCTTAATAAATTGACCCCCTTATCATTGTTTAATGATCACCATTGTCTCTTGTTACCATTTTTGGCTTAAAGTTTATTTTTTCTGATATAAATATAGCTCCCCTTTTCACCATTACTTCCAGTAGCCCACTTAGAATTTGTGCTTCTAGCCCCTGAAACTTTGGCTCAGCTGGATTTGAGGTTCTGGTTCCAGGGAGGGCTCTTCTACCAATGGATGCAATAAGATTTCTACTAAATCTAAAGTTATGGCTGCTATTCGATGTATTAGGTTTCTCATGTAATTTTATCAGCAGGCAAAGAAAAATGTTGCCATATTGACAGAGATAATTGACCCTGGTTATCTTGAAAACATAGAGCTGTTGCTCCATAATACAGGCAGGGAAGATATACTTCCATTACCAGAAATAACTATAAATAGGTAAATAAAGAAGCTATAGCCTGACAAGGGCATGATGACCAGGGACTTAGACATGTTAAAGATGAAAGCCTGTGTGTGTTACCTTATTAGGTCAGCAACCTAACTTGGAAAGCTAGGCTAGCAACCTAGACCAGTAGAGTTGTCTGACAGTGGAAAGAATCTAGAATGGATTCTAAACATGGAGATGATAAATATCAGTTACATTTTTTGGTCCTTAGAACCAACAGTAGCAGTAAGGTGAACACTAGCAATAGAACTGATAGCTTCCTGTTGTAAGCCTTTTCTATGAGAAGTTGTGATCAGTCATTTTTTAAAAAACTTTTTATTGTTTAAAGAATTACATGAGTCTCCTTTTTCCCCCATTGACTTCTCCCTTGCCACTCCCTCCTCTAAGCACAAGCCCTTTCCCCCACTACTGTCTGTGTCCATAGGTTTTGCTCATATGCATGCATACAAGTCCTTTGGTTGACCTCTTACCCCCTCACCCCCTACCTTCCCTCATAGGTTTTACAGTCTGTTTGATGCTTCTCTGGTTCTATTTTGGTTCATCAGTTTATGTTATTCATTATATTCCACAAATGAGTGAGATCGTGTGATATTTATCTTTCTCTGACTGGCTTATTTCGCTTAGCATAATGCTCTCCAGTTCCATCCATGCTATTGCAAATGTAAGAATGCCTTATGTTTTACAGCAGCATAGAATTCTATTGTGTAGATGTATCACTCTTTTCTAATCCACTCGTCTGCTGATGGGCATTTAGGCTGTTTCCATATCTTAGCTACTGTAAATTGTGCTTTTATGAACATAGGATTGCATATATCCTTTCTGACTGGTGTTTCTGTTCTCTTGGGATACATTCCTAGAAGTGGGATCACTGGGTCAAATGGAAGTTCCATTTTTAACTTTTTGAGGAAATGCCATACTGTTCTCCACAATGGCTGCACCAGTCTATATTCCTACCAGCAGTGCAAGAGGGTTCCTTTTTCTTTGCATCCTCTCCAACACTTGTTGTTTGTTGATTTGTTGATGATAGCCATTCTGGCAGGTGTGAGATGGTACCTCATTGTTGTTTTGATTTGCATCTCTCAGATGATTAGTGGCTTTGAGCATGTTTTCACACTCTCTTGGCCTTCTGTATCTCCTCTTTTGAAAAGTGTCTATTTAGGCCCTTTGCACATTTTTTGATTGGATTGTTTATCTTCCTTTTGTTAAGTTGTATGAATTCCCTGTAAATTTTGGACATTAAACCCTTATCATAGATAACATTGGCAAATATGTTCTCCCATGCAGTGGGCTTTCTTGTTGTTTTGCTGATACTTTCTTTTGCTGTGCAGAGCTTTTTATTTTGATGTATTCCTATTTGTTTATTTTCTCCTTAGTTTCCATTGCCCTAGGAGCTGTGTCGGTAAAGATATTGCTATGACATATGTCTACTATTTTGCTGCCTATGGCGTCTTCTAAGACTGTTATGGTTTCCTGTCTTACATTTAAGTCCTTTATCAATTTTGAGTTTGTTTTTGTGTATGGTGTAAGTTAGTGATCTAGTTTCATTTTTTGCAAGTATCTGTCCAATTTTCCCTACACCATTTATTGAAGAGACTGTCTTGACTCCTTTGTCAAATATTAATTGAGATAATGGCTTTGGTTGATATCTGGGATCTCTTTTCTGTTCCATTGGTCTATGCGTCTGTTCTTGTGCTGGTACCAGGCAGTTTTGAGAACAGTGGCTTTGTAGTATAGCTTGATATCTGGTATTGTGATCCTTCCAACATTGTTCTTCTTTCTCAATATTGCTGCAGCTAATTGGGGTCTTTTACTCCAGATGAAATTTTGGAGAGTTTGTTCTAGATCTTTGAAATATGCCCTTGGTATTTTAATGGGGAGTGCATTGAATCTATCAGTCATCATCTTGAAGAAGCATTGATCAGATAGAGTGAACTTAAAAAGTAATAAGCATCTGAGTGTTACAAGAGCAAGTGGTACAACAGACTCTGCAGTGTCCTGCTCACATACCTGAGACCCTACTATTTTAGTGAGTTCTAGATGACTTTTGACTCCCAGTATCAGCACTGGAGAACAATATTTTTTTTTTTGTAAGTGCAGAAGGCTGCTTACTTGCAGAGTAAACTGGAAGCACTGAAAAATTAACAGCCCTCTTGGAGCCACCCTCAGCTAATGACAGACAGAAAATGGTGTATAAATAACCCAGTTCCATCATCTGTTGGGCAGGATAGTTTTGATGTATGTATTTTGTAGTTTCTTAGTTTTCCTGTGGGATTAAGCTTTAGCTACCCACTGTTTCAAATGGTTTAATATTCATATTTTATTTGCTGCCTTTCTCTATATCATTTTCATACTTCCATGCATTTGTTGCTTGTGACTTCCAAATACTTAATACTCAAATCCTTATGTTGGTGTCTGTCTCTGGGAGAACCCAAGCTAAGACACTTTCATTCAATATTTCTTTATTTCCCTTTTGAATGGAAATCTTTCTTATACTTCTCACTTGGGCTGAGATGTCTCCATTTGAATTATGATTATAGGGGCAACAGACTTCTGCAGCTCTTTCTCCTTCATTAAAGGTAATCCAGTCCATGTACCTTTAGGCTCCAGGACAAGTGGACAAACATCATCTGGGGATAGCTGATAAAACAAACCTTAAGTAACTAAGGCAGCTTAACAAAAGTCATGTGACATTAGTAGTAGAACTGGAAACAGAGAGGTTTTCTCAGTAGATTGTGTTTGTACAAAGACAACAGGGTTGGTGTCACTCTCACCAGACTGGAAGTACAAATGACACTCTTAGTGCTCCATTTTGTCAGCAGGAACTTACCATCTCTTAAAGAATGTGCCAATTATTTATGAGTGACTCCAAGTTGGCAATCCAGAATTTGCTCAGAAATCATCTCTCAGGCCCTTCTCTCTCTCTCTCTCTCTCTCTCTCTCTCTCTCTCTCTGCGCCCCCCCTCCTCTGGTCCATCTCCACAGCCCTGGAACTGGCCAAGTGTTCCTGATGAGAATGCCAATGTCTGCCAAGGCAGCTGTCTCCCATGGTTCTGACTGCCCTGATCAATTATACAGCCTAGGAATCTTCCACAACTCACAGCCATCATAATGATGTACCTGGTGAGAATATCCATGTCCTCATCAGGGAGCTGTCCCCCCTGCTCTCAGAACTGCCACTCCAAGGCTGCAGGGACAGTCCCAACACAAATGCAGAGCATTGTTCTTTTCCAAATATGTGATGCTGTACTGCAGGTGCTCTGGTTTTCCTTTTATTCCTCTTAAGAGCATCTCCTCAGCTTTTGACCCTCATTCCCAAATTCCCTGACAGTCCTGATGAAACAAAACATGCACAACCTCCCAAGTACAGACAGCAGTTTTCCTGCGCAAAGATGTCTCAAACCACTTTTAAAATGAAAGCAAATCTCTCTAAAGTCAAGTAAATATATAGAATAGAAAGTATACTTTACTTGTAGACAATATTTTTCATGATCACACAGAGCATTTTAGTCCCAAGAACCACAGGAGTGTTTCAAAAACCTTTCTCCAACTATGGTCTGAGCTTTGTATTTATACACCCAAATGGCCCACTTCAGTGGTTTTCCTGGAACAAATGGTCTCCTGAAGTTATATCTTAGTATTCATCGCTTTGCTGCCTAAATTACTTTGAAATGGCAGTGTTTTCCTTCCACCGCACTCTAAGTTCTTTCATTCCTATCATGTGTTCAGAGATCTTAGGACAGGTTTCAAGCGAGAAGTGCTATCTGCAAGAGAATGTTTCTCAAGCAAGTGGCCTAGGAATGGAACATCTTCACTGTAGTGGCAGTAGTGGAAAGTTTTTCAGCTGTCCTGAACATACACAAACAAGAAGGCTGACCACCCCAGAACAACAGGTCTGGGCTCGTCTTTATCACTTTGGCATCAACTTGTAGTCAACTTTTAAGCTCAGTTTCATGTTAGCCTATGGGCCCAGGCTTTCTGGCTAAAAGTGCCAGACTATTCCCTGATGCCTCTGAGAAAGGAGGTTGGGATTTTGAGAATGCAGGGCCACTTCCAAGAAGGGCCTCAAGGAGCCAGCTCTGAGCAGCACTTCCCAACCACCCAACAGGAAAGTGATCACCACCACCTCTTTTTAACAGACCTGCTAATTACTACAAAGTAGCCAGACTATATGAGAATAACTAGGTAAATCCTCATTTTCAATGTGAATATTAAAGCCTTCTCAGAGTCCTCCTCCAATCCAGACTCAGCTAATAAGGGGGAGTCTAGGGAAAGCTGATACATCCTGCTTAGCACAACTTTGTTCTGCCTCCTACTCAGTCATAAATTGCTGCACAGACTGTGCTGGATAAGTTGACATTAAGAATTATTAAAAGAACAAGTCAACAGTTGAGAAAATGTGCATTCATGGCAAGCATCAGTCCTCTGGAAGAGCTGGGGCAGAACAGAGTGAAGTGAGGAGTCATAGAGCCCTGGCCTCACAGCTCAGAAAGTTAAAAAAAGTCCCAGTGCTTACGGAGGCCCAGTGTGTCCCCTTAAAGAGACAGACATAAAGGAACCCAGTGGTGACCCAATGTAGCCTTGTCTGTGGTCTGGGGCTTTATATAATTACTATTTGGGTTTTACAGAGATTTGGGTATTTATGTGTTGCTTTAAAATTCATTATTTTTATTTTTGGCAGCCTAGTGGTAATTAATCTTGGTGGAGCATGGAGTCTCTCCTATCTGTATGTGGGAAGCCCTGGTTTCCTGTTTACAGTGGCCTGTAGAAACCCCACACCCAGAAGGGGTACTTGCTCCTTTACATTTCCCAGTGAAATCAGATCATGCCCAGCCTTGTGCTTCTCTTGCCCTTACTTCTTTAACTCTTGTTGTACCACTTAAGTATTCATATATGGTTTGTGTTCTTTCCCAGACTGTGCCCTTTTGGTGTAGATAAACACTGCCCCCCACCTTCTGTGCTGGGAGACAGTAGGTGCTCCATGAAAATAATTTACATGAGTGACTTTGGAGCTGCTTCAGGGGCTGGCATATGGAGGAAGGCATTTACCTGTGGCTTATAATTTGCTATTCAGGGGAAGCAGATATGCTTGTTAGAATTTAGTGTAAAATCAGCTTACACTTGTCTGCAACTTAAGTGTTTAGGTTGTAGAGCCCAGGTTTTGTAGAAGGCTTACTTGGGCATTTTCCCAGATAACTGTGATAGTCAGGTGGTTGAGTCAAGTTCTCTTATTAGGCCTGTATTACAGATGAGGAAACTGAAGAATATAATAGACATTAAATAACTTGCCTACGATCACAAAGTTTGCAACTTATGGAGTTGGGATTTCAACTCAGACATTCTTGACCCAGAGACTATGCTCTGGAGCAAGACATTATAGTGCCTTTCAGAAATTTTAAATACAACTGACATACCCACCCACCTACCCACTCACCCATCCATTAAAAAATTTAAGAACCTTTTGAAAGAAATAGGTTATATGTAATGACTATGTCTTTAAGAAATTTGTTAAATCTATCCCTCCCCTCTTTCCAAGCCCCTTATTGGCATGGACATGATAGAGAGTGTCCATAGTGAATAAAACCTCTACGTAGAATTTTGAAAGCAATAGCAAACATTGGCAATGGTGACAGTAATTTGGAATCCACTGAGTTTTTCCTGGAAAAATCAAGATAGAAATTGGCTGGAAAGCATATGATTTGTGATGTGTATGAAAAATTCTAGGAACTCTTTTGTTTTGTGGCATTCATGTTGGGTAATGTTCAAGGTGAGCCTTCACATGTTTTCTTCATTATGTTCTAAATGTTGAAGGAACTAGAGGCCTGGTGCACGAAATTTGTGCACTGGAGGGGAGGTGTTCCTCAGCCTGGCCTGCACCCTCTCACAGTCCAGGACCCCTCAGGGGATGTCTGCCTGCCGACAGTTGGAAATCCCTCTCACAATCTGGGACCCCTCACTCCTTATCGCCTGCCTGCTCACTGCTCCTTACCACTCAGTTCACTGCTCCTTAGGGCTGCCATGGAGGCAGGAGAGGCTCCTGCCACTGCCACTGCGCTCACCAGCTGTGAGCCCTATCTTTCTGTGTAGTTGTCTGTGGGCCAGCTGCTCTCTTCCTTCTAATTTAGAGCAAGCAGTATGTGAGGGCAGAGGGCTCTATTGTGGAACTCAGAGGGCTGCCTGGAGCTGAGGGGAGTGGCTGGGTCCACTGGGTGAGAGGTGGACACAGAGGACGCTATCTCACCCAATTGTGAGGCGGGCTGGCCAGCCTTCATCTGCCTGACCCCACCCAGGCAGGGACCGAGCAGGGTCTCCGCCTCTCCATTCTCCATCCTTCCATCTGTGACACCTGTCACCCTTGCCAGGCCTCCCCCAAAGTGAGTTCAGCTCAATCCCTGAATGTACGGAGGGGGGCCTCCACTCCAGTGCCCCCTGATTCCCAGCAACAGGACCTGGTCAACAGGACCTGATCTCAGGACAGTGGCCACAGCTGCAGAACATAGATCTGTTTCAAGAAAAGTTGGAAATGCAGACTTTCGTATGAGCCCCTATTCCAAAAGGTGACATTTATTCACATTGTGGCAAAGATACCTTCAAGAGTAACATAAGTGGGTAAAGTTAGGGCCAAACCGGGCCATTTCCTCATCCAATCTCTCTGAGGCGCATGGACAGAACCAAGTCTCAGCTCTTCGCAGGACACTTCCAGGGCTTTTTAAGCCTAAAGGACAGTAGTCTGTCTCCATTCTTGTTCTTTGAGATTTTTTCATTGTCGGATAAAAGGATACGTACATTGGGGCAATCCTCTCAAGATACAATATTCCAGTTGCACCCATGTGACAACGACAGCACCCCTCAGAGGGAGGGAGTCAACAGATGGGGAGTAGGGAATTCTGAAAACCAAAGTGATGACAGAGATGCTAAGCCTTTCCTTCACATGTCTGACACCCTTCTTCAGGTGGCCTGCAGGCCAGGCGTCTGCTGGACCTTTATCACTTGATGTCCTGGCAGGCTGCCCTGGGCCCTGCTAGGAGGTGTGCAGGGCTGCCTGGGCCTGGGGGGAGTCTCCCCCAGCCACTCCTGGTACAGGTCCTGCACATGGGCCCTGGTATCCAGGGGCCACACTGGGATGCCAGTGTAGATGCCTTCCATCTGCCGCAGCAGTGCCTGTCTGCATGCTGGTCATTCGCCTGGGCCTGGCCCCTGCCGCTTAGGCATGCCTGGCACAGGCCAGGACCTCCGCAAAGTGGCAGGGGAACTTGCCCCTCTACAGCTTCAGGACCACTTCTGGATGTTCCTAAAGCCGTAAGCAGCCTCAAAGCATAGCAGAACCTCTCTGTCCCTTTCAAGAGTGACCTCCTGGAAGTCCTTGTTCCTCAGGGTGTGGTAGGCGAGCACTCCCATGTCTGCACCAGCACAGCCAAGGGTTTGGCAAGCCTGAGGGGAGCCGGCAAAGGATGAAGAAAAGACAGACAAAGAGAATAAGCTGGGTCGAGGTGGATCTTCTGTGCCTGGCTGAGACCACAGAAAAGATCCAGACTGCAAGCTGAGCCTTTATTTTATAGTCAGAGGTAAACAAGGTAATTTACAATGTTCTTGTGAGTTTCACTTGTTTTGGCAGCACTTGCTGCACCTCCCACAGCCATTAGCTACCCAGGAAAGATCTAGGGAGCGTCACAAGATCAAGCTTAATTATGCTAATTGTGCCCTCTAAGCTGGGACTTGTTTGTGGCTTTGCCAACAGGTCAGTCTGAGGCTTAACCCTATAATGGCTCCCTACACTCCCACGTCCTCATTGAACAGCTCCTTGGCCATATGCCTGAAGATGTGTGCCAGGTACCCGTCGGAGCTGGCACACTCATGGAGCCTCACCTCCTTCTCCTTCATTTCTCCAAACAGTGTCCACGGTGGCATCATTCGAGGCAAGGTCACTTTGCTCCATTATCTGGACAATTTCACCTGAGGTAACATGCAGTCATCACCCTGGGAACTATGTAAAGATGTGGGAACATCTCCTCAAAGGGCCTCCTGTTTCTTGTCATAACACGGGGCCACAATTACATGGAAAATCTTGTCTGGGGACAGGTTCTGCAGTCTGGTGAAGTAATCCTTCACCAGAGAGCCCATGATCTGCTGGGGAGGCTTGGCCGTGCAGAAGTGGGGGTGATGGAGTGACCCAGCACACGCTCTGCATATCAGTCTCAGCTGGGGCAGGCAGAAGTCAGCATGGGTAGTCGGGGCTCTTCCTCATGGTGCTGGCAGTACCGACACACAAATTCCTTCTGACTCTCCAGGATGCTGAAGTCTGCAGCTATCTTCATGTCAAAGACAGTGCGCCCCAAGGCTTTTGAGAAAGCCACAGAGCCTTCTGGATGCATCAGTGACACTGAGGCTGAATTTAGCAGCAAAATAAGGCAGAGACTGAGGACACACGGACAGTGCCACACCTTGTGCTGTGAGGTATCACATTTCTTATTAAGGTTCAGAACACAGAAGAAGTCCTTGGTGTTCTGTTGAGAAATTTGGACTCCTTCCTCTGCGGTCACACAACTGTCACACAGGCAGTCACTCAGAAATATCTTGGCATCGGCCAACTTATGGAATTCTCCCTTCTCTCTGTTCTCCTGAGCCAGACTCCAGACGTTGCCTGTAGCATTCTCTTGGTCATCGGTTTTTGTTTTTTACTACATTCCTTTTGTGTGCAGTGATCACACTTCATCTGAGCTGGGTGGGCGGGGGCCGGCTTGAGTGACCTGGAGGAAACACAGGGAGAGAAGTAGAGCAGTTAGTCACTGCTGGTCACCCCTGGTGCTGCTGGAGGTATCCTTTCTTCCTTGTGGAGCATCTAGGGAGGGGAAGCGGCCATAGTGCCCGAGGCCGAGTTCCAGGAGGCCAGCAGTGCTCTCGGGATCATGCCAGAGGTGCTGGTTTGTTGATGTTTGGCCTGTCCTCTGTAGATTGAACCTATAGGACTACTAAGGAAGCCAGTCCACAGTTTCTCCCCACCTCCACCACGGATTGATTGGAGTCTGAGGGCCAGGAGGAGGGACCAAGAGGCCTGCCTTCCATCTGATCACCAGTTGCTGCTGCCACGGATTCATTGGAGCCTGAGGGACCCGGGTTCTCCTGTTAGCCATCACCTGATCAATGGAGCCTGAGGGCCAGGGGATGAACTGGTCATCAGTTTGGTCACTACAGACCCTGGGTTTTTATATATTAGGATACTCTGTTCCACTAAAGCTCTGAAGATTTATTTATTTATTTTTTTTGTCTATCAGGTTTTAATATGGTGTCTACCTTTCTTGTGGAGCTGTGGTGATTTGACTATGTACTTTTGGTCTAACTTTACCATCAATGAGATGACCTGGGACTACATCTGGTAACACTGGACAGCCACTAACCTCTTTGGGACTCAGTTTCATCATCTGTAAAGTGAATGGAAGGAATGAAATGACCACCAAGGCCTGCCCATGATTCTTAGTACTTTCAGCCACATTTCTGGAAGGCTAAACTTTCTACACGTGTTTCTTACATGTGCATCAAAACTTTTCATCCTTGGCACTTGGTTTTTGGCATACAAACATCTTCAGACAAGATTTCCTATCTTAGAAAAGAAAATTCAGAAAAAGTTATGGCTTCATTTTTTACATTAGACAGGTTAAAATATGCTTTCTTTCGATCTTACAAGTCATTTTTTCTTTACTCCTTTTCATAACTATTGAGTAGGCAAGATGTTCTGGTAGTCAAACAACCTTTAAAAGTAGAGCACCAACCTACAGCTGCTTCTAGAGGCTGCTCACAGGAATCACTTTGCAAATTAGCAGGTCTTTTAACAGGGATAAAATGCTGGTGCTTCCTGTTGATCTGTTGGCACATGTCCTAGAACAGTGGTTGGCAAACTGTGGCTTGCGAGCCATATGCGGCTCTTTGGCCCCTTGAGTGTGGCTCTTCCACAAAATACCACGGCCTGGACGAGTCTATTTTGAAGAAGTGGCATTAGAAGAAGTTTAAGTTTAAAAAATTTGGCTCTCAAAAGAAATTTCAGTCGTTGTACTGTTGATATTTGGCTCTGTTGACTAATGAGCTTGCCGACCACTGTCCTAGAATTCACTAATGTTGCATTCATAGTCTGGATTTGGGCCTTTTGTCTTCATTATCTTAACACCTCTTTGCTGTTAAAAAATCAATGTCATCCTGGCTGGTGCGACTCAGTAGGTTGGGCATTGTCCCATGTACTGAAAGGTGGCCAGTTTGATTCCCAGTCAGGGCATACCCGGGATTGACACCTGATAGGGGGCATGCAGGATGCAGCCGATAGATGTTTTGTTCTCACATCAATGGTTCCCTCTCTCTCCCCTGTCCCTCTATCTAAAAATCTATAATAATATATATTTTAAAAATCAATGTCAGTGGAAGAAAAAAGCAAATAGTTGTCAAAAACAGTAACAGGTTAGTGCCTGGAATAGAAATAATATGTGCTAATGTCTATTGAAGACTTAGTGTTTGTCAGGCACTGTTTCTAATGCTTTATAGAGGTGGGTTCTTTTGAAGTAGATATTATTATTTTATAGTTCCTCAACTAAAGTACAGAGAAGTTAAGTAACTTGACAAAAATCACACAGCTATTAGTAGTTTTCTGAACTTTGGCTTTTAATGCTGGGTGTGGGGTAGAGGTAGGTAGGATCCTGCTGAAGCATACAATGTATCTCAATAGGTTGGGAAGATAGAATTTGGAGAGAAATTTGGCAACTGTATTCTAATAGCTTTAATGTAAGGAAAATATTTGTGGGGAGAAATGCATGAAAAGTATTTCTAATCCTGGATGCTTCCAAATGAAAGTGATATATGCTACTTTCATTCATTCATTTGTTATAAAAATATTCACCCAATACAATGTACTGGATTCTTCAGAAGACAGAAGCCTGAAGTCAGAGGAGATGCCTGTGCTTCCAGTTATAGAAAATAATAGCCAAGTGATTAGGAAAAAAATGTTTTGGCCTTAAGTGATTTTATATAAATGCGCAGAACATGAACAATAATAAAACTTTGCAGATTTGGAAGTAATTAGAAAAATGTTATTTTATCAATATGACCAGGATGGAGCAGGCTTGGACTGACAAGTATAATGGTAGATTAAAACACACACACACACACACACACACACACACACACACACACACAACATCTGGTAGATCTGACATTTTTCAGAATATCAAGAGAGTGATTATGTTAGTGACTAGAGAAAACTGGTTGTGTTGTTTATGGTAGTTAGCTGTTAGGAAACCACCTTTTACATGCTTTTAGAAGTTCATTTTATTGAAGGGAACACAAAAACGAGCCACAGAATTCATAATGGGATCCCAGGGCCAGAAAAGTCAAAGAGAAATGGAGACAATGGTGGGAAGCCTCTAACACACTTGGACAATCAGACCCCAATAATTCAAAAAGAAAAGTTTGGTAAACAGGGAACAAAACTGTGGGGGAAGCACAGGGAGCTTAGCTTATTTCCAAAGATTTTGGCTGTGTTTTAGAAAAGGCCAGGTGGGTGATATAACCTAATCTGCATATCCAAAAGCTAAAGCCCAGAATAGCTGAGTGAAAACAGATTGCAAAATATGCACTGAGTGGCCAGATTATTATGATCTCTGAACGCATAATAATCTGGCCACTCAGTGTATATCCTATATAATAAAAGGCTAATATGCAAATTGTCCCCTAGACCAGGAGTTCAACCAGCAGGCAGGCCGGCCATCTGCCCATATCCCTTCCCCCTGGCCAGGCTGGCCGGACCCCACCCATGCACGAATTCATGCACCAGGCCTCTAATATATATATATATACTGAGTGGCCAGATTATTATGCATTCAGAGATCATAATAATCTGGCCACTCAGTGTATATAGGGTGTCCACAAAAATGTATACACACATTTTGAATAATTATAAAGGCAGTGTTTATTAAAATAAATTTTATTTTCAAAATTGAGCTGTCATGTATATATTTAACTATAATTGTAGTAAGAAAAATGGACATGTGCTCTCCACAGTTTTAATAGGTGGTAAATAGAAACATCACAGTTAGCTGGAGTCCTACCTCTTTGATTAATCATACTCAAGCAATATTGATGAACAGATTGAAAAATACAGGGAGGGCTTAAAATACATCTATTGTGGCTCTATTCTTGGCTTTGCCTTATTCAACATTTTAAATTTAAAATACAAAATGTAAAATATACATAAAAGAAAAAAGAACATAAAAACCAGAAGATACAAATCTCATGAAAAAGCTTCAGCATCTGCTTCAATAAGTAGGTAGTAATTTGAAGAAGACCATGCTAAAAATGATGAATTAACACCTGTAGTGGCAGCATCATGACTTTTCATTTAGATCAGACAACTATTATTCTAAGTTAATTTTGCTCTTTTTCAACGCCCAAATTTCTTATTTATTTCTGAAAAGTGAAATGATGACTATTAACATCTTCATATCACTTTCAGAAGAATCTTGTCAGGTGAGTGATGATAGATTCATACCGATGTCATCAGGAGTCTTCAAATAGAAGTCTGTTAATTCCCATAGTGTTTGTGTTTGAACATCTGCTTCATGGAATCATAATGACACTTTTAGAAGTTCATTTTATTGAAGGGGATATTATTGTAAATGCTTACAAATTCAGATGCAATTTAACATTAGAGATAAAAATTACTTGTTTTTATGGTGATAATGACAAATACTAATTTTGTTGGGGCCAAGTATTGTAAAAACAATGATTTTACTAAATTAAAAAATTTATGAAGCATAGATTGTGATTGATTAAGATATTCACATAATTAGAATTTTATCCAAACAAGCTGTAATATTTTACTAATCAAAACATATGTAGTTGTTAATATTTACAAATATTTATCCATCATTAGAGTTGCTGCCATTGAGCTACAACATTGTTGTATTTATCAAAATATTAGATAAATATGAAAAAATATTTCAGATGGTAGAACATGCTTTCTCTCTTTGCTGCCAATGATGGAACAGAGTTTCAGTATGCTGAGCCTTTGAAGAATGACTTTCAATCAACCTAGCTGTTCTTAATGGCATTGAACTTTCTATGAACAGTTCTGATAAATTTTGTTTGGATTTTGTTCAAAATCAGTTGGAAGTTTTAAATTGGTATATTCAAAGGCTGAAACATAAGAACCTTCAATTTTTGAATCCTTTGGGAATAGGAAGGCATTAACTAGCTATAGTAATAAAAGTGAAATATGCTAATTAGCCGAACATCCTTTTGGACGTCATTCCGGATGTCCTTCCAGACAAAACTGCAGCGGCGGGGGCTGAGGCAGTGGTGGTTAGGGGTGATCAGGCAGGAAGGCAGAATGGTTAGGGATGATCAAGCAGGCAGGCAAGTGGTTAGGGGCAATCAGGAAGGCAGGTGAGTGATTAGGGGCGATCATATAGGCAGGCGAGCAGTTAGGTGTAATCAGGCAGACAGGCAGAGTGGTTAGAGGCGATCAGGCAGGCAGGCAGGCAGGCAAGTGGTTAGGAGCCAGCGGTCCCAGATTATGAGAGGGATGTCCGACTGCTGGTTTAGGCCTGATTTTGCAGGGATCCCTGAGGGATCAGGCCTAAATTGGCAGTTGGACCAGCAGTTGGACATCCCCCGCAGGGTCCCGGATTGCAAAAGGGTGCAGGTGGGGCTGAGGGACACCCCTGCTGTGCACGAATTTCGTACATGGGGCCTCTAGTTGTCTCTATAAAAAGCAAGGGGGAAAAACAGAACAGGTTAAACAATGAGAACTCAAATGATATTTAAATTTTAATTTTGAATGATTATAATAATTGAACCTTCCAATTTATAATGGAATGTTGCTGTGCATGTCCAATTTGATGGATTTAATTCATGATGCATAATTAATACCTGATGGACCATTGGGTTTTACAGTCAAGTTGGTATCATTTGGTAAGGTGTAAAGCCTCTACCAGGGGCCAATAACTATCCATCGGGGAGTAGTTGTCATCAGAGGAGGACACTGGGGCTTGTTATGGGGCTAACGTTACTAGGCTCCAGTGACACTTTCCATACCTTTGGGTCTGTTGATAATGAGGTTTAAGTGGCAGGGCAGCTTGCACCACAGCCTGAGCTACTGCAGAATGCTTTTTTGATTTCTGCCCCACTCAAACCTAGCAGCCTATGGGGTACTTGATAAATAAACTATAGCAGCACATACCTATATATGGTATCTATTGCTTCCAAACATAAAAGATGACCACTAAACATCATGTTTCTTTCTTTGGGGTAGGTGGGACATGGTGCAGTGACTTGGTTCTTATTTAGAGAAAATCCCCACACGCTCAGCTCCACTGAACTCCTGGAAACTCAATATTGCAGGCCCACATGAACCTTCATAAGATCATGACTTGATCTCTGGCATAAAGATGTCCTGCTTAGGCATCTATGGTACCTGGTACCATATGCTCACAAGACCAATTAGCATAAATTAGCATACTATCATCAATATAATGAACAAAAGTGATGTTCTGTGAGATATCATGATGACATCATTTTAAAAATATCTTTTGGATTCTTCTTTTTAAAAAAATCATGATGAGATTCCATTTTTATTTTATTTTTGAAAATATTCTTTATTGATTTTTTTAGAGAGAGGAAGGAGAGGGTTAGAGAGGTAGAAACATTGATGAGAGAGGAACACCATCCATCCATCAGCTGTCTCTTGCACACCCCCTACTGGGAATCGAGCCTGCAACCTGGGCATGTGCCCTGAGCAGGAATCAAACCTCAAACAGTTGAGCCACACCAGCCGGGCATAGATTCTACGGGCCACAAAATTTGTGCCAGGGGCTCAGCCCTTGCAGCCACAGCTTTGTCTGGAAGGACATCTGGTCTAATTAGCATATTACACTTTTATAACACACACACACACACACACATTTTATAGTCTTGGGGGTAAGAGGTCTAATTAGCATATTACACTTTTATAACACACACACACACACACACATTATATAGTCTTGGGGGTAAGAGGTATAATATATCTACACATTATAAAAGAGAAAGATGCAAATTGATGGTACCTCTGCGAAGCCCACTAGCCAATCAGGAGTGAGTATGCAAATTAACCCAACAAAGATGGAAGGTTAATTTGCATATACAGGCACCCAGTGGCCTGGTCCTGGGAACACCCTCAGGACCCAGGCCGCTCCAAGCCTGCAGGCTTGCGTGTAGGCCCTGAGCTGCCGGGGTCCCAGAACGCCCCCGGCCATTCCTGGCCTACGGGTCTTGGTGCCGAGCAGCTGTGGGCGGGACGCCAGAGACTTGAGCAAGGCTGGAGCAGAGCTAGGGGTGCCCTGCCCAAGCTGCGGCACAGGCTTGATCTGAGCTGGGGGGCCCTGCCAAGCCACAGCGGAGGCTTGAGCAGGGCCTGAGCGGAGCCGGGGGGCCCTGCCCAAGCCGTGGCAGAGGCTTGATCGGAGCAGGGGGGCCCTGCCCAAGCTGTGGCGGAGGCTTGAGCAGGCCCGGAGACAGGGGGGTGTGCCAGCCTTGGCTTGCCAGCAGTCCTGCCTCTGCACGTGAGCTGTAGAGGAAACACCTTTTCTGACTGCTCATTGGCTAAGCTCCCTGTATGCCACTGGTAACGTTCTTGGTAACTTGGGTAATAAGAATCCAAAAAGGTGATCTAAGGTTTTTCTACCTCACTCCTGGAGGAAAAAATGAAGGTCCGCTGCTGGAGGGCTAAGAAATGCCATATCCTGCCCTAGCGAGTTTGGCTCAGTGGATAATGCCTCAGCCTGCGGACCGCAGGGTCCGGGTTCAATTCTGATCAAGGGCATGTACCTAGGTTGCAGGCTCCTCCCTGGCTGGGGCCCAGGTCAGGGCTCATTCAGAAGGCAACCAATCAAAGTGTCCCTCTCACATTGATGTTTCTTTCTGTCTTTCCCTCTCTCTTCCACATTCTCTAAAAATCAATGGAAACATATTCTCAGGTAAGGATAAAAAAGAAAGAAATTTCATATCCTATGAAAGAGACATCTTGAAAATGCCTAAAGAAAGTTGTCATTTTTTCATGGTGAAGGGACTGGAATACATGTTGATGAAAACACCTTGGCAGCTGCAGTGGCTGGTAGTGGCTGTAGCAACAGGGTGATGGGGCTGGCACCTTCCCCTGATTAGCCCAGTCGCCTCCTGAAGAGGGAGGCCAGACTGCGGCTTAGGCCCGCTCCCCATAGGGAGCTGGCCTAAGCTGTCATTAGGACATCACCTGAGGGCTCCTAGTCTGTGAGAGGGGGCAGGCTGGGCTGAGGGACGCACCCCCCCGCAGAGCATGAATTTTGTGCACCGGGCCCCTAGTCCTATATAATAAAGTGGTAATATGCAAATTGACATCACTCCAACACACAAGATGGCCACCCCCATGTGGACACAAGATGGCTGCCACAAGATGGCCAGCAGGGGAGGGCAGTAGTGGGCGATCAGGCCAGCAGGGGAGGGCAGTTGTGGGGGGGACCAGGCCTGCAGGGGAGTGCAGTTGGGGGTGACCAGGTTGGCAGGGGAGGGCAGTTAGTGGCAATTGTGCTGGCAGGGGAGGGCAGTTAGGGGCGACCAGGCCTGCAGGGGCGGACAGTTAGGGGCAGCCAGGCCTGCACAGGAGGGCAGTTGGGGGCGACCAGGCCAGCAGGGGAGGGTAGTTGGGGGTGACGAGGCTGGCAAGGGAGGGCAGTTAGTGGTAACTGGGCCAGCAGGGAAGGGCAGTTGGGGGCAACCAGGCCTGCAGGGGAGGACAGGTAGGTCTGACCAGGCTGGCAGGGGAGGGCAGTTAGGGGTGACTGGGCGAGCAGGGAAAGGCAGTTAGGGGTGACCAGGCCAGCAGGGGAGGGTAGTTAAGGGCAATCGGGTCGGCAGGGGAGCAGTTAGGCGTCGATCAGGCTGGCAGGCAGAAGCGGTTAGGGGCAATCAGGCAGCAGGCAGGCAAGCAGTTGGGAGCCAGCAGTCCTGGATTGTGAGAGGAATGTCCCAGATTGGAGAGGGTGTAGACTGGTCTGTGGGACACACACACACCCTCCCCAAGCACGAATTTCGTGCACCGGGTGTCTAGTGTGTATATATATATATATATATATATTATAGTCTTGGGGGTAAAGGGTGGAGTAAATCTAAGTATTGACTCTGCCAACAAAGATAATACAAAGGGAACTACAGCGGTGATTGTCATATCATCCATTATCATCATCGGACTGTGCCTGCCATAATCTATAGCTATTCTTCATGACTCATTTGAACTTTACCAAAAACTGTGAGTAATTTGGGATGTGGTAGGAGTCACCAATCATTTGCCTCTCAAGCCTTTGACGGTAGCACTAGTCTCGGCAATCCCTCTAGAGATATAGTTTGCTTTTGTTTCACTCTCTTGACTAAGAGTAAGTTTAGGGGATGGGAGTATACTTCCTGGGGTTTCCACTGGCTCTTCTACCAAAACAGTCTTCACTCCACAGATAAGGAAACAAGTGAAGAGCTTTTGCCAGTTACTCTGTATATCTATTCCCACTGCACACTGCACATTGCATCTGGATCTAGGAAAGAAATACCAAATGAGTTCACGGTTCCATTGGCTCTACTGTTAGGTGAACTTAGGCTACAATTCCTCTAACACTGATCCATAATGCCATACTCTAACTGGAGGCTCACAGTGGAATTTTGGATTTCTGTGTGGTCAGTGCACAGTAACTGGTGAAATATGAATGAGGTCTATGTACCAAGATCAAATCAGATGAATTTCCTGACTGTGCTAAAGTTGTGTAAGATGTTAACATTAGGTTTTTGGAACTTCCCTATTCATTTCTCTGTAACCCATAAATCTATAATTATTATTTCAAAATTAAAAATTTTATATCGATTTAAAAATTCTTACTTTGGTAGGCTGTTAAAAGGATTAGAGAATAATGCATCCAATACAATGTGTAGCAGAGTAGGTTTTTAATCTGTTAATTTCACACAAATACAGACATATATTAGTATACACATCTGCATTTACAATATGTTAGTGTCTTACTCAGTGAGACACAGGCTTTGAGTTGTTTGTCTATCAGATGTAATATGTGTGTCTCACTCTGTATTCTTATTTCTGTTTTGTCCCAGGGCACTGCTGATAAGACAGCTGTTGGGGGTGAAAGTCCAACCTTGGCCCCAAATCAAAGAAGCTACTGGTCACCTTTTAATGAGAAGGTGGCAATAGACTTATTACATAGCCCCTGGGATATGTGAGTTCCAGTGAGGAAGCCATATTAGTGGTGGTAGAATATGATGATGGTGGTAGTGACAGTGGAAAGAGCAGGACTGAGAAGTAGAGGGACCTGAGATGGCTAAGGGGAGTGATCAAAGACTTCACTCTGGGTCATACATCAAAGAACTGTGGCTCTGGCCCACTCATGAACAGGTCTGCCATGAAATACAAGGTTAATGTTTATTTCCTACTAATGCTTTCTTTAGAGCTGGGCATGATGTCTAAACAGAGAATTTTTAAAAATTTATTGTTGATAGTATTACAGATATCTCCAATCCCAACCCCCCTCCCCCACCACACACACACTTTTCCCCTTTCCTCCCAGTCCTACTCCTGCTGTCCCCTCAGGTCTTCACTACGCTATTGCCCGTGTCCATGGGCTATGCATACAAGTATATAAGTTCTTTGGTTTATCTCTTCTTATGCCCCAAACCCACATCAAGGTATGTCAGGCTATTCCATACCTCCATGCTTCGGGTCTTATTTTGTTGGTCAATTCACTTTGTTCATTAGATTCCACAAATAAGTGATATCATATGATATTTGTCTTTCTCAGATTGGTTTATTTCAGTTAGAATAATAGTCTCCAGGTCCATCCATACTGTCCCAAAGGGTAAGAGATCCCTCTTTTTTTACAACTGCATAGTATTCCATAGTGTAAATGTCCACAGCTATTTATTATTTATTTATTTATTTATTTATTTATTTATTTATTTATTTTTAATAAATCTTTATTGTTCAGATTATTACAGGTGTTCCTCTTTTTTCCCCCCATAGCTCCCCTCCACCTGATTCCCCACCCCACCCCATGCCCTTACCCCCCCGCCACTGTCTTCATCCATAGGTGTAAGATTTTTGTCCAATCTCTTCCTGAACCCCTCACACCCCCTTCCTCCTGAGAATTGTCAGTCCACTCCCTTTCTATGTCCCTGATTCTATTATATTCACCAGTCCATTCTGTTCTTCAGATTTTTTATTCACTTGAATTTTAGATTCACTTGTTGGTAGGTATGTATTTGATGTCATTTTGTTGTTCATAATTTTTATCTTTACCTTTTTCTTCTTCTTCCTCTTCTTAAAGAATACCCTTCAGCATTTCATGTAATCCTGGTTTGGTGGTGATGAACTCCTTTAGCTTTTTCTTGTCTGTGAAGCTCTTTATCTGACCTTCAACTCTGAATGATAGCTTTGCTGGGTAGAGTAATCTTGGTTGTAGGTTCTTGCTGTTCATCACTTTGAATATTTCTTGCCACTCCCTTCTGGACTGCATAGTTTCTGCCGAGAACTCAGCTGACAGTCGTATGGGTGCTCCCTTGTAGGTAACTAACTGTTTTTCTCTTGCTGCTTTCAAGATTCTCTCTTTGTCTTTTGCCCTTGGCATTTTAATTATGATGTGTCTGGGTGTGGTCCTCTTTGGATTCCTCTTGTATGGGGTTCTGTGCACTTCCTGAACTTGTAAGTCTATTTCTTTCACCAGGTAGGGAAAGTTTTCTGTCATTATTTCTTCTAATAGGTTTTCAATATTTTGCTCTCTGTCTTCTTCTGGCACCCCAAAAATTCAGATGTTGGTACGCTTAAAGTTGTCCCAGAGGCTCCTTACACTATCTTCATATTTTTGGATTCTTTTTTCTTTTTGTTTTTCTGGTTGGGTGTTTTTTGTTTTCTCATATTTCAGATCTTTGGTTTGATTCTTGGGGTACGTTGATCTACAGTTGAGTTTCTGTATATTCTTTATTTCAGATAGTGTATGCTTAATTTCTGACTGGTCCTTTTCCATTTTTTTGGCATTCTCATTGAGGTCCTTGAAGGTCTCATCAAGTTTCTCGGTGGTTTTTAGAAGATTCTTGGGTAACCTTATAAATGTGGTTCTGAACTCTATGTCATCCAGTAGTTTGCTTTCCTCCACTTCTTTCATTCGTGACATGTTTCTTTGTCTTGGCATTTTGCTGCTTCCCTGTGTTGATGGAGTGGCTTTGTGTGGTAGGTGACCTATAGGGGCCAGTAGCTCAGCCTCCCCAATCACCTGAGGTGGATGCTCTTGGTATACCCCTTTGTGGGCTGAGTGCAAAGTCTTGGTGTAGTTAAGCCTTGATTGCTGTTGGTACACTGGGAGGAACTGACCTCCAGGCCAATTGGCTGTGAGGACCCGCTGTGTCTATAATGGAAGAACTGCTGCGCTGGAGACACGCTTATGGTGCAGGACTTGTTTCAGTGGGGCTTTGGTGCTCACTGAGTCTGCCTCTTGAGTGTGTCACTTATGGATGTGAGGAGTTGAAATCTGGTGTCTCACACTGACCACTAGGTACACTGGCTTCTGGATCTCCAATGGGGTGCAGGTCAGCTACTGTCTGAGGCCACCCAGCAGGAGCTACAGCGAGAACTAGAGTTTTCTCCTCTTTGCTTGGGGTTTGGAGGTTTTGGAGCTGTCTGACCTGGGCTGCAAGTTTGCTAGTTTAAGCTGCAATAGGGCAGGCCATTTATATGCAAAAGCCCCTGTGTGGAGCTTGGGTGGGTTTGTAGATTGTGTGGGGCGGGGTCTCAGGGAGTCACTAGGCTAGGGCGTGGCAAACAGCGATGGCTGGCAGTAAGCCGGCTCTGTGTCTCTGACCGTGTCTCCCATCCCGCGCCCCAGCACAGTAAACAATTATTCCTGCGCGCAGCCCTGTTAGCAAGCCTGACTCACTTTCCGACCCGATGGCAGACAGTCCAGCTTCTCCCTGTAGGAGTTTGGGTCCCCCGCGTCTCCCCAGAAACTGGAGTTCAGAGTAATCGGGAGCTTGTCTCCCTTCGGGTTGAGAAAAAGCAGCGCTTCCAGTCGCCAGCCCGATTCGTGCGCCTCCGTACCTCAGCTTTTCAGTGCTTGTGCACCTCTCAATGCTCTTTTCTCTTTCCTTCTAGTTGTAGAACTTCCACTCAGCCAGCTTCCCGTGGTTCTGGGTGATAGACGTTTTGTCTTTTAGTTGTAGTTTTGAAATTGTTGTGCGAGGCAGCAGTTTAGGTGTTTACCTATGCCGCCATCTTGGATCCTCCCCTGTCCACAGCTTTTTAATCCATTCATCTCCTGATGGGAACTTGGGCTGTTTCCAAATCTTAGCTATTGTAAATACTGCTGCCATGAGCATAGAAGTGCATATATTCTTTCTGATTGGTGTTTTGGGATTTTTAGGATATATTCCCAGAAGTGGAATCACTGGGTCAAACTGAAGTACCATTTTTAATTTTTTGAGGCAACTCCAAAGTGGTTGAACCAATCTGCATTCCCACTAGTAGTGAACTAGTGTTCCCTCTTCTCCACATTCTCTCCAGAACTGGTTTGTTGATTTTTTTTATGACAGCCATTCTGATTGGTGTGAGGTGATATCTCATTGTGGTATTAGTTTGCATTTCTCTGATGATTAGTGACTTTGAGCATTTTTTCTTATGTCTCTTGGACATTTGTATGTACTCTTTAGAGAAATGTTTCTTCAGGTCTTCTGCCCATTTTATTATTGGACTAGATGCCTGGTGCATGATATTTGTGCATGGGGGTGTGTGTCCCTCAGCCCAGCCTTCACCGTCTCCAATCTGGGACATCCCTCTCACAATCCAGGACTCCTGGCTCCCAAACGCTTGCCTGCCTGCTGCCTGATGGCCCCCAACTGCTTCTTCCTGCCAGCCTGATCACCCCTAACCACTCCCCTGCCAGCCTGATCATTGCCTAACTGCTCCCCTGTTGGCCCGATTGCCCTTAACTGTCTTCCCCTACAGGCCTGGTCGCCCCCAACTGCCCTCCCCTGTTGGCCTGGTCACCCCTAACTGCCCTCCCTTACCAGCCTGGTTGTCCCTAACTGCCCTCCCCTGCAGCTTGGTCCCTCCCAACTGCCCTCCCCTGCAGGCAGGGTTCCCCCACAACTGTCCTTCCCTGAAGGCCTGGTCGCCCACAACTGCCCTCCCCTGCAGTCCTGGTCCCGCAACTGCCTTCCCCTGCAGGCCTGGTCCCTCCCAACTGCCCTCCCCTGCTGACCTGATCACCCACTACTGCCCTCCCTTGCCAGCCATCTTGTGGTGGCCATCTTGTGTCCATATGGGGTTGACCATCTTTGACCACATGGGGGTGACTATCTTGTGTGTTGAAGTGATGGTCAATTTGCATATTACCTCTTTATTATATAGGATTGTTTGTCTTCCTTTTGTTGAGTTGTATGAATATATATGTGTATATATATATATATATATATATATATATATATATATATACTTTATATATATATATATATATATATATATATATATATATATATATACTTGATTTAAATTCTTTATTGTTTAAAGTATTACATGAGTCTCCTTTTCCCCCATTGACTTCTCCCCGGCTGCTCCCACCCCCCAGCACATGCCCTCACCCCCCTACTCTCTGTGTCCATTGGTTATACTCATATGCATGCATACAAGTCCTTTGGTTGATCTCTTACCCCTTCACCCCCTGCCTTCCCTCATAGGTTGGACAGTCTGTTCAATGCTTCTATGTCTCTGGTTTTATTTTTGTTCATCAGTTTACGTTGTTCATTATATTCCACAAATGAGTGAGATCATGTGATATTTATCTTTTTCTGACTGGCATATTTCGCTTAGCATAATGCTCTCCAGTTCATCCATGCTGTTGCAAATGTAAGAATTCCTTCTTTTTTACAGCAGCATAGTATTCCATTGTGTAGATATACCATTTTGGAAATTAAGCCCTTATCAGATGTTCTCCCGTACAGTGGGTTCCCTTTTCATTTTGGTGGTGGTTTCTGTTGCTGTGCAGAAGTTTTTTATTTTTATATAGTTCCATATATTTATGTTCTCCTTAGTTTCATTTTCCCTAGGAAATGTATCCGTAAACATATTGCTATGTGAGATGTCTGAAATTTTACTGCCTATGTTCTCCTCTAAGATTTTTATGGTTTCAAGCCTGAGATTTAAATCTTTTATCTATCCTGAGTTTATTCTTGTGTATGGTGTAATGTGTATGGTCTAGTTTCATCATTTTGCATATGTCTGTCAGTTTTCCCAGCACCCTTTGTTGAAGAGACTGTCTTGACTCCATTGTATGTTCTTGCCTCCTCTTTCAAATATTAATTGACTGTAATGGTGTGGGTCAATTTCTGGGGTCTCTGTTCTGATCCATTGGTCTGTAAGTCTGTTCTTGTTGCAGTACCAGGCTGTTTTGGTTAAAATGGCTTTGTAGTATAGTTTGATATCTGGTATTGTGATTCCTCCTACTTCATTCTTCTTTCTCAAGATTGCTGCTGCTATTCAGGTTCCATATAAATTTTTGGAGTATTTGTTCTAACTCTGTAAAGTATGCCATTGGTATTTTAATAGGGATTGCATTGAATCTATATATTGGTTTGGGTAGTATAGACATTGTAACAATGTTAATTTTTCCAATCCATGAACATGGTATATGATTCCATTTGTTTGTAACTTCCTCTATTTCTTTTTTAAAATGTCCTGGAGTTTTCCAAGTACAGGTCTTTTATCTCCTTGGTTAACTTTCTTCCTAGGTATATTATTATTATTATTATTATTATTATTATTATTATTATTTGCAATGATAAATGGCATTGCCTTTTTAGTTTCTTTTTCAGAGCATTCATTATTGGTGTATAAAAATGATTTTGTATCCTGCTACCTTACTGAATTCATTGATTAATTGTAGTAATTTCCTGGTAGAGTCTTTAGGGTTTTCTATATACAATATCATGTCATCTGTGAATAATGACTGTTTTACTTCCTCTTTTTTAATTTGGATGCTTTTTACCTTTCTTCTTGTCTGATTGCTGTGGCTAGGACTTCCAGTACCATGTTGAATAAGCATGGTGAAAGCAGATATCCTTGTCTTGTTCCTATTCTTAAGGGAATCACTTTTAGTTTTTGCCCATTGTTGGCTGTAGATTTGTCATATATGGCCTTTATAATGTTGTGGTACGATCCCTCTATTCCCACTTTGCTGAGAGTTTTTACCAAAAAAGGGTGATGGATTTTGTTGAATGCTTTTTGATATGACCATGTGGTTTTTACCTTTTAATTTTGATGTGATATATCATATTTATTGATTTGCAAATATTGTACCAGCCTTGTATCCCTGGAGTCAAATCCCACTTGATCATGGTGTATGGTCTTTTAAATATATTGCTGGATCTGATTTGCTAATATTTTGTTGAGGATTTTAGCATCTGTGTTCATCAGGGATATTGGCCTGTAATTTTCTTTCTTTGTAGTGTCTTTATCCAGTTTTGGAATTAGGATAATGACTTTTTTAAAAGAGCTTGGGCATCTTCCTTTCTCTTGAATTTTTTGGAATAGTTTGAGGAGGAAAGATGTTAGTTCTTTGAATGTTTGTTAAAACTCTCCTATAAATCCATCTGGTCCAGGACTTTTGTTTACTAGGAGATTTTAAATTACTGTTTTAATTTCATCAGTTGTTATTGGCCTACTCAGGTTTTCTGATTCTTCCTGACTGAGTTTTAGTAAGATTGTACATTTCTAGGAATTTGTCCATTATGCCCATTTGTCCAGTTTGTTGGCATATAGTTGTTCATAGTATTTGATTATAATCCTTTGTATTTCTACAAATCCATTGTTATATTGCCTCTTCTATTTCTGATTTTATTTATTCATGTCCTCTCTCTTTGTTTCTTAATGAGTCTGGCTAGGGGTTCATCAATATTGTTTATCTTTTCAAAGAATCAGCTCTTGGATTTATTGATTTTTTTGTACTTTTTAAAAGTCTCTATGTCCTTTATTTCCCCTTAATCTCTATTATTTTAAATATATAATTAAAGTTAATTCTGTTGCTATGACTTTCTTCATTAATAGATTAGTATTTTAATCGATTATTGCAAGACTAAATTTGAATTAAATATGTATTCTCACTTTATTGCATCTTAATTTTTCAGATTCCTATGTTTTTCATTTGCTAAGTAATTCTATCTAATAAAGAGGGAATATGCTAATTGACCCTCACGCCATCCCGAAGATGGCAGCGCCCACAGCCAATAAGGAAAGAATATGCTAATTGACTGCCCCGCCCTCCAAGACGGTGGTGCCCACAGCAAAAAAGGAGGGAATATGCTAATTGGCTGCCCTGCCCTCAAAGATGGCAGCACCTACAGCTAATAAGGAGGGAATATGCTAATTGACTGTCCCGCTCTCAAAGATGGCAGTGCCCACAGCCAATAAGGAGGGAATATGCTAATTTACTACCATGCTCTCAAAGATGGCAGCACCCACAGCCACAAGATGGCGGTGCCCAATCCCCTCAGCCCTGCGCGCCTGCCTCTGGAGTTCCCCAGTCCCTCAGCCCCCCAGCCGCCCAGGGCCAGCCCGAGGTGCAGGCAAGCCTCAGATGGTGGCTGCCCAGCCTCCAAGGGCTGCCCAAAGCTCAGGTAACCAGGGCCGGCCGAGGCTTGTGCTGCTGGCAGTGACAGCAGCAGAGATGTGATGGGGCGTCACCTTCCCCTGATCACAGGGTAGCCTCCCACCCCTGAGAGCTCCTAGACTGTGAGAGGGGGCAGGCCGGGCTGAGGGACCCCCCCGCCTCCAATGCATGAATTTTCATGCACCAGGCCTCTAGTATGCTTATAATGTGTAATCACAGTGGCTCTATCTGAATATAAAGGAGCATAAAGACAGAGCACATAATATGTGCCTAGCTTTCCTCAAGTCTCCTTCACAAGTTTATCACGGCCTTCAGTGTCTCCAGATGGAGTACACACTCACTAGGAACTCTCTAAAATTTGAAAAAGCCAGAGGATCCAGAAGAGGAGTTGTGTGTTTTTTTTAATCCTCATCTAAGGATATTTTCCTATTTATTTTTAGAGAGAGTGGAAGAGAGAGAGAGACAAGAGTGAGAAACATCAATGTGAGAGAGACACATTGATTGCACATGCCCCGACCAGGGTTGGGGATTGAGCCTGCAACTGAGATACATGCCCTTGATTAGAATAGAACCTGGGACCCTTCAGTCACCAGGCTGATGCTCTTTCCACTGAGCCAAACTGGGTAGGACCAGAAGAGGAGATTTTCTTTAAAAGGAATATTTTTCTCTAGTGACTTGAAAATTGCATTTATTATGATAACAAACAAGCATGATATGGAAGTGAGGCAGTTCTATCATGGCAGAAACATGAGCAGAGCTGAAATACGGAAATACCATAACTGTCTCAACCAAGAGGAACACCTGTTGGGAGACTGATAGCATGGCTGCACATGACCCTCTCTGATGTTGTTTTCTTCTGCCTTTTACACGAGGGTCCTGGAAAGTTGTCCAGGAGCTTATAAACATGATAATCTGAGCTGAGGACCAACAGAATAAAGGCTGTGCATCTGAGCCCCCAAATATAGGCCAGGTTGCTATTGTTTCCATGACCATCTTACAGAGGCCATGATCTACATTGGTGTGTATAAACAGCACAAGACACATTCAGGTCTCTCCTATTAAGAAGAAATGTCCCCCTTAACCTTTTCTTCCTTTCTGTTGACTAATTTCCTTCTTTTATTGCCAAACTTCTAGAGAGACCACTGCTACTCTCATTGTCTACACTCTCATCCCTCATTCTTTCTTCACCCCAATCTGGATCTTCAACTTCCTTCCCAATTAACCACGAAACTTATCCTAAGGTAAATCATGACATCCTAAATGCCACATCCCCTGTCCTGTTTTCAGTCCTTAACTTGAAGCATATCCTAGCTGTGTCCTAAGTTTGACATGGGACACTGACCCCTTCCTGAAGCTTGTTTCACCAAAGGGATTTACCCTTGGTACCTCTCTCTTGGTCTGTGAACCCCATCTCCTAATTCTTTGATTTCTCCCCTTATTTCTTCTAAGTCCCATTTGCTGGCTCCTCCTCTTCTTTCCACTCTGTATTTGTTAGTGATCTGCCAGATTTACTCTTTAGCCCTTTCTTCTTTTACCTTTTCCCTGGCCATCTCTTCCCCTCTCCCATAAATCCAGAGCTATTTTATCCATTCTACTTTGTGCCAGGCACTGTGCCAGTGCTGGAAATACACACTAGTGTTTAGAGGCAGCAACAGATGAGTTAATGTCAATGTACTAGGGTGTGAAGGGGAAAAAATCAATTCTACATGATGGAGAGGTATAGTTGGGGCAGTGAATCATTGAGTACTTACCATGTTGCATAATCATTAGAAGCAAAGGACTGTCAAGCCCACGTCATGGCTTTCTAGAAGAAAGCATGTGGTGTGGGTGTGTACGTGTGTGCACTATACACATGTATGGTCAGAAGGCTTAAGCAATGGAAGTTCTGCTTGAATAGAACCTGAATCCTTTCTAAGAAGGGGACCTTACATCACTCAGGCAGTACTTCAAATGTCAGGTACCAGAAGATCAGTTGGGGGAAGCTGGCTTTGTCCCAATCTGCAGATGGGTCATTAATTCTTCTTTGTATGCTTCCTTTGAAGTTTATACTTAAGGTACCAAAGTATTTTTGTGTCTCTAAGGGTGATTTTAGAAATATTTAACAAAGACATCAAAACAATCAATCAGAATGATTACACATGATTCCAGTGGTCCCTTTCTATGCTATAAGGTAAATCCTGTAATTCTTGATCATGGGTATATATGTGAGTGTGTGTGTCGGGGGGTTTCCTGAGGGAGGCCTGGGACAACTGAGGCAGAAAGGAAATATTTGGGATTTGGGGCAGTGCAATATCCCAACTATATAAAAATATTTCAACACTGTATTTTAATATCCTGTATGGTCAGTCAGAGGCATTGCTGCCTTCTTCCTGAGGTTGCAAATTCTCTGAGAATAGACACCTTTCACTATCTCTGTGACCATTGCTCTTAGTAGTATAGGCTTCTGCTTACAGTGAGTGATTAATAAATGCTTGATGACTGGAATGAAATTAATGGTTTAGTAAAACTCTAACTCTATTCAGAAAAGCAAAGGGATATTTTGGTGAATTAGTTATATATCCTAGGTTTTGGTGTGATGAAAAACTCCAGATCTTAGTGGCTTATTACACAAAGGTTAATTTCTTATATATATGACTTGTCCATTCTAGATAATCTGTTTATGCCTCTTTCTTCTCGGACCCAGGCTCATGGGGTGACTACTGTTGGAAATAACTGGTTACTGTGGCAGAGAGGAAAAAGAGAAAGCGACATGTTGTGTACTGACTCTTAAAGCTTCTGCCAGAAAATGACACATTATTTTTGCTTAGATTTCATTGGCCAAAGCAAGCCTCATTTGATGCCAACTATTTTCTTTTAAGAAAGGCAGTCTTCATAGGTGTAACACGATGTTAATACTGGGTCACATGCTGTGCTAAGGTATGTCTGGGAAACAGATAAATAAGGTAGTGTCCCTGCTTTGGAGAGGTTCACCTTCTGCTAGGAAAATGGGTATGTAAACAGATATACCGCAATAGGCCTCAGATGGGCTTTTAATGGACTGAGAAGAGGGGGCCTCTTCTATTAACGCCTTGAGGGGTTTAAGTTCATTGCCAGTTCCTCATGTTTATAGAACATAGGCTGGATGCTTGTGAACGTCTGTATTCAACACATATCTTTCCATATGCAATGATGAAGCTTTGCTGGGCTTGTTTTGCTTTTGTGTCTCTTCCACCCTCCAACTACAGAGCAAAGACTTCTAGACAGACACAATTCTGTGAGGCAGGAATTCATCTTATTGATCTTTGTATTCAGTGTTAGGCATTGTTTGCCACAAAATGAACAAATAAGAAAATGAGAGGATGAGTGAATGGATGGCTATCCTAATATTAAGTATCACTTGTGAGCCTCTCATGTCTGATCTTCCTCAGGAGTCTTATCATCCTTCAGCACTAGGGTCCACTAGTCCTGGTTTGGATATCTATTTCATTGACTGTTGTTCCACTCTTCCTCTGCTACTCTTCTTAGCATGTGGCTCCTGATGAATGGCAATACTGTGACCCTCATTGTTGCATCCTTTTTCTGTGTTCCAGGGTTTCTCTAACTCTCCTGCTATCTTGCGCCCTCTTGGTTGAAGCTTGATTCACATTGTGGCATTTATTCTAAGGACCATGTGGCCGGTGGAAATCTATCAGTTTTTGGGTGTTTTGTTGTTATTTGTACTGGGTTGAATAGTGCCCGCCCCCCAACCCCCGCAAAATTCCTATCTACCACAAACCTCACAATGTGACCTTATTTGGAAATTGGGTCTTTAAAGATGTAATTAGTTAAATTAAGTTGAGGTCATACTGAATAAGTGTAGGCTTTAATCCAGTGACTGGTGCCTTATAGGAAGAGAACACACACACACACACACACACACACACACACACACACACACACACACGGAGAATGCCATGTGATGGCAAGGCACCACTGTAAGCTATGAAGAGGCAAGGAAGAATTCTTCCCTAGAGCTGTCAGGGAGGGCATGGCCCTGCCAACACTCTGAGTATGGACTTCTGTCTTCTAGAACTATGAGACAATATATTTCTGTTGAATGTTACTAACTGAAATTAGCATCTACTTATTTGCTGCTCATAGCACACATCCCATCTATTGAACGTAAACCTCACCAGAGAGTACTTTGTCTGCCAGTCTTTCTCAACACTCCACTCCCCGCCTTTGAGCCTCCCTAAGATATCCCAAAATAGCACCAGCCCTCAGAAGAAACTAGGGATGGATTTTACTGACATATTTGCCAAAAAACTATTTCAGAATCTCTTGACTACTTATAGACTTTGTCATGCTTTCTCCACAAAAGAATTAAAAAAAAATAAAATAGATATAATTAGGTGTTGAGAACTCCTGATGCTAGAAGCACTCAAGAACCAGCATTGTTCCTCAGAGCTGTGTTGTTAAACTTTATAAAATAAAAGCATTTGCGTGGTCAATACTCCCAATCATTGCTCACCACTGAGAAATGAGTGTTGAGGATTTTCCCTTGGTATAAAGTCTACATAATGATGAAGAGATAAAGACTCTGGGAGGATAAGGGACATGCTCAAGGTCTTACAGCCAGTTACAGAAGGAGCTAGGGTTTAAATCTAGTCTTCTGATCCCGATGGAGAGGTTTCTCAGGAAAACTCACTGTCCCTTCTCATTTTAGTTGAGTAACTTTCAAATAACCAGACTCCAATCAGGAGTCCAAGGCAGCTGGTGTCAAAGCCACTCCTTTCCACCAAAGGGAATGGGAATATAAAAATTTCCAGTGTCTGTAGTGTAGTGTACATGCTTCTTGCCAAGTTGTTGAGTGGAGGCTGACCTGAATTTTAGGCTTGTGATCAGGGCCCAGAGGACCTTGATCCTGTTGATAGCTGTGAACATGAGGTTAAGGCAAGAAAACCTGAACATAATAAAGAAGAAAGGAGTACATTGAATCAGGACCATCCATTCAGATAATTGGCAAGGTTCACTAGGAATTCAGGAAGTTTCATTTGAGATACCCAAATGAAACATGAGGTTCTTGCTCAAGATCTGCCTCAATTAATTCTCACCATTTATTTTGAAAATGGACACACAACTAATGTATTCATTAGAGAATAAACTTTTAAAAATTCTTAAGTAAGTAAAAGGAAGGCAGGTTGCATTTGGTATCAATTTGTTTTTAGGAAAGTACACAATGAGATATCACCTCACAATTGTCATAATAGCTAGCATCAATAAATCCACAAATAACAAGTATTGGTGAAGATGTGGAGAAAAGAGAACCCTCATGCACTGTTGGTGTGGATGCAGATTGGTGCAGGCACTGTGGAAAGCAGTATGGAGTTACCTCAAAAAATTAAAAATGGAACTGTCTTATGACTGACCTATTCCTCTTCTGAAAATTTATCCAATGAAACCCAAAAACATTAACTCAAAAAAATATATGTACCCTGATGTTCATTGCAGTGTTATTTAGAATAGCCAAGATTTGGAAGCAGCCCAAATGCCCATCAGTAGATGAGTGGATAAAACATTTACTTAATGGAATAGTACTCAGTTGTAAAATGGTAGAAAAATTTACCCTTTGAGACAGCATGGATGGACCTGGAGAATATTATGCTAAGTGAAATAAGCCAGTCAGAGAAAGACAATTATCATATGATATCACTTATATGTGGAATTTAATGAACAAACTGAACTATCAAGCCAAATGGAGACAGACGCATAGGTAGAGAGCAGGCAGACAGCTTTTGGGGGTGGGGACTGAGCAAAAAAGAAAAAAAATAAGAGAGAGAACTCATGGACATGGACAACAGTGTGGTGATTGTGGGTATGGTGGTGGATGGGTAGAGGTGGAAGAGGGCATAAAAGGGATAAATGGTGATAAAAAATGAAATAAAATAAATTTATATATATATATATTAGAGGCCTGGTGCACGAAATTCGTGCACAGAGGGGGGCTTCCTTAGCCCGGCCTGCACCCTCTCCAATCTGGAATTGCAACCTCTCCAATCTGGGACCCCTCAGGGGATGTCTAACTGCAGTTGGACAGCCCTCTTGCAATCCAGAATGACTGGCTCCTAACCACTCAGCAGCCTGTCTGCCTGATCGCCCCTAACCCCTCTGCCTGCCTACCTGATTGCCCCTACCTTGCTCTCCTGCTGGCCTGATCACCAGTACCTTGCCCCCCTGCTGGCCTGATCACCTCTACCTTGCTCCCCTGCTGGCCTGATTGCCCCTAACCTCTCTGCCTGCCTACCTGATCACCCCTAACTGCCTCTGACTGCCTGATTGCCCCTAACTGACCTCCCTTGCTGGCCTGATCTCACCCCTAACTGCCTCTGCCTGCCTGATTGCCTCTAACTGCCCTCCCCTGCCAGCCTGATTTTGTCCCCAACTGCCCTCCCCTGCTGGCCTGATCTCGCTCCCAATTGCCCACCCCTGCTGGCCTGATTTTGTCCCCAACTGCCCTCCCCTGCTGGCCTGATCACCCCTAACTGCCTCTGCCTCAGCCCCCACCACCATGGCTTTGTCCAGAAGGAAGTCAGGTGTCTGGAAGATGGCCGGTCGACCTGGTCTAATTAGCATATTACCCTTTATTAGTATAGATTATTAGTATAGGTAGATTATATAGGATAGGGTTGCTTAAATGGGGGGGGGGGCCATTTTCAGCAGGAGGAGATGCTCTTGGCAGACAAAAATACATAATTCATATATCTGGATTAATAGCCAGCCATATGCACTATACTGCCAAACTGGTCATTTAAAAAATTGAACCACTTTCTTACACCTTACACCAAACAGCTGTTGCCCTTAAAACCCCTCCTCAGCCCCTATCTTAGGTTCTGCCTTCGCAGTTCACCCAGATTTGGTTCTAATTGGTCGGTTTCTATGCCAGTCAGCATCTCCGGGCCTATCTCTGTGCCTGATCATAGAGGTGGGGCTGATCAGCAGCTGCCCCAGGCTGCAGGTGAGCGGGCTGAACTGCTGATGTCTGGGAGAGAGAGAGAGGCTTGGCTGCTGCTGAGGATGGGAAAGAAAAGCAGGGTCTGATCACCCTGCTTCGCTCTGCCTGCCTTGCCAGCAGCCACTGCCACTGCTGATCAGCCCCGCCTCTTTCTCTCTCTGAGAGGTCAGCAGTTCAGCCCGCTTGCCTGCTGCACGCACAGCCTGGCGTTTGGTCGAGCCTCCAGTCATTGTAGATGTTACGACCCTGGCTCTTTATATATATACTAGAGGCCCGCTGCATGAAATTCGTGCACAAGGGGGGGGAGGTCCCCTCAGCCCAGCCGGCACCCTCTCCAATCTGGGACCCCTCGAGGGATGTCCGACTGCCCGTTTAGGCCTGGTCCCAGTAGGCAAGCAGGCGAGCAGTTGGGAGCCAGCAGTCCTGGATTGTGAGAGGGATGTCTGACTGCCCACTGGGATCGGGCCTAAAAGGGCAGTCAGACATCCCTCTCACAATCCAGGACTGCTGGCTCCCAACTGCTCGCCTGCTTGCCTTCCTGATTTCCCCTAACCTCTTCTGCTTGCCAGCCTGATCACCCCCTAATCACTCCCCTGCCAGCCTGATTGATGCCTAACTGCTCCCCTGCCAGCCTGTTTTCCCCTAACTGCCCTCCCCTGAAGGCCTGGTCACCCCTAACTGCCCTCCCCTGCAGGCCTGGTCACCCCTAACTGCCCTCCCCTGCAGGCCTGGTCTCCCCCAACTGCTCTCCCCTGCAGGCCTGGGTCCCCCCCCAACTGCAGACCCAGTCACCCCCAACTTCCCTCCTCTGCCAGCCTGGTCACCCCTAAGTGCCCTCCCCAGCAGGCTTGATTGCCCCCAACTGCCCTCCCTTGCAGGCCTAGTTCCTCTCAACTGCCCTCCCCTGCTGGCCATCTTGTGGTGGCCATCTTGTGTCCACATGGGGGCAGGATCTTTGACCACATGGGGGCAGCCATCTTGTGTGTTGAAGTGATGGTCAATCTGCATATTACTCTTTTATTATATAGGACAGAGGCCTGGTGCACAGGTGGGGGCCAGCTGGTTTGCCCTAAAGGGTGTCCCGGATCAGGGTGGGGGTTCCCTTGGGGTGCGGGGTGGCCTGGGTGAGGGGCCTGTGGTGGTTTGCAGGCCGGCCATGCCCCCCGGTTACCCAAGCAGAGGCCCTGGTATCTGGGATTTATTTATCTTCTATAATTGAAACTTTGTAGCCTTAAGCAGAGGCCAAAGCAGGCCAGGGCTGCAGAAGCTTGGCTTCCTCCATCGCCGCGGGCAACCCTAGCCTCCTTCTCTCTCCAGCTCCGTGGCTGCCGCCATTTCTGTTGGGATTTATCTTCTATAATTGAAACTTTGTAGCATTGAGTGCAGGTCTGAGCCAGCAAGGGCAGGCGGAAAGCTTGGCTCCCTCCATTGCCAGGGAAACCCAAGCCTCCCTCCTGCTCTCTGTGGCTGCAGCCATCTTGGTTGGGTTTATTTGTATAGTCCCTCCTGATTGGCTGGTGGGCGTGGCTGGTGGGCGTGGCTTGTGGGTGTAGTGGAGGTACAGTCAATTTGCATATTACTCTTTTATTAGATAGGTTATGAAAAAAGAAAAGTAAAACCTACAAAAGATGTCTTCTTCATGAGCACTCTTCTCATTTGAAATGCTCAGTGAGAAAGGAGTTAAGTGTGGATTTAATCCAAAGCTTAGATAGTGCCTCTCAGCTTTGGGATGGCAGCACAACCAAAGTTCCCAAAGATAAACAAGGACTGGATTTTGAAAAGCCTCCTATGGCCATTTGCAGTCAGGTATAGTCATATGAAATTCCTGAGGACCCTGGCAGATTCTACTGTGCAAACACCAGAAAAACTGAAGCAGTTCTAAACCTGGAAAGAACTGGGCCTTGAGGTTCCCTTTCTTCCCCTTGCACTTCTCTGCACATCTGGGGAAGCAGCGTTTCACTGCTGGACAATAACTGCTTCTCGCTGCTTGGGCCTCAAATATAACTTCTGAGCACCCCACTTACTGCTGATCATACCCTACACCCATTTCCTTTCCACCAAGGATTTCCATAGTCACCCCATTCTGAGCACATATATGAGAAAAAATGGCAAAAGAATTGGTGGGAGGATGCGTTAGCCTCTTTGAGCTGCTCCAATAGAATAGCATAGACTGGGTGGTTTATAATATACACACATTTATTTCTCACTTTCTGGAGGTGAGAAGTCCAAGATCAAGGTGCTGGCAGGTTTGATCTCTGATGAGGGCCCACTTCCTGGTTCATAGGTAGCCTTCTTCTTGCTGTATTTTCACATGGTAGAAGGGGTGAGAGAACTCTCTCTAAGGTTTATTTATAAGGACACTAACCACCCCTCATGATCTAATTACCCCCCAAAATCCCCACCTGCAAATCCTATCACGTTGGGGTTAGTTTTCAACATATGCATTTGGAGAGGACACAAGCATCCAGCCCATAGCAGAGGGGGAGAAATGTAAGAGAAGCACAGTGAGTGGATGTTGGGGACAGTGTCTTGGGAGTAAATGAAAAGGGGGTGTCCCACAGTGAGTTGTTTATTAAGCTGGGTTGCATGACTCTGCTTGCATTCTTGTGCCTTAGCCATTGCCATGAAAAGAACACACTTTAGTGACCTGTGCATCTTACTAGGAGGAGGAGAGATAAGGAACAGAGCCTCAATCAGTCCAGAAATCCCAATGTTCTAGTTACTTGAACAAATTTGGCTGAGATAATCAGAACCATTCAACTGAGCCCAGCTGGATCAACTGAATTCCAGATACTTGAGAAATAACAAAAGATTGCTGTTTTAAGCCTCTGAGTCTCAAAGGAGGTATGTTACACATTAACAGTTAACTGATATATCTACCTAACAGCCACCCCCCTTTCTTCCTTTTTATAGAATCTATTTTGTTAATAATGACAATGTGCCATCATTGGTTTAAGCCAGTCTTGTCACTTCTGTTATAATTTACTGGATATTTTCTTTCCCAGACTTTTTAGCAGCTGATAGTGACCATCTGATCTTGTTCTGGCCAGAGAGACATTTCTGAGAAATATTTTCTTCCATGATGAAAACAAAGCCCTTTTCTGTCCATCCCATTTTTTTACTGTTTGGCATTGCTATGACTATGTGATGCCTGGAGCTCTGAAGCCATCTTGTCACCATAAGGTCACAAGTTCAAGGATGAGAAAAGCAGGTATGGTCCTGCTATGGATGCTCAAACAGAAATATGAGGAAAGCCTGAGTTTTTTATTACATTGTTGAGCTTCAGAACAAACCCTGGACCACCTACCTCCAGCCCTTTACCAAGTAAATTATGATTGTCTTCATGTTTTTCTGTCAGTCAGATTTTCTGTTAATGGCAGCCCAAAGCATTCTTGAGTTGTATGGAATGCCATGAAGGTGGAAGAGAGAGGTGTGGATGATAAATGGGGATGGTGTCTGTCATAGTGCTTGCTGTGAAACACACACACACACACACACACACACACAACACACACACACACACACTTGTACCAAGAACTCAAGTGTAAACTGGAATAATTCACTCACCTCTCTGGGCTGTGATTTCCTCTCCTGAGAGAAGAAGGCATTTTTGTAGTTTGAACATTAACTCTGAACAAGCAGTCAAGTCTCTGGCTGCCAGAGCTGGCAAATATTCACAGAGGATTTTAGAGAACTATTAATTAGGCACAAGGAAAATATTGAGAATAGCTGGTCTACAGCAAATGCTTGGCTCTAGGCTTGTACATAATGAGTCTATTTTTTCATTTCTGAGTTTGTGTCTAATATGTTTTACCTGCTGCAGGGGACTTTCATTGAATGCTAATTAGATGCCTTTTTATAAAAAATGAATTGCATGCAAGGAGCAAATGCTTTTCTTTCAGGAGCAGGTGTTGTGGGATGGAGAGAAACATGCTGGCTAATGCCTTGTTAACAAAGTCACAGGAATTTCTAGTATCCCAGGCAGGTTTGACACCATTCTGGGGGAGAACTAAGGGGACACATCTTCTGAATAAGTTTGTCTATTTACTTAGTTTCTGGTTCTGCAGAACAGAGCTTTGGCAGAACCCCAAGGAAACATCAGCAGGGGGGAAAATCACCTTATTTTCTGCTTTAGCCAACAGCATTTTCCTGCCCAGACTTTGCAAAACAGACTTGCTTAGCTTTGCAAGCTCCTCCAGCTGCCCCTATTCCTTTCTGGCCTTATGGTTGCATATGTTCAGATCAATCTGATTTCTTCAGTTACAGTATATTTTTTATCCTAAACAATTTTTCTTATTTCTCCTTGCTCTTCACCTTTTCTTCTAATTCCTCCCACCTTCTACTATTTCTCTATATTACTATCTCTTCTTTTCTTCAACTACTACTATGTCCTGAAAAGCTTCCATGACTTTTGAGTAGTGATGTTCTTAAAATCTAACGAGAACTCTAGGAGTCATGATTCTTTGGCATAATCATACAGAAGTATTTTATTAGCTAATATTTGCTGTTGAAGGAGGATTTCACAGGTATGGTCCTGCTCTATTTTCTTTAAGTATGCCATAGCATAATTTTTAGCTCTATAAACATGTTGGATAGAAGTGGATGGAGTATGGGAAGAAGGCAAATTCTAGGGCAGTGGTCGGCAAACTCATTAGTCAACAGAGCCAAATATCAAAAGTACAACGATTGAAGTTTCTTTTGAGAGCCAAATTTTTTAAACTTAACCTTCTTCTAACGCCACTTCTTCAAAATAGACTCGCCCAGGCCGTGGTATTTTGTGGAAGAGCCACACTCAAGGGGCCAAAGAGCCGCATGTGGCTTGCGAGCCGCAGTTTGCCAACCACTGTTATAGGGCATAACTGGGCAGAGCAGTGAAGACCACCTGAGCACGTGAATGTCTTTGATTTATATACACATTTTACAAATCTTTACTAAAGACAACTGTGTTATTTTAAAGCACTGAGCTAAGGACTGTAAGGGGAGACACATTACCTTCCAGATATGTGTGTCATATATGGAACTTTGATAGAGGAGGAGCACGTGAGAATAGTAGAAGGAAAATTTTCCACTCAGGAGATATCAAGATAAAATACTGTGTTCCATTATGACTGATTCTAACAAGCTGAAGTAGACCCAAACACCAAACCACTATTGGACCCAACTACAGACTCTTCCCTGACAATGAACAATTAAATTTGTTTGAATCTTGGATGGATTTCTGGAGTACTGGTTGTCAAGCCTTAATCACTTTTTCTAGATTAAACATCCTGAATTTCCCCCCTCAGCGAACCATTAAGTGCATTTCTTTGCTTGTGTGTGTTTCCTTGCCTGGCAGGTCAGTAAATTGGCTTTGTGGATTTTATTTATTTTATAGCTCTAGTAGTCTTTGTTTTATTATTTTTCAGAATATAGCTTGTACGAGAGCCAACTAATGTTTAACATCTGGCAGTGGCACATTAAGAACAACTAAAAGAAAACCAAACGAAGCCAAATCAAACCAAACCAAACAGCAAACCAAAAAATGCAGCAGTAACATAGTAATAGCAAATCTTGAGACAGAGTCTGGCTAGGAAATGAGACTTACAGTAACTTCCCAGTTCAGGTCATTTCTAAGTAAGAGCTGGTTTCAACTGGACTTAGCCAAATTCAGCGGTGGTCCAATCTGGATCTGACTATTGCTTCTAGAATCTAGATATTTGCATAGTCTCTCTGTTAGTTTACATTCCTAGTGGACTGATAGGGAACAAAAGCCATAATTTTAACAAAAATTACTTGCTTGTTACTTTTTATTTATTTATTTTTAAATATTTTTTATTGTTTAAAGTATTACATATATTAGTACATATATCTCCTTTTTTTCCCCATTGACCTTCCCCCAGCCTCCCCTACCCCCTGTTGCATGCCCTCATCCCACCCCCCACCCAGTGTCTTGTGTCCATTGGTGTGCTTATATGCATGCATACAAGTCCTTTGGTTGATCTATTTTCCTCCCTCCCCAGCACTCCCCAGCCTTCCCGCTGTAATTTGACAGTCTGTTTGGTGCTTTACTGCCTCTGTATCTATCTTTTTATTCATCAGGTTATAATGTTGTTTATTTTCCACAAATGAGTGAGATCATGTGGTATTTCTCTTTCATTGCCTGGCCCATTTCACTTAACATAATGTTCTCCAGGTCCATCCATGCTGCTGCAAATGGTAAGAATTTCTTCTTTTTTATAGCAGCGTAGTATTCCATTGTGTAGATGTACCGTAGTTTTCTGATCCACTAATCTGCAGATGTACATTTAGGCTGTTTCCAAATCTTAGCTATGGTGAATTGTGTTGCTATGAACATAGGGGTGCATATATCCTTTCTGATTCGTGTTTCTAGTTTCTTGGGATATATTCCTAGAAGTGGGATCACTGGGTCAAATGGGAGCTCTGTTTTTAGTTTTTTGAGGAAACTCCATACTGTTCTCCACAGTGGCTGCATCAGTCTGCATTCCCACCAACAGTGTACAAGGGTTCCTTTTTCTCCGCATCCTCGCCAACACTTGTCGTTTGTTGATTTGTTGATGATAGCCATTCTGACAGGTGTGAGATGGTACTGCATTGTCCTTTTGATTTGCATCTCTCGGATAATTAGTGACTTTGAGCATGTTTTCATATGTCTCTTGGCCTTCCTTCTATCTTCTTTCGAAAAGATTCTATTTAGGTCCATTGCCCATTTTTTTTATTGGGTCATCTATCTTCCTTTTATTACGTTGTATAATTTCCCTGTAGATGTTGGAGATTAAACCTTTATCAGTGATAACATTTGCAAATATGTTCTCCCATACAGTGGGCTTTCCTGTTGTTTCGTTGATGGTTTCTTTTGCTGTGAAAAAGCTTTTTATTTTGATGTAGTCCCAATTGTTTATTTTCTCTTTAGCTTTCATTGCCCTAGGAGCGGTATCGGTGAAGAAATTGCTTCGGGCCCTGACCGGTTTGGCTCAGTGGATAGAGCGTCGGCCTGCGGACTGAGGGGTCCCAGGTTCGATTCCGGTCAAGGGCATGTACCTTGGTTGCGGGCATATCCCCAGTAGGAGGTGTGCAGGAGGCAGCTGATCGATGTTTCTCTCTCATCGATGTTTATAACTCTCTATCCCTCTCCCTTCCTCTCTGTAAAAAATTAATAAAATATATATATATATAAAAAAAAAGAAATTGCTTCGGCATATGTCTGAGACTTTGCTGCCTGTGAATTCCTCTAGTATTTTTATGGTTTCCCATCTTATGTTTAAGTCCTGTATCCATTTGGGGTTTATTTTTGTGTATGGTGTAAGTTGGTGGTCTAGTTTCATTTTTTTGCATGTATCTGTCCAATTTTCCCAACACCATTTATTGAAGAGGCTGTCTTGACTCCATTGTATGTTCATGCCTCCTATGTCAAATATTAATTGAGCATAGTGGTTTGGGTCGATATCTGGATTCTCTATTCTATTCCATTAATCTATATGTCTGTTCTTGTGCCAGTACCAGGCTGTTTTGAGAACAGTGGCTTTGTAGTACAGCTTGAAATATGCTTTGAGATCCCACCTACTTTGTTCTTCTTTCTCAGGATTGCTGTGGCTATTTGGGGTCTTTTTTTATTCCAGATGAATTTTTGGAGAGTTATTTCTAGGTCTGTGAAATATGCCGTTGGTATTTTAATGGGGAGTGCATTGAATCTATAGATTGCTTTGGGTAGTATGGACATTTTAATGATGTTGATTCTACCAATCCATGAACATGGTATTTTCTTCCATGTGTTTACGTCTTCCTCTATCTCTTTTTCAGTATCCTGTAGTTTTCCACGTATAGGTCTTTTACCTCCTTAGTTAAGTTTATTCCTAGGTATCTTAATTTTTTTGGTTCGATGGTAAATGGGATTGCTTTTTTAGTCTCTGTTTCTGTAAGTTCACTATTGGTGTATAGTAATGCCATAGATTTCTTGGCATTAATTTTGTATCCTGCTACATTGCCGAATTCATTTAAGTTTATTAGTTTTTTGATAGAGTCTTTTGGGTTTTTTATGTACAATATCATGTCATCTGCAAATAAGGACAGCTTTACTTCTTCTTTTCCAATTTGGTTTCCTTTTATTTCTTCTTCTTGTCTAATTGCAATGGCTAATACTTCTAGTACTATGTCAAACAGGAGTGGTGAGAGTGGGCATCCCTGTCTTGTTCCTGTTCTTAGAGGAAATGGTTTTAGTTTTTGCCCATTGAGTATTATGTTAGCTGTGGGTTTATCTTATATGGCTTTTATTATGTTGAGGTATGATCCTTCTATTCCCACTTTGCTGAGAGTTTTTATCAAGAAAGGGTGTTGGATTTTGTTAAAGGTTTTTATGCATCAATTGATATGACTATGTGATTATTATCTCTCAATTAGTTTATGTGATGTATCACATTTATTGATTTGTGGATATTGTACCATCTTTGCATTTCTGGGATAAATCCTACTTGGTCATGGTGTATTATCTTTCTGATGTACTGCTGGATCCGATTTGATAGAATTTTGTTGAGGATTTTGGCATCTATGTTCATGAGGGATATTGGCCTGTAATTCTCTTTCATTGTGTTGTCTTTATCTGGTTTTGGTATTAGGGTGATGATGGCTTCATAGAAGGAGCTTGGAAGTGTTCCTTCCTCTAGAATTTTTTGGAATAGTCTGAGGAGGATAGTTCTTCCTTGAATGTTTGGTAAATCTCCCCTGCAAAGCTATCCGGCCCCAGGCTTTTGTTTGCTGGAAGCTTTTTGATGACTGCTTAAATTTCTTCCACAGTTATTGGCCTATTGAGATGTTTAGATTCTACTTGATTGAGTTTTGGAAGGTTCTATTTTTCTAGGAATATGTCCATTTCCTCCAGGTTGTCCAGTTTGTTGGAATAGAGTTGTTCATAGTATTTTTTAACAATCCTTTGTATTTTGGAGGGATCTGTTGTTATTTCACCTCTTTCATTTCTGATTTTGTTTATTTGGGTCCTCTCTCTTTGCTTCTTGGTGAGCCTGGCTAGAGGTTCATCAATCTTGTTTATCCTTTCAAAGAACCAGCTCTTGGTTTTGTTGATCTTTTGTATTGTTTTTTTTTTTTTGTCTCAATGTCATTTATCTCCACTCTGATCTTTATTATTTCCTCCCTTCTGCTTACACTGGGCTTTTCTTGTTGCTCTCTTTCTAACTCTTTGAGTTGTAGGGTTAGGTAACTTATTACCATTGTTTCTTGTTTTTTGAAGTAGACTTGTAGAGCCATGAACTTCTCTCTCAAGACTTTCGCTGTGTCCCATAGATTTTGGATTGTTGAGTTTTCATTGTCATTTGTTGCTATGATGTTTTTTTTATTTCTTCCTTGATCTCTCTGGTAACCCAGTTATTGTTTAATAGCATGGTGTTTATTCTCCATGTGTTTGATATTTTTTGGATTGTTTTTATTGTAGTTGATTTCCAGTTTTATGCCACTGTGATCTGAGAAAATGCTTGATATGATTTCTATCTTCTTGAATTTGAAGAGACTTTTCCTATGACCCAACATATGGTCTATCTTTGAAAATGACCCATGTGCACTTGAGAAAAATGTATATTCTGTGGCTTTGGGGTGAAATGTTCTGAAGATGTCCATTAATTCCATCTGGTCTAGTGAGTCATTTAGGATTGATTTTTCTTTGCTGGTTTTTTGTTTAGAGGATTTGTCCAATGGTGATAATGGGGTATTAAAGTCTTCTATTTTGATTATATTGCTATCAATCTCTCCCTTGATATCCTCCAGGAGATTTTTTATGTATTTGGGTGCTCCTGTATTGGGTGTGTATATGTTTACCAGTTATTTCTTCTTGTTGGATTGCTCCCTGTAGTATTATGAAGTGGCCTTCCTTATCTCTTGTTATGTCCTTCACTTTGAGATCTAATTTGTCAGATATAAGTATTGCTACCCCAGCTTTTTTTTCATTTCCATTCGCCTGAAAAACCTTTTTCCATGTCTTCATCCTCAGTCTGTGCGTCTTTTTTTCGTTTCTTTTAATTTTTTTTATATATTTTATTGATTTTTTACAGAGAGGAAGGGAGAGGGATAGAGAGTTAGAAACATCGATGAGAGAGAAACATCGATCAGCTGCCTCCTGCACACCCCCTACTGGGGATGTGCCCGCAACCAAGGTACGTGCCCGCAACCAAGGTACATGCCCTTGACTGGAATCGAACCCGGAACCCCTCAGTCCGCAGGCCGACGCTCTATCCACTGAGCCAAACCGGTTTCGGCCTGTGCGTCTTTTTTTCTAAGGTGGGTTTCTTGTAGACAGCAGATATAAGGGTCGTGTTTTCTTATCCAATCTATTACTCTATGTCTTTTGATTGGGGCATTTAATCCACTTATGTTTAAAGTTATTAATAGGTACTTATTTGTCGCCATTTTTATTTTTTATTTTTTTTCAAATTTTTAATTAAGGTATTATATGTGTACATATCTTACCATTGCCCCCCCCACCCCACTTCCATACCTGCCCTCACCCCCCAATGTTTTGCATCCGTTGGTTACACTTATATGCATGCATACAAGTCCTTCAGTTGATCTCTTATTTCCCCCACCTCTCCCTAACCTTACCGCTGTAATTAGACACTCTGTTTGATGCTTTACTGCCTCTGTAACTATCTTTTGGTTCATCAGTTTATAATGTTTTTCATTATCCCTAAATGAGTCCCTGTGTTCCTTCTTTGCTTTCTATTTCTTTTTTTTTACAGCAGACCCTTTAGCATTTCTTGCATTGCTGGTTTGGTGGTAATAAATTCCCTTAGCCCTTTTTTGTCAGTGAAGCTCCTGATTTCACCTTCAATTTTGATTGATAGCCTTGCTGGGTACAGTATTCTTGGATTCAGACCCTTCTTTTGCATGACTTTGTGTATTTCATTCCATTCCATTCTGGTCTGATAAGTTTCTGTTGAGAAATCAGTCACTAGTCTCATGGGGGTTACTTTGTAGGTAACTTTCTGTCTCTCTCTGGCCACTTTTAAGATTCTTACTTTGTCGTTGGTGTTTGCCAATTTAATTATAATGTGCCTTGGCATCGGTCTTTTGAGGTTCATTTTGCTTGGGACTCTGTGAGCTTCTTGGATTTGTGTGGGTTTTTTCTTCCCTATATCAGGGAAGTTTTCTGTCATTATTTCTTCAAACAGGTTTTCTATTCATTGCTCAGTTTCCTCTCCTTCTGGAACTTTTATTATGCAGATGTTGTTTTGTTGTGTTGTCCCAAAGTTATCTTAGACTCTCCTCCTGTTTTTTAATTTTTTTTTCTAGAAGCTGCTCTACTTGGGTATTTTTTCCTACCTTGTCTTCTAGCTCACTGATGCAGTCCTCTGCTTCTTCTAGTCTACTCTTGATGCTTTCTATTGAGTTCTTTACAGCAGCGATGTCATTTTTCATTCCTTCTTGGTTCTTCTTCATTTCCTCTTGGTTCTTACACATATTGTCGAATTTGTCTTCCATTCTTTTCAGCCACCTTATGACCATTTCTCTGAATTCTTTCTCTGACAGGTTGCTTGCCTCCACTTTTCTGATGATGCCAGCTTTTCTTTCATATGCGGGCTGTTTATTTGTCTTCCCATAATCTCTCTTCTCTGGGTGTCTGGTTATGTAGTTCTCTCTCTCCTGCATTGATTTAAAGGCACAAAATACAACACAACCAGGTAAATGCACAAGGCACAGAACAGAAATGTATTCACGATATTAATATCCCCAAATAAAGGTGACCACCAGAGAAAGGCAAATTAGAGGATAGGAGAGAAAGAAGAAGAGAATTAAAAAAGAAAGGAGTGCAAAAATGAAAATGGGAAAAGGAAAAAAAAGTAAGAGAGAAAAGAAAGAGAATAAGAAAGAAGAGGGGAACAAACTATATGTATGGGGAGAGAACTGCAATAGAACAGCCACTAATCCCAACAAATGCCATCAACAAGTACCTGGAGATGAATACAAACTACAAATAAAAACTAATATCAAGCAAGGTGAGGGAAAACAGAAGTAAAAAAAAACAAACAAACAAAAAAAAGGATAAGCAAAACAATCTGACAAACAAGCATAAAAAAATCAATATAACCAACCATCAAGGAAACAACTACAAAAGGACGGAGAGAAAAACAATTTTTTGGATAGTGAAGACAGAGAAGAGAGAAGTGTGTATGGACTTGGGGCAGGGGATTGGAAATTAGATATATAAGTAAAGTGAAATTTTAACAGGGGGTAAAAAGAAGGAATAGGGAAAATCTGAAGCAGGAAAAGGGTAAGAGAAACAGGACAACAAAAGGGGAAAAGTTATAAAGAGAGTGATGGCATAAAGGTAAAGTTGAGATAGAGTAGAATGATGCTAAAGGAAGATGAAAATAGAATGTAGAACACTAATCTCAAAGTAAAATAAAGATAAAATAAAATGACAGTTTTTTTTAAAAAAAGGTAAAATAGTAGTAGTAATAATACTGATTGAAAATAATAATGTAACAATTAAAAAGGTAAAATCAAGTGAGCAAAAAAGAAAAAAAATAGTTTCTTAAGTAAAAGATGAAAAAAATAAAAAAATTAAAATGAAAATGTGCAGTAGTGAAGGTCATTCTCTTCCTCTACTGTTCTGTTTGGCATGCCTGTTTCCTAGTCAGGACGGTATTGCAGTTCCCTTCATTCCACTGCTCCTCAGTGTTGTAAGCCACAGTCCTTATTTTTAAGCAGGCAGTGTGTCTTAATTTCTTGTATTCCTTTATTTGTGTTTACACAAGGGTCTATATGTGATTCTACCCCTGGGTGGCAGTGTTTCTGGATTGACCTCCAGGTCTATAGGTCCTCTCTAGCCAGTGCTTTGGTCCTGCTTTCCCTGTGGCACTCAATGACGGTTTGTGGGAGTCGGTTGCCCCAGAGCTGGTTCTCTGATGGTTACTCCCGGCTTTGATCCCCAGGTTCCATAAAAACAACTTTCCCCTGCAGTCTCTTAGGGTGTCCCCAATTGGGTGATCCTATGTATTGGGCTTAGTAATCAGAAGCAAGGATTTAAAGAGGAAAAAGAAAAAAGAAAAGAAAAAAAAAAAGTCAGCGTAAGTGTGCAAACTCCGGGGCTGCGCGCAAGTCTGTGCAGTCATTTTTTTTTTTCCCCATGGGTCTAAGCAGCCAGCACACTTTTAAGATTTTTAGGCTGTCCTTTTGCATCAGATCAAAATGGGTTGCTTTTTAGAGTTCCCTTCTGTTAGCAGCTCTGAGTACCCCCTTCCACAATCACGGATCACGCCAGCCCCAACAGCCATGGATTTTTCTAGGCGCAGACTTCCCCTGGTCCTCCAGCTCCCGCAGTGCATGCATTTTTCTCTCCTGCCAGGACCAGAGACCTCACCTTATCCCAGGCGAAATCTGACCTTTCCTTGGTGGAGTGTAGAGCTCCTCTGAATCCGCGTGTTCATGCCAAGTGGGGACCTGTGCTCTGGGGTTTCCAGCTGTTGGGTGGGTGCCATAGTTGTAGATTTTCAGGCATCTGATAACATCCACTTTCCCCTTCAAGATGGCACAGTCTCTGAGTCCAAGCCGGTCACTCCAGGAGGGAATTCATCAGTAGTGGGGGTTGCCTGGTCAGTCCCCCACAGTCTCCTGGAGTATAGCTGTCCCCCACAGTCTCCTGGAGTATAGCTGTCCCTCAACTCACCAACAAACACTCTCCATGCGACCCTCAGATGTTCTTTCTATCTGCTCCGGGACAAGGCTCAGGACACATCTGTCTATTCTGCCACCATTTTTTCAATCCTTGCTTGTTACTTTTTAAATACTAATGCAAAATTTGGTTAGCTTATAGGTAAGATTATGCTTCTTTAACTCTTGGACTGATAACCTGGATTTTCTCAGAAGAATCTTCCCAGAACTGAAGTTCATTTTTTGTGTGTGGTTTTACCAAAGAAACTTGGAAGGCAGAGGTGGGTGGGTAGGAAGAGATCAACCAAAGAACTTGTATGCATATATGCATAAGCCGTAGACACAGACTCTAGGGTGTGAGGCCCTAGGGGGGCTGGGTAGCAGAGGGGGACTGGAAGAGATCAATGGGGGAAGAAAGGGGGCATACATAATACTTTCAACAATAAAGATTGGAAAAAAAATATATGCAACTTTCAGAGATATTAAAATGTGAAAGTTAAAATTAAAAACAAAACAAAAAATTCAGGAGATTTTCCAGTTCCAAGCAGTGTTTCTGCAGCACAACTTTCAAACTCTGGGAATTATTAGACTCCTAGTCATCATTCCTCACTGGAAGAAATATCCGGCATTTTCCCCAAAGTGTGCTTTCCTCCTACATCAAGATGCTGTTATGATTGGTTTTCCCCTCTTGGTGATTACTAATATACTACATATATGTGAAAGGATTTATTGAAAATGTACCAGAATTTAGTTGATGTGCTCCTTGCTTAGAGCAGAGGTAGGGAACCTTTTTTCTGCCAAGGGCCATTTGGATACGTATAACGTCATTCGCTTAATGTAATCCGCTTAATGTGAATTTATGTTGCTATGAAAAAAGCTCCTAGATTTATTGAATTTTGAGTCCTGCCTCTGGGCAAGACCAAATGATTTCTCGGGTCTTGTACAGTCTGCAGGCCTGATATTCCCTATCGCTGCTTTTAGAGTATTACAACCCAATCTTGTTTTTGCTTCTGGCTGTCCCTGTCTTTTAGGGATTTTTGTCCATAGGGTACATAACACTTAGCTTGTCCTAAATAAGATTGGGACCCAATGTCTTTCATGGTGACCTTCTCTGTTCCTCCTTGTCATCTTTTAGTAAATGGTTACTCAGTACCTACCCCAAGGGATTTATGATGAGTATATACAAAATGGTATTTGAATATATTCCCTCTGCCTCTGGGAGCTCAAGTTAAACCATCTTCCTCCCTCTTTCCTTTCAAACATTTGTTAACAAGCAGAGAATAAACATAAGAGGAATCCTTTGATAAATCAAGAGACAAGCCAGAGCAAAGTTCCCACCCAAGAGTAAACGTTTAATAGCATGTTTCCAGAATGCGGAGAGGGCAGAACAGTATAAGCCTGGGGGGTGGGAGTAAAACAATAGAAGAAGGGAAAATCATGGTTATGTCTCTTTCTTTTGTAGAAAGCTTCCCATAAAACATGTGTTTTTTTTTCCTTTGGAGGATGTATCAGTTATCAATTGTTATAGAAACCATTCCAAAACTTAGTGTCTAAAACAGCAATGATTTATTACCTTTCACAATTCTTAGCCTTGGAAATCTCAGTGGTTCTGTTGCTTGTCTTGCAAAAAGACTTGCAAGAGTTTGGTGCTGGAAAGTCTAAGATGGCTCCACTCACTGTCAGCAGCTGCTGCTGGCTGTTGGCTGGGGCATCTCAATCCCTTTCATATAACCTCTTGTCCTCCAATAGAGTAGAATGGGTTTTTTAACAGCAGGGTGGTCTTAGAACCTTAACATCTAGGCTCCAGAACTTGTTTAATGCTACTTTTACCACATTCTAATGATCCAAACAGTTCCCCCCTATGGAATCAATTGATTCAAGGGGTGGAAAAACAGACCCCACCATTTAATGGGAAGACCAAAGAACATAGAGCCAGGGAGATGTGATTCGTTGGAGACTATTATTCTAACAATGTATCATGGTAGAAGTGGTGTCAGGAGAATGGGGATGAGAGTAGTGCTGGGAAGTAGGAGGAGGATAAATTAAGTTGCATTGTGACATTCTTTTGAGTTAATAATGCTATTGTAATAATCATAACCTGTGTGTCTTTTTCCATGTGAATAATTGTAAACCTACTTTTGCCCACCCCTGTAAGTGTCAGCAAAGGGTCTTTTGTCCTCAGTAATCTGTTCCTGGGGAACAGACTCCAGGGAATATATTGGTTAAGGAAAAAGGATGGATGTCTGCAATTTTATTAAAGTTTGGTATTTAGAGGATAATAATTAAAATGGAAAAGCAGAAAAATTAGAATACCAAAGAAATGATGGGAAACAGAAGATTTTAGGAGGAAATTACATATACATCCCAGATTATGTGTTCATACTTGAGCACACATATGAAATACGTTTTGTTGTGAGATCCCTTTAATTTTATAGTTGAACCTTTTAAACATGATTTTCCGCAATTCAGGTAAACTGTCACCAAGTGATGGGTGCATGCTTTAACTAAGAATCATGTGAGTCTTTTTATTCAAGTCTCTTAGACTCTTAATCATGAACTTCCTATGTATAATTATGAAACATAACTCTTTACTAAATACATTTCACCCAAAAGGCCATTTTCAATTGATTTTTTAAAGTTGAATTTTAGAAATAATTCTCATAGTACCTTCATCATCAATCTTCATTTTTCTTTTTCATTTCTTCTGAATCTAAAATCATTGTTTTTTTCCAAGAAGTCCCTCTTTTAGTTATTACCATCTTTCTGTTGTAGCCACGGGAATAATGAAGAGATTGCTGGAATTACCTTTATCTTTCTAGCATACCATGCCTCTTCTTTCTTTCTCTACATACAGAAGGGGGATAATGTAAAATAAAGCAAAGGTAAGATGATATAAAGATTGTAATTGTGTCTTTATTAACTGCTAGTTCACCCCTGAGTGTCTATTTTTTCACTAGAGACCCAGCATGCGACTGAAATCGCATGTGAGAAGGCACCCGACGGGCCCCCACGGGAGTCAGGCCAGACCGCCGATAGCGCCTGACTTCTGCCCCAGGCTCCCTTCTGGCCCGCCTGCCTGTGTCTGCTCCGGGCCTCGAGAGCTGCAGCACCAGCTAGGGCAGGCCCCCGTCTCTGTCTCCGTCTCAGCTCCGTGCCTCACCTGCTGCTCATGCAACCTCCTCCTGTCCGGTCATCCCATTACAGCGTCCTGGCCTAATTTGCATATTATCTCTTTATATATTAAGATAACTTCCTCATCTTTCTCTTCCCTTAATTAAGTTCTTTAACTGGAGTCATAAAAACTTTCCTGGTAGCACTTCAACAATTTTAATAGTTTGAAAACTAATCTTCATAGGTTTGGAATATTGACTTAGACCATTTTTATTATACTAATATAAATGAATAAAAAAACTTGGTACATTTACACAATGGAATACTACCCTGTTGTAAAAAAGAAGGAACTCGTACCATTTGCAATAGCATGGATGGACCTGGAGAGTATTATGCTAAGCAAAATAAGCCAGTCAGAGAAAGATAAGTATCACATGATCTCACTCAAAAGTGGAATCTAATGAACAAAATAAACTTATAAAGAAAATAGATTCAGAGACATAGAAGCATGGAACAGACTGACGAATTTCAGAGGGAATGTGGGGGTGGGGGTGGAGAGATTAACCGAGGAACTTATATGCACATATGTATGTATAACCCATGGACACAGATAATAGTGTGGTGAAGGCCTGGGAGGGTGGTGGTGGGGGTCAATGGCAACAACAACAATAACAACAAAGGGGACATCTGTAATACTTTCAACAATAAAATAAATTAAAAAACAAAACAAAATAAAAGTCACTCACTTAGACATGGTCATTCTTAGTGATGGTCCAAGATGAGGTATCTTTTTGAAAAGTGCTCCAGTGTTGGCTATAAATGAGCCTGCCTAACTCTGTTCCTCTGACAGCCCCTTCAATTACCCTCTTCACTTGTCAACCAAAGGCAGCAGTGCATATTGTCTTGAGCTGCTTTGTAGCAGGTCTTCATTGGTGGGGACTTTGCCTCCAGCACTCTGTGTGTGGGTATTGAGGATCCTTCCTATTTCTCAGTTCACTGGGGTTGTTAGTTTTAGCTGAAGCTCAAGACAAGAATACAAGATCAAAACAAAGAATTTGCTCAGTCTCAAGCTACTGAAGTTGGATGAAAGTGAAATCATTACCAGGTGCAACATCTGATTTTCTGGTCCCAGGGTCACTAGCAGAATGCTATACAGTCTCCGAAGCATAACAGTTTTAACATTTCATGTAGCAGCTTAAGCTTTCCACAGCCTGAACTCAATTTCCACAGCCCACTGTGAAGGTGAAGATAGAAATGACACACTTGCAATTGGTTAATTATTTGTATAAACACCAAAACTTTGCCTACAACTCCAGAGATAAAGGGGTCTCCTAAAGTGTCTCTGATTTGCAGACCAGGTGTACAGGTCCCTGTTCTTTACTGTCAGTTGTTTCAGCTGATCATTTGGGAGACATTGCAGAACCAAATATGCACAGTTGAGATGGAGAACATGTATCTGTATGACAGAACTGTCTGTGGATGAACAGAAAAAAAACATAGCTCTAGATAGGAAGCTTGTGCAGGATACCCTCTGGTGTTGGTGAGAATGGAGAAACAGGCACACATTTGAACTGCTGTTAGCACTGTAAGCTAGAACAATGCTTCTCAGAACACTCAGGTAACATAGTATCAGTGTGGTTATGTATCATTATTTCAATTGGATCTTTAGGGTTTCATTGTATGGATATAATTTATGTAAGTGATATTTAAGTTGTTTCCAATTTTTCACTATTATAAGCAGTGCTTAATAACATCCTTATACATATTTCTCTGTGAATTTGACCCATTATGTCCTTAGGATAAATTTCCATGAATGGAATTGCTGGATACATAGTGTCAGGTGATCATCTAAATGTGGATACATAGTGTCAGGTGACTATCTAAAAAGTTGCATACCAAGATTATAAATCAATTACCTATGTTTTATTTCAGTATTTTCTGAAATTAATTTTAGTGGTAGAGATTTGCCATTACTATTTCTCCAAATGACTCAGTTTTCCCAACTCATTTTGTTGAACTGTTTTTCATCATGTATCAAATTCTCATTCATACATAATATGTTTCTGAATTCTGTACTATTGAGCTTTCTGTTAATCCTATATAATAAAAGAGTAATATGCAAATTAACCATCACTCGGCTATACCCACAAGCCATGCCCACAAGCCACGCCCACCAGCCAATCAGGAGCGAATATGCAAATAAACCCAACCAAGATGGCAATGGCCACAGAGAGCAGGAGGGAGGCTTGGGTTTCCCGGCAATGGAGGAAGTCAAGCTTTCCGCCTGCCCTTTCCGGCCTAGGCCTCCACTCAAGGCTACAAAGTTTCAATGATAGAAGATACATAAACCCAAACAGAAATGGCGGCAGCCACAGAGCTGGAAAGAGCAGGAGGCTAGGGTTGCCCCTGGCAATGGAGGAAGCCAAGCTTTCCGCACACCCTTGCTGGCCCAGGCCTCCGTTTAAGGCTACAAAGTTTCAATTATAGAAGATACATAAATCCCCCCCAAAATGGCTGCCACCACAGAGCAAGCAGAAGGCTTCGCTCCACTCCAGCCTACGAAGTTTCAATTGTAGAAGATAAATAAATCCCGGATACTAGGGCCTCCGCTTGGGTCGCCAGGGGGCATGGCCGGCCTGCAAACCACCACAGGCCCCTCGCCCAGGCTGTCCCACACCCCAAGGGAACCCCCACCCTGATCCGGGACACCCTTCAGGGCAAACAAGCTGGCTCCCACCCGTGCACCAGGCCTCTATCCTATCTAATAAAAGAGTAATATGCAGATTGACCATCACTCCAACACACAAGATCGCTGCCCCCATGTGGTCAAAGATGGCTGCCCCCACGTGGACACAAGATGGCCACCACAAGATGGCCAGCAAGGGAGGGAAGTTGGGAGGGACTAGGCCTGCAAGGGAGGGCAGTTGTGGGCGATCAAGCCTTCAGGGGAGGGCAGTTAGGGGTGACCAAGCTGGCAGAGGAGGGAAGTTGGGGGCGACCAAACCTGCAGGGAAAGGCAGTTGGGAGGGACCCAGGCCTGCAGGGGAGAGCAGGTGGGGGGGACCAGGCCTGCAGGGGAGGGCAGTTAGGGGTGACCAGGCCTGCAGGGGAGGGAAGTTAGGGGAAAACAGGCTGGCAGGGGAGCAGTTAGGCATCAATCAGGCTGGCAGGGGAGTGGTTAGGGGGTGATCAGGCTGGCAGGCAGAAGCGGTTAGGGGCAATCAGGAAGGCAGGCAGGCGAGCAGTTGGGAGCCAGCAGTCCTGGATTGTGAGAGGGGTCCCAGATTGGAGAGGGTGCAGGCTGGGCTGAGGGACACCCCCTTCCCTCGTGCACGAATTTTGTGCATCAGGCCTCTAGTTATTGTATAATGCTAAATTTTTATTATTAGTATAATATGTTTCAATATTGAGTAGGACAAATACTTTCATTATTCTGCCTGGCTATTTATCATGCTTGTTTTTTTCAGAGGAAATTTGAAATCATTTTTTTCTCTATAAAGGAAAAAAACCCTAAAACACTTTGACTGGTATTTGCAATGAATTTACAGTTTGATTTAGGGAAAAAAACCCTAAGAAATTGTGATTGTTATTTGCAATGAATTTATAGATTGCTTTCAGGAGAGTTGTTATTTTTTAAATATGAATGACATTAAAAAATATAACTTATTGCTTTGGCCAGTGTGGCCTAGTTGGCTGGTCATTGTCCTGTGCACTGAAAGATTGCCAGTTAGATTCCTGGTCAGGACACATACCCAGGTTGCGGACTTGATCCCACTAAGGGGCATGCAGCAGGCAGCCGATCGATGTTGAGCTCTCACATTGATGTTTCTCTCTCCCCCGCTCCCTTTCTCTAAAAATCAATTAAAAAAAGACTTTGTTTTAATTAATTTAATTATTTTTAAAGTTTTTTTTAATTGAATTTATTGGGGTGACATTAGTTAATAAAATTACATAGTTTTCAGGTGTACAATTCTATAATATATTATCTGTATATTGTATTGTGTGTTCACCAATACAAGTCAGGTCTCATTCCATTACTATTTATTCCCCTTTGACCCTCTTCTACTTTGCCCCACCCACCTTTCCCTCTGGTAATCATACTGTTGACTGTGTCTGAGGGTTTTTTTTTTTGTTGTTGTTGTTGTTATTGTTATTGTTAGTCCTCACCTGAGGATATTTTTCCCAATGTTTTTTTAGAGAGAGTGGAAAGGAGAGAGGGTGGGAGAGAGAGAAAGAGAGAGAATGAGAGAGAGAGAGAGAGAGAAAGAGAGAGAGAGAGAGAGAAACATTGATGTGAGAGAGACACATAGACTGGTTGCCTCCCGCAAGCATCCCAATGCTGGGTGGGGAGTGAATCTACAACCCAGGTATGTGACCTTGATTGGGAATCAAACCCATGTCTGATTCCCAGACAGTATGCAGACTGACACTCTAACCACTGAGCAACACTCACCAGGGCTTATTTTGTTTTGCTTATTTAATTCCTTCACCTTTTTCACCCAGCCTCCCAACACCCTTCCACTTTGACAGCTGTCAGGTTTTTTTTTTTCCTGTATCTATGAGTCTGTTTCTATTTTGTTTGTTAGTTTATATTGTTCATTAGATCCCACATATGAGTAAAATCATATGGTACTTGTCTTTCTCTGACTGGCTTTTTTCACTTAGCATAATACTCTCCAGGTCCATCCAGGCTGTCACAAGGGGTAAGATTTTCTTCTTTTTAATGGTAGAGTAGTATTCCATTGTGTAAATATAACACAGCTTTTTTATCCACTCATCTACTGCTGGACACTTGAGCTGCTTCCAAATCTTGGCTATTGTAAATAATGATTCAATGAACATAGGGGTGCATATATTCTTTCCAGTAAGTATTTTGGGCTTCTTCAGATATATTCCCAGAAGTGGAATTACTGGATCATAAGGCAGTTCCATTTTTAATTTTTTGAGGCAACCCCATGCTGTGTTCCGCTGTGGCTGCAACAATCTGCATTCCTATCAACAGTGCATAAGGGTTCTCTTTTCTCCACATCCTCACCAACATTTGTTGTTTTTTGATTTATTGATGATAGCCATTCTGACAGATGTGAGGTGATATCTCATTGTGGTTTTAAATTTGCGTTTCTCTGATGATTAGTGATATTGAGTATATTTTCATATGCCTATTGGCCATCTGTATGCCCTCTTTAAAGAAGTATCTTTTTTATTATTTAAAGTATTACAAATAGTAGTACATATGTCTCCTTTTTTTCCCACTGACCCTCCTCTGGCCTCCCCTACCCCCCCGGCACATGCCCTCACTCCTTGCCCCCCAGTGTCTTGCATCCATTGGTTATGCTTATATGCATGCATACAAGTTCTTCTGTTGATCTCTTACCTACCCCCCAAACCCTCCCCAGCCTTCCCACTATAGTTTGACAGTATGTTCGATGCTTCTCTGCCTCTGTATCTATCTTTTAGTTCATCAGGTTATAATGTTCTTTATTATCCATAAATGAGTGAGATCATGTGGTATTTTTCTTTCACTGGCAGGCTTATTTTGCTTAGCATAATGTGCTCCAGTTCCACCCATGCTGTTACAAATGGTAAGAATTCCTTATTTTTTATAGCAGTGTAGTGTTCCATTGTGTAGATGTACTACAATTTTCTAATCCACTCATCTGTTGATGGGCTGTTTCCAAATCTTAGCTATTGTAAATTGTGCTGCTATGAACATAGGGGTGCATATATCATTTCTGATTGGTGTTTCTTTTTTCTTGGGATATATTCCTAGAGGTGGTATTACCAGCTCAAATGGCAGTTCCATTTTTAAAATTTTGAGGAAATGCCATACTGTTCTCCACAGTGGCTGCACCAGTCTGCATTCCCACCAGCAGTGAAGGAGGGTTCCTTTTTCTCTGCATCCTCCCCAGGACTTGTTGTTTGTTGATTTGTTGATGACAGCCATTCTCACAGGTGTGAGGTGGTACCTAATTGTTGTTATGATTTGCATCTCTCAGATGACTAGTGACTTTGAGCATGTTTTCATGTGTCTCTTGGCTTTCTGAATGTCCTCTTTTGAAAAGTGTCTATTTAGGTCCTTTGCCCATTTTTTTATTGGATTGTTTATCTTCCTTTTGTTAAGTTGTATGGGTTCTCAGTAAATGTTGTAAATTAAACCCTATCGGAGATAACATTGACAAATATGTTCTCCCATGCAGTGGGCTTTCTTGTTGTTTTGTTGATGATTTCTCTTGCTGTACAGAAGCTTTTTATTTTGGTGTATTCCCATTTGTTTATTTTCTTCTTAGTTTCCATTGGCCTAAGAGCTGTATCGTTAAATATATTGCTACAACAAATGTCTGCTATTTTGCTGCCTATGGCTTCCTCTAAGATTTTGATGGTTTCCCGTTTTAGGTTTAAGTTCTTTATCCATTTTAAGTTTATTTTTGTGTATGGTGTAAGTTGGTGATCTAGTTTCATTTTTTTGCAACTATCTGTCCAGTTTTCCAAACACCATTTATTGAAGAGATTGTCTTGACTCCATTGTATGCTCTTGCCTCCTTTGTCAAATATTAATTGAGCATAATGGCTTGTGTCAATTTCTGCATTCTCTGTTCTGTTCCATTGGTCTATATGTCTGTTCTTGTGCCAGTACCATGCAGTTTTGAGAACAATGGCTTTGTAGTATAGCTTGATATCTGGTATTGTGATCCCTCCCACATTGTTCTTCTTTCTCATGATTGCTGCAGCTATTTGGCGTCTTTTTTTATTCCAGAAGAATTTTTGGAGAATTTGTTCTAGGTCTTTGAAGTATGCCGTTGGTATTTTAATGGGGATTGCATTGAATTTATAGATTGCTTTGGCTAGTATGGACATTTTAATGATGTTGATCCTACCAATCCATGAACATGGTATATTCTTCCATTTGTTCATGTCTTCCTCTATCTCTTTTTTCAGCGTCCTGAAATTTTCTGATTACAGCTCCTTTATCTCCTTGGTTAAGTTTATTCCTAGGTATCTTATTTTTTGTTGTTGTTGCAATGGTAACTGGGATTGCTTTTATAATTTCTATTTCTGTGAGTTCATTATTGGTGTATAGAAAAGCCATAGACTTCTAGGTGTTAATTTTGTATCCTGCTACATTGCTGAATTTGTTTATTAAGTCTAGTAGTTTTTTGATGGAGACTTTGGGGTTTTCTCTGTACAATATCATGTCATCTGTGAATAAGGACAGTTTTACTTCTTCTTTTCCAATTTGCATGTCTTTTATTTCTTCTTCTTGTCTGATCCCTATGGCTAGCACTTCCAGTACTATGTCGAACAGGAGTGATGAGAGTGGGCATCCCTGTCTTGTTCCTGTTCTTAGGGGAAATGGTTTTAGTTTTTGCCAATTGAGTATGTTGTTGGTGTGGGTTTGTCATACAAGGCTTTTATTATGTTGAGGTATAATCCTTCTATTCCCACCTTGCTGAGAGTTTTTATCAAGAATGGGTGTTGGATTTTTTGAAATGCTTTTACTTCATCAATGGATATGATCATATGGTTTTTATCTCTCAATTTGTTTATGTGATGTATCACATTTATTGATTTGCAGATATTGTACCATCCTTACATCCTTGGAATAAATCCCACTTGGTCATGGTGTATTATCTTTCTAATGTAATGCTGGATCCGATATGCTAGAATTTTGTTGAGGATTTTGGCATCTATGGTCATAAGGGATATTGGCCTGTGATTCTCTTTCTTTGTAGTGTTTTTATTGGTTTTGGGATTAGGGTAATGCTGGCTTCATAGAAAGAGCTTGGAAGTGTTCCTTCCTCTTGAATTTTTTTGAATAGTCTGAGGAAGATAGGTTTTATTTCTTATTTTAATGTTTGATAAATTCCATTGTGAAGCTGTCTGGTCCTGGGCTTTTGTTTGTTGGAAGTTTTTTGATTACTGCTTCAATTTCCTTCATAGTTATTAGCCTATTCAGATTTTTTTATTCCTTCTGGTTGAGTTTTGGAAGGTCATATTTTTCTAGGAATATGTCTATTTCTTCTAGGTTGACTAGTTTGTTGGAGTAGAGTTGCTCATAGTATTTTTTTATGACCTTCATATTTCTGTGGAGTCTCTTGTTATTTCGCCTCTTTCGTATCTGATTTAGTATATTTGGGTCCGCTCTCTTTGCTTCTTGGTGAGCCTTGCTAGAGGCTCATCAATCTTGTTTATCCTTTCAAAAAACCAGCTCTTGATTTCATTGATCTTTTGTATTATTATTATTTTTTGTCTCTATGTCATTTATTTCCACTCTGATCTTTATTATTTCCTTCCTTCTGCTCACCCTGGGCTTTTCTTGTTGCTCTCTTTCTAATTCTTCAAGTTGCAGAGTTAGATGGTTTATTACCAGTTTTTCTTTTCTTTCTTTCTTTCTTTCTTTCTTTCTTTCTTTCTTTCTTTCTTTCTTTTTTTTTTTTTTGAGGTAGTCCTGTAGTGCTTTGAACTTCCCTCTCAGGACTGCTTTCACTGTGTGCCAAAGATTTTACATTGTTGTGTTTTCATTGTCATTTGTTTCCAGGTTGTGTTTTATTTCTTCTTTGATCTCTTTGATAAACCACTCATTGTTTAATAGTATGCTATTTAGCCTCCAAGGTTTTGAATTTTTGTGATTGTTTTTACTGTAGTTGATTTCTAATTTTACGCCATTGTGATCTGAGAATATGCTTCATATGATTTCAATCCTCTTGAGTTTCAAGAGACTTTGCCTGTGTCCCAATATGTGGTCTATCTTTGAAAACATCCCATGTGCACTTGAGAAGAATGTATATTCTGTGGCTTTGGGATGAAATGTTCTGAAGATGTCAATTAAGTCCATCTGATCTAGACAGTCGTTTAGGATTGAAGTTTCTTTGCTAATTTTTTTGTCTAGAGGATTTATCCAGTGGTGTTAATGGGGTATTAAAGTCACCTACTATGATTGTGTTGCTGTCAGTCTCTTCCCTGATATCTTCTAGAATTTTTTTAATGTATTTGCGTGCTCCTGCATTGGGTGCATAAATGTTTACCAGAGTTATATCCTCTTGTTTTATTGATCCCTGTAGAATTATGAAGTGGCCTTCCTTTTCTCTTCTTGTGGTCTTCACGTTGAGGTCTATTTTGTATTGCTACCCCCACTTTTTTTTAATCTCCATTTGCCTGATAGATATTTTTCCATCCCTTCACTTTCAGTCTGTGTGAGTCCCTTGTTCTGAGGTGAGTCTGTAGACAACATATATATGGGTCATGTTTTCTTATCCATTCAGTCCCTCAATGTCTTTTGACTGGAGCATTGAATTCATTACGTTTAATGTTATTATTGATAGGTACTTGTTTATAGCCATTTCTGTACTTTATGCCTGTGTTCCTTCCCGCCTCCCCTTCTATTTCTTCTTTTTACAGTATTCCTTTTAGCATTTCTTGCAGTGCTGGCTTGGTAGTAATAAACTACCTTAGCCTTTTTTTGTCTGCAAAGCTCCTGATTTCCCCTTCAGTTTTGATTGATAGTCTTGCTGGATAGAGTATTCTTGGATTCAGACCTTTGCTTTGCATCACTTTTATACTTAATTCCATTCCCTTCTAGGATGTGTTTCTGTTGAGAAATAATTTGATAATCTGATGGGGGATCCTTTGTAAGTAACTCTTTGTCTCTCTCTTGCAGCCTTTAAGATTCTCTCTTTATTGTTAACATTTGCCATTGTAATTATGACGTGTCTTGGTGTGGGTCTTTTGGGATTCATCTTGCTTGGGACTCTCTGAATGTGTGTAACTTTTTTCTTCTCCATATAGGGAAGTTTTCTGTCATTATTACTTCAAATAGATTCTCTAAATCTTGCTGCTCTTTTTGTCCTCTGGCACCCAAAATATACATATGTTACTTTGTTTTGAGTTGTTCCAAAGCTCCCTTAGGCTCTCCTCCTGCTTTTTAAATTTTTTTCTCCAGTTGCTTTTCAGATTGGGCTTGTTTCTCCACCTTATCTTCTAACTCGCTAATTCGGTCTTCTGCTTCTTCTAGTCTACTGTTGAAAACTTCCATCACATTTTTGATTGTAGCTATAGCATGTTTGATTTCTTCCTGATTTTTGCATAGGTTGTTGATTTTCTCGTCCATCTGGTTTATGAACTGCACGGCCATTACTCTTAATACTTTTTCTGTCATGTTGCATGCCTCAGTTTCACTTATTGCCTTTCTTGGTGATTCCTCTTTTTCTTTCCTCTGGTATCTATTCAGATCCTTTGCACATTATTTCATTGAATTGTTTTTTTTGGGGGGGGGGTGTTGAGTTGTATGAGTTCTTTATAAATTTTGGATATTAATCCCTTATCAGATGTATCATTAGTGCAAATATGTTCTCCCATTCAGTAGTTTGTCTTTGTTTTGTTGATGGTTTCCTTTGCTGTACAAAACCTTTTTAGTTTGATATTGTCCCATATGTTTATTTTTCTTTTGTTTCTCTTGTTTGAGGAAATATATCAGAACATATATTGCTAGTAGAAATATTTGAGCTTTTACTGCCTATGTTTTCTTCTATGATTTTTATGTTTTTAGTCTAACATTTAAATATTTCATCCATTTTGAGTTTATTCTTGCATATAGTGTAAAAGGGTGGTCTAGTTTCATTTTTTGCACATATCTGTTCAATTTTCCTAACACTATTTACTAAATATTCTATCTTTACCCCATTATATGTTCTTGCCTACTTTGTCAAATATTAATTGACCATAAAGGCATGGGTTTATTTCTGGGCTTTCTATTCTGTTCCATTGATCTATATACATATGTTTTTATGCCAGTACCATGCTGTTTTTTATTTTTATAAAATGTTTATTCTCTTAAATCCATTGCATTCACAGAGTGTTAACACTTTAAATGTTTATAATTTCCACCAACTGCAGCCTTATCTAGGTAAACCAAAACAAGCACTTTATCATAGATATAGTCAGTGATTCCCCCAAATTTCAGCACAGGTAGTTTAATTGTATATTAATTGTGTATTTCAGTTCTACATGATTTAAAAAATAGTGTTTAGAAATGATTCTTCTTATTTAAATGCATTATATCATGTTATCAACCCACCAAATCAAAAGCAATTGCCAAGCTGAATAACTTACAAAGAAATAGTAACTCTGGCTTGTACAGAAATGTGCAGTGTTTTCAAAGCTCTGAAATACCTATTAATACAAATCTCCACAGCTTAACTTAGACTTGGAAGATGAGTTTTTACAGTAATATAATTTTAACCTTTATTTACATTCATTTTAATATATTACTAAGATATTTACTCTATGTAACAATGGTGCTTTCCAGTGTTTACAATTTACAGTTTCAATTTATACAAGTCATTCACTAGCAAAAGGGACAGTTGTTACTACCACAAACTATCCCTAGAAAACAACAACCCCTTACATAGAACTCTGAAAATGGTATGATGTAAAACAGATTAATTCAACATGATTTTTAATATTTTAGTGATTTTTCTAAACACCAGCATGTAAACTTGCCTATTTAATAAGAAAGCTACAACTTGATTCACTGAGAAATTATGTAATAATTTTCTTCAACTAAATTTCTCACCTTAACTCAAAAATCTCCTGACTTGCTGGTTCTGTGAATTCCAAACTGTATTTTTTTTTTAATTTTAATTTTTTGGAGAAAGGTAAGGAGGGCAGGTTATGATAAAACACTGTAAGTGGAAAAAGTTGCCCCCAAATTAAGTCTTTAAAATTATTTTTACTTCTATACTATTTAACACTTTAAGAGTCAATTACAATGCTTCATCTTTAACACTAACACACAGTCTGCTCTACAATTCTGGGATCTAAACTTCTAAATACATGAACAGAAGAGTAAAATACTTCACTGTTCAATTCAGAAATTTAGAACTGTTATATGATTTGACTAGATTGGTCAAGGTTGTTAGAAACATGCAATTATGTAGGTCGTTAATTTGCTTCTGGGGATTGGTAGTCAAAGAACAGAGAGTAGCAAATGACTTAACACAAAAAAATTATTTCCTATTTTAGAGGTTGGGGAATCACAGGCCAGTTTAAACCTCTGAAGGTCTTTTGACCTACCCTACTCAGATCTAAGACAGATTTTTCAATTATCTGAATAACTCCCATTCTTTCCGTGAGTATCAAACTGATTGGTAGTCACATTTCCAAGTACAATCAAAAGCTTCTTGAATGAAATATTAGTAAGGTGAAAAGGAGACTACATATCAAACTGGAAAAGTAATCTACTCAAGTACATATTACATTCAATTTTCAAATCATTTACTAACATGTTAACAGATTTGGCTTCAGTCACTCTTACACACACATACACCAAAAACAGGCACCGCAGCCACTGATCTGCTTTGCAACACAAGGCCATAAAGGCAGAGATGGTATTCTCTAAGCCAAACTTTAAATAGATTGAAAACGGTAATTTCTAATTTTACATAAATGCTTCTTCAAAAAATATTTTCTCTCACTCCCTCATCTCCTATACTGAAGGATGTGTAATATGTTTTTTCCCAAGCTAAATCTGAACCATCAAAATTTATTCCAGGCAGATCTCTGAAAATTAAAATAAAAAACATTATATATATATATATATATATATATATATATATATATATATATATATTCTGATTGGAATCCTCCAGCATTTTAAAACCACTTTAGAGATGAATTTTTGGATTCTACTGTTCACAACTCCAAAATCTGTAATGATTTAAGGATATACTTTCTCTTGTTTCCTTCCTGGTTACCCTCTCCCTTTTATACAGTTCATTATAGCCATGGCTCAAATTTAATGGGAAGAGAGAGAAGTTTTTGAATAGTTTTTGTTTGTTTGTTTTACTTTGGTGATATGGTGGCACAGATTGCTCTTTGCCTTTACGCTGAGTTACTCCCTGAGGTATGGCCCTGTGGCCAAACTGGCCTCTCTGTTCCCTGATTTTTCCAGCTGCTCCCCTGGGAATGGTATTGCCTGGAAGCCAGAATAATCCTTACTAGCCCTTGCTTCTGGCTTCTCATGTGGTTTCTTAATGGACTTCTCAGGAGCTCCATTCTCTTCGTTTTTGGTGGGAGACACTACATTGGAGCGAAGTTCTCATAGCAGCTGCACAGGAATTGGAGATGGCTCTTTAGGGGGCTTCTGGCACATTTTAGCATAACTTAGCTTTCGGGATTTCTGTAGGGCCACAGTTATAGCTGCATTTATGTTATTATCATATGGTGAAGCAGTATTTGTCCTTGATGGCTTTGCAGGATTTAGGGAAGAAACTGATATAGTTGCTGGGTTGAGAACATCCTTCTGAACAGTGGAATCCTCCACTAGATCCTTTTCTACCTGAGTTGTGCTCAATACAGGAGGCCCAGCTGTACATGAAGGACAGTACTTATACTGAGTTGCTGGGCAGCGGTACAGTTGGTCTGTTCATTCTCTGCAGGCACTGGGCAACTATCCCCTTGTCTTAACTCTTCAGTATACTTTTCTTTGTAGACACCTTTAAGAACATCAGACATCCTACTCTCCAAAACAAGTTCAGCTGGTGTTCTTGATGAACTTCCAGGTAAAGGAGGAAAATTTGAGGCTAATAAGTCAAACTTTGGTGCTGGAGCCTTTGATTCAGCTGTCTTCGACCTCTGAAAAGAATTCTCCTGCCCCTACCATAATCCCCATTCCGTTCAATCTCTTTTGGAAGGTAGCTTTGCTCCTGATGCCCTGTTACTGTAGGTTTATGCCGTCCAGTTGGAAAGTTCCTTGAACCAGATCTGTTTCCCTCTGTTGAGTGTTCTGAACCACTTGATGACCTAAAATGAGGCTTCAACGCATTTTTTTTTTTGCCATTCAATGCATTGCTTTTTTTCTCTTTTTTTATTGTTTAAAGTATTTCAAATAGTAGTACATATGTCTCTTTTTTTTTTTTCCCGATTTTTTTTTTTTGAATGATCAACCCATATTCACAGCAGCAGCAGCAGTTGTTTTATAAGATCCTGGTGAATTAAAGCCATTCACAAAACTACTATTTGGAAAGGGAGCCAGTGGTGTTTCAAAATAAGGTTCAGGATTTGGAGACCAAGACTGAGGCACAATACTATAGATGGAGTACTGTTGGTGAGGACTAGATACAGGCTGCATAAAGACTGCTTGAGTCTGAATAGGCTGACTATACATACTAGAATCCATTAATCAAAAACCATTCTTAGCAAAAAATGTTTTGATGGCTTTTAACCTTGCCATGATTGGCTTTCCCTGAAATGTTTTAACTTCTCTCAAATATTTAAAGGCTTGTTGTGCATCTGTATCTGACTGGAAAGTGATATTTCAATTGCTATTATGTAATAAAATAACAGCTTATCACCTTGGGTCAGTTTTCATTCTTGAACAAAGTTTTCACTTCCTCTATTGGTGTATCTCTCTAAGAATCACGATACAACGCTTATGACTTGGTCTCACTTTCTCACCCTTCTCATCAACTTGTACCATGGGAGAATATCTCAATATTTCAAGAACTAGATGGGGGTCTGTGGTTAGCTTTTTCATTTCTTCCATGTTGGCAACTGTCCAAATTTGAATGAATTGATCACTGTCCATTTGAGATATCAGGTAAAGATCCATTGACAAATTTTCTAGTGAGAAACAGAATTCTAATTGTTTCTTCAGGCATTCTTTCAGGCATTAATTTCTTCTGTAGAAATTGCTGAATTGCTTTCTCTAGAAATGTCATATATTTGGTAACTCAGATCTTCTGGCCCTAAAATCATTCCATTAGTTGATTCTTCAATGCCTGTAGAATTTCTTGTGGTTTCACAAGATGAATATATTACTTCATATTCCTTACACATATTATCTGAAAGCTGTGTATTACCCTCAGGATGAGATCCTGACGTGGCTGCTGTTTCATGCCAAGAGCTTTCAGTTCCATGACTTACTGGCATGGCATCAGTATTTCCATGAGGAATTTATTGCCACTCTTTAGCATTAGGATTTAAACCAGTTCCTTTACATGTTACCTGCTCCACGAAGACCAACATGCCTTCCCCGTTTGACCCAATCATACTCACCACTGCTACTCCAAATGGTTTACAGGCCTGAGCCCCAAACTCTAGGATAAGGACCCAGTATCATGCTGTTTTGATTACTCGGGCCTTGTAGTATAATTTGATATAAGATAGAGTGATTCCTTCCTCTTTTTTTTTTTCTTTTCTTTCTCAAGATTGCTGTGGCTATTTGGGTTCTGTGGTTTTATATAAATCTTTGAAATATATGTTCTAGTTCTATGAAATATGCCTTTGGTATTTTTATAGGAATTACATTGAATCTATAGGTTGCTTTGGGTAGTATGGACATTTTAGTGATGTTAATTCTTCCTATCCATGAACACAGTATATGCTTTCACTTATTTGTATCTTCTTCAATTTCTTTCTTCAGTGTCTTATAATTTTCTGGATACAGATCTTTTATATCTTTGTTTAAATTTATTCCTAGGTATTTTAGTTTTTTATACAATTGTAAATGGGATTATTTTTTTATTTTCCTTTTTGATAGTTCATTATTGGTATATTAAAATGGACCTGATTTCTGGATATTTATTTTGTATCCTGCTACTTTACTCAAACCATTTATGAGTTCTAGTAGTTTTTTTGTGGAATCATTAGGGTTCTGTATATACAGTACCATGTCATCTGCAAATAATGACAGTTTAATTTCTTCTTTACAATTTGGATACTGTTTATCTCTTCTTCTGGTGTGATTGCTGTGGCTGGGACTTTCAGTACTTGTTGAATGAGAGTGGTGAAAGCAGACATCCCTGTCTTGATCCTGTTTTTAAGGGAAATACTTGTTTTTGCCCATTATGCATGATGTTGGCTGTGGGTTTGTCTTATATGTATTCTATCATGTTGAGGTATGTTCCCCCTATGATCACTTTGCTCAGAGTTTTTATAAGTGGGTACTGGATTTTATCAAATGCTTTTCTGCATCTATTGATGTGATCAAGTTGTTTTTATTTTTCATTTTGTTTATGTGGTGTATCACATTTATTGAGTTGCAGATATTGTACCAACCTTGCGTCCTAGGAATAAATCCCACTCTATCATGGTGTGTGATCTTTTTAATGTATTGCTAAGTCTGGCTTGCTACTATTTTGTTGAGAATTTTAGCATATATGCTCATCAGTGATATTGGCCTATAATTTTCTTCCTTTATTGTGTCTTTATCTGGTTTTGGAATTAAGATAATTTTGGCTTCATAAAATTAATTTGGGAGTCTTTCCTCCTCTTGAATGTTGTGGAATAATTTGAGAAGGATAGGTGTTAGTTCTTTGAATGTTTGATAAAATTCACCTGTGAAGCTATCTTGTCCAGGACTTCTTTTTGTTGGGAGTTTCTTAATAGTAATTTGAGGATATGTTTTTTACTGATTTGAGAGAGAGGGGATGGGGTAGGGGGGAGAGAGAGAGAGAGAGAGAGAGAGAGAGAGAGAGAGAGAGAGAGAGAGAGGTATGAGAGAAACATTAATTGGCTGCCTCCCATATGTGCCCCCATTGGGGATCCAACCTGCAACCTAGATATGTGCCCTTAATGACAATGTACCTGTCCACCTTTTGGTACACAGGATGATGCTCCAACCAGTTGAGACACACTGCCCAAGGCTGTTGGGAATATTTTGATTACTGCTGCAATTTCATTAGTTGTAATCTATCTATTCAGATGTTCTGATTCTTGCTGATTCAATCTTGGGACATAGTATATTTTTAGGGATTTATCCATTCCTTCCAAATTGTTAAATTTTTGTTGGCGTCTAGTTTTTTTGTAATATTTTCTTAAAAGCCTTTTTATTTCTTTTGTGTCAGTTGTTACTTCTCTTTCATTTCTGATTTTATTTATTTGGGTCCTCACCCTTTTTATTTTCTTCATAAGTCTGGTCAAAGGTTTGTCAAACTTGTTTCATTCATCTTTTGTAATTTTTTTTAGACTCTATTTCATTATTTCTGCTCTGATCTCTATTATTTCCTTCCTTCTCCTTACTTTTGGGATCTGTTTGTTGTTATTTTTATTCCTTTAAGTGTAATGTTAAGTTGTTTATTTGAGATTTTTCTTGTTTCTTGAGGTAGGCTTGGAAGGCTATAAATTTCCCTCTTTCACTGTGTCCCATAGATTTTGGGTTGTTATGTACTCAATTTTATTTGTCTCAAGGAATCTTGTGATTTCTTCTTTGATCTCATTGTTTTTTTTATGTTTTTTTTTTAATAAATCTTTATTGTTCAGATTATTACAGGTGTTCCTCTTTTTTTCCCCCATAGCTCCCCTCCACCTGATTCCCCACCCCACCCCATGCCCTTACCCCCCGCCACTGTCTTCATCCATAGGTGTAAGATTTTTGTCCAGTCTCTTCCCACATCCCCTCCCCCCTGAGAATTGTCAGTCCACTCCCTTTCTATGTCCCTGATTCTATTATATTCACCAGTCCATTCTGTTCTTCAGATTTTTTATTCACTTGATTTTTAGATTCACTTGTTGGTAGGTATGTATTTGATGTTATTTTGTTGTTCATAATTTTTATCTTTACCTTTTTCTTCTTCTTCCTCTTCTTAAAGAATACCCTTCAGCATTTCATGTAATCCTGGTTTGGTGGTGATGAACTCCTTTAGCTTTTTCTTATCTGTGAAGCTCTTTATCTGACCTTCAATTCTGAATGATAGCTTTGCTGGGTAGAGTAATCTTGGTTGTAGGTTCTTGCTCTTCATCACATTGAAAATTTCTTGCCACTCCCGTCTGGCCTGCATAGTTTCTGTTGAGAAATCAGCTGACAGTCATATGGGTGCTCCCTTGTAGGTAACTAACTGTTTTTCTCTTGCTGCTTTCAAGATTCTCTCTTTGTCTTTTGCCCTTGGCATTTTAATTATGATGTGTCTTGGTGTGGTCCTCTTTGGATTCCTCTTGTACGGGGTTCTGTGCACTTCCTGAACTTGTAAGTCTATTTCTTTCACCAGGTAGGGAAAGTTTTCTGTCATTATTTCTTCTAATAGGTTTTCAATATTTTGCTCTCTGTCTTCTTCTGGCACCCCAAAAATTCGGATGTTGGTACGCTTAAAGTTGTCCCAGAGGCTCCTTACACTATCTTCATATTTTTGGATTTTTTCTTTTTGTTTTTCTGGTTGGGTGTTTTTTGTTTCCTCATATTTCAGATCTTTGGTTTGATTCTTGGGGTACGTTGATCTACAGTTGAGTTTCTGTATATTCTTTATTTCAGACAGTGTATGCTTAATTTCTGACTGGTCCTTTTCCATTTTTTTTGGCATTCTCATTAAGGTCCTTGAAGGTCTCATTAAGCTCCTCGGAGGTCTCATCAAGTTTCTCGGCGGTTTTAAGAAGATTCTTGAGTAACCTTATAAATGTGGTTCTGAACTCTATGTCATCCAGTAGTTTGCTTTCCTCCATTTCTCTCATTCGTGACATGTTTCTTTGTCTCCGCATTTTGCTGCTTCCTTGTATTGATGGAGTGGCTTTGTGTGGTAGGTGACCTATAGGGGCCAGTAGCTCAGCCTCCCCAATCACGTGAGGTGGACGCCTTTGGTACACCCCTTTGTGGGCTGAGTGCAAAGTCTTGGTGTAGTTAAGCCTTGATTGCTGTTGGTACACTGGGAGGAATTGACCTCCAGGCCAATTGGCTGTGAGGACCTGCTGTGTCTATAATGGAAGAACTGCTGCGCTGGAGACATGCTCATGGTGCAGGACTTGTTTCAGTGGGGCTTTGGTGCTCACTGAGTCTGCCTCTTGAATGTGTCACTTATGGATGTGAGGAGTTGAAATCTGGTGTCTCACACTGACCACTAGGTACACTGGCTTCTGGATCTCCAATGGGGTGCAGGTCAGCTACTGTCTGAGGCCACCCAACAGGAGCTACATCAAGAACTACAGTTTTCTCCTCTTTGCTTGGGGTTTGGAGGTTTTGGAGCTGTCTGACCTGGGCTGCAAGTTTGCTAGGTTAAGCTGTGATAGGGCAGGTCATTCATATGCTAAAGCCGCTGCTTGGAGCTTGGGTGGGTTCGTAGATTGTGCAGGGCGGGGTCTCAGGGTGTGACTAGGCTAGGGCATGGCAAACAGCGATGGCTGCCAGTTAGCTGGCTCTGTGTCTCCGACCGTGTCCCCACGTCCTGCACCCCAGCACAATAAACAATTGTTCCTGTGCGCAGCCCTGCAAGCAAGCCTCCCTCACTTTCCGACCCCACGGCAGACAGTCCAGCTTCTCCCCGTAGGAGTTTGGGTCCCCTGCGTCTCCCCAGAAACTGGAGTTCAGAGTAATCGGGAGCTTATCTCCCTTCGGGTTGAAAACAGCAGCACTCCCAGTCACCCCTCGCCAGCCCGATTCGTGCGTCTCCGTACCTCAGCTTTTCAGCGCTTGTGCACCCCTCAATGCTGTTTGCTAACGTAGAACTTCCACTCAGCCAGCTTTCCCGTGGTTCTGGGTAATAGACGTTTTGTCTTTTAGTTGTAGTTTTGAAATTGTTGTGCGAGGCAGCAGTTTAGGTGTTTACCTACGCTGCCATCTTCTTTGATCTCATTGTTAATCAATTCACTGTTTAGTAACATGCTATTTAGCCTCCATGTCTTTGTGTGTTTCTTATTTTTTTCTTGTGATTGATTTCTAATTTCATACCATTATGGTCAGAGAAGATACTTGCTATAATTTCAATCTTCAATTTATTGAGATTTGTTTTGTGTCCTAACATGCGATCTATCCTAGAAAATCTTCCATGTGCACTTGAAAAGAATGTGTATTTTTCCAGTACCCATTTTTTTATTAAAAACTCTCAGCAAAGCCAGAATAGAGGAATAATACCTCAACATAATAAAGGTCATATACAACAAATCTATAGTCAACAGCATACTCAATGGGCAAAAACTAAAAGAATTTCCCTGAAGAAGAGGAATAAGACAGGGATGTCTGCTTTCACCACTCTTATTCAACACTAGAGGCCCAGTGCATGGATTTGTGCATGGGTGGGGTCTGGCTGGCCCTCCCTGATTGGGGCTGATCAGGGCCAGGCCAGCCGGGGTGGGGGGGATGTGGGAGGTTGGCCAGCCGGCCCTGCCCCCAATCGGGAAGGGTGAGCCATTGAGGGCGGGGCCATCTGGGGAGAGGGGCTGCGGGCGGTTGCTGGCCCTGTCTCCAATTGGGGTGGGGGTGCTGATCAGGGCCACAGTGTGCATCAAAGCAACTGGTCGTTCCAGTCATTCTAGTGTTTCGGTCACTTGGCTTTTATATATATAGATAGCACTGGAAGTCCTAGTCACAGCAATCAGACAAGAAGAAAAAATCAAAAGCATCCAAATTGGAAAGGAGGAAGTAAATTTGTCATTGTTCACAGATGAGATGGTAGTGTACATAGAAAATCCTAAAGACTCCAACAAAAAATGACTAGATTTAATAAATGAATTCATCAAAATAGCACAATACAACATCAATATCCATAAATTGATGGCATTGTTATACACCAATAATTAATACTTAGAAAGAGAAACTAAAAAAAAAAAAGCCCAATTCCATTTACCACTATAACAAAAAATAAGATACCTTGGAATAAACTTAACTGAGGTAAAAGATGTATATTTGGAAAACCACATGACATTAAAAAAAAATAGAGGACGATACATACAAGTAGAAGCATATAATGTCTTCATGGATGGGTAGAGTTAACATCATTAAAATGTCCATTCTATCCAATGCAATCTATAGATTCAACACAATCCCTATTAAAATGCCAAAGGCATATCTCACAGTTCTAAAACAAATGCTCTAAAAATTTATATGGAACAAAAAAAGACGCTGAATAACTGCAGTAATCTTGAGTAAGAAGAACAAAGTTGGAGCTATCACAATTCCGGATATCAGGTTATACTACAAAGTAATCAAGACAGCTTGATACTGGCTCAAGATCAGGCATATAGATCAATGGGACAGAAGAGAGACCCCTGAAATTGACCCACATCATTATGGTCAATTAATATTTGACAAAAGAGGCAAGAAAATACTATGTATTAAAGACAGAGTCTTCTATAGATGGTGTTGGGAAAATTGGACAGATACATGCAAAAAAAATGAAAATAGACCACCAACTTATACCATACACACTAATAAACTCAAAATGGATAAAAGATTTAACTGTAAGTCATAAAACCATAAAAATCCTAGAAAAAAACACAGGCAGGACAATCTCAGACAACTCATGAAGCAGAATTTTCACTGATACATCTTCTAGGGCAAGAGAAACAAAGGAAACAATAAACAAATGGGACTACATCAAACTAAAAAGCTTCTGCAAAGAAAAAGACACCATCACTAAAATGAAAAGGGAACCCACTGAATGAGAGATCATATTTGCCAATGATACATCTGATTAGGGGTTAATTTCCAAAATATATAAATAACTCATACAACTCAACAAAAGGAAGACAACCCAATTAAAAAATGGGCACAGCACCAGAATAGACACTTCTCTAAAGAGGACTTACAGATGGCTGATAGACATATGAAAAAAAATGCTAAACATCACTAATCATCAGATAGCTAAAAATTAAAACTACAATGAAGTATCACCTAACACCTGTCAAAATGGCTACCATCTACAAATCAACAAACAACAAATCAACCAAGGACAAGGCAAGGCTGTGGAGAAAAAGGAACCCTCTTGCACTGCTGGTGGGAATGCAGCCACTTTGAAAAATAGTATGGTATTCCCTCAAAAAATTAAAAATGGAACTTCCACTTGAACCAGTAATCCTACTTCTAGGGATATATACCAAGAAAATAGAAACATCAGTCAGAAAGGATATATGCACCCCTATGTTCATAGCAGCACAATTTACAATACCTGAGATTTGGAAACAGCCTAAGTACCCATCAGCAGATGAGTGGATTAGAAAACTGTGGGATACTATGCTGCTATAAAAAAGAAGGAATTCTTACCATTTGCAACAGCATTGATGGAACTGGAGAGCATTATGCTAAGCGAAATAAGCCAGTCAGAGAAAGATAAATATCACATGATCTCACTCATTTGTGGAATATAATGAACAACATAAACTGATGAACAAAAATAGAACCAGAGTCATAGAAGCATTAAACAGATTGTCCTACTTATGAGGGAAGGCAAGGGGTGAGGGGCTCAGAGATCAACCAAAGGACTTGTATGCATGCATATGAGCATAACCAAAGGACACAGACAGGGAGGGATTAGGGCATGTGCTGGAGAGGGGTGGGTGGCAGGGGAGAGCTCAATGGGGGAAAAAGGAGACTTATGTAATACTTTAAACAATAAAGAATTTAAATAAAAAAAAAACAATATTAGCTTGAATATTTGAGTATCATTTATCATTAGAAGTTACTGGAGAGCAGAAACTAGTATGGAGCCCAACTAAATAGGACACCACTTTTGTGTTATGATTTTGTTAAACAGAAAGGAAAGGAGGACAAAAATTTGCTTTCTCTACCTCCTCCTGAAACTACCTTGTATCCTAGTGCGGGCTAGGTAGTCAGTCAGGAACAGGGACCGTGTGGGAGGTAGGGGGAAGGAAGTCAGACATTGAGGTAAACAAAAGACCTAGAACTAGTTAGGCAGGAACCTGGCTGGGCAGGGAAAACTTGACCCTTGACCTGGCCAGGTGGGTTTCATTTTTCATATTTTGGGTTTCACTAGTAATGTAAACACTCCCAGGAAGAGTAGGCTAAGATAAGAGTAAGCTGGTATCAATTATATATATTTCCACTGACTCTTTTACAAGACCTGAGGAGACTTGTTAGCAATTATAAACCCTATGAATAGTTAGAAGTACTTCTCCTTCCCCCACATAATTTAGTGTGAGAAATAAACTTGGGCCACTTTGCATTTTGGCTCAGGGCATTTCAACCAGTACTAGACCAATGTGCCTTTGGTGCAGATGGCAATGTGGTAATTTCTATAAGAAATGGCTCGCATTCTCTCCCTGCACTCTGAAAGATGAGACAGAGGGCCGAAAACCAGGACTACAGGCTTTATTAGAGGAGAAGGACCCCTGCTGGGCTGTCTTGCAAGGGGAGAGTAGCAACACAAGCAGAGGGGAACATGCCTTTTTAGGGGAGAAATGGGAAGGGATGGGGCTTAGGGTACTCGGCATGCACTGATTGGTGGTTTCATATAAGGCACATGATTAGGCACTTAGGTACTTAGGAATCAAGGGCTTAGGGCAGTGGTCGGCAAACTGCGGCTCGCGAGCCACATGCGGCTCTTTGGCCCCTTGAGTGTGGCTCTTCCACAAAATACCAAGACATGGCTGAGTCTATTTTGAAGAAGTGGCATTAGAAGAAGTTTAAGTTTAAAAAATTTGGCTCTCAAAAGAAATTTCAATCGTTGTACTGTTGATATTTGGCTCTGTTGACTAATGAGTTTGCCGACCACTGGCTTAGCGTATTTGGCAGGTGCTGATTGGTGGTTCAATGTATAGTCCATATAAGGTGCCTGATTAGGTGCTCAGGAATGTCCAGGCCACAGGTGCAGGTTACGTCATACTCTGTCCATCAGTTGGGGGAAGGAAGGATCTATCATTCCAGGCTTTTGGTAATATTAAAAAAATTGAGAGTCCGGGCAAGGGCAGGGGGTGAAGGTCCATCTTCTGTAGCTACTTCCTGCTGAGAGGGGGCATCGTCAGGGGCGTCTACCCGGGGTCTCAAGGATTCTGGTGCTAGGTTCTGAATTCAAGGCCAGATAGATCTCTCCCACCTTCTGATTGGCAAACGCTTGCATTCTGTTCTGCAAAAGACTAGTGAAACAGCACATGAGACAGGGGCCAAAGAGCAAAATTAAAAAAATAAATACCAGTGGGCCTGATAGTGGGAGGAGCCATGGGGTAAGTGAGCAAAAAACAGGTAGTGTTTTCCATGCTGGAGGAGGGGTGCAGCAGCAGGATTTCCCCAAGAGACTGGTTGGTGAAGTCTCGAGAGCGATCCTGTTGAGTCACTTGGGAGGTAAAAGCTGATCCTGAGGCTGCCACAGCATCACTTGTCTGGTTTTGCTGCTTTTCTGGGCCTGGAGCTGAAAGACAACTGATACCTATATGTTATATCTAGGGGGGAAAAGAGTAGGGGTCTCAGTTGCCTCACTAGTGATATGAAAGGGGAGAATAGGTTACCCTGGGGGTAATGTTCTTGTTTTCCCAGTTTTGCCCCTTGCTGGGCATCCACATGTTTCTTGTAGGTCCTGAGACAGGGTTTCAAAATAGATAGAGTAGTGGTTAAGCTCCCTATGGAAGTTAACCCTTGCTGTGATGCCAAGGGTTATGAGGAGAGGGATTATCTGGACTGCTCTTTTGTGTCAGATATGATGGGTTATGGGGACAGGTAAAAACTGATCATTGGGGGCTGCATCTACATTGGGTGAGAGATAACTGAGAGTACAGGTTCCTGTCCAACTGATGGGGAGACAGATGTATGTGTTTTCCCCACAGAGGAAGAAAAATCCCTGATCACAGAGACAAGCTGATAGGTATAAGGAGAAGAGGTGGACTAAAGGGTATGAGATTCCTTTTCCTAGTACCGTACTCCAAGCTGAGAGGGGAGTCGCCATGGTACTACAAATAAGGGGTGACAGATGAGTGGTTGAGATTGTATTGCAGTGAAAGTGGGAGGGAAAGGGAAGGAAAGGAGTAGTGGAAGCCCGGGACCTGGATGGTTGGATAAGAGGTTAGACACTGTGAATATTCTGGTTTAGCTTAAGAAGTATCCAGCAACCTTGTCCTGCCAGGCTTGGAGATTGAAGCCTCACTTTCTTGCTCAGAGTAAAATGGCCCTTTACAATTCTTGTCAACAGTTAACTTTAGAACTTCTTTCTTTCTTTCTTTCTTTCTTTCTTTCTTTCTTTCTTTCTTTCTTTCTTTCTTTCTTTCTTTTCTTTCTTTCTTTCTTTCTTTCTTTCTTTCTTTCTTCTTTCTTTCTTTCTTCTTTCTTTCTTTCTTTCACATTTCTCTTCTCCTTCTCATCACATACACAACCTTCACAAATTTCACTTTCAAATTAGCCTTCAAACCTTTTTTCTATGTCCTTCAAAAATGCATAACCATGCCTCAGACCTTCTATTAAGTATAAAAGGCAGAGGGAGGAGGGAGCAGGCTCCGAAGCCTGTTTCCAGGCCTCTAGCCACTTGGATTTAAACTGCCGCATTTTTCCTAGAGATAATGATCATAGAGGAGATAAGGAGATAAGGCGTTTACAGTCCCAGGAATGGCTCAGCCTTGTTGGTCAAGAGAGTGAAACTGAGATAGGTGAATGTGGTTTGGGACAACTGGGTTTTATGAGGGGATACATGGTAGCCCTGGCCAGGCACCGAGGTAGAATGAAAAAGAGTGAATGGGGGAATTTAGTAAGATGCAGTGTAGAGATGAGGTGGCTAATGGCTGTGAGACTAATCCGTCAACCCCCATAATAGAGACTGAAGAGTGGACAAGGGTCCCAGCGAATTCAGAGAGGGCAGAATAAGTGGCCCCAGTGTCAATTAAAAGGAGATCGGCTTACCTGCCACCACAGTTGTTACCCTAGGCTCTGTCCTGGTGATGTAAGTCTGTGGGGCCCTGTCAGGGCCTGGGCAGCTTCTTTGGTGGAAGTCCCAGGAGGTCTGGGAGCTCCAAACCGGATCCAGGGGGCAGCCATGCTGGACTGACAGGCCCTACCCGGAGGGGCCAGACTACAGTCTGATTTCCAGTGGCCTTCCCTTCTGCACCTTGGGCAGGGCCCAGGCGGGGGTCTCAGGTTTGAGCAGGACTTGACTCAGTGTCTTTCCTTGCTGCATTTGAAGCATGGGCCCGGAGGAGGCTTAGCCCCCTGACTTACCCGAGGTTGGAGGACTGGCACTTTGTTTGGGGTTTGAAAGCGGTGGCTAGGAGCTGGAAGCCCCCTACTGGGCCTCAGCCTTGGCCTGATCTCGCCTTTGATTTTAGATTTGGGTCTCCTTGTCTCTATTATTAAAGACCTTAAAGGCAAGATTAATGAGGTCTTTTTGAGGGGTTTGTGGACCTGTATCTATTTTTTGAAGTTTGCGGTGTATGTCAGGGAGTAAAGGTGGTCAGGTCAGTGGAAAAAGAAACCTGAGATGCCTCTCAATCTGTGAGGCTGGACATAGAGAATGGGACATGGACTCAGAGTACGCCCTCAGTCCCTGCTGCCTCCCTCAGGGGTAGAATGGACGCGGGAATAGAAGAGGCTGTTGCGGAAGGCAGTCTTTGGGTGGCCTGAGAATGAGTGTTAGATGGGAAAGGCTGTTTTAGAGCTCACGTTCTCAGGATTTGGGCTCTCAGGAAGATCAGAAAGTGAGAAGGGAATGGCCAGCCACCTGTGAATTAGGTTGCTGGCGGTCACGGGGCTGGAGATTCGGCGGAGAGCACAGGGGAAGACAGGCGGTTAGAGTTCTCAGGTGGTAGGGCGTGGAGTGCAGTTTTCGTGGCAGGTTTGTAAGGGGCAGCGGGAGTGAGACACATAAAGAGGAATGATCCGCTGGGTCGAAAGAGCAGTCAGAAGACAGAGAAAGGGGCTGAGGACAGGTTTGAGAGGGCAAAGAGGACTTCGCGAAAAGGATCTGATGGGTGGAACATGAGGAGTAAAGCGAGGGGCGAGGGGGGAAGGGGAAAAAGCCTGTTCATAGGGATCTCTGAGGCCTCCCTATCCAGTGGCAAAAATTATCTAGGTCTCGGAGGATATTGGAATTGAAAGTGCCGTGTTCGGGCCACAGAGAGATATTGTCGAGTTTATATTGTGGCCAGGTAGAGCTTCTTTGGTTTGATGTAGCCAGAAAGACCAAGGGTCGAGAGATTGGCGAGGAGACACCCTAAGGGTGTGTAGAGGGGTTTGGACTGAGAGGTCCCCATGTCCAGAGGGAAGGGCCACCGAGAAGTTGGGGAGGAAAGAAGGAGCGTCCTCCTTTTCCCTCAGCCAACCTGGAGAGAGAGAGAGAGACGAGAGAAGGTTCCAAGGTCGTCACCCCGAGACCTTTCCCGTGGAGTAGAGCAGAGTTTCCCGGCCAGGTACCTGGGCTTTCGTAGAACGTAGACCGTGTAGCCGAGTAGACGGGAAAACTCTGAGGCCCTTCCAGGTCAAGGGAACGATGCGGGGAGCTGGGGCGTCGGGAAAGTCCCTGAAGCCTACCGGTGAGAAAGCGACGAGATCCCCACGTGTCCTGGTATGGCAGGGTTCGAGAGGTGTCCGGAGCGGGCCAGTCAACTCAGAACCATGCCACCGAGCAGAGCCAGAGCAGGAGTCAGAAGCTCGGGGCTAGGTTCGAGGATCGTCCATGCTCCCGTGCACCTCTCCCAGACTTCAGCACCAAATGAAAGATGCGACAGAGGGCCGAAAACCAGGACTACAGGCTTTATTAGAGGAGAAGGACCCCTGCTGGGCTGTCTGGCAAGGGGAGAGTAGCAACACAAGCAGAGGGGAACATGCCTTTTTAGGGGAGAAATGGGAAGGGATGAGGCTTATGGTACTCGGCATGCACTGATTGGTGGTTTCATATAAGGCACATGATTAGGCACTTAGGTACTTAGGAATCAAGGGCTTAGGGTATTTGGCAGGTGCTGATTGGTGGTTCAATATATAGTCCATATAAGGTGCCTGGTTAGGTGCTCAGGAATGTCCAGGCCACAGGTGCAGGTTACGTCATACTCCGTCCATCATTTGGGGGAAAGGAGGATCTATCACACTCCAATAAAATTTTCCTGTAATAGTTAGTTCCCCTCCTATGTGAGAAGAGTATTTGAATGTCAGAGAGAAGGAAGGGAGGGGGAGGAAAGAGGCGAGACTGAGCTAGAACACCTGAAGCATGCAGGTGGTGAAGTGAATGAGATTGAAGCTAATGAGATGCTTGTGAAATACCTACATGTTTCAGTCTCCACACAGTTGAATTTTTTTTTTTTTTTCTGGGAGGCTTTCTATAGGTTGGTGGCCAGGCTCATTTGAGCAGAGTTGCAGTGCCCTAATCAAATGGAAAAAATCCCAGAGGAAACGTTAATCAGGTGTGAGCCTTACAGATGAGACCATAGTGAGGGGCTGCAGGGTAGTAGAGGAACCGCATCTGTCTAGTATTTGCTGGATCATCAAGCCCAGGAGGTCAAGTTGCCTAGCAGCTCCCCATCACTTCAGGCCAGTGCTAAGCAACAAAATGCAATCTGTCAGCCCCTGCCCATCTGCATTTTCTCCTGGTTTTTTGAAGACACGTAGGTATTTCACAAGCATCTCATTAGCTTTAATCTCATTCACTTCACCACCTGCATGCTTCAGGTGTTCTAGCTCAGTCTCGCCTCTTTCCTCCCCCTCCCTTCCTTCTCTCTGACATTCAAATACTCTTCTCACATAGGAGGGGAACTATTACAGGAAAATTTTATGCATTGTAGAGGACAGAAAAACGATCATTTATCCCTTCGGTTACATTAGGCACTTTACACTTTTCATTAAGCCAGCTCTCTATGGTCATTTTTATGGCTTCTTATTGACATGCAAATTGTTAGATGTACAAAGAGAAACTGATGAATGCTCTAAGGCAGTGGTTGGCAACCTCATTAGTCAACAGAGCAGGAAACCGTGGCTGGCGAGCTGCAGGTTGCCAACTACTGCTCTAAGGAAACCAGGACCCCAATTTTATTATGAGAGCAGTGTTAACATAAGAAACATTCAAACCTGTGAAAAAATTTTTATTTGAGCCAAACTGTCTACAATTGCCGGGAAGTAAAATCTCAACAGATTGAGATAATGCAGAGAATTTCAGTTTTGCACCTTGTTTTGTACATTACAATCAAAAAAGGAGATGTAAATGGGTTACAAGAAATCCATTCATGATAGATTAAGGAGGCAGGAGAAAACAAAGTCGGCACACCTCTGGGACTGGATACAAAGTAAAATGATAGACACAGGTGGGTGCAGGAAAGTTAACAGTCACCAATTAACTCAATAACAATGAGGGCATTTGTGTTCTCCACAGAGCACTGCCTGTGTTTTGAGGGGTCTGGGAAAAGAAAAATTACTTTGACATTCCAATGATATGTTATTGGTGCTCAGTTAAGGTAAAGATTGACCTTTGTCAGGGAAGATACTGGCCTAGGACATGACTACCCACCATAAACTGCTTTTTAGTTTATAAAGTTTTAATTTCAGATCAACCTTTGTGCTTAGTTTAGGTCTCTGAGTTTGCAAGGCCTCCACGCAAGCCTTCCGAGAGGTAGCCAGGTTAGCATGTGGCCCCTTCTCATCCACAGCAGCCATTTTGCTACTTTCTTGCTTCCCCACTGAAAGGGGAGAGAACAGGGTGTGATAATTCAGGGCTCATCTGATTTCTTCAGCCAAGAAATCAATAGTCTTTTCTGTACACTTTCTATATGTTAGCCCTTATTTGGTTTTTAATTCTCATGATAACCCTATTTTTTTGTTTTTGTTTGTTTCACGGTTGAGAAACAGAGGCTCACAAATCCAAGTCTCCAAAACGTATAGTTTTTAGTGGCTCTGAATGGCATCTGGTGCTTACCCAAAGGCATTGGACTTATTTGGAAAACTCTAATAGTAGTTAAGAAATTTGTAATGATTCTGAAAGAGTTGTTTTAAAATCAAGACAATACAATATTTAGAGGAATTCAAAAAAGAGAAGTCTGTGGTTGGGCATCTTACAAGGGATGATTCTGGAAAAAGGCTGAAAGGATTGAGGTTGCATGCACTCCTGAATTTCTCTCCAGTGAACCCACTGAAAAGCAGTGACATCAGTTGGTTCTGCAGGCCAGTCTTTAATTTTCAGATGTCAGTGCAAAAACTGGAAGCAAAGGTGAACCTAGATTGTACTCTGCCCACTGATTTTTGTTGAACTTTAGAAGTCACAGTTCATCAGCCCTGGTGTGCATGCATCTACATCCACACCCACCTCTGCGCATAGGTCCTGGCTGCTGAACAAACAACCCATCTATCCAGAAACTGGATTGAAAATGAGATAAATATTAATCCTTCCTGTTATTGTGTTGCCAGTTCCCCAAATGGGAACTAGAAAACAAACTGGGGAAATAAAATGACCCAGAGAACAGAAAGAGACAAAAACAAAAAACTCAAGAGGCTTGGTTCAAGGTCAAAAGGAGCAAGGTGAGCACTTATGAATGTACATGCTATTGCTCTATTTTTGGAATAGCCTCCTTAAAAGTTCATTGTTTTTGAAAAGGAGTTTTGTGACATTTCAAACTTCTGCCCGCCCGCCACCACCCTCCCCCCCCCCCCCCCCCACACACACACACTCACACATCATGCCACATGAAGATTTTGTTAAGCCATGAATTCTTAGACTACCTATGAAGGACATTATTTAGAGCAATGATTCTTAAACTTTAATGTGCATATAAATCATCTTGTTAAAATTCAGGCTCTTGGGTGGCATGGGTAGATTGAGGGTGAAGCCCAATGTACTGTATTTCTAACAAGCTCCCAGATGATTCTCATGCTGCTGGTTCAGAACCTTCCATAATTTGAGTAGCAAGTCTGTGCGGGCTTCCTAATTAGAGTAAGAAATTGAGCCAGAGGACCCAAGAGGTCTTCCCTAGCTTTAAGATTTTTGGGGGGGATCAGAGTGACCATCAAAGCTATAAACATTATCAGACTCACTAAATTTTACTCTTTTTATTCTCTGAAAAACTTTCTATCAACATAACCTACTTTTCCCTGGCAGCAGTGAGATTTGAAGTGATACTTGACACCTGGTATAAAATCTCTATGATTTCCACAGTTCTTTGAAGTATCTATTATTCCTCTCATTTTCAAGGTGAGAGAATTGATAGTAAGTGCTGAATTCAGGGCTAGAACCCATATCTGGCCTGCAAGTCCTAGACGGTACCTCTAACCACATACAAACTCCTCATGGCTCCCAGAGAAAGAGGTAGCAAGTGATTATAAATTCAGATCTGATCAATCTGCTGGGGTTTTGACAGATTTTAGGAGGCTGGGGATGGGGCAGTTATATGGAGAAGCAGGGTTAGATCAGCCAACTCTGGGGGAAAATGAAAGAGGTGAGGTTGTGTTTAGTGTGACCATCCCCATCTCTATTTCCCCGCCTCCCCCCTTTTTTGCCTTCCTTTCATTCCCACTCCCTACACAGCATGCTGCTCTCAACCTTGCCACAGTGCCCTGGCTTGGCTGTCCCAGAGGAACTGGCCTAGAATTCATGGAAAATGAGATCTATTTTACTATTAATTTCGTTGTTCCAGAAATAATTTAAAGACATTAATAACAATATGCAGTTACTGTATCACCCTTTCCAGGGTAGTAGGATTGTTTAACTTCAAGGACTGAATTTCTAACAGTGGAATTTGAGAGATTTTCTTTTGTGTGTGTGGGAATGGGGGTCTGTAATGGAGGGAGAGTGTTGCAGAGGGAACATCACCGCCCACAGATGCTCAAATGCATCCCCAGCAGTGCCAGCCCAGGTTGAGGGCAGATGCCAAGGCCCCCATCAGCAGCACTACATACCAAGACTTTTAAAAGGAGTTTGACATTATTCAAACATAGAGTCATATTAGGTGAGTTTATTCAAATGGTTCTGGAAATAGCCAGGAAGTATGAACACAGGCTCTGCAGAAGTAAACAGTGATTAATAGCAATGTCTGCTGGGCTGCTCTAGGGATCTTTATTACATTTTATCCAGCAGACTCATTAATGGTCTAGAAGAGATAGATGCAAACAGAACTTTGAATTAAATTAATGGTGGATATTAAATTGAAAGTGATTGTAAATCCAGGGAGGACAGAAAGGCAACGTAAGAGTAGGTGAGAAATAGAAGATACAATTTAGCATCAATGGGTAAAGAGAATTGCCTGGGAAATGAGTTGCATGGAAATAATAAAGGTTTCATCCTCTTGCACTGTTGGTGGGAATGCAGACTGGTGCAGCCACTGTGGAAAGCAGTATGGAGTTTCCTCAAAACAATTAAAAATGGAACTGACTTATGACCCAGCAATTCCACTTCTGGGAATATATCCAAGGAAAGCTGAAATACTAACTCAAAAGAATATATGAACTCCTCTGTTCATTGCAGCATTATTTACAATAGCCAAGATTTGGAAGCAGCCCAAGCACCCATCAGTAGTTGAGTGGGTAAAAAAGCTGAGGTACATTTTCACAATGGAATACTGCTCAGCTGTAAAAAAGAAGGAAATCTTACCTTTTGTGATAGCATGGATGGGACCTGGAGAGTATTATGCTAAGTGAAATAAACCAGTCAGAGAAAGACAAGTACCACATGATTTTGCTTATATGTGGAATCTAATGAACAAAATAAACTAACAAACAAAGTAGAAACAGACCTCATAGGTACAGAGAACGGATCTCAGCTCTCAGAGGGGAAGGGGGTTTGGGCTTGGTGAAAAAGGTGAAGGGATTAAGCAAAGAAAAAAAACTCATAGTCATAGACAACAGTATTATGATTAATAGAGGGAAAGAGTGTGGGGGAAATAGAAGAGGGTAAAGGGAGGCTAAATGGTGATGGAAGGAGACTTGACTTGGGGTGGTAAACACACAATACAATATATAGATGATGTATTTATTATAGAATTGTGGACCTGAAACCTATGTAATTTTATTAGCCAATGTCAACCCAATAAATTAAAAAAAAAAAGAAAGAACAAAGGTTTCAGGGAATGGTTTATTGTGAGCCAAACTTATACTAGGTGCTTTTGTTTAGTTCATTTGTTCTTTCCAACAACACAATGGGGTAAGTTCTGTTCTAATTCTTATTTTTCAGGTAAGGAAATGGAAGCAGAAAGAGGTGAAGTGACTTGCACAGACACACAGGTGAAAAGTAGTCTACAATATTTTTTTAATCCCTTTGAGTCTTTCTATCTTGTACTTCTTTTCCTCTATGGTTCCAAGGCAATAGTACATTAACTAATTTGTACTTTTAAAATGTTCCTGGTTATTTGGTTTTAGTAGAAATGCATATTTGGTATATTAGCCTAAGGATAACATATTTAAATAAATGCTTTAAAAAAAAAAGATATTCCTAGTGTCCATATCATCACCAACTGCTTAGGCATCCAGTGAGGCTGCTCTGCAGCCACCAGGGCTCCATCCTTTATGAAGGCACACTGTGTCAGTGGGCATCTCATTTTCCTCGTTCACTACTGCATCACCCACTTCTAGAATAGTGCCTGAAACACAAGGGACATTCAAAAAATGTTTATTAAATGCACTTCTATTGGGCTATATTGATTTAACATCAGCTTAAATTTAAATTCAGAAAGCATTAGGCAGAGAGGAAGGCTGGGACATACTTCTGCTACATGCTATTAAAGGTTTGCACTATGGCACAACTGCAATTTCTAATGTGTAACTTGGGCAAGGAACATAACATGGTCTCCTTGCCCATAATGAGGCATCATGGCTATGCCCTCTCTCCTTCCTCCAGTGGGATTGGGCCTAAACAGGCAGTCGGACATCCTCTCACAATCCAGGACTGCTGGCTCCCAACTGCGCACCTGCCTACCTGCCTGATTGCTCCTAACCACTTCTTCCTGACAGCCTAATCACCCCCTAACCACTCCCCTTCCAGTCTGATCGATGCCTAACTGCACCCCTGCCAGCCTGGTCGCCCCTAACTGCCCTCCCTTCTGGTCCAATTGCTCCTAACTGCCCTCCCCTGACAGCCTGGTCACTCCTAACTGCCCTCCCCTGTCGGTCTGGTCACCCCTAACTGCCCTCCCCTGCTGGTCTGGTCACCCTAACTGCCCTCCCCTGTCAGCCTGGTCACCCCTAACTTCCCTCCCCTGCCAACCTGGTCACCCCCAACTGCCCTCCCCTGCAGGCCTGATCTCCCCCAACTGCCCTCCCTTGCAGGCCTGGTCCCTCCCAACTTCCCTCCCCTGCTGTCCTGATCGCCCACAACTGCTCTCCCCTGATGGCCATATTGTGGTGGCCATCTTGTGTCCACATGGGGGCAGCCATCTTGTGTGTTAGAGTGATGGTCAATTTGCATATTACTCTTTTATTAGATAGGATACCATTTCCTTCTCCTATTCTTTATTCCTATTTTTCTCATTTAATCTCTGCCCTTTCATATTCCTTTTTCTCCCCCTTTGTTTGTCCTTGTACTTTTTTCCTTCTATTATTTTAAAATTTTTGCATTCTTCTCTCTTTCTTAATTCTCTCTTCTTTTGTGGTTGCTCTTGTTGTTGTTGTCAGGGTCTTGTATATATTTTTGTTTTGTTTCTTTTCTTTTGTGTTTTGTTGCACTGTGTTTAGTTCTGTTTTGTCAGCACTTCCACAAGAGCTCTTATGACATGGTTGGGGGTGAGCCTCACTGTCAGCTACCTGAGAGGAGACTCCATCCATGAATGGGACAATAACATTTGAGAGCCAATTACAACAGGAGAGCCCACATAACTCACAGCAGGGACATTCCTAGAGCTGAGGATATCTAAGTGACTGCGTCACTGAGTCCCAGAAAACATTATATAAGGCCATCCTACAAGGACTGGGAGGCATGGCAGTTTGATCTAATACATTGAAAAAAAAAATACAAAGAGACAGCAAAAATGGGGAGACAAAGAAACAGCCCCCAAATGAAAGAAAAGGAGGAATCACCAGAAAAAGGAATTAAGTGAAATTGAGGCAAGCTACTTGTCAGATAAAGAATTCAAAATAATGGTTACAAGGATGCTCAAACAACTTAGTGTGAACTACAAACAACTTAATGGAACTAAATGCAACTTAATGAAAACTATACCACCATGAAAAAAGCGGTAGAAACCATGAATAAGAATCAAAAGGAAATGGTGAGTGACATAGCTAAAATAAAGCTGGAAGGAAGCAACAGTAGACTAATACAAGCAGGGAACTGAATCAGTGAATTAGAAGGCAAGGCAGGAAAAAACTCCCATTCAGAGCAGCAATTGGAAAAAAAAATTAAAATGCAGGAGGAGAGGCGAAAGGATCTTTGGGACAACATGAAATGTAACAACATTTGCATCATAAGGAAGCCAGGAGAAGAATATGAGCAAGGAATAGAGAACCTGTTTGAATAAACAATGGCAAAAAATTTCCCTAACCTGATGAAGGGAAAAGTCATTCAAATTCAGGAAACACAGAGAGTCCCAATTCAGATGAACCCAGAAAGACCCACGCTAGACACATCATAATGAAAGTGGCAAACATTAGACAAAGAAAGAATCTTAAAGGATGCCAGATAGAGACAGAAAGTTACTTACAAGGGAGCTCACATTAGACTGTCAGCTTATTTCTCAATAGAAACACTTCAGGCCAAAAACACTTAAGGCATGAAGTATCTATATAATAAAGAGGTAATATGCAAATTGTCCATTACGGCGTCACAGTAATGACTGTTCAACAGGCTGTGCATGCAGCAGGGGGACTTGCCTGAGGCTCGCTTCTCTGCCCCTGGCGCAAGGCCGAGGAAGTGAGGCTGTGTCCCCTACCTGGTGCCAGAGTCCTCTTTTTCTCCCGGATTCATGTGCCTGACAAACACTCCTGTGACACTGCACCCCATCTGAGAGCACTCTGCCCAGGGATGCCACCAACCCCCCTGAGGTGGGGGGTGGGCAAGGGGTGACACACACACAGCAGAAGACCTGTTCTTGAGGTGCGGTTGGCAGACACCAACCGGGGGGTGTGAGCATCGGCAGTGAACCCCGGGAGGGGTCATGCACGCAAATCGAGAAGGTGTGGACCCAACATGAAAGAAAGGGCCCGGGCGCGATGACAGAAAGTGGACGTCGAGGTAGGGCACTGGACCTGGATGGGCCACCGGGTAAACAACTTGGGGATCCCACCACCACAGACACATAGGGCAGTCCCACGATGCCTGGGACCCCAGTTGATCCTCCCAAGTGCACAACCTCGAAGTCTCCTCCCACCACACGGACCCGGCCCCACCACTGTGGAGACCACAGGCGACCCTCACACCACAGAGTATCCACCGTGGCTTTCTCAGACGTCCATTCATTCATCTGCTCAGTCCAACCCGGATGGGGGCTCGCATCCTGGGTGGAATGCCCCCGAGGACAAGCCGGGCCCCGACTGTGACTGTGCAAGCATGCCCATCGCCTGGGAATTCGGAACGGAAGCCGACAGAGAGCTGCTTGAGGCATGGAAGTGGGCAGGCTGGGGGATGGGAAAGGCCTCTGCATTGCCCCCGCTTCAGCACACAATGGGAAAAAAGCCTCACACAAGCACGAATGCACACGCATGTACACATAATGCAGCGGCGGTTCCTGCGATGGACTCTGGCCCTGGCCCAACAGGACCCTCCCCTGACTTGGAGGGGGGAGGCATGGGCCATGGTAGGCAAGACACAGCTGCGTCGTCACTCAGCCCCTCAAAGCCGGTGCAAGAGGGGCGCAAGTGCCTAAACAGAGGCGGCTACAGACCCCAGAGAAGAAAGCAGTCAGTACTAAGACAGGACGAAAAGCATAGAATTTTTAATTAGCCTGTAAAAAGAGTAAAAGAGTGAGGGAGGAGAGGGGAAGATGGGGAAGAAGGGAAGGAGGGAGGGAAGAACTTTATAAAGGAGTCAATAGAGAGCAGAGTTAAAGAAGGAAAGAGGATGTATGAGTGAACTGTAGGATCTATAATGAAAATCAAGTATAGTTGTGTACTGGGGACAGATTTTAAAAGTAGAAGTCAGAAAAGAAAATAGATAAATGATAGTGAATAATTAGGCACGTAGATAGATAGATATTAAAACAGTGCAAGTAAGTAGAGAAGAATGTATGGGAAAGGTAGGATGAGAGATAATGAGGGAGGGAAGAAATTTTTAAAGGGGAGCTGGTAGAGCTTAAAAGGAGAATGGGAAGAAGGAAGAAATGGGGGTGGGAGCAAAGCAGGTCTGAGGAAGGAAGTGAAGAAAAAATTAAGGTGGGAAGGAAGGAAAAGGGGAGGGAGGGGGTACAGATAAAGGAAAGAAGGAATGTGGGGAGGGAGGGAAGGTAGAGGAAGGATGGGAAGAAGGATGATGGAACAGAAGTAGGAAATAGGATGAAAGAAAAGTTAATAAATGATGAGTCAGTAGGAAAAAGTATTACATAAAGGAGAGAGAAAAGTTGTGTGAGAGGGAGAAGCCAATAAGGAAGTCAAATACAATTGTATGTGAAGGGGATAAGATTAAAAAAAAAAAGTTAATAGGGGATACCAGGCCAGCAGGGGAGGGCAGTTAGGGGTGACCAGGCTAGCAGGGGAGGGCAGTTAGGGGAATCAGGCCGGCAGGGGAGGGCAGTTAGGGGGATCAGGCTGGCAGGGGAGGGCAGTTAGGGGGATCACACAGAGTGGTTAGAAGAGGCAGGCAGGTGAGCGGTTAGGAGCCAGAGGTCCTGATTGTGAGAGGGATGTCCCGGATTGGAGAGGGTGCAGGTCGGACTGAGGGACCCCCCTGCCCCTGTGCATGAATTTTGTGCACCAGGCCTCTAATACAAAGTAATAAAAAGCCAGGGACTGAATCTAAGACTACTCTATCAAGCAATACAATCATTCAAAATCAAAGGTAAAATAAAGAGCTTTCCAGACAAAAAAAAAAAAAGGCTAAAACAGTTTATTACCACCAAACCAACACTATAAGAAATGCTAAAGGTACTGCTGTAAGAAGAAGAAATAGAAAGAGAGAGAAAAATACCGTAGACATAAAGAATAAAATTGGCAACAAATACAAACAAATGTAAGTACCTAATAATAATAACTTTAAATGCAAATGGCTTAGATGCTCTAATCAAAAGACATAGTGTTGCTGAGTAGAAAAAAAAAATGACCATATGTATGTTATCTCTAAGAAACTCACTTCAGAAAAAAAGACTCACACAGGATGTAAGTTCATTGTTGGTGGGAATGGAGACTGGTACAACTACTACAGAAAACAGTGTGCTGTTTCCTCAAAAAATTAAATATGGAATTGCCATTTGACTCCATGATCTCACTTCTAGGAATATATCCTCAGAAGCCTGAAATAACAATCAGAAATAAAATATGCACCCCTATGTTATAGCAGCATTATTTGCAATATCTAAGATCTGGAAACTATCCAAGTGCTCATCAGTAGTTGACTGGATAAAAAAGATGTGGTCCATTTATACAATGGAATACTATGCAGCTGGAAAAAAGGAGGATCTATTACCCTTTGAAACAACATGGAGGGACATGAAGAATATTATGGTAAACAAAATAAGCCAGTCAGAGAATGACAAATATCACATGATCTTACTTATATGTGGAATATAATGAACAAAAGAAACTGACAAACAAAATAGATCCAGAGACATGGAAGCATGCAACAGAATGATGATTCTCAGAGGGTGGAGGAGGTGGGAAGAGATTAACCAAAGGACTTATATGCATATATGCATAACCCATAGATATAGATAACAGTCTGGTGAAGGCATGGGGAGGAGGAGGAGTAGAAAGAAGGGGGTCAATGGAGGAAAAAAATGGACATCTGTAATATTTTTTAACAATAAAGATAAATTTAACAAAAAAGAAAATAAAAAAGAACAGATAGCAACAGACTATGCTTTCTTTCCAGGTGAACTTCAAAATCTTTGTGAGCTTCAGGAATGTTGTTATTAAAATGACTAGAGGCCCAGTGCACAAAATTTGTGCACGGGGGGGGGGATGTCCCTCAGCCCAGCCTGCATCCTCTCCAATCTGGGACCCCTCGAGGGATGTCCGACTGCCCATTTAGGGCCTAAACGGGCAGTCGGACATCCCTCTCACAATCCAGGACTGCTGGCTTCCAACTGCTCGCCTGCCTGCCTTCCTGATTGCCCCTAACCGCTTCTGCCTGCCAGCCTGATCACCCCTAACCACTCCCCTGCCAGCCTGGTTGTTGCCTAATTGCTCCCCTGCCAGCCTGTTTGCCCCTAACTGCCCTCCCCTGTAGGCCTGGTCCCCCCCAACTGCTCTCCCCTGCAGGCCTGGATCCTCCCCAACTGCCCTTCCCTGCAGGCCCAGTCACCCCCAACTTCCCTCCTCTGCCAGCCTGGTCACCCCTAACTGCCCTCCCCTGCAGGCCTGGTCCCTCCCAACTGCTCTCCCTTGCAGGCCTGGTCCCTCCCAACTGCTCTCCCCTGCTGGCCATCTTGTGGTGGCCATCTTGTGTCCACATGGGGGCAGGATCTTTGACCACATGGGGGCAGCCATCTTGTGTGTTGGAGTGATGGTAAATTTGCATATTATTCTTTTATTAGATAATTTACATAGGATAGAGCCTGGTGCACCGGTGGGGGGCGGCTGGTTTGCCCTTAAGGGTGTCCCGGATCAGGGTGGGGGTCCCCTTGGGGTGTGGAGCTGCCTGGGTGAGGGGCCTGTGGTGGTTTGCAGACTGGCCACGCCCCCCAGCAACCCAGGTGGAGGCCCTGGTATCTGGGACTTATTTATCTTCTACAATTGAAACTTTGTAGCCTGGAGCAGAGCCAAGCCTTGTGCTCGCTCCATGGCAGCAGCCATTTCTGTTGGGATTTATTTATCTTCTATAATTGAAACTTTGTAGCCTGTAGTGGAGGCCTGGGCCAGCCAGGGTGTGCGGAAAACTTGGCTTCCTCCATCGCTGGGGAAACCCAAGCCTCCCTCCTGCTCTCTCTGTGGCTGCAGCCATCTTGGTTGGGTTGATTTGCATACTCGCTCCTGATTGGTTGGTGGGCGTGGCTTTGTGAGTGTAACTGAGTGATGGTTAATTTGCATATGCTCTTTTATTAGATAGGATTCCATGTGACTGTGATGTTCTGACAAGCTTAAGAATAATGACAATTTCAAGAGAAAAGCTTCCTCTTATGGGGATAGTAGAAAGAGATAGGACTTGGACTACAAACAGTCAGAAGGCAGGGAAGTGGCTAAAGGATGCCAAAGCTTGGGGAATTCTGAGGAACTTTGATTTTCAGTGGGGAAGAGGTCATAGGAAATGGTGTCAAAGTCAAGGTCAGAGACTATGCCTTACAGGATGAAAGCAGAAACTCCTATTGACCAGTTGAGGGCCATTGTCCAGTTGTATGGTTTTAGTGTCTGTATTAGGAAAGAAAGCAGAATCAGTAATTACTAATTCCAATCATTGAAGATAATTCTTGCAAATAGAGACAGCTGTTTCTTTGGTTAGCATTCAATGCCATTGACTAAGCTCCCTCCTATACCAAGAGTTATTAATTTGTTCTCCTTTTCTTTTCTTTCCTCCTTTTTACCCACTTGACACCCCCCCTCCCCTGCAGCTATTCCCACCCCAAACAAGCCCCATCAGCCCAGTGTCTGTGTTCAATGATTAAGCTTATATGCATTCATACAAGTCCTTCGGTTGATCTCTAATTCCCCCCCACGCCCCGCCATTTGTCTCTGGATCTATTCTTGTTCATCAACTTATATTGATCATTATATCCCACATATGAGTGAGAGACCATGTGATATTTATCTTTCTATGACTGGCTTATTTCACTTAGTATAATGCTCTCCAGTCCATCCATGATGTTGCAGATGGTAAAAGTTCCTTCTTTTAGCAGTGTAGTATTCCATTGTGTAGATGTACCACAGCTTTTTAATCCACTCATCTGCTAATGGGCACTTAGGTTGTTTCCAACGCTATTGTAAATTGTGCTGCTTTGAACATAGGGGTACATATATCCTTTCTGATTGGTGTTTCTGGTTTCTTGGGATATAGTGCTAGAAGGGGGATTACTGGGTCAAATGGGAGTTCCATTTTTAACTTTTTGAGGAAACTCCATACTGTCTTCCACAGTAACTACACCAGTCTGCATTCCCACCAGCAGTGCACAAAGGTTCCTTTACTCCACATCCTAGCAAGTACTTGTCCTTTGTTGATTTGTTGATGATAGCCATTCTGGCAGGTGTCAGATGGTATCTCATTGTTGTTTTGATTTGCATCTCTCGGATGGTTAGTGACTTTGAGCATGTTTTCATATGTCTCTGAGCCTTCTGTATGTCCTCTTTTGAAAAGTGTCTATTTAGGTCCTTTGCCCATTTTTTGATTGGATTGTTTATCTTCCTTTTGTTAAGTTGTATGAGTTCTCTGTAAATTTTGGAGACTAAACCCTTATCTGAAATATCATTGGCAAATATGTTCTCCTGTGTAGTGGGCTTTCTTGTTGTTTTGTTGATGGTTTCTTTTGCTGTGTAGAAGCTTTTTATTTTGATGTAGTCCCATTTGTTTATTTTCTCCTTACTCTCCATTGCCCTAGAAGCTGTGTCTGTAAAGATATTAATGCGACATATGTCTACTATTTTGTTGCCTATGGAGTCTTGGAGGATTTTTATGGTTTCCCATCTTACATTTAAGTCCTTTATCGAGTTTGAGTTTGTTTTTGTGTATGGTGTAAGTTGGTGATCTAGTTTCATTTTTTTTTTGCATGTATTTGACCAAATTTCCCAGAACCATTTATTGAAGAGACTGTCTTGACTCTATTGTATGCTTTTGCCTCCTTTCCCAAATATTAATTGAGCATAATGGCTTGGGTCGATTTCTGGGTTCTCTGTTCTGTTCCATTGGTCTATATGTCTGTTCTTGTGCCAGTACCATGCAGTTTTGAGAACCATGGCTTGGTAAAATTGCTTGATATCTGGTATTGTGATTCCTCCAATTTTGTTCTTCTTTCTCAGGATTGCTGTGGCTATTCGGGGTCTTTTTTTTTTTTATTACAGATGAATTTTTGGAGAGTTTGGTCTAGATTTTGAAGTATGCCATTGGTATTTTAATGGGGATTGCATTGAATCTGTAGATTGCTTTGGGTAGTATGGACATTTTAATGATGTTGATTCTACCAATCCATGAACATGGTATGTTCTTCCATTTGTTTACATCTTCCTCTATCTCTTCTTTCAATAATCTGTAGTTTTCTGAGTACAGGTCTTTTACCTAATTAGTTAAGTTTATTCCTATGTATCTTATTTATTTATTTATCTTTTTGGTGCAATGGTAAATGGGATTGTTTGTTTTTTTTCATTTCTCTTTCTGTGATTTCATTATCTGTGGGGCGTGGCTACAGTATTTGGACAGGTTCAAGCCTTAGACTGATGAGAGCCACAGTCCTCTCATGGCTATGTGCAAATCCAAGCTTGGAGGGCAAAGCTCTCCCAGCACAATTATAGCCAACAGCTATAGTTGTAAGCTTGAACCTATGGTCCGAACACGTGGCCCCACGTGTCTAAGTGCTTTACCTGCAAGTAAACAAAGCTTGATTAGGTGCATGTAATTGAGCAGGATCAAAACCCATGAGAATGTTGTAAGCATCTTGACCATGCCCTTACTTTGCCTCGTGGCATCGGCTATAAAATAAAGACATGGCTTGTGGTCCATGGCCTATCAGGGAAGCAGCGTCCCACTGAGTCCCAGCTTTCCTTCTCTTGTCTGTCTTTTCTAATCCTTCACCCCCCACTCAGGGTCACTGAACCTGGTGGAGCTGGCGCAGCATATAAGGCACCCTGGGGCTGAGTATGCTTTGGCCATGCTGGCACAGCACATAGGCGCCCTGGGGCTGAGTATGCCATGGCCATGCTGGCTCCCCACAATTATCCTATATAATAAAAGGCTAATATACAAATTGTCCCCTCGACTGGGAATTTGATCACGGGGTGGGGCTGGCCAGCCAACTGCCCACGGCTCCTCCCCTGGCTAGCCAGGCCTGATCGGCTTGATTGGGGTGGGCTGGCTGGACCCCACCTATGTATGAATTCATGCAGTGGGCCTCTAGTTGGTGTATAAAAAGGCCATATGTTTCTGGGGATTAATTTTGTACATTGCCAAATTCATTTATTAGGTCTAGTAGATTTTTTATGGAGTCTTTGGGGTTTTCTATGTATAGTATCATGTCACCTGCGAACAAGGACAGTTTCACCTATTCTTTTCCAATGTGGATGCCTTCTATTTCTTCTTCTTGTCTGATTGCTATGGCTAGCACTTCCAATACTATATCAAAGAGTAGTGGTAAAAATGGGCATCCCTGTCTTGTTCCCATTCTCTGGGGAAATGAGTTTAGTTTTTGCCCATTGAGTATGATGTTGGCTGTAGGTTTGTCATATAAGGCTTTTATTATGTTGTGGCATGATCCCTATATGCACACTTTGCTGAGAGTTTTTTTTTTTTAATTAAGAAAGGGTGTTGGATTTTGTCAAATGCCTTTTTGCATTGATTGATATGATTAGGTGATTTTTGTCTCTCAGTTTGTTTATGTGATGTATCACATTTATTGATTTGCAGATATTGTACCATCCTTGCATCCCTGGAATAAATCCCACTTGGTCATTGTGTATGATCTTTCTAATGTAATGCTGAATCTGATTTGCTAGAATGTTGTTGAGAATTTTAGCATCTATGTTCACAAAGGATATTGGCCTGTAGTTCTCTTTTTTTGTGGTGTCTTTATCTGGTTTTGGGATTAGGGTAATGCTAGCTTCATAGAAAGAGCTTGGAAGTGTTCCTTCCTCTTGAATTTTTTGCAATAGCCTGAGGAGGATAGGTTTTAATTCTTTGAATGCTTGATAGAACTCCTCCTGGTTTTGTTGATCTATTGTATTGTATTGTGGACTAGGGCTTTTGTTTGCTGGAAGATTTTTGATGACTGCTTAAATTTCTTCAGTAGTTATGGCCTATTCAGTTTTTTTGATTTTTCCTGATTGAGTTTTGGGAGCTGTATTTTTCTAAGATTATGTCCATTTCATCTAGGTTGTCCATTTTGTGGGAATAGAGTTGTTCATAGTATCTTTTCATAATTGTTTGTATTTCTGTGGGATTGGTTGTTACTTCACCTCTTTCATTTCAGATTTTTTTTATTTGGGTCCTCTTTATTTGCTTCTTGGTGAGCCTGGCTAGAGGTTCATCAATCTTGTTTATCCTTTCAAAGAACCAATTTCTGGTTTTGTTGATCTATTGTATTGTGTGTTTTTTTCCTTTGGTTTCTATGTCATTTATGTCTGCTCTGATCTTTATTATTTCCTTCCTTCAGCTTATGCTGGGGTTTTTTTGTTGCTCTCTTTCTAACTCTTTGAGTTGTAGGGTTAGATAATTTATTACAATTTTTTCTTGTTTTATGAGGTAGGCCTATACGCTATGAACTTCCCTCTCAAGAATGCTTTCACTGTGTCCGAAAGATTTTGGATTGTTGTGTTTTCATTGTTGTTTTGTTGCCATGATGCTTTTTTAAAAAAAAATATTTTTATTGATTTCAGAGAGGAAGTGAGAGGGAGAGAGAGATAGAAACATCAATGATGAGAGAGAATCATTGATTGGTTGCCTCCTGCATGCCCCCTACTGGGAATTGAGCCCGCAACCCAGGCATGTGCCCTTGACCAGAATCGAACTCAGGACCCTTCAGTCCACAGGCCAACGCTCTATCCACTGAGCCAAACCAGCTAGGGCGCCATGATGCTTTTTTATTTCTTCTTTGATCTTTTTGTAACCCACTCATTGTTTAATAGCATGCATTTAGCCTCCAGGTGTTTGATTTTTTTATTGTTTTTTTTTTGGTAGTTGATTTCTAATTTTATGCCATTGTGATCTGAGAGATGCTTGATATGACTTCTTTCTTCTTGAATTTGAAGAGACTTTGCCTGTGTCCCTATATGTGGTCTATCTTTGAAAATGTCCCATGTACACTTGAGAAGAATGTATATTCTGTGGCTTTGAGGTGAAATGTTCTGAAATGTCAATTCCATCTGATGTAGTTACTCATTTAGGATTGATGTTTCTTTGCTGATTTTTTGTTTAGAGGACTTACCCAGTGATGTTAGTGGGCTATTAAAGTTTTCTTCTATGATTGTGTTGCTGTCAATCTCTCTCTTGATATCCTCCAGAAACTTTTTTATGTATTTTGGTGCTCTTGTACTGGGTGCATATATGTTTACCAGAGTTATATTTTCTATGGTTCCATTTAGTATTATGAAATGGCCTTTCTTATCTCTTGTTATGGCCTTCACTTTGAGGTCTAATTTGTCAGATATAAGTATTGCTACCCCAGCTTTTTTTTAATTTCCATTCTCCTGAAAAACTTTTTTTCCATTATTTCACCATCAGTCTGTGTGAGTCCTTTGTTCTGAGGTGGGTCTCCTATAGACAGCAGATATATGGGTCATGTTTTCTTATCCACTCAGCTACATTACATTTTTTATTTTGGGTATTTAATCTATTTACATTTAAAGTTATTATTGATAGGTACTAGTCTGTCGCCATTTTTATTCTTTATGCCTGTCTTCCTTCTTCCCTTCCTATTTCTTCTTTTTACAGCAGTCCCTATAGCATTTCTTGCATTGCTTGTTTGGTGGTAATAAACTCCCTTAGTTAGTCCATTTTTTTCTGTGAAGCTCCTGATTTCACCCTCACCTTTGATTGATAGCCTTGCTGGGTACAGTATTCTTGGATTCAGACTCTTTATTTTCATGACTTTGTATATTTCATTCCATTCCCTTCTGGTCTGATACGTTTCTGTTGAGAAATCAATTGATAGTCTGATGAGAGATCCCTTGTAGGTAACTTTCTATTTCTCTCTGGCAGCCTTTAAGATTCTTACTTTGTCATTGGTGTTTGCCAATTTAATTTTAATGTGTCTTTGATGTGTCAGTCTTTTTGTGTTCATCTGGTTTGGGAATCTGTGAGTTTCTTGTACTTATGTGAGTTTTTTCTTCTTCCCAATATCAGAGAAGTTTTCTTTCATTATTTCTTCAAACAGGTTTTCTATTTCTTGCTCAGTTTCCTCTCCTTTTGGGACCCCTATTATGCGGATGTTGTTTTGTTTCATGTTGTCCCAAAGTACTCTTAGGCTCTCCTCCTGTTTTTTAAGTTTTTTTTTCCAGTTGCTGCTCTGCTTGTGTATTTTTTCCTACCTTGTCTTCTAGCTCACTGTTGCAGTTCTCTGCTTCTTCTAGTCTACTTTTGATGCTTTCTATTGTGTTCTTTATTGCAGCGATGTCATTTTTTCATTTCTTCTTGGTTCTTCTTCATTTCCTCTGGTTCTAACACATATTGTTAAATTTGTCTTCCATTCTTTTCAGCATCCTTACTACCACTGCTCTGAATTCTTTCTCTGACATATTGCTTGCCTCCATTTTGTTTACTTCCTTTTCTGGTGATACATTTTTTTCTTTCATATGGGGGCTGTTTCTTTGTTTCCCCATGTTCACTCCTCTCAGGGTGTCTGGTTATGTACCTCTGTCTCTCCTGCATTGATTTAAAGGCACAAAATACAACATGACAAGACATAATGCACAGAGCACCAAACACAAATGTATTCACGATATCAATAAACCCCAAAAAAGAATTATGGTAGAGAACAGAGTGCAAAAATTATGTTGAGAAAAGGAAAACGTGTAAGTGAGGAAAGAAAGAGAAGAAAATAGAAGGGGAAAAAGATATGTTTATATTGTGAGAAAACTCAAAAAAACCAACAGCTAATCCAATAAATGCAAATAACAAACACCCAAACAACAAACACCCAGCTGAATCTGAGGAGGCAGAGCTTATTTCCAAAAGGTAAGGTCAAGGAATTGAATTAATGGGGAAAAGGCCACAATTCAGTATAGAAGAGGTAGAAAGAGAATGAGTGTATAAAAGTAAAAATAAAAAACAAAATACAAATAAAGTAGAAAAGAAATATATATATATATATTAAATATATATAAGAGAAAAATATGTATAAGTTTATATATATACATATATATATAAATTTTCCCCTTTCTTTAATCTATCCATCTAAGTATTCAACTATTATTGGAAAAGGAGAATAGAGAGTAGATAGGCCTGAGTTGTTGATTGGAATTAATTAAGCTGTTAGAAGAAGAGAACAAGTGAGGAGAGGAGAAACAGAAACAAAAAAAAGACAGAACAAAAAAAAGGAAAAAAATGAAAAAAAGTTGGCTAGTGGCAGGGGAGAGGAAATTAGATATATGACTAAGATCAATTTTTAAATGGGAGTAAAAAGAAAGGATAGAGAAAAACTAAAGCAGTAACAGGGTAAGAGAAACAAGATGAAAAAGAGGAAAATTGAGGAAGAAAGTGTTGGCATAAAGGAAAACTTGAGATAGAGTAAAATAATGCTAAAAGAAAAATAATAATAGAATGTAGAACACTAATCCCAAAATAAAATAAAGAAAAAATCAAATAAAACTTAAAAGGGTAAAATAGTAGTAGTAATAATAATAATTTAAAATAAAAATATGATGATAAAAAAAGTAAAATCAAGTGAGAAAAAAATTTAGTTTCTTAAGTAAAAGATAAAAAATAAAAAAGTGAAGTAGTGAAAGTCATTCACTTCCTCTACTGTTCTGCCTGGCACCTCTATTTCTTGTCAGGTAGTCAGCACAGTATTGAAGTTCCCTACGATCCACCACTCCTCTGTGTCATAAGCCACAACCTTGTTTTCAAGCAGGCTGGATATCTCTGCTCACTTTGTGTGTCTGCCTGCCTTCAGTTGTATTTACACAAAAGTCAATTTCTGACACAATCCTTGGGTGGCGGTGTTTCTGTATTAATTTCTGGGACTAAATGGCCCTTCTATGCAGTGTTTAGATTCTTCTTTCCCTGCTGCACTTAATACTATGTTAAGGGATGGACTGACCCAGAGCTGGTTTCCTGCTCATCTCTTCTTATTCTGATTCTAAGTTTCCACAAAAACAACTCTCCCCTTCACTCTTGGTGAGTGTTTTTAATTGGAAGATCCTATGTACTGGACTTAGCAAGCAGAAGCAAGGAGGTAAAAAAAAAAAAAAAAAAAAAAAGACAAAAGGAACTGCGCCAACTTGCGTCTTTTTCCCCTGGCACTATGTGGCCAGTATAGAATTTCAGGCTGCCTTTCTGGGCAGTTTCCCATGGCTGTGGGCTTGTATCCAGAGTCCCCTTCTGCCAGCAGACCTGTGGACCCCCTTCCACATTTGAGGGCTACACTGACCCCAATGGCCGTGGATTTGGTGGGGCACAGTCTCCCTCTGAGACTCTAGTCCCCGTTGCATGCATTTCTCCCTCCAACCTGGATTCCAGATCTCACCTCTCTCTAGGCCAGGGGTCCTCAAACTTTTTAAACAGGGGGCCAGTTCACTGTCCCTCAGACCATTGGAGGGCCGGACTATAGTTTAAAAAAAAAACTATGAACAAATTCCTATGAGCACTGCGGGCCCAAGACGAGTCGGCTGCTAAGCAGGACAGGCAGCGGCACCCGGCGGGCCGAATAAATGTCCTCAGTGGGCCACATGTGGCCCACGGGCCGTAGTTTGAGGACCCCTGCCTAGGCGATCTCTGACCTTTCCATCCAAGGATCGCCTCACCAGCTGTGTTTAATTCGCCAATTCCGGGTGGATGTTATTTGATTCAGCTGTTCCTTCTATCTGCTCTGTGAGAAGGCACAGGGCCTGTCCCCATATTTGGCACTGCTTTGTCTCCCCCTGGACAAAATTTTTAGGCACTGCAGCCTAGGAGGCTGGAGTATGGGTGTTTGTAGGTTCGCAGTTGAGGCAGCTAGTCCCTGGGTATTGTGGTTGTAGGGTCCTGGGAGGTATCTGAGGTCTCCCTGGTTGAAGGTAAGATTGGGCTTCCGATTACAACCGGTCTCCCACTAAAGTCTGGTCCCTGCAGCAGAGCTGGCCACTCCGGGAGAGATTTCAGCAGTAGTAGAGGCTGCCCAGTTAGGGGAGCCTGGTCCACCAGTCCCCAACAGTTCTGTGGAATATAGTTGTTCCTCACTCACAAATACAGACACTCAATGCACGTCCACGCACTCTCCTTTTGCTCTCTCACTCACACACTATCTTGCAGTCTGCTGTCCTATCAGCCACCATCTTGGATCCTCTTGTTCTCCTTTTCATTGTACATTGTGACCCATCCATTTTCCCTAAGACCAGCAGTGGGTATAAATTGTGGTCATTCTGACTCAACAACTGTTGGTTGAGCACCTGCTATGTGCCAAGCTATCTGTGAGGACCTGGGGATACAACAGGGGGCAAAACAGACATGGTCCCTGCCCTCTTAGAGCTCATGATGAAGTGGGGGACCCGAATGAAATAATCAAATAAATGCATATACAGTTTTTTAAAGTCTGTAAATGCCATAAAAAGCATGTCGGGGGTCCATGGAAGTTTATAGAAAGGTCTGCTGTAGTGAAAGTGTCTGGGATAGTATTCCTAAATAAATGATGTTTGAACTGGTATGCAAGGGCTATTGGAAACTGACTAGATTAGGAGAGAACACACAGAGTGTTCTGGATGGAGAAAGAATCTATTCAAAAGTGCTCAGGAGTCATGGATATGTCATAGGAAGACCAGTGGCTAGGGAACAGAGATGAAGAGTGTGTATGGGGTTGGAATGAAGTCCTGGTGGGGCCCCACAATCAGGGTCTCACAGGCTGAGTTCAGTGTTTTGGCCTCTGTCCTAAGTGAAATGGGAAACCTTGAAGGTTTCAAGGAATGGTGACAGTGAGGGTGGAGTGTGTGTGTGTGTGTGTGTGTGTGAGAGAGAGAGAGAGAGAGAGAGAGAGAGAGGTGAGAGAGAGAGAGAGAGGTGAGAGAGAGAGAGAGGTGAGAGAGAGAGAGAGAGAGAGAGAGAGAGAGAGAGAGAGAGAGAGAGAGAGGCTATATTAGTCTATTAGGGCTACCATAGCAAAATACCACAGACTGGGTGACTTACAAACAGGAATTTATTTTCTCACAATTCTGGAATCTACAAGCTACAAGTCAGGGTTGGTTTCCTCTGAAGCCTCTCTCCTTGGCTTATAGATGGCTGTCTTCTCCTTATGTCCTCACATAGCTTATTCTCTGTGTGTATCTGTTCTCATGTCCTTTTTTAATAAGCACACCAGTCATATTGAATTAGGACCCACTCTAATGACTTTATGTTAAATTAATTACCTCTTTAAAGACCTTATCTCCAAATAAAGTTCACATTCTGAGGTTATGTGGGTTAGGACTTCAGCATAGAAATTTGGAGCAGAAGACACAATTCAGCCCATAACAAACATGAAAGCAGATTTATTTCTTAAAAGACTTCTCTGGCTACTGGGTGAAGAATGAATGGAAGTGACAAGACTGACAGCCAGAGGCCCAGTTGAAGCTCTGGTCATAACCTATGCTTGGCTTCTGCCACACACTGATACATAATACCTGTCCCAGGCAAGGTTCCAACACTGTTCTGTCTCCTATTATAAATTTACTAGTGGGCTGGTGCACAAAATTTGTGCATGGCGGGGGGGGGGGTGTCCCTCAGCCTGGCCTGCACCCTCTCCAATCTGGGACCCCTCGGACATACCTCTCACAATCCGGGACTGCTGGTTCCTAACCGCTCATCTGCCTGCCTGCCTGATTGTCCCTAACCACTCTGTCTGCCTTCCTGCTCACCCCCAACTGTCACCCCCACGGCCTGCTCACCCCAACTTCCCCTCCCGCCAACCTTATCACCCCCAACTGCCCCCTGCCAGCCTGCTCACCCCCAACTGACCCCCCCCACCAGCCTGATTGCCCCCACCAGCCTAATCACCCACAACTGCCATCCCATCTTGGCCTGATCACCCACAACTGCCCTCCCCTCTTGGCCCCTATCCGCCTCTACCTCAGCCCCGCCATCATGGCTTTGTCCAAAATAACGTCCAGAAGATCTCCTGGAAGGTCTCCCAGTCTAATTAGCATATTACCCTTTTATTAATATAGATAGAGGCCTGGTGCATGGGTGGGGGTGGCTGGTTTTCCCTGAAGGGTGTCCAGGATCACAGTGGGGGTTCCCTTTGGGGGCGAGGTGGCCTGGGCTAAGGACCTGTGGTAGTTTGCAGGCTGGACATGTCCCCATTGGGGTGGGGGTCCCCACTGGGGATGGTGCTGGCCTGGGCGAGGGGCTGGGGCAATTTTCATGGGGTGAGGGTTCCTGCTGGAGGTGTGTGGCCAGCCTGGATGAGGGGCTGATGGCTGCTTGCAGGCTGGCCATGCCCCCCAGCGGGGACCCTCACCCCATGGGGGTGTAGCCAGCCTGGGTAAGGGGCTGAGGGCTGTTTTCAAGCTGGCCATTCCCCCCCCAGTGGGGACCCTCCTTCAGCGCCCAAGTTTCCTCCATCGCCGGGAGTGACGCAAGCCTCCCGCTTGCTCTGGCCTGCTCTGTGGAAGCCACGCACAGGCCCCTCCTTTGGCAGCCGGCCCAGGCAGGCAGGAAGCTTGGCTTCCTCCATCGCCAAGGTCGGCCCAAGCCTCCCACCTGCTCTGTCTGGCTCTGTGGCCACCGCCATCTTTGTCCCATTTATTTGAATATTCCCTCCTGATTGGCTGTGGGCATCATGGAGTGATGGTCAATTACCATATTTCTCTCTTATTAGTATAGATTGCATTTTCATTAAGAACATTCTAATGCTATGAAAATCTAAACACTGCTTTATAAGCTATACTTTTTAAAATAGTCAAATGAAACACTACAAAATTTTGCATTGGAGATGTACTTCCAAGTTAGAGTTTAAAACGAACACTCAAAGAAATAAAAATCTCCCAGTCAGCTAAAGGCAAAAGAGAATGAAAACACCAGATAAGTAAAATAATTTTATATATTGCATTTTTATGAAATGCTGCTTGAAATAAAACTAAATGAACAGATACTAGTTGTCTTTTAAAATATGCTTCTCTGACTTGTCAGTGTTTCAGATAATGAGAACTGAAAGAAAAGGATTATTTAGCTATTGAAATTTTATTTTATTTTATTTTATTTTATTTTATTTTATTTTTCTAGTGTGTGATAATATGAGAAAATCTGAATTAGAACAAATCAGAATCATCTTTCAATTCTAATAATTATATTCATCATAAGAAAATGCTCTGTAAAGTTTTAAAATGCAGTAGTATTGAAGCACATCCAGGAAATAAGTTGTGCCTAGAATAGAGGCAATGATGGATATCAGAACCATTAGTCAGTCACCAGTGTGGATTTGTACCCACTATGCACAATAGCAGATCTCAACTATGGCTAATGGGAATCACCTGGGAAACTTGATCATAAATGCAAAGCTGGAGTTTAGTCATCCCAGATCACGTCCAAATATGTGAACAAAAGGCCGAAGAATCAATAACTCTTAGCACTAGAAATGACTGCAGTTGAGTCTTGAGACCAACAGTTTAAAGACTGTTGTCAAAGCAAAATGTATGCTGTACTATGTACACAGAGATAAGGGAAATCTATTTATTCCATGTGTCTGCCCTGAGGGTTTATTGGGTGGGGAAGCCTAAATGAAAATATGAAATCACGAGGAAACACCATAGTGTAGGATTTCTCCACTTCTTGAGACCATTGCTGTCATTTAGCCTAAACCTTTCATTTTGTGATGAGCAACTAATACAGAGAAGGCTGACTAGCCCTGGTCACAGGCTTAGGGGGCATGCTGGTATTTGAATCTGGGTCTCTGGTTCAGCATTTCGTTGACTCCTACCCTTTCATTGCCTCAAATATGTTCGGTTAGATACATAGCACATGGCCCTGGCAAAGAGCGGTGACTAGTTTTCTACTTAATGTACTTGGTTTGGTTTTGTAATAGGACACATAAGTATTGCTCTTGTGCAAGTTTTAAATCATAAGATGCTGCCAGCATTCTGCAAAGCATGGCCATGGGAAAAATCTCACCATCTATGCTGGTTGTTGACTAGAACATTGACTAGAAAAAAACACAAGGTCACCTGGGCAGTCAATGTGGCCTTTTGAGCTTCACTGATTCCTGGAATTCTGAAGTAGTCTCCTGGAATTAATTTTTAACTTTTCTAGGTATGTTTCTTGAAATAAAGTTTGACCTTGCTGGAGAAAAAAATGAAGGCATTAAAGATTCTTTTGTCTTAAAAGTTTGAAAGGAAATTAATATAATCAAGAATGCAAAGTGTTTTATATAAGTTAGAATTAGGGAAAAACTGATTATTCTACACCATGAAGAATTTAGGCTCTAAGAAGGGAACAGCTGCCAAGAGCAAAGTGTTACCATCAACTTCTCCATTGAATTTTGAAAACAAATGGACTATCACCCCTCTTGCAGTTTTCTGGCTTTTCTCTTTAAAGGTCATTGCTTCAAGCGCCCTCTATATTCTAAAGTCCTCCAAATTCTGATGCTCAACCCCCACCACATTGAGGAGGCAACAGTGATCCTCTTCTTGCCTGCTGGTTCTTGGCATAGAGCATCCAAAGTGCCCTGGTGGCAGATAAAGCTGAAAGTTCAAGGGGACTCTTCCTGTGTCCACCATTAGGTGTGTCTACCATTAGGTGTATCCCCCATTTAAGATTCAGAACTTAACCTACAGAGATCAGAGATGCAGGGATGAAAAACAAAACCCTCCCACGTGGTGCTAAGTGGGGCCAATCCTGCTCCCACTTCTTGGTTTCTGAACTTAGGTATTTTTTCCTACCGTGCTCATATCACTGTATACTGGTCACTGAACTTATATTGTGTCCTGCAGCATGTTCTCCAACCCTCCAGGGTAATTTATCTCATCAGCTGTACTTCTCAGATAATTCTGTCCTCTTGTTAGGCCAGCAGCTTCCCGGTGATGTGTATATAAAAGACCAGTGGGTCCTCTGATCATGTGCCTGCTGCCATATGTCCTGTTCTGTAAAGTGGGGCTCTCGATGTTACATGAAATGCAGTGTTATGTGGAATGTGAGAATATGAATCCAACACTCTGAAGCAAGCATGTCAAACTTGCAGCCTGCGGGCTGCATGCGGCCCACAATGAATATTTTTGCGGCCCAGCCAATATAACGGTGTGTAAGAAACATTTTAATAAAGATTTTTTAACTTAAGTTTTACAATATCCTGTTACACATAATTATTAATAATGAACTACAATGTTCGCTAATGACTGATTACTACAATTATGTTGCATTCATTTCCCTTATGCACCTTACATGCAGGCACACCATTTCTCTCCACTAATACTAGCAGCAAATATTTTAGCAGCCGATTGCAGTGTCATTAGTCTTGTACTGACTTGTTTGGTGTGCACAGTAGGAAATACTTTGCTTTCAGAGAACAAGAAAATAGGTTTATTTGCATTACACTTATTAATTTGTCCAGTTATTCTGTGTCTGGTAAGTTAATATGTTCAAGAAAAAATATTAATTTTTATTAAAATGTTCTATTATTTTATGTTAACATTTATTTCAGCCCTTTGTATTCAGCATGTCTCTATTGAAATAAACATACGTTTCTATGAAAATTGAAGCTTTTGTTTTTTGTGGCCCACATAAACTTAAACCTTGTTTATTTGACCCCTGTTAGCCTTTGAGTTTGACATGCTTGTTCTGGAGCTTTCAGATAGTAGTGGTAGCTGAGGGCCTGTGATGTGAGCAAGAAGGCAAACTCATATCAGGATGTTGTCAACTCTATCAAGAGGACTCACACTCCTTTCAGGGTGGAAGGGGTCCAATACAGTCATTTTCCCACCTAGTGGTTGGTTGGTCTTCTTGAGAGAATGTGCCCAGTGTTGGTTTGTTTTGTTAACAGGGTTTCATTTAGCAATAGCTTGGTGAAAGGAAACCATGCTGTTGGACCCACGCATGGCCTCCATCCCTGCCCATGGTGACTCCATTCATGTGACCATTAGGCCAGCACAATCAATGCTTAAATATTTTTAAATCTCTTCAGTTTAAATTTCAAAAATGATAAAAATTTATAAATATAACACAATCAAAATCTAGCGGGGTCTTCCATAATTTTTAAGAATCTAAAGGTGTCTTGAGACCAAAATGTTTGTAAAGCACTGTGTCTCTGATGGGTCAAAACCACTGGGTCATGTGCCTGCCCCTACCCATGGGCTGGGGATCAGGCATTAAAACTTTGTGGACTGTGAATGGGGGACAAGTGGCTGGAAATATAGGAGCGATAGTCAGCAAAAGGGGGGATGAACACTGTGCCCCAAACCAACCAAACAAACCACAAACCCAAACAATGGGTGTCTATATTAAGGATCTTGGTTTTGTTTTTTAACCTTCAAGGCATAGTATCATGTAAAGCAAATACAGTTTGTTCAATGACTAAATGAACAAATAAATAAAAGAATGAATGAATGAGTGAATGAATGAGGGAAAGAATGATAAAGGGCTGGAAAATGATGCAGATAATCTCTTGAGGTCCTTCTAACCATACAATGTTATACATCTCCTGTGGAATTACACTCTGAAGTTTGTATTTGTGTGTGTGTGTGTGTGGTGGGGGGGGGGGGCATTAAGCAGTTAGAAGGATGGTAACAATGACTTGGGAGGTGGCACTTTAGAAGCCACCACAGTCAAAGAGGGGTGGTGTCACTGAGAAGATCGACCTGGGGCTAACACTAACATGGAACACAAAATGGACTGGAAGATGGGCAGTGGCAGCAGCAGCTTGTTCACTGTCCACCTCCACCCTCTTCCCCATCAAGGAATGAACATAATTAGTCAGAAAGCCAAAAGACTGGTAGGAAGAAGCTGAGCAACCTGAAGCAACTCTGAAGAGGAGGTGAGGTAAAAAACAAGGCTGTATATGATATTTAAAAATGACATCACACCCTGCCCTGTGACCACTGGGGCACTCATTCTAAGCTAGACGCTCTCCCCCATGAATAAAATTAGCTATTACAGATGCTAGTCAGTGTCTTATAAAAGCAATTAAAAGTTTGGATAGACAAGTGCTATTGTCTGAATACATGTATCCCCCCCTAAATTTATATGTTGAAATCTTAACCCCCAAATCCTAATAGGAGGTGGGGCCTTGGTGGGTGATTAGGTCATGAGGGTGGATTACTCTTGAATGGAATTGGTGCCCTTAAAACAGAGACTCCACAGAGTTCCCTTGACCCTTCCATTATGTAAGGACACTGTGACTAGCTATGGTCTGGCTATGAACCAGAAAGAGAGCCCTCACTAGAACGTGACCAAAGCAGTGTCCTGATCTTGGACTTCCCAACTTCCAGAACTGTGAGAAATAAACTTCTGCTGTTTATAAGCTTTAAAAAATGACATGGTAAGTCCATGGGACAGTGAGCTACAGTTATGCATTTAGGAATTGCCTTTTGGAAGTGATTAGATATGTTGTCTGTGTATCTGCATATAGGAGATACATATTTAGGGATGAATTTACAGGGACTCAGAAAAGAGTGCAACTAATAAAGCTCTTTAGGACATGGGTGGATTCAAAATAGTTATGGTGTGTGTTTGTGTGTTGGAGGGGAGAGTGATAGAAATACTTTTAATAAGTAATTGCACTATGGGTGCTCAGGGCTGTGAGACAGCTGGTGTCAGAGCCAGGCCAAGAAGGTTTAGATGAATCTGCTGATCACATCTCAGTTCAAAGCCATAGCTGCTTGCCTCACTGGTGCTGCTGTTGACACCTGAGCAAGTCAACACCGCATGGAAATAGATTTCCTCTTCTTCTGTGAGAGAAGGCCTAAAATAAAAATGTGTGAAATTGGCTATTGCTTGCAAATTTACTGAAATCCAGCAAAGTGTTTTAAAATTCTAGTAAGGACTTTGCCACCCACTAGAGATAGGCGGCTCTGACAGAGATGGCTTACATCACAGAACCCAGGAGGAGAAGGTGGAGGTCTCATGGACTGGGTTCTTAGGGAACATGATGTCTGCAGCTGTGTGGCCTCACAATCTGGAGAGGACTGGAGCTTGATATTGAAATGAGCAGTGAGATGAAAATAAGATTTCTCACCTTGATCTGTCCTCAAAGAGGAAGTGTTTACCACTTAAGATAAGGAGGAAATATATACAAATATACAGGTTCATAAAGTGAAAGTCACCTGGGAGACCAGTACCTCATTAGAAGATAACTGCCTGGAGGACAAGTTCTTTGAATTAGAATTTAGACTTGAAATCTAGGAATACCCTATATTCTCAAATTACCTGTCACCCCCCCCTAAAAAAATAAGACCTTTTCTTGTCTTTTCTTTAAGATGATGGGTAGACACTAATATATGTATATATACACACACACTAATAAAAGAGAAACATGCAAATTAACCATCACTCCACTATGCCAAGCCACACCCACCAGCCAATCAGGAGCGAGTATGCAAATTAACCCAACCAAGATGGCGGCTGGCCACAGAGCTGGAGCAAACAGGAGGCTTGGGTTCCCCCGGCAATGGAGGAAGCCAAGCTTCCTGCCCGCCCTGGCCAGCCCTGGCCTCTGCTCAAGGCTACAAAGTTTCAATTATAGAAGATAAATAAATCCCAACAAAAATGGCGGCGGCCACGGAGCTGGAGCAAGCAGGTGGCTTGGGTTGCCCCCGGAGATGGAGGAAGCCAAGCTTCCCACCCGCCCTGTCCGGCCCTGGCCTCCGGTAAAGACTACAAAGTTTCAATTATAGAGATAAATAAATCCTAGATACTTGCTTCCAGCCGGCCCTGGCCTCCGCTCAAGGAGGCACTAAAAAAAAAAGAAAGAAAGAAAAAGACAAAAAGGAGGGGCTGGGACCTTGGGTCACTGGGGGATGATCAGGCCAGGATGGGATGGCAGGGGTAAGCAGACCAGCAGGGGGGCCAGTTGGAGGTAAGCAGGCCATCAGTGGGGGTCAGTTGGAGGTGATCAGGACAGTGGGGGGGGCAATTTGGAGTGAGCAGTCCAGCAGGGGGGCAGTTGGGGGTGAGCAGGCCAGTGGGGAGGGAAGATGGGGGCAAGCAGGCCAGCAGGGAGGCAGTTGGGGGCAAGCAGGCCAGCAGTGGGGGCAGTTGGGGGTGATAAGGCTGGCGGGGGGGCATTTGGGGGCGAGCAGGCTGGCAGGCAGGTAGGTGACCGGCTGGAGCCAGCAGTCCCGGATTGTGAGAGGGATGTCCAACTGCTGGTTTAGACCCGATCCCTGTAAACCGGCAGTAGGACATCCTTCAAGGGGTCCCAGATTGGAGAGGGTGCAGGCCAGGCTGAGGAACACCCCTACCCCCCCGCCCCCATGCACAAATTTCATGCACTGGGCCACTAGTGTATATATATATTTAAAAATCTAAATTCCATTTATTTCAACTAAAACAAAACAAACCATTTATCTCATCCCACCCCCGTCCTGCATTTGACAACCACCAATCTATTCTCTGTACCTATGGACTTGGGTTTCTTTCTTTATTTTATTCTTTATTCTTAGATTCTACTTATAAGAGAGATGATATGGCATTTGACTTTCTCTGTCTGATTTATCTCACTTAGCATAATGTCTTTGAGGTCCATCCATGTTGTTATAAATGGCAAGATTTAACTCTTTTTTTTAATGGCTGAATAATATTCAAAATATATACAACCTGGGTATGTGCCCTGACCAGGAAGCAAACCCATGATCCTTTAGTGTACAGGACAATGATGTTTCAACCAACTGAGCCATACCAGCTAGGGCAAACCATATCTTCTTTATTCATTAATTCATCAATGGACACAGGTTTTCCCCATATCTTTGCTATTATAATAATGCTGCAATAAACATGGTGGTATATATAATTTTTAAAATTAGTGTTTTCAGTTTTTGTTTGTTTGTTTGTGATAAATACCCAGAAGTGGAATTGCTGGGTCATACATTAGTTCTACTTTTAATTTTTTGAGGAACTTTCATACTGTTTTCCAAGATGGTTGCACCAACTTATATTTCCATCAATGGTCTACAAGAGTTCCCTTTTCTCCTCATTTTCACCAATACATGTTATCTTTTATCTTTTTGATAATAGTCATTTAAGAGGAGTGAGCTGATATCTTATTGTGGTTTAAATTTGTATTTCCCTGATGATTAATAATGTTGAACATCTTTTCGTGTACCTGTTGGCCATTTGTATGTCTTCTTTGGAAAAATGTCTATTCAGATCATATGCCTATTCCTTAATTGATATTTTGTTTGTTATTGAGTTGTATGAGTTTTTTATATGTTTTGGATGTTAACCTTTTATCAGATACATGATTTGTAATTATTTAATCCCATTCAGTAAGTTGCCTTTTTATTTTGTTGATGGTTTTCTTTGTTGTACAAAAGCTTTTTAGGTTGAAATAGTCCCACTTGTTACTTTAATTTTTGTTGCTTTGGCTTTTTATGTCATATTCAAAAAATGATTGCCAGGACCTATGCCAAGGAGCTTACTGCTCTTGATTTCTCCTAGGAGTTTTATGGTTTCAGGTCTTACATTCAAGTCTTGATTCATTTTGAGTTAATTTTTGTGAGTGCTTTAAGATAGTGGTCCAGTTTCATTCTTTAGCATTGTGTTCAATTTTCCCCACACCTTTTATTAAACAGACTGTTCTTTTTACCTTGTATATTTTTGGCTCCTTTGTCATAAATCAATTGACCATATATGTACAGATTTATTTCTGGGCTCTCTATTCTCCTTCATTAATCTATGTGTCTGTTTTGATGCTGATATCATACTATTTTATTTATTTTTACTAGAGGCCCAATGCATGAAATTCGTGCATGGGTAGGGTCCCTAGGCCTGGCCGGCAATCAGGGACGATTTGTGGAGCAATGGGTGGGTGATCAGGGGGCCCCCATTGGCACCCACCTTGGCTGGCCTGGGGCCTGAGGGCTGGGGGCAGCCCCTGTGTTGAGCATCTGCACCCTGGTGGTCAGTGCATGTCATACCACTGGTCATTCCACCGTTAGGTTGATTTACATATTAGGCTTTTATTATATAAGATTTTTTTATATTTTTTATTGTTGAAAGTATTATATATATCTCCTTTCCCCCCCCATTGACCTCTTCCCACTTGTTCCTGCCTCCCAGCACAGGCCCTCACTCCCCTATTGTCTGTGTCCATTGGTTATGCTTATATGCATGCATACGAGTCCTTTGGTTGATCTATTACATCCCCATACCACCCACCCCTGCCATCCCTCTGAAGTTTGACGGTCTATTAGATGCTTCTATGTCTCTGGATCTGTTTTTGTTCATCAGTTTATGTTGTTCATTACATTCCACAAATGAGTGAGATCATGTGATACTTTTCTTTCACCAACTGACTTATTTTGCTTAGCATAATGCCCTCCATGTCCATCCATGCTGTTGCAAATGGTAAGAGTTCTTTCTTTTTCAGAGCAGCATAATATTCCATTGTGTAGATGTACCATAGTTTTTTAATCCACTCATCTGCTGATCAGCACTTAGTCATTTCCAAATCTTAGCTATTGTAATTTGTGCTTCCATGAACACAGGGGAGCATATATTCTTTCTGATTGGTATTTATGATTTCTTGGGAAATATATCTAGAAGTGGGATTACTGAGTCAAATGGGAGTTCCATTTTTAAATTTTTGAGGAAACTCCATACTGTTCTCCACAGTGGCTGCACCAGTCTGCATTCCCACCAGCAGTGCACGAAGGTTCCTTGTTCTCCACATCCTCGCCAGCACTGGTCATTTGTTGATTTGTTGATGATAACCATTCTTAAAGGTGTAAGATGGTACCTCATTGTTGTTTTGATTTGCATCTCTCAGATGATTAGTGACTTTGAGCATTTTTTCATATGTCTATTGACCTCTGTATGTCCATTTATGAAAAGTATCTATATAGGTCCTTTGCCCATTTTTTTATTGGTTTATTTATTTTCCTTTTGTTAAGTTGTATGAGTCCCCTATAAATTTTGAACATTAACCCCTTATCGGATGTAACATTGGCAAATATGTTCTCCCATGCAGTGGGCTCTCTTGTTCTTTTGTTGATGGTTTCCTTTGCTGTGCAGAAGCTTTTTATTTTGATGTAGTCCCATTTGTTTATTTTATCCTTAGTTTCCATTGTCCTAGATGTATCAGTAAACATATTGTTACAAGATATGTCTGATATTTTGCTGCCTATAAATTCTTTTAAGATTTTTGTGGTTTCCTGTCTCATGTTTAAGTCTTTTATCCATTTTGAGTATATTTTTGTGTATGGTGTCAATTGGTGGTCTAGTTTCATTTTTTTGCATCTATCTGTTCAATTTTCCCAACACCGTTTATTGAAGAGACTGTCTTGACTCAATTGTATGCTCTTGCCTCCTTTGTCAAATATTAATTGAGCATAATGGCTTGGGTTGATTTCTGGGTTCTCTGTCTGTTCCATTGGCCTACATATCTGTTCTTGGGCCAGTACCAAGCAGTTTTGAGAATAGTGGTTTTTGTAATATAACTTGATATCTGATATTGTGATCCCTCCAACTTTGTTCTTCTTTCTCAGGATTGGTGCAGCTATTCGGGGTCTTTTTTCATTCCATACCAGAGACCCAGTGCATGAAATTCATGCACTCATGTGTGTGTGTGTGTGTGGGGGGGTGTCCCTTAGCTCGGCCTGCGCCCTCTCGCAGTCCAGGAGCCCTCAGGGAATGTCCAATTGCTGGCCGGCAGTTGGACATCCTCAGCACTGTCGTGGAGGTGGGAGAGGCTCCCGTCACTGCTGCTGCACTCGCCAACCTTGACCCCAGCTTCTGGTTGAGCAGCGCTCCCCCTGTGGGAGCATACTGACCACCAGGAGGCAGCTCCTGCATTGAGCGTCTGTCCCCTGGTGGTCAGTGTGCATCATAGTGACCGGTCGTTCCACTGTTTAATTGATTTTCATATTAACCTTTTATTATATAGGATACATTTTTGGAGAGTTTGTTGTAGGTCCGTGAAATACACTGTTGGCATTTTAATGGGAATTGCATTGAATCTATAGATTTCTCTGGGTAGTATGGATAGTTTAATGATGTTGATTCTACCAATCCATGAACAAGGTATATTCTTTGACTTTTTTATATATTACTCTATCTCTTTTTTCAATGTCCTGTAGTTTTCCAAGTACAGTTAAGTTTATTTCCGAGTATCTTAATTTTTTTGTTGCAGTGGTAAATGGGATTGTGTTTTTAGTTTCTCTTTCTGAGAATTAATTATTGGTGCATAAAAATGCCATAGATTTCTGGGTGTTAATTTTATATCCTGCTATGTTGCTGAATTAATTTATTAAATATAGTAGTTTTTGGTGGAGTCTTTAGGGCTTACTATGTACAATAGCATGTCTTCTGCAAATAATGCCAGTTTTACTTCTTTTCCAATTTGGATACCTTTTATTTCATCTTCCTGTCTGATCGCTATGGCTAGCACATCCAATACTATGGCAAACAGGAGTGATAAAAGTGGGCATCCCTGTCTTTTTCCTGTTCTTAGGGGAAATAATTTTAGTTTTTGCCCATTGAGTGTGATGTTGGCTGTATATTTTCATATAAGGCTTAATGATGTTGAGGTATGATCCCTCTATTCCCACTTTGCTGAGAGCTTTTATAAAAAAAAGGGTGTTGGATTTTGTCACATGCTTTTTCTGCATCAATTGATATGATCATGTGATTTTTGCCTTTCAATTGGTTTATGTGCTGTATCACTTTTATTGACTGGTGGATATTGTACCAGATTTGCATTCCTGGAATAAATCCCACTTGGTAATGGTGTATGATTTTTTAAATGTATTGCTAGATGTGATTTGCTAATATTTTGTTGAAGATTTTAGCATCTATGTTCATCGGCGATATTGGCCTGTAATTCTCTTTCTTTGTCGTGTCTTTATCTGGTTTTAGGATTAGGGTAATGCTGGCTTCATAGAAAGAGCTTGGAATTTTTTTTTGAACAGTCTGAGGAGGATTGGTGTTAGTTCTTCTTTTAATGTTTGTAAAAACTCCCATGTGAGGCATTAAGGACCACAGCTTTTGTTTGCTGGAAATTTTTTGATTACTGCTTCAATTTCATCAGTAGTTATTGGCCTGTTCAGGTTTTGTGATTCTCCTGGATTGAGTTTTGGAAGATTGTATTTTTCTAGGAATATGTCCATGTTGTCTAGGTTGTCCAGTTTGTTGGAATAGAGTTCTTCATAGTATTTTTTTAAAAAAATCCTTTATATTTCTGGGGTTCAGTTGTTACTTCACCTCTTTCATTTCTGATTTTATTCATTTGGATCCTCTCTCTTTGTTTTTTGGTGGGCCTGGCCAGAGGTTTATCAATCTTGTTTATCCTTTCAAGAACCAGCTCTTGGTTCTATTGAACTTTTGTATTTTTTTTTTTGTCTCTATGTCATTTACTAGTATTTTCACTCTGATCTTTATTATTTCCTTCCTTCTACTTACTCTGGTCTTTTCTTGTTGCTCTATTTCTGTTTATTTAAGGGTTAGATAACTTAGTATCAAGTTTTCTTGTTTTTTTGAGGTAGGCCTGTAGTGCTATGAACTTCCCTCTTAGGATTGCTTTCACTGTTTCCCATAGATTTTGGATTGTTGTGTGTTCATTTTCATGTGTTTTCAGGAAGTTTTTTTTTAATTTATTTCTTGATCTCATTGATATCCCATTCATTGTTTAATAACATGCTATATAGCCTCCATGTGTCTGATTGTTTTTTATTGTTTTTATTATAGTTGATTTCTAATTTTATGCCATTGTGCTATTGATATGATTTCAATTTTCTTGAATTTGTAGAGACATAGCCTGTGTCCTAATATGTGGTCTATCTTTTTAAATGTGCCATGTGCACTTGAAAAGAATGTATATTCCATAACTTTGGGGTGAAATATTTTGAAGATGTCTAATAGTTCCCTCTGATCTAATGAGTCACTTAGGATTGTTGTTTCCTTTTCGATTTTTTGTCTAGAGGATTTATCCAGTGGTGTCAATGTGGTATTATAGTATCCTACTATGATTGTATTACTGTCAATCTCTCCCATGATATCTTCCAGAGTTTTTTGGGTGTGTTTTTTTTTAAAGTATTTGAGTGCTCCTGTATTCAGTTTATATATGTTTACCAGAGTAATATCCTTTTGTTGAATCAACCATTTAGTATTATGAAGCAGCCTTTCTTATCTTTTGTTATGGCCTTCACTTTGAGGTCAATTTGTAAGATATAACTATTGTTATTGCAGCTTTTATTTAATCATTTCCATTTGCCTGAAAAATTTTTCCCCATCCCTTCATTTTCAGTCTGTGTGAGTCCTTTGTTATGAGGTGGGTCTCTTGTACACAGCATACATATGGGTCATTTTTTTAAATCCATTCAGCTACCCTATGTCTTTATTGGAGCATTAAATCCATTTACATTTAAGGTTATTATTGATAGGTACTGTTTGTTGTCATTTTTATTCTTTATGCCCGTGTTCTTTATTCCCTTTCTATTTCTTCTTTTTACAGCAGTCCCTTTAGCATTTTTTACATTGCTCACTTGGTGGTAATAAACTCCCTTAGCTCCCCCCCTTTTTTTGTCTGTGAAACTCCTGGTTTCACCTTCAATTTAGAATGATAGCCTTATTGGATAGAGCAGTGGTTGGCAAACTCATTAGTCAACAGAGCGGCAAACCACAGCTCACGAGCCACATGTGGCTCGCAAGCCGCAGTTTGCTGACCACTGGGATAGAGTATTCTTGAATTCATTCCATTGCTTTTCATCACTTTGTATAAATTAGTCATTCCCTTCTGGCCTGATGTGTTTCTGTTGAGAAATAATTTGATAGTCTAATGGGTGATCCCTTGTAGGTAATTTTCTGTCTCTCTCTGGCAGCCTTTAAGATTCTTAGTTTGTCCTTGACATTTGTCAATTGAATTATGATGTGTCCTGGTGTCTGTTTTTTTGGGTTCATCTTCTTTAGGACTCTCTGTGCTTCTTGGACTTGTGTGACTTTTTTTTTTTTCCTATCAAAGTCAGGGAAATTTTCTGTTATTTCTTCAAACAGATTTTCTATTTTTTGCTCAGATTCCTCTCCTTCTGATATCCCTATTATACTGATATTGTTTTATTTTGTGTTGTCACAGAGCTCCCTTTGATTCTCCTCCTGCTTATTAATTTTGTTTTTCCATTTGGTGTCTGTGTGGGTGTTTTACTACCTTGTCTTCTAACTTGCTGATTCAGTCCTAAGCTTCTTCTAGTCTACTGTTGAAAACTTCCATTGTGTTCTTTATTGTAGATATGTCATTCTTCATTTACTCTTGATTCTGACACATGTTGGTGAATTTCTCATCTAGACATTTGAGCATCCTTATAACCATTTACTCTGAATTCTTTCTCTGACAAAGTGCTTGCCTCCATTTCATGTAGTTCCTTTTTCTGGCGATTCCTCCTTTTCTTTCATTTGGAGGCTGTTTCTTTGTCTCCCAATTGTTGCTGTTCCTTTGTAATTGTTTCTATGTATTAGATCAAACAGCTATGCCACCTGATATTTTTAATTGGTCTTATGTAAGGGATGTTTTGTGGGTCCCAGTGGTGCAATATTTCAGTTCTTCTGGGTTGGGAGTTCTAGGTTGAGATATTTGGGTGTTCCTGATGTAGTTTAGTCTTGCATGTTATTGCCCCATTCGTGGATGGAGTTTCCTCTCAGTGTGTCTGATTATGAGGCTTGCTCCATACCACATTGTGCCAACTGTTGTGGAGGCACTGACCAAGCAGTACAAAATACAACATGACAAGACTCAAAACAGAAGGAATAGAACACAAATGTACACAAGACACCTATAGCCCCAATGAAGTAAAAAACAGAGAAAAGAGGATTAGGAAGGAGAAAAGAGAACAAGAATTATAGCAAGAAAAAATAAAAAAGAGTGGAGACTGATAAGGGGAGGAACCAAGATGGCGGCATAGGTAAACACCTGAACTTGCTGCCTCGTACAACCACATCAAAACTACAACTAAAAGATAAAACGGATATAATCCAGAACTACAGGAAAGTAGGCTGAGTAGAAGTTATACAACTAGAAGGAAAGAGAAAAGTGCACTGAGACTGGGAAGAGGTGCGGAGGTGTGGAAGGGTGGAGGTAAAGAGGCACACGTGAAACGGGCTAGCAACTGGGTACACTGTTGTCTTTTTCAATCAGGAGGGAGATACAAGCTCCCGACTGCTCTGAACTCCAGTTCCCAGTGAGACTCTGGGGACCCAGACTCATATGGGGAGAAACTGGTCTGTCTGGCATCGGGCCAGAACACGAGGGCAGCTTTCTCTCAGAGGTGCTCATAGCGATCATTGTTCCTGCATGGTGCCGCGGGACACAGAGACCTGGGGACCTCTTCGGGGCAGCGCTGATGGGCAGCCATTACTGTTTGCTCTGCCCTGGTAATTGCCTGAGACCCCACCCCACCCAATTTACAACCCCACTCAAGCTATTCGAAGAGGCTTTTGCATATGAATGGCCTGGCCTTTTGCAATCTAAAACCTAACAAGCTGAAGCTGGGTCAGAGAGCCCCAAAGCTTCCAAAAGAAGGCCCAAGGATGGACAGCAGCTTGCATTGCTTCACAGCTGGGCCTCATCAGGGCACCTCCAACCCCAAACAAAGAGGAGGAATCTGCAGATCTCTCTGTAGTTCCTGCTGGGTGGTCTCAGGCAGTGGCTGACTTTGCACCTTCTTGGAGATCCAAGAGCCAGTGTACCCAGTGGTCAGAGTGAGACCATCCAGATTACAACTCTTCACATCCATAAGAGATACACTCAGGAGGCAGATTCAGTGAGCACCAAAGCCCCACTGAAGCAATTCCTGCCCCATAAGGGTGTCTCCAGCACAGCAGTTCTTCCATTGTAGACACAACTGGTCCTCACAGCCAATTGTCCTGGAGGTCACTTCCTCCCAGTGATACCAACAGCAATCAAGGCTTAACTATAAGACTGTGCACAGCCCACAAAGGGGTGCACCAAGACTGTCCACCTCAAGTAATTAGGGAGACTGAGCCATTGGGCCCTGTAGGACACCTAGCACACAAAGCCACTCTATCAACACAGAAACAGCCAAAATGTGGAGACAAAGAAACAGGTCACAAATGAAAGAAATGGAGGAAAGCAAATGACTGGATATTGAGTTCAAAACCTCAGCTATAAGGTTACTCAAGAATCTTCTAGAAACCTCTGAGAAATTTAGTGAGACCCTCAGGATATGAAAAAGGACCAACTAGAAATTAAGCATACACTGACTGAAATAAAGAATAATATACAGAGATCCAACAGCAGACTAGAGGATTCCACAAATCAAGTCAAAGATTGAAATACAAAGAAGCACAAAACACCCAACTGGAAAAGCAAAAAGAAAAAAGAATCCAAAAATATGAAGATAGTGTAAGGAGCCTCTGGGACAACTTCAAGTGTACCAACATCCAAATTATGGGGATGCCAGAAGAAGAGAGAGAGCAAGATGCTGAAAACCTATTTGAAGAAATAATGACAGAAAACTTCCCCTACCTGGTGAAAGAAATAGACTTACAAGTCCAGGAAGCACACAGAACCCCAAACAAAAGGAATCCAAAGAGGACCACACCAACACACATCATAATTAAAATGCCAAGGGCAAAAGACAAAGAGAGAATATTAAAAGCAGCAAGAGAAAAACAGTTAGTTACCTACAAGGGAGCACCCATACGATTGTCAGCTGATTTCTCAACAGAAACTATGCAGGCCAGAAGGGAGTGGCAAGAAATATTCTAAGTGATGAATAGCAAGAACCTACAACCAAGATTACTCTACCCAGCAAAGCTATCATTTAGAATTGAAGGTCAGATAAAGAGCTTCACAGACAAGAAAAAGCTAAAGAAGTTCATCACTGCCAAACCAGTATTATATGAAATGCTGAAGGGTATTCTTTAAGAAGAGGAAGAAGAAGAAAAAGGTAAAGATAAAAATTATGAACAACAAAGCGACAACAAATACATATCTACTGGTATCAACAAGTGAATCTAAAAATTAAGTGAATAAAAAAATCTGAGGAACAGAATAAACTGCTGAATATAATAGAATCAGGGGCATAGAAAGGGAATGGACTGACAATTCTCAGGGGGAAGGGGGTGTGGGGGTGAGGGAAGAGACTGGACAAAATTGTACACCTATGGATGAGGACAGTGGGGATGGTTAAGGGCAGGGGGTGGGGTGGGGACTGGGTGGAGGGAAGCTGTGGGGGGGAAAAAGAGGAACAGCTGTAATAATCTGAACAATAAAGATTTATTTTTAAAATGTGAGATATATATTAATTAAATGCTTTACATTTAAAAAAAAGAAAAGAAAAAAGAAGACTATGGGGAGAAAACACAGCAAAACAAATAAATAAAACAAATGGCATAATCAAAAACATCCAGAAATAAAAGGGGAGGGTAAAATCTCTAGATGGAGAGCTTACATAGAGACAATAAGGTTCAGGGATTGGATGAATAGGGGAAGGATATAAAAAATAATTTTTTTGAAAAGGATTATAGAGGTAAGAGCAGATAGACCTAAATTGAGAAAGTGAAACAAGTTAAAAAATTAGGAGAATAAAAGAGCAAGAGAAGAGGGGGGGAAAGGGAAAATATGAGTAGTTTATAGAAAGGAAAGAGAAACGGGAATGCAGTAGGTTCAGGGAAGAGGAAATTAGATATATATATAAACAAAGAGTGACTAGAATAATAACACATCGATAAAGCAGATAAATAAATTCCTTTTTTAAAGAGGGAAAGGGAAGGAAATAGGAAAACCAAAATAGGAAAAGGAGAAGAAAAATGGGAGGATAGAAATATAAATGAGGAAGAAAAAGGTGCAAAAAAAGTGAAAAATAAAATAAGATAAAAAAAATTTAAAAATTAAATAGTGAAGTGTTGTTCACTTTAGCCAAGTTTTAACGCCCCATCGGAGCTGGTTTAATACCCCACTCTTCTGTTCTGTCTGCTACTTCTGGGTTTCTTGTTAAGTACTTAGGTTCTGGCCACTATCAGGCACTGTCCTCTGCCTTTTAGCACCCTGTTTGAAGCTCCAAGGGATCTACAGATCCTCTCCTTGTGTCTGTTTCCACAGGCCTTGGCTACAAGCAGGTGCGGCCAATCTACCTTCTTTGTCTGTCTACCAGCTGTCAGTCTTGATCACTCAAGCTTCTGTTTCTGACCGGGCTTTAGGTGTGTTTCTGACCGGGCTTTAGGTGGGGTTGGTGCTGTTTTGCTTTCAAGGAGTCAAGTGGGTGTTTTTTTCCTGACCCAGAGCTACTCCTCTGTGAGTGGCCCAAAATATTTTTCTGGCCTTGGTTGATCAGAGATCCTTGCATGGAGGCCAATGGGTTGGCTGGGAACCTGGAGTTTTTACCAGTCTGGTTCCCAGCAGTGTGGATTGGCCCCTCTTCCAATCCAGTCACTGCCCTCAGTGACTTTCTATGCCCCTGATTCTATTATATTCAGCAGTTTATTCTGTTCGTCTTTGGGCTTATTCAGTCCTGTAAACTTGGCCTCTGTCTTTGTTTCCTTTGTAAAGCTCAAAATGCAGGCAGGGTGTGGCAGGCTGTATTACCTGCCTTGAGGCTACTGGAAGCGGCTATCTCTTCTGGGAAGGAATGGCCACTTAGGTTTGGAAGCTTAAGAATGTCCCAATGCAGAAGTCCTGGCCATATCTCCTTGCCCTGCTTCCCGCCCCAGCCTCTTCTCAGACACCTCAAGTCTGTGTGTCTCTCCCTGCTCCAAAGCCTCAGGGGAGTGTTTGCAATTGAAAACCCAGAAATTGACCCAAACCACTATGCTCAATTAATATTTGACAAAGGAGGAAAGAGCATACAATGGAGTCAAGACAGTCTCTTTAATAAATGGTGCTGGGAAAATTGGACAGATACTTGAAAAAAAATGAAACTAGACCACCAATTTACACCATACACAAAAATAAACTCAAAATGGATAAAGGACTTAAAGTTCAGGCAGAAAAACATAAAAATCTTAGAGGAATCCATAGGCAGCAAAATCTCAGACATATGCCGAAGCAATATCTTCACCAATACAACTCCTAGGGCAATGGAAACTAAAGAGAAAATAAACAAATGGGACTACATCAAAATAAAAAGCTTTTGCACAGCAAAAGAAACCATCAACAAAAGAACAAGAGAGCCCACTGCATGGGAGAACATATTTGCCAATGTTATCTCCGATAAGGGTTTAATCTCCAACATTTACAGGGAACTCACACAACTTAACAAAAGGAAGATAAACAAACGAATAAAAAAATAGGCAAATGACCTAAATAGACACTTTTCAAAAGAGGACATACAGAAGGCCAAGAGACATATAAAAACATGCTAAAAGTCACTAATTATCTGAAAGATGCAAATCAAAACAACAATGAGGTACCATCTCACACCTGTCAGAATGGCTATCATCAACAAATCAACAAATGACAAGTGCTGGTGAGGAGTCAGAGAAAAAGGAACCCTTGTACATTGCTGGTGGGAATGCAGACTGGTGCAGCCACTGTGGAGAACAGTATGGAGTTTCCTCAAATACTAAAATTGGAACTCCATTTGTCCCAGTGATCCCACTTCTAGGAATATATCCCAAGAAAAGAGAAACACCGATCAGAAAGGATATATGCACCCCTATGTTCATAGCAGCACAATTCACCATAGCTAAGATTTGGAAATGCCTAAGTGTTTATCAGCAGATGAGTGGATTAAAAAAACTGTGGTACATCTACACAATGGAATATTATGCTGCTCTAAAAAAGAAAGAACTTTTACCATTTGCAACAGCATGGATGGAACTGGAGAGTGTTATGCTAAGCAAAATAAGTCAGTTAGAGAAAATAAATATCACATGATCTCATTTATTTGTGGAATATAATAAACAACATAAACTGATGAGCAAAAACAGATCCAGAGACAGAGAAGCATTGATCAGACCATCAAACCTCAGAGGGAAGGCATGAGAGTGTGGTGGGGATGTGGAGAGATCAACCAAAGGACTTGTTTGCATGCATATAAGCATAACCAATGGACACAGACACCAGGAGGGGTGAGGGCAAGAGCTGGGGGTGGGGGGCAATGGGGAGATAAGGACACATATATAATACCTTAATCCAGGGGTCCTCAAACTTTTTTAACAGGGGGTCAGTTCACTGTCCCTCAGACCATTGGAGGGCCGGACTATAGTTTAAAAAGACAACTATGAACAAATTCCTATGCTCACTGTGGGCCTGGGATGAGTCGATTGCTAAGCAGGACAGGCAGCAGCACCCAGTGGGCCGGATAAATGTCCTTGGCGGGCCGCATGTGGCTCGCGGGCCATAGTTTGAGGACCCCTGATGTTCTGGGTTTAGCGAATAAAAGCAAGAACAAAACAAAACCAAAATAACCACAAAACTGCAGGTTTCTCTCCCCCAGCACCGTGCTGCTCTGCCTTTCAGGCAGTATTTCAAAGTGCAGTCTTAGGTCCAGATGCCCCTGCTGCCAGCAGCTCTGTAGCTTTTCCTTTCCACAGTTGGATGTTACAGCTGTTGCCAAAAGATGCAGGCATTGGTTCAAAGCAGCTTCCTTCTCACCTTCTCGGGCCTCTGGCTGGCTATTTCTCTCCAGCCCAGATCCCCATTCCTACCATTCTCCAGGTATCCTCTGCCCTTCCTTGTTGTAAATTGTCTCCTTGGATGTGTCTAATTTGTTAATTCCGGGTGGATGTTCTCCGATTTAGTTGCTTGTCCAGTCTGGCCCCAGGACGAGGTACATAGCATGTCTGCCTATTCAGCCGCCATTTTCTCTACTCAACATCATACTGTTTTAATTACTGTAGTTTTGTTAATATAATTTGAAATTAGGGAGTGTGGTGCTTTGTTATTTTTTCTCAATTGCTTAGTCTGTTCTGGTTAGTGGTTCCATACAAATTTTAGGATTGATTGTTCTATTTCTGTGAAAAATACTTGAGAACTAGTAATAGAGATTGCATTGAACTTATATATTGCTTTGGGTATTATGGACATTTTAACAATATTCATTCTTCCAATCTATTTACATAAAACACTTTTCCATTTACTAGTATTTGTGTCTTCTTTGATTTCCTTCATTAATGTCTTGTATTTTAAAATATAAAGATCTTTCACCTCCTTGATTAAATTTATTCCTAGGTATTTTATTATTTTTGAGGCAATTGTAAATGGGAATTTTTTTTTATTAATTTCTCTTTCTGATACTTCATTTTAAGTGTAAAGGATGCAACAGAATTTTACATAGTGATTTTGTATCCTGCAATTTTACTGAATCTGTTTGTTAGTTCTAACAATTTTTTGATGTGGTCTTCAGGATTCTCCACATATAATATCATGTCATTTGTAAATAGTGACAGTTTTACTTTTTTCCTTCCAATTTGGATTCATTTTAGTTCTCTTTCTTGACTTAGCACTCTGTCTAGGACTTTCAATACTATCCTATCTAATAAAAGAGTAATATGCAAATTAACCATCACTCCGCTACACCCACCGGCCACCCCAACCAGCCACACCCACCAGCCAATCAGGAGCGAATATGCAAATAAACCCAACCAAGGTGGCTACAGCCACAGAGAGCAGGAGGGAGGCTTGGGTTTCCCCGGCAATGGAGGAAGCCAAGCTTTCCGCCTGCCCTTGCTGGCCTAGGCCTCCACTCAAGGCTACAAAGTTTCAATGATAGAAGATACATAAACCCAAACAGAAATGGCGGCAACCACGGAGCTGGAAAGAGCAGGAGGCTAGGGTTGCCCGCAGCGATGGAGGAAGCCAAGCTTTCTGTACACCCTGGCCAGCCCAGGCCTCTGCTTAAGGCTACAAAGCTTCAATTATAGAAGATACATAAATCCCCCCAAAAATGGCTGCTGCCACGGAGCAAGCAGAAGGCTTGGCTCCGCTCCAGGCTACAAAGTTTCAATTGTAGAAGATAAATAAACCCCAGATACCAGGGTCTCTGCTTGGGTCGCCAGGGGGCATGGCCAGCCTGCAAACCACCACAGGCCCTAGCCCAGGCCGCCCCATGCCCCAAGGGAACCCCCACCCTGATCTGGGACACCCTTCAGGGAAAACCAGCTGGCCCCCACCCGTGCACCAGGCCTCTATTCTATCTAATAAAAGAGTAATATGCAGATTGGCCATCACTCCAACACACAAGATGGCTGCCCCCATATGGTCAAAGATCCTGCCCCCAGGTGGACACAAGATGGCCACCACAAGATGGCCAGCAGGGGAGGGCAGGTGAGAGGGACCAGGCCTGTAAGGGAGGGCAGTTGGGGGCAATCAAGCCTGCAGGGGAGGGCAGTTAGGGGTGACCAAGCCGGCAGAGGAGGGAAGTTGGGGGCGACCAGGCCTGCAGGGAAGGGCAGTTTGGGATGACCAGGCCTGCAGAGGAGGGCAGTTAGGGGCAAACAGGCTGGCAGGGGAGCAGTTAGACATGAATCAGGCTGGCAGGGGAGTGGTTAGGGGTGATCAGGCTGGAAGGCAGAAGCGGTTAGGGGCAATCAGGAAGGCAGGCAGGCAAGCAGTTGGGAGCCAGCAGTCCTGGATTGTGAGAGGGATGTCCGACTGCCCGTTTAGGCCCGATCCCACCGGGATCAGTCCTAAACGGGCAGTCAGACATCCCTCGAGGGGTCCCAGATTGGAGAGGGTGCAGGCTGGGCTGAGCCCCTTTCCCATGCACAAATTTCGTGCACCAGGCCTCTAAAATATATATATATATATATATATATATATATATATATATATATATATATACACACACACACACACACACACACACACACACACACACACACACTAGAGGGGCTCAGCCCAGCCTGCACCCTCTCCAATCTGGGACCCCTCGAGGGATGTCTGACTGCCCGTTTAGGACTGATCCCGGTGGGATCGGGCCTAAACGGGCAGTCGGACATCCCTCTCACAATCCAGGACTGCTGGCTCCCAACTGCTCGCCTGCCTGCCTTCCTGATTGCCCCTAACCGCTTCTGCCTGCCAGCCTGATCACCCCTAACCACTCCCCTGCCAGCCTGATTCATGTCTAACTGCTCCCCTGCCAGCCTGTTTGCCCCTAACTGCCCTCCTCTGCAGGCCTGGTCATCCCAAACTGCCCTTCCCTGCAGGCCTGGTCGCCCCCAACTTCCCTCCTCTGCCGGCTTGGTCACCCCTAACTGCCCTCCCCTGCAGGCTTGATTGCCCCCAACTGCCCTCCCTTACAGGCCTGTTTCTTCCCAACTGCCCTCCCCTGCTGGCCATCTTGTGGTGACCATCTTGTGTCCACCTGGGGGCAGGATCTTTGACCACATGGGGGCAGCCATCTTGTGTGTTGGAGTGATGGTCAATCTGCATATTACTCTTTTATTAGGTAGGATAGAGGCCTGGTGCACGGGTGGGGGCCAGCTGGTTTTCCCTGAAGGGTGTCCCAGATCAGGGTGGGGGTTCCCTTGGGGTGTGGGGCGGCCTGGGCGAGGGGCCTGTGGTGGTTTGCAGGCTGGCCACGCCCCCTGGTGACCCAAGCGGAGGCCCTGGTATCTGGGGTTTATTTATCTTCTACAATTGAAACTTTGTAGCCTGGAGCGGAGCCAAGCCTTCTGCTTGCTCCGTGGCAGCAGCCATTTTTGGGGGGATTTATGTATCTTCTATAATTGAAACTTTGTAGCCTTAAACGGAGGCCTGGGCTGGCCAGGGCTGCAGAAGCTTGGCTTCCTCCATCGCTGCGGGCAACCCTAGCCTCCTGCTCTTTCCAGCTCCATGGCTGCCACCATTTCTGTTTGGGTTTATGTATCTTCTATCATTGAAACTTTGTAGCCTTGAGTGGAGGCCTAGGCCAGCAAGGGCAGGCGGAAAGCTTGGCTTCCTCCATTGCCGGGGAAATCCAAGCCTCCCTCCTGCTCTCTGTGGCCATAGCCATTTGGTTGGGTTTATTTGCATATTTGCTCCTGATTGGCTGGTGGGTGTGGCTGGTGGGCGTGGCTTGTGGTGTAGCGGAGTGATGGTTAATTTGCATATTACTCTTTTATTATATAGGATATTAATCTTCACCTGAAGATATTTTTTCCATTGATTTTTAGAGAGAGTGAAAGGGGGAGGGGAGAGAGAGAAACATTGATGTGAGAAAGACACAACGATTGGTTGCCTGCTGCATGCACTCTGACCCGTTATGGGAATCTAACTTGTAACTGAGGTATATGCTTTTGACCAGGAATTGACCCATCCACAGGCTGATGCTCTAACCAGTGAACCAAACTGGCCATAGCAAGATTTGCTATATTTCTTCACAGCCTTTAAAAATAGATTTTAGTTTTTTAGAGGTTTTGGGTTCTCAGAAAAATTGAACACAAAGTACAGAGTTCCCATATACTCCCTGCCCCGACATAGGCAACAGCCTCCCCCAGTATCAAAATCCCCTACCAAAGTGGTGCAATTGATGAAGCTACATAAACTTATAATTATTATCCAAAATTTATAGTTTAACAAGGGTCTACTCCTGTTGTACATTTTATGGGTTTGACAAATATATAATGACATGTATCCATTATTTTCATGCAGAATAGTTATATTGCTCTAGGAATGGTATTTGCTTGGACAAATTTTCAGGAAGTGATTCCTTTACAAGTAATTATATTATTATAACATTGTATTATAATAATATGTTACATATTATACTAGAGGCCCGGTGCACAAATTTGTACACCAGTGGGGTCCCTCAACCTGGCCTGTGGGATCGGCTGAAACTGGCTCTCCGACATCCTCTGAGGGGTCCTGGATTGCAAGAGGGCGCAGGCCAGACTGAGGGACCCCACCAGTGCACAACTGGGGCCAGGGAGAGACGTGGGAAGTTGGCCAGCCAGGAAGGGACAGTGGGAGGGCTCCAGGACATGTCCAACCCATCTCGCTCAGTCCCAATCAGTTGGACCCCAGCAGCAAGCTAACCTACCAGTCAGAGTGTCTGCCCCCTGGTGGTCAGTGCACATCATAGTGACTGGTTGACAGGTTGACTGTCTGCTGCCTGGTGATCAGTGCACGTTATAGCAAGCAGTTGAGCGGCCTTAGCATATCATTAGCATATTATGCTTTGATTGGTTGAACGGCCAACCAGTCAACCTGACACTTAGCCTATTAGGCTTTTATTATATAGAACTAGAGGCCCAATGCACAAAAATTCGTGCAAGAGTAGGCCTTCCTTCCCCTGGCTGCCGGCACTGGCTTCCCTCCAGCACCAGCTTCCCTCCAGCACCTGGGACCCGGGCCAGCATCCCTCAGGCTGCCTGCAGGCACCTGGGACCCTGGCTGCCTTCCCTCTGGCCCCAGCTTTGTCAGGAAGGATGTCCGGAATGATGTCCAGTCTAATTAGCATATTACCCTTTTATTATTATAGTTTATGTTACATTATTTAATAATATCATATTACAATTATGATATTATTAAAAGATAAGAAAACTTCTGTTCTTCACCTATTCATTCCTCCCAGTTGGGGGGCAATCTGGGGCCAGGCCACCTGAGGAAGAGGCTGTGGGAGGTTGAGGCACAGTAGGTCGCACCCCATCCAGCCTCGGTGGAGGCTTGGTACTGGGACCAGGCCTGCGCCGCTGCCTCTGTGGCTGCCTTTGCAGAAGGGGCAGCACTGGGACCATGCAGCCCCCTCTTCTGCTGCCTCTAGGGAAGGTGCCATGGTGGTAGACTGGCCCGCATCGCTGCCTCTCCTACACTGCTGCCCCTCCCAAGCTGCCAGCCCTTGGCCCTCACAGCCGCTGTGGCTTTGTCCGGAAGATGTCTGGTCGATTCAGTCTAATTAGCATATTACTATTTTATTAGTATAAATATCTTTTACAAATATTTTCTCATTAGTGGCCCGATGCACAAAATTCGTGCACGAGGGGCAGTTCCCTCAGCCCAGCCTGCACCTCTCCAATCGGACATCCCTCTCGCAATCTGGGACCACTGGCTCATAACCGCTCACCTGCCTGTCTGCCTGATTGCACCTAACTGCCCTCCCCTGCCAGCCTGATATCATGCCCCATTCCTCTCCCTGCCGGCCTGATCTCGCCCTCAACTGCATCTGCCTGACTGATCACCCCTAACTGCCCTCCCCTGCCGGCCTGATCTTGCCCCCAACTGCCCTCTTCTGCCGGCTTGGTTGCCCCCAACTACCCTCCCCTGCTGGCCTGATCTCGTTCCCAACAGCCCTCCACTGGCAGCCTGATCTCGCCCCTAACTGCCCTCCCCTGCCGGCCTGATCTTGTCCCTAACTGCTCTCCCCTGCTGGCCTGATTGCCCCTTGCTACCTCTGCCTGCCTGATCACCCCTAACTGCCCCCCCCACCAGCTTGATCTCGCCCCCAACTGCCCTCCCCTGCCAACCTGATCTCACCCCCAACTTCCCTCCCCTGCCTGCCTGGTCACCCCTAACTGCCTCTGCCTCAGCCTCCACCACCATGGCTTTGTCCAGAAGGAAGTCGGATGTCTGGAAGATGGCCGGTTGACCCGGTCTAATTAGCATATTACTCTTTTATTATTATAGATAGATTATATAGGATAGGGTTGCTTAAATGGGGGGAAATGCCTTTTTCAGCAGGAGGAGATGCTGTTGGCAGACAAAAATACATAATCCCTATATCAGGACTTATAGCCAGCCATATGCACTATACTGCCAAACTGGTCATTAAAAAATTGAACCGCTTTCTTACACCTTACACCAAACAGCTGTTGACCTTAAAACCCCTCCTTAGCCCCCACCTTAAGTTCTGCCTTCACAGTTCACCCAGATTTGGTTCTGATTGGTCAGTTTATATGCCAGTCAGCATCTCTGTGCCTATCTTCGGGCCTGATCAGAGACGCAGGTCTGATCAGCAACCCCTGCAGAGGCCCGACCTCATCTCTCCCCCAAGAGAGAAAGAGAGGCGCGGCTGCTGGTGAAGCCTGGAGAGAAAGAGAGAGGGAAGGGCTGATCAATAGCTGCCATGGAGGCTGTGGATCAGACCCTGCCTCTGTCTCTGCACCTCTCTCCAGGCCTGATCTGCAGCCCCCTTGGCTGTCAGTGCTGGGTTGCCGTGCCTGCAGCGGCGCAGTCAGTGCTGGGTCGCCACGGCAACCCAGCACTGACTGCAGGACTGACTTCCATTGTTTGGTCGAGCCTTTGGTCGTTACCGACCCTGGGTTTTTATATATTAGAATAGCTTGTCTTCAGGTATTTTGGAATTTTCCAGCTATCTTTCTTATTGTAATTTCTAATTTAGTTCATTTGTGGCTGGAGAGCAAACATTGTATAATTTCTATGCTTTTAAATTTGTTAAAGTATTTTTTTTATGGTCCAGAATGTGGTCTATCTTGTGAATGTTTCATGTGAACTTGAGAATAATATGTATTCTGCTGTTGTTGGATTACATAGTCTATAGATGTCAATTATATCCAATTGATTGATGATGCTGTTGAGTTCAACTATGTCCTTATTGATTTTTTGCCTGCTAGATCTGTGTATTTCTGAGAGAGGGGTGCTGAAGTTTCCAACTATAATAGGTGGATTAACCTATTTTTTTTAACTTGCAGTTCTATGAGGTTTTGTCTCACATAGTTTGAAACTGATATTAGGTACATACACATTAAAATTTTTTGTGTCTTAGTGGAGTGTTTATCGCTTTATCATTATGTAATGTCCTTCTTTAACTCTAATAACTTTTGTTCAATTTTCTTTATTGTTGTAATTATTACAAACTTTGTGGTGTTTTTTTTCTCCCATTGACCCCCTCCACCCTACATCTACCACTTCTAGGCCTTCACCTCATTATTGTCTGTGACCATGGACTATGCATATATGCATATAAGTTCCCCAGTTAATCACTCCCCACACACCCCTCCAACCCAGCTTCTATGTATCTGGATCTATTTTGTTAATTAGTTTATTTTGTTCATTAGATTCCACATATGAGTGAAATCATATGATACTTATCTTTCTCTGACTGACTTATTTTGCTTATCATAATATTCTTCAGGTCCATTCATGGTGTTGCATATAGTAAGAGTTTTCTCTTTTTACAGCAGCATAGTATTCAATTGTGTAGATGTACCACAGCTTTTTTATCCACTCATCTGCTGATGGGCACTAAAATGTTTCCAAATCTTAGCTATTGCAAATTGCGCTACTATGAACATAGGAGTGCCTGTATTCTTTCTGTTTCAGAAGTGGGAACAGTGGGTCAAATGGGAGCTTCATTTTTAATTTTTTGGGGAAACTCCATACTGATTTCCACAGAGGCTGCACCAGTGTGCATTCCCACCAGCAATATACTAGGGTTCCCTTTTCTTCACATTCTCGCCAACACTTGTCGTTTGTTGATTTCCTGACCATAGCCATTCTGACAGGTGTGAGGTGCTACCTCATTGTCATTTTAATTTGCCTCTCTCAGATAATTAGTGACTTTGAGCATTTTTTCATATGTCTCTTGGACTTCTGTATGTCCACATTGGAGAAGTGTCTATGTAGGTTCTTTTGCCATTTTTTTAAATTGGATTGTTTGTCTTCCTTTTGTTAAGTTGTATGAGTTCCTTATATATTTTGGAAATTAACCCCTTATCATTTGTATGTTCCCCCATGTAGTGGGCTCTCTTTTTATTCTGTTGATGGGGTTTTGTGTTGTGCAGACGCTTTTTATTTTGATGTAGTCAAATTTGTTTATTTTCTCCTTAGTTTCCTTTGCCCTAGGAGATGTAGCAGTAAACATATTTCTGTGAGAGATGTCTGAGATTTTGCTGCCTATGGTTTCTTCTAAGATTTTTATGGTTTCACGGCTTACATTTAAATCATCCATTTATTATTCTTGTGTATGGTGCGATTTGGTGGTCTAGTTTCATTTTTTTTTGTATGTACCTGTACAATTTTCTCAGCACTGTTTATCTAAGAGACTGTCTTTACTCAATTGTATGGTCTTGGCTCCTTTGTCAAATATTAATTGAGCATAGTGGATGGGGTCAATTTCTGTGTCCTCCCTTCTGTTCCATTGGTCTATATGTCTGTTCTTCTAGTGGCTTTGTATCATAACTTGGTATCTGGTATTGTGATCCCTCCAACTTTGTTCTTCTTTCTCAAGATTGCTGCAGCTATTCAGGGTCTTTTTTGGTTCCATATAAATTTTTGTAGTTCTAGATCTGAGAAATATGCCATTGGTATTTTCATAGGGATTGTATTGAATCTATAGATTGCTTTGGGTAGTATTGGCATTTTAATAATATTGAACCTACCAGTCCATGAACACGGTATATTGTTCCACTTATTTATATCTTCCTCTATCTCTTTTTATCAACGTCCTATAGTTTTTTGAGTACAGCTCTTTTACCTCTTTGGTTAAGTTTATTCCTAAGTACCTTAAATTTTTTGTTGCAATGGTAAGTGGGATTTTTTTTTTTTTTTTTTTTTTTTTTTTTTTTTTTTTTTTGTTTCTCTTTCAGTGAGGTCATTATTGGTGTGTAAAAATGCCATAGATTTCTGGGTGTTAATTTTGTATCCTGCTATGTTTCTTAGTTCACTTATTAAATCTAGCAGTTTTTTCATGGCATTTTTAGGGTTTTCTATGTACAATATCATGTCATTTATGAATGAGAGCTTTACTTTCTCAATTCTAATTTGGATCCCTTTAATGTTTTTTATTTTTTATTTTCTGATCACTGTGGCTCAGACTTCCAGTACTATCCTATCTAATAAAAGAGTAATATGCAAATTGACCATATTCCGCTACACCCACAAGCCATGCCCACCAGCCAATCAGGAGCAAGTATGCAAATTAACTAAATCAAGATGGCTGCAGCCACAGAAAGAGCAGGAGGCTTGGGTTTCTTTCTTTTTTTTTAAATGTATTTTATTGATTTTTTACAGAGAAGAAGGGAGAGGGATAGAGAGTTAGAAACATTGATGAGAGAGAAACATCGATCAGCTGCCTCCTGCACACCTCCTACTGGGGATGTGCCCACAACCAAGGTACATGCCCTTGACCAGAATCGAACCTGGGACCTTTCAGTCCACAGGCTGACGCTCTATCCACTGAGCCAAACTGGTTTCGGCATGGAGGTTTGGGTTTCCCCGACAATGGAGGAAGCCAAACTTTCTGGCTGCCCTGGTGGACCCAGGCCTCCAACTCAAGGCTACAAAGTTTCAATTATAGAAGATAAATAAATCCCAACAAAAATGGTGGCAGTCATGGAGCTGGAGAGAGCAGGAGGCTTGAGTTGCCCTTGGCGATGAAGGAAGCCATTTCAGCAGCCCTGGCCTGCCTTGGCCTCCACTTAAGGCTACAAAGTTTCAATTATAGAAGATAAATAAATCCCAACAAAAATGGTGTCAGCCACATGCCCAGGTTTCGGGCTCAATCCCCAGTGAATTCATTTATTAAATCTAGTAGTTTTTTGGTGGATTCTTTAGGGTTTTCTATGTACAATATCATTTCATATGGAAATAATGACAGTTTTACTTCCTTCTTTCCAATTTGGATGCCTTTTATTTTTTCTTCTTGTCTGATTACTGTAGCTAGGACTTCTAGTACCATCCTATCTAATAAAAGAGTAATACGCAAATTAACCGTCACTCTGTGACAAAATGGCGGCCCCCATAGCCACAAGATGGCAGTGCCCAGTCCTCTAAGCCCTGCCAGAGTCCCGGCAGAGTTAGCGGCCTGGCAGAATGCTGCCCAAAGGCCCTCCTGACCCTTTATAAAAAGCAAAAAAATTCACTCCCCATGGAGCAATCCCGTCCCAGCTCCAGCCTGGGGTCTCAGCCTGGGAGGGGCCCGCGGCCCCACAGAGAGATCCCCTCCCAGCCCTAGCCTGGGGTCTCAGCCTGGGAGGGATGCGTGACCCCACGGAGCAATCCCGTCCCAGCCCCAGCCTGGGGTCTCAGCCTGGGAGGGGCGCGTGGCCCCACGGAGTGATCTCGTCCCAGCCCCAGCCTGGGGTCTCAGCCACTGAGTCACACCAGCCAGGCAGATATGGAGGAATCTTAAATGTTTTTTTTTTATATATATTTGATGGAAGTTTTACAGAGGAAGGGAAAGGGACAGAGAGCTAGAAACATCTATCAGAGAGAAATATCGATCAGCTGCCTTCTGCACACTCCCCACTGGGTATGTGCCCCCAACCAAGGTACATGGCCTTGACCAGAATCGAACCTGGGACCCTTGAGTCTGCAGGCCATCGCTCCATCCACTGAGCCATACCAGTTAGGGCTGTCCAATATGTTAAAGAAAAAACCCTATCTAATAAAGAGGGAATATGCAGGGGAGGGCATTTGGGGGTGACTGGGCTGTCAGGGGAGGGCAGTTGGGGATGATCAGGCTGGCAGGGGAGCAGTTAGGCGTCCATCAGGCTGGCAGGGGAGTGGTTAGGGGTGATCATGCTGGCAGGCAGAAGTGGTTAGGGGCAATCAGGCAGGCAGGCGAGCAGTAGGGAGCCAGCAGTCCTGGATTGTGAAAGGGATGTCCAACTGCCTGTTTAGGCCCGGGAGTCGGACATCCCCCGAGGGGTCCCAGATTGGAGAGGGTGCAGGTTGGACTGAGGGACACACACCCCCATGCACGAATTTCGTGCACCGAGCCTCTAGTGTTGAATAAGAGTGCAAAAGCAGATATCCCTGTCTTATTCCTGATCTTAAGGGAAATGCTGTTAGTTTTTGCCCATTGAGTATGATGTTGACTGTAGCAAGCCAATTCTTAGTGCCACCTTCACTACAAACAGACATAGGTTAAAATAATTTCTCCAAGCCTCAGTTCCCACATATGTAAAATGGAATGCAAAACATTATAATAGAGAGTGTTGTGAGAATTCATAAGATAACTTGTGTTTAGTATTTCAGTTAGGCCTGCATAGAGTAAGCAGTAAATAAAAAGCTAACTATCATTATTATTATTAAATCTTAAGTTAGTAATATTAACAAAATGTTAGAATGTTAGAGCTAGGAGGGAGCTCAGAAACAGCAAAGATATAGATTTGAAGTCCACAGACTTAAGTGGGAATCCTGTCTCTGCTCCCTCCTAGCAAGATGGCCTGGCGCAAATTACTCACCCAGTAAAACCTCAGTGTGTAGAATCACCTGGACTTGTTAAAATTCATATTCCAAAGCCCTTCCCCAGGTATTCTGATTAAGTGGTTTTATGGGACCCAAGAATCTGCATTTTAAAGGATCCCAGGTGATTCTGATCCATGAACCTGGTGGACCACAGTTTGAAAAATGTTGACCTAATTTCCTGAATTCTCTGGCCTTTCATCCATACTGTGGGGCAGTGATACCTACTTCATGATTTGTGTATGGGAGCATCTGACCTCAATTCTGGTTTATTGTCCATGCTCAGAAATGTTGGCTCCCTTCCTCTAATACCCTATCCAACCATGTGTATCCAGTACCAGAAAAGAGAACAAAATCTCTAGAATGTGTTAGAAGTTGACACAAATCAGTTAACAAATTAAGGAGTATCAAACTGTAAAGGCTGGGGGAAAAAACTGAAAAAACTGAAGTTTGTGAAGCACATTAGACATATTTTGAAAAATATAGGCTAGTAATAGAATGAATTCCCACTCCTTCCCCAAACTAGTCATGTTTGGCAATAAAAAATTCCACTCTGATGAGCACATTTCCCTGCTTTTAAATGCCAGAAACCAAGTGAGCAAGAAGCAGGGCCTGAACCCCTACCATTGGCAGTGAGCAGTTTCGTAATGAGTTTGGAAATTTGACTTCTTGCTCACCTCTGGTTCATTAATGTAATAGAAGAAAATTAACAGGGTATGATGACCTCAGAAGACATTTGGGGAGAAGGCCAACTCCATGCAGAACTGAGTCAGTTACAAAGAAAATGAAACTTCAGTTTGCCCATAAACTTTGGAGCTTTTGGAGATCCTGTTTGCACTGATGCATCCCATCATCTTAGCTGATGATTGTGCCCTGCTGTTGCTATAGAATAGGAACACTGAAGCTGTAGAGTCTATGATAAGCTAGATGTGCTCTCTTGTTAATGCTTTTTCTTCTTGTTAGATATTTCAGTATTTTAAGATGCTATTTAACTCTGAATTGTCATAATCCATGGCATTGTATAAAGATATAATATCTTTGCAGTATAATTGTGAAAGAAATTGGTGATACTTTTGATGGGAGGGGGTTAAAAATTATAGAGAAACATAAGGCCATGTTTATATAAATGCAAAATCACCCCACAAAAACAAAAAACAAAAAAACAACTCTATTCCATCAACTTTCCCAAAAACAAATGGGCAAAAGTAGTGCAGACCTCTTAGCATTTTTTTCCTTTGGGGCCAAGAATTATGATCCAGGATAAAAATATTTTTATATATATACTAGAGGCCTGGTGCGTGAATATGTGCCTGGGTGGGGTCCAGCTGGCCCACCCCGATTGAGGCTGATCAGACCAGGCCGGCCAGGGAGAGGAGCTGCAGGCAGTTGGCTGGCTGGCCCTGCCCCTGAGTGGGGTTGGGGGGGCCGGGGGTGGGGCCTGCTGTGGGGAGGGGGGTGGCGATCAGGGGTGGGGCCTGCTGTGGGGAGGGGCAGCGGGTGACTGGTCAAACTCTGGGTTGAATTCCAGGTTGAACTCCTGGTCGAGGGGACAATTTGCATATTAGTCTCTTATTATATAAGTCATTTGTATTTCTTTTTCAGTGAACTATCCTATCTAATAAAAGAGTAATATACAAATTGACCATCACTCCAACTCACAAGGTGGCCGCCCCCATGTGGACACAAGATGGCCACCACAAGGTGGCCAGCAGGGGAGGACAGTTGGGAGGAACCAGGCCTGCAAGGGAGGGCAGTTGGGAGGGACCAGGCCTGAAGGGGAGGGCAGTTGGGGCCACCAGGCCAGCATGGGAGGGCAGTTAGGGGCAACCAGGCCTGTAGGAGAGGGCAGTTAGGGGTGACCAGGCCAGCAGGTGAGGTCAGTTAGGGGTGACCAAGATGGCAGGGGAGGGCAGTTAGGAGAGACCAGGCCAACAGGGAGGGCAGTTAGGGGCAACCAGGTTGGCAAGGAAGGGCAGTTGGGGGCAACCAGGCCAGCAAGGGAGGACAATTAGGGGTGACCAGGACTGTAGGGGAAGGCAGTTGGGAGTGAACAGGCCTGCAGGGGAGGGCAGTTGGACCGACCAGGCCTACAGGGTAGGGTAGTTGGGGGTGACCAGGCCTACAGGGGAGGGCAGTTACAGGCGACTAGGCCGGCATGGGAAAGCAGTTAGGGGCAATTGGGGTGGCAGGGGAGGGCAGTTAGAGGTGACCAGGCAAGCAAGGGAGGGCAGTTGGGGGCGACCAGGCTGGCATGGGAGGGCAGTTAAGGGTGACTGGGCCTGCAGGGGAGGGCAGTTAGGGGTGACTAGGCTGGCAAGGGAGGGCAGTTGGGGGCAACCAGGCCATCAAGGGAGGACAGTTAAGGGTGACTAGCTCTGCAGGGGAGGGCAGATTGGAGTGACCAGGCCTGTAGGAGAGGGCAGTTGGGTACAATCAGGCCTGCAGGGGTGGACAGTTGTGGGGGACCCAGGCCTGCAGGTGATGGCAGTTGAAGGGGATCAGACCTGCAGGGGAAGGCAGTTGGGGGGGACCAGGCTGGCAAGGGAGGGCAGTTGGGGATGACGGGGCCAGCAGGGGAGAGCAGTTAGGGGCAACCAGGCTGGCAAGGGAGGGCAGTTGGGGGCAACCAGGCCAGCAGGGGAGAGCAGTTAGGGGAGACCAGGCTGACAAGGGAGGGCAGTTAGGGGTGACCAGGCTGGTGGGGGGTGGCAGTAAGGGGTGACCAGGCCAGTGGGGTGGGGGCCAGTTGGGGGTGACCAGGCTGGCAGGGGGACATTTGGGGGTGATCAGGCCAGCAGGAGGGGCAGTTAGGGATGATTAGTCAGGCAGGCAGTTGAGCAGTTAGGAGCCAGTGTTTCTGGATTGTGAGAGGGATGTGAAACTGCTGGTTTACTGGCAGTTGGACATCCCTTGAGGGGTCCTGGATTAGAGAGGATGCAGGCTGGGCTGAAGGGACCCCCCCACACAGACCCCATGCATGAATTTCATGCACCGGCCTCTAGTGTTATCTTACTTGTTAAAATTATTTTTTTCTTTCAAAATCTTGCTAATATCCTCAATGGAACTACTTACAAAATTGAACTGTATGAGGTAGTTTTTCTTTCAGATTGTTTTAAATCATTTTTGAGGAACCTCTATATGGTTTAATATAGCAATTGAACTGTTTTACATTAGGAACATATCTTTTTAATGCAACCTTTTTTTAAATAGGAAAATGTAAGGCAAGCAGGGTTTCTGCCCTGAAGAGAAGCTGTCACTGGACCTTATTCGTGACCTTGTCAGTGAGTCTTCCCTTGGTGTGCAGCACAGGGGAGAAAGAAGTAAATGAGTGACATAAGGAGTCCAGGGGCCTTATTGATGGAAAGGGGCCTATCTCTCAGTGTTTGTGTTAGCCACTCTTTTCACAGATTCTGCACTGGAGAGAAAGGAGAACTCCATAACACTTCCTGTGCTACATCATTAAACACTCTAGTACTAGAATCTCATGGCATAACTATTACATTTTCCTGCCTACTGGGCTCTGGTGTAAAAAAGCTGGAAGGCCACAAAATTAACGTATTTTCTTTATAAAAAATAATATGGCAACATTAAATTCCATATCAATTAAAGGAAAGCTTTGCCACTCATTGGAATAGGATTCTGGGCATGGAAAATCACATAAGGAATTGAGCTGCATTCTGATTTCTACTTTAAAAAAACAATGCCCCTAATTTACTTGTCCAAATGGGATGTAACACTGTGGAAATAATCATTAGAGAAGAGATTTCTATTCACCTGTAGGTTCTTTTAAAATTGAACCATTTCATCTCTTTTAAATGGAGATTCTCACCCTCCCATAAATGCTGTCCCCCACCAAGTCTCATAAAAGTGTTTCTACATGAGTGATTAGTTTTTTTATCTACACATTTTGTGTGAATTGTCACTTTTTGCCTAGGAAACAAAATAAATTTGATACAGAATATTAAAACCACATTTTGCCAACTCTAATGATAAAGTTTAAAAGCATTGGGCCGGCTATTCCTAACAGCCCATCCTGCAGATTTTGGACTTGCTCTACTAGCTTCTGCAATCAAGAGAGAGAGAACTACATAACCAGATACCCGGAGAAGAGAGACCATGGAGATACAAAGAAACAGCCACCATATGAAAGGAAAGCAGGCATCACCAGACAAAGAAGTAAACGCAGTGGAGGCAAGCAACCTGTCTGAGAGAGAATTCAGAGAAATGGCCATAAGGTGGATGAAAAGAATGGAAGACAAATTTGACAATATGAGCAAGAACCAAGAGGAAATGAAGAAGAACCAAGAAGAAATGAAAAATGACATCGCTGCTGTAAAGAACTCAATAGAAAGCATCAAGAGTAGACTAGAAGAGGCAGAGGACTGCATCAGTGAGCTAGAAGACAAGTTGGGAAAAAATACCCAAGTAGAGCAGCTTCTAGAAAAAAAAATTAAAAGGCAGGAGGAGAGCCTAAGGGAACTTTGGGACAAAATGAAACAAAACAACATCCACATAATAGGGTTCCAGAAGGAAAGGAAACTGAGCAAGGAATAGAAAACCTCTTTGAAGAAATAATGACAGAAAACTTCCCTGATATAGGAAAGAAAAAACGCACACAAATCTAAGAAGCTTACAGAGTCCCAAGCAAACTGAACCCCAAAAGACCTACACCAAGGCACATTATAATTAAATTGGCAAACACCAGTGACAAAGTAAGAATCTTAAAAGTGGCCAGAGAGAGACAGAAAGTTACCTACAAAGGAACCCCCATCAGACTAGCAACTGATTTCTCAACAGAAACACATCAGGCCAGAAGGGAATGGAATGAAATATACAAAGTCATGCAAAGGAAGGGTCTGAATCCAAGAATACTGTACCCAGCAAGGCTATCAATCAAAATTGAAGGTGAAATCAGGAGCTTCACAGACAAAAAAGGACTAAGGACTAAGGGAGTTTATTACCACCAAACTAGCAATGCAAGAAATGCTAATGGGTCTGCTGTAAAAAAAAAAAAAAAAAAAAAAGGAAGAAATAGGAAGCAAAGAAGAAACACATGGGTAAGGAATAAAAATGGTGACAAACAAGTACCTATCAATAATAACTTTAAATGTAGATGGATTAAATGCCCCAATCAAAAGACATAGCGTAACGGATTGGATAAGAAAGCATGACCCATATATATGCTGTCTACAAGAAACCCACCTCAGAAGAAAAGATGCACAAAGACTGAGGGTGAAGAGATGAAAAAGGTTTTTCAGGCAAATGGAAATGAAAAAAAAGCTGGGATAGCAATACTTATATCTGACAAATTAGATCTCAAAGTGAAGGACATAACAAGAGATAAGGAAGGCCACTTCATAATACTAAAGGGAGCAATCCAACAAGAAGAAATAACTGGTAAACATATACACACCCAATACAGGAGCACCCAAATACATAAAAATGCTCCTGGAGGATATCAAGGGAGAGATTGACAGCAATACAATCATAGTAGGAGACTTTAATACCCCACTATCACCATTGGACAAATCCTCTAAACAAAACAAAACAAAAAAATCAGCAAAGAAACATCAATCCTAAATGACTCACTAGACCAGATGGAATTAATTGACATCTTCAGAACATTTCACCCCAAAGCCACAGAATATACATTCTTCTCAAGTGCACATGGGTCATTTTCAAAGATAGACCATATATTGGATCACAGGCAAAGTCTCTTCATGTTCAAGAAGAAAGAAATCATATCAAGCATCTTCTCAGACCACAGTGGCATAAAACTGGAAATCAACTACAATAAAAACAATCCAAAAAAATCAAACACATGGAGACTAAACAGCATGCTATTAAACAAAGACTGGATTAGCACAGAGATCAAAGAAGAAATAAAAAACATCATGGCAACAAACGACAATGAAAACACAACAATCCAAAATCTATGTGACAAAGCTAAAGCAGTCTTGAGGGGGAAGTTCATAGCTCTACAAGCCTACTGCAAAAAAATAAGAAACAATGGTAATAAATTACCCCGACCCTACAACTCAAAGAGTTAGAAAGAGAGCAATAAGAAAAGCCCAGTGTAAGCAGAAGGAAGGAAATAATAAATATCAGAGCAGAAATGAATGACATAGAGACCAAAAAACAATACAAAAGATCAACAAAACCAAGAGCTGGTTCTTTGAAAGGATAAACAAAATTGATTAACCTCTAGCCAGGCTCACCAAGAAGCAGAGAGAGGACCCAAATAAACAAAATCAGAAATGAAAGAGGAGAAATAATAACAGACCCCACCGAAATACAAAGGATTGTTAAAAATTACTATGAACAATTCTATTCCAACAAACTGGACAACCTGGAGGAAATGAACATATTCCTAGAAAAATATAACCTTCCAAAACTTAATCAGGAAGAATCTAAACATCGCAATAGGCCAATAACTATGGAAGAAATTGAAGCAGTCATCAAAAGGCTTCCAGCAAACAAAAGCCTGGGGCCAGACGGCTTCACAGGGGAGTTTTACCAAACATTCAAGGAAGAACTAAAACCTATCCTCCTCAGACTATTCCAAAAAATTCAAGAGGAAGGAACACTTCCAAGCTCCTTCTATGAAGCCAGCATCACCCTAATACCAAAACCAGATAAAGACAACACAATGAAGGAGAATTACAGGCCAATATCACTCATGCACACAGATGCCAAAATCCTCAACAAAATTTAGCAAATCGGAACCAGCAGTACATCAGAAAGTTCATACACCATGACCAAGTAGGATTTATCCCAGGAATGCAAGGATGGTACAATATATGCAAATCAATAGACATGATACATCACATAAACAAATTGAGAGATAGGAGAAACCAAGATGGTGGCATAGGTAAACACCTAAACTGCTGCCTCGCACAACAATATCAAAACTACAACTAACAGACAAAATGGACACCATCCAGAACCAAAGGAAAGCTGGCTGAGTGGTAATTCTACAACTAGAAGGAAAGAGGAAAGCACATTGAGACTCAGAGGAGCTGCAAAAGGCTGAGGTACAGAGACGCGCGTGTGTAGAGGACAGGTGGCTGAGTGCATGGGTGGCTGAGTGCGTGGCTGCCTTTCCCAAGTGGGAGGGAGACGGAAGCTCCCGACTGCACTGAACTCCAGTCCCGGGCGAGACTCTGGGAACCCAGACTCATTTTGGGGGTGGGGATTCTGGACTGTCAGGAAAAGAGAAAGCACACTGAGACTCAGGGGATCTGCGGAAGGCAGAGGTCCGGAGGTGTGCGCGCGCAGAGAGGACTGACTGCTGAGTGCATGGGCGGCTGAGTGCGCCTGAGTGCGCGGCTGGCTTTCTACAGTGGGAGGGAGACAGAACCTTCCGACTGTGCTGAACTCCATTTCCGGGTGAGTTTCTAGGAAGCCTGACTCATTTAGGGAGAAACTGGACTGTCTGGCAGCAGGTGAAACTCAAGGGCAGCTTTCTCTCAGAGGTGCTTGCAGTGATTACTGAAGGACACTGAGACCCAGGGGCCTCATAGGGCAGGGCTAATGGGAAGCCAAGGCTGTCTGCTCCACCCTGAGACTCCACCCCATCCAAGCTGAGCACAGAGGCTTTTGCAATTTTGCAAGTCTTGTCTCATAAGGGTGTCTACAGCACAGAAGTTCTCCCAGCATAGACACAGCTGATCCTCACAGCCAATTGGCCTGGAGGTCAATTCCTCCCAGTGATACCAACAACAATCAAGACTTAACTACAACAAGGCTGTACACACAGTCCACAAAGGAGTGCACCAAGAGTGTCCACCTCAGGTTAACTGGGGGAGGCTGAGCCATTGGGCCCTATAGGACACCTACCACACAAAGCTACTCTACCAACTCAGGGAAGCAGCAAAAATGCAGAGACAAAGAAACAGATCACAAATGAAAGAAATGGAGGAAAGCAAACTACTGGATAGAGAGTTCAAAACCATGGTTATTAGGTTTTTCAAGAATTTCCTAGAAAAGGCTGATAAATTTAGTGAGACCCTTGAGGATATGAAAAAGGACCAACTAGAAATTAAACATATACTGACTGAAATAAAAAATATTATACAGAGACCTAACAGCAGACTAGAGGACCGCAAGAATCAAGTCAAAGATTTGAAATACAAAGAAGCAAAAAACACTCAACCAGAAAAGCAAAAAGTAAAAAGAATCCAAAAAGTTGAAGATAGTGTAAGGAGCCTCTGGGACAACCTCAAGTGTACCAACATCCGAATTATGGGGGTGCCAGAAGAAAAGAGAGAGCAAGATACTGAAAACCTATTTGAAGAAATAATGACTTAAAACTTCCCCCACCTCGTGAAAGAAATAGACTTACAAGTCCAGGAAGCACACAGAACCCCAAACAAAAGAAATCCAAAGAGGACCACACAAAGACACATCATAATTAAAATGCTAAGGGCAAAAGACAAGAGAGAATATTAAAAGCAGCAAGAGAAAAACAGTTAATTACCTACAAGCGAGCACCCATACAATTGTCAGCTGATTTCTCAATAGAAACTATGCAGGCCAGAAGGGAGTGGCAAGAAATATTCCAAGTGACGAGTAGCAAGAACCTACAACCAAGATTACTCTACCCAGCAAAGCTATCATTCAGAATTGAAGGTCAGATAAAGAGCTTCACAGATAAGAAAAAGCTAAAGGAATTCATCACCGCCAAACCAGTATTGTTACAAACACTGAAAGGTATTCCTTAAGAAGAGGAAGAAGAAGAAAAAGGTAAAGATAAAAATTATGAACAACAAATACATGTCTATCAACAGGTGAATCTAAAAATCAAGTTAATAAAAAATCTGAACAGGATAAACTGGTGAATATAATAGAATCAGGGGCATAGAAAGAAAGTGGACTGACAATTTTTGGGGAAAAATGGGTGTGGGGTGTGCAGGAAGACACTGGACAAAAATGGTACACCTATGGATGAGGGCAGTGCGGGGGAGGTAAGAGCAGAGGGAGGGGTGGGAACTGGGTGGAGGGGAGCTATGGGGGAAAAAAGAGGAACAATTGTAATAATCTGAACAATAAAGATTTATTAAATTTAAAAAAATGAGAGATAAAAATCACATAGTCATATCAATTGATGCAGAAAAAGCATTTGACAAAATCCAACACCATTTCTTGATAAAAACTCTCAGCAAGGCGGGAATAGAAGTATCATACCTCAACATAATGAAAGTCATATATGATCAACCCATAGCCAACATCATTCTAAATGGGCAAAAACTAAAACCATTTCCCCTCAGAACAGGAACAAGACAGGGATGCCCACTCTCACCACTCCTGTTCAACATAGTACTGGAAGTATTACCCATTACAAATAGACAAGAAGAAGAAATAAAAGGCATCCAAATTGGAAAAGAAGAAGTAAAACTGTCCTTATTTGCAGATAACATGATATTGTACATAAAAAACCCAAAAGACTCCTTCAAAAAACTATTAGACTTAATAAATGAATTGGTCAATGTAGCAGGATACAAAATTAACGCCAAGAAATCTATGGCATTTCTATACATCAATAGAGAACTTACAGAAAGAGAGACTAAAAAAGCAATCTCATTTACCATCGCACCAAAAAAATTAAGATACTTAGGAATAAACCTAACCAAGGAGGTAAAAGACCTATAAGCAGAAAACTACAGGACACTGAAAAAAAGATAGAGGAAGACGTAAACACATGGAAGACAATACCATGTTCATGGATTGGTAGAATCAACATCATTAAAATGTCCATACTACCCAAAGCAATCTATAGATTCAATGCACTCCCCATTAGAATACCAACGGCATATTTCACAGACCTAGAAAGAACTCTCCAAAAATTCATCTAGAATAAAAAAAAAAAAAACAAAAAAAAAAAAAACAAAAACTCAAATAGCCACAGCAATCCTGAGAAAGAAGAAGAAAGTAGGTGGGATCTCAATACCAGATTTCTAGCTGTATTACAAAGCCACTGTTCTCATAACAGCCTGGATCTGGCACAAGAACAGACATATAGATCAATGGAATAGAATAGAGAACCCAGATATTGACCCAAACAACTACGTTCAATTAATATTTGACAAAGGAGGCATGAACATACAATGGAGTCAAGACAGTCTCCAATAAATGGTGTTGGGAAAATTGGACAGATACATGCAAAAAAATGAAGCTAGACTACCAACTTACACCATACACAAAAATAAACTCAAAATGGATAAAAGACTTAAACGTAAGACAGTAAACCATAAAAATATTAGAGGAATTCACAGGCAGCAAAGTCTCAGACATATGCCAAAGCAATTACTTCACCAATACTGCTTCTAGGGCAATGCAAACTAAAGAGAAAATAAACAAATGGGACTACATCAAATTAAAAAGCTTTTGCACAGCAAAAGAAACCATGAACAAAACAACAAGAAAGCCCACTGTATGGGAGAACATATTTGCAAATGTTATCACTGATAAAGGTTTAATCTCCAACATCTACAGGGAAATTATACAACTTAATAAAAGGAAGATAAATGACCCAATAAAAAAATGGGCAACGGACCTAAATAGAATCTTTTTGAAAGAAGACAGAAGAAGGCCAAGAGACATATGAAAACATGCTCAAAGTCACTAATTATCTGAGAGATGCAAATCAAAAGGACAATGCAGTACCATCTCACACCTGTCAGAATGGCAATCATCAACAAATCAACAAACGACAAGTGCTGGTGAGGATGCGGAGAAAAAGGAACCCTCGTGCACTGCTGGTGGGCATGCAGACTGGTGCAGCCACTGTGGAGAACAATATGGAGTTTCCTCAAAAAACTAAAAATGGAGCACCATTTGACCCAGTAATCCCACTTCTAGGAATATATCCCAAGTAACTAGAAACACCAATCAGAAAGGATATATGCACCCCTATGTTCATAGCAGCACAATTCACCATAGCTAAGATTTGGAAACAGCCTAAATGCCCATCAGCAGATGAGTGGATTGGAAAACTATGGTACATCTATACAATGGAATACTATGCTGCTATAAAAAAGAAGGCATTCTTACCATTTGCAGCAGCATGGATGGACCTGGAGAGCATTATGTTAAGTGAAATAAGCCAGGCAATGAAAGAAAAATACCACATGATCTCACTCATTTATGGAAAATAAAGAACATTATAACCTCATGAACAAAAAGATAGATATAGAGGCAGTAAAGCACCAAACAGACTGTCAAATTACAGCGGGATGGCTGGGGAGTGTTGGGGACGGGGGGTGGGAAGAGATTAACCAAAGGACACTTATGCATGCATGTAAGCACAACCAATGGACTCAAGACACTGCGGGGGGGGGGGGGGGGGATGAGGGCATGCCACCAGGGTAGGGGAGGCTGGGGAAAGGTTAATGTGTAAAAAAAAGGTGATACATGTACTAGTATATGTAATACTTTAAGCAATTTTATATATATATATATGTGTGTGTATATATATATATACGTGTGTGTGTGTGTATATATATATATATATATATATATATATATATATATATGTATGTATATATATATAATCCAGGACTGCTGGCTCCCAACTGTTTGCCTACCTGCCTTCCTGATTGCCCCTAACCGCTTCTGCCTTCCAGCCTGATCATCCCCTAACCACTCCCCTACCAGCCTGATTGATGCCTAACTGCTTCCCTGCCAGCCTGTTTGCCCCTAACTGCCCTCCCCTTCAGGCCTGTTCACCCCTAACTGCCCTTCCCAGCAGGCCTGGTCCCCCCCAACTGCTCTCCCCTGCAGGCCTGGGTCCCCCCAACTGCCCTTCCCTGCAGACCCAGTCACCCCCAACTTCCCTCATCTGCCAGCTGGGTCACCCCTAACTGCCCTCCCCTGCAGGCTTGATCGCCCACAACTGCCCTCCTTTGCAGGCCTGTTCCCTCCCAACTGTGCTCTCCTGCTGGCCTGTTCGCCCACAACTGCCCTCCCTTGCAGGCCTGGTTCCTCCCAACTGCCCTCCCCTGCTGGCCGTCTTGTGGTGGCCATCTTGTGTCCACATGGGGGCAGGATCTTTGACCACATGAGGGCAGCCATCTTGTGTGTTGGAGTGATGGTCAATCTGCATATTACTGTTTTATTAGGTAGGATAGAGGCCTGGTGCATGGGTGGGGGACAGCTGGTTTGCCCTGAAGGGTGTCCCGGATCAGGGTGGGGGTTCCCTTGGGGTGTGGGGTGGCCTGGGTGAGGGGCTTGTGGTGGTTTGCAGGCTGGCCATGCCCCCCAGAGACCCAAGCAGAGGCCCTGGGATCTGGGATTTATTTATCTTCTACAATTGAATCTTTGTAGCCTGGAGTGGAGCCAAGCCTTCTGCTTGCTCCGAGGTGGCAGCCATTTATGTTGGGGTTTATGTATCTTCTATAATTGAAACTTTGTAGCCTTAAGCGGAGGCCAAAGCAGGCCAGGGCAGCAGAAGCTTGGCTTCCTCCATCGCCGCCGGCAACCCTAGCCTCCTGCTCTCTCCAGCTCTGTGGCTGCCGCCATTTCTGTTGGAATTTATTTACCTTCTATAATTGAAACTTTGTAGCATTGAGTGGAGGCCTGAGCCAGCAAGGGCAGGCAGAAAGCTTGGCTTCCTCCATTGCCAGGGAAACCCAAGCCTCCCTCTTGCTCTCTGTGGCTGCAGCCATCTTGGTTAGGTTTATTTGCATATTCCCTCCTGATTGGCTGGTGGGCGTGGCTTTGTGGGTGTAGCGGACATATGGTCAATTAGCATATTACTCTTTTATTAGATAGGATATATATATATAAAGATATATATATGTATCTTTAAAAGCATTGGGCCTCATCTCAACAATGAACTTAGAGAATAAAATATAGGTTTGTACAGATGTTTAGCACTCTTGAAAGAACACATTTCACATGTCCTAAACCTCACGGAATGGAGTCTTCCATGTGCTGGGTGTGGATGACAATGTGCTGCACTCATGTGCCATGGAGCGTGTGTAGAAGGTCAATTATACTTAACTTTAGAACCAGGGCTCTGTGAATGTAAGGAAGCACTGGACTTGAGTGATTTAAGTGGCACAAATGATAAGCATTAAATGTGTTTCGTATGTTTATATTTGTGTTTCGTTGCACTCAGAAGAATAAGAAAATACTTTTCATTTTGAAAATGAGAAAATCAAGAAAAACATGTTTCACATGTGTTTAAAAGCAAAGAAAACTGTTAGCTAAATTTAAGCTGCTATATATATATAGTAATAGGACTGAAAATAGTTTTTCCTTGGTCCAATTACTTCCTAATTATTGAGGATCCCTTTATAGTTTTTCAGTTCTCTCAGTTCCTTTGATAGTTAATTTTTGTTTTTGGATGAGGTTAACTTTTAAATCAGCAAACTCTGAGGATAGCAGATGGATGTCCATATTGTGGGTGGGCCTCATCCAATCAGTTTAAGTAAGCCTGAGTAGAACAAAAGGACTGTTCTCCCCAAGTAAGAGGAAATTCCGCCCCCCAGACTGCCTTTGAATTTTGATTGCACCAGCAGCTTTTTAGGTCTCTATTTTGCTGGCCCACAGTGTAAAATTTTGGACTTGTCAGCCTCCATAACCAGATGAGCCAATTCTTTATAATCTCTCTCTCCCCTCTCAATTTCTTCTATTTGTTCTGTTTCTATAGAGAACTGTGACTAATATGGTTTCTTTCCTATATTGACATTTCCTTCCCGTCTCTGAATTTCTACATTTTGTAAGGTGAACTCACATCAGTATTTTATACTTTTCTTTCTTTTAATGGACAATTAAGATAATTTATTCTCTATAACTATAAAACCTAGATGTAGGAATAAATAGATAGGAATATATCAGCCAGGATTCTAGCAAGAAATACAATTCCACTCAAAATTATTTAACAAAAAGAAAAATGACTATTTACAGAAATGTAGACAGAGTTAAGGGAACTAATTTGGGAATATTGAGACCCTCAAAAGACTAGCACTAGCAAGAATCAGTTACCACCCACAGTCTGAAGGGACAAGGAGAAGAAACCTGTTTCCAGAGCCCATAAGGGCTGAATCTTGGAGAGGGTACCTGGCAAGGACTGTCATAAAAAAAAGAAAAAGAAAAAGAAAAAGAGCCACAGTCATACTGACAAAAGCAAGCAGCAGCGGAAGAAATACCCTGAGCTTTCTCTCATCCTGCCAGTTCCTCCAGTTGTCTGAACCCAGGCAGATACCAAGGGCCAGGGACTGCGAGATGCAGCCCAGGGAGGCCATCCTCCTGGGATGCACAGCAGGGAAAAATGGATGGGTCTGGGAGCAAACAGAATAACTAGAACACATTGAAAACAGTTCAAAAGATTTTGCTATGGACTAAAGAGTAGTCATCCTTCCTCTCCGATGGACCTCCAACTTTGATGACCACGTAGACACAGACTGGAACACTCACTGCCCTGCCTACTGGGATTGGGCCCAACTTCCAGTCACTCTACCACCATCTCCAATCATCACTAACACCACGCCCAGAATAAACAGTTTTAGCTGAGCCCACGAGAGCTGGGACCACTGAGGTGAGGCCAGTAAGATGGAGAATGTAAGGAAGTGCTCAGGCCCTATAAGTACAGAGTTGGCACTGGTCATAGGCACCTCCTTACATTTTGAACCCTAGGTGCCTCCCCTGCCTCATCCTTGTCTGGCCCTGCTGGATTGTCCATTTTCTCTCTTGAGGGAAAGTACCATCCATCAGCGTACACTCACTTATTTTTTCTGGAAAGTCACCCTTTTATAGTATGATTTCACTCACTGATGTAAGAGGAAATTTTATAAACCATGAAAAGAACTTTCCGGAACAGATATGGATTATAAGACTGGATCATATAGGCTTGATTATCTGTTGACAGAGGAGCTGAAGGAGTTCCAAAGCTGAGACTGATCTTGAGGCTCCACACATTTGACTGCAGACAAAGCAAGCAACCAGTAAGCCTAAGTGGCTGCAAAGTGAGAAATATTGATTACTTACAAAGATGCTCCAACATTCTAAATTCTATCTCTCATCTATTCCTTTGGATAAAAGCCTCTTATTTTAAAAAAACAGGCAGTCCTTTTTAAGTTGCAGGAAGGTGGGTGGTATATTTAGGGTGTTAGCTCTGTCTTATGAATTAATTGTTGAGGTCATTTCCCAAAAGAGGGGAGTTTGGAAATAATGAAGATACATTTTATATTCTTCACAATAGTTTTCCCCCTAAGGTTAGCACAAGACTCCATAGACTCCAGTCATCTGAAAATAATATTTTGGCCTTGTTTGCTTCTCAGCATAGGACTCCATATGCAAAGTAGAAAGAAAGTAGCCAAAGGAATCTTGAACAAATATTTGTGTTAATTGATGAATGTACTGTTCACTCCCCATGATTACTACTAATAACATATGTCTTAACTTGGGCTGCTATAACAAAATACAAAACATTAGGTGCATAAAACAACAGACATTTATTTCTCATAATTCTGGAGACTAGAAAGTCCAAGATCAAGGTGTCTGCAAATTTGGTTCCAGATGAGGGCCCACTTCCTGGCTTGCAGATGGTAGCCTTCTTGCTGTACAACCATATAGCAAAAAAAAAAAAAAAAAAAAAGAGGGCTCTTATCTCTCTTTCTTTTTCTAAGGGACACTTATCCCATCATGGAAGTCTCACCCTTAAAAACTCATCTAACTCTAATTATCATCCAAAGGCTTCACTTACAAATATCATCACATTGAGGGTTAGGGCTTCAACATATATATTTTAGGGGAACACAAATATTCAGTCCAGTATAACATGGTACAAATATGTCTGTAAAAACACTGCTAGGAAAGCTTCTAAAATGCTAGTTTTTTAACTTCAGTTTGACTGATTCATTAATCTAGTTTTGTAGATAGTTGGTCTTATACTCATGGTGGTTACATGTACGGCATCTTCACTTGCAAAGAAAATATGTGGTCTTCACAGCTCGGTAACAGATGTTCAAATATGAACCACAAAGAAAACATACTCAATGTATCAAAACAAAGTTCGCTGCTAATGTTCAACCATTTCTTTCATATTTTGATTCATAGGTTTAAAAAAAGAAAAACACTGAACATAACTTAAAAAACACAAACACCCCATTTAGCTGTTTAAAGCAGGGTTTTTTATTTTTGTTTGTTTTTGTTTGATTGTTTGTTTGTGTGTGTGTGTGTGTGTGTGTGTTATTAAAAGGCCTTAAGTAAAATACTTCTAAAGCAATAGTTACATATGACAATATTGAGGACAAAATTATTGATATGAGTAGCACCACACTGCATTCACTGTGATGAAAATAGAATGAACTTTCTCATATATTTTGTGAATAAAAATTTTCTAAGCAATATGGTATTAATGAGAAATATGGAAAATAATTTAAAAATAAGTATTGTTTATATGAACACTATTCAACTCCTTATAGCAAGAAAATCTCTCAACTTCAATATGACTTCATTCTCTAAATGTAAAGGGAAAATTTATACTTTAATGTCTTCTGAATACATATATCTCACAGATGTTACTCATGGTTAATTAGAATATCTCAGGAATTGTTAAAATAGGAAATCTAGGTAGAAAATAACTTCATGGCACACAATCAATTACTTTGCTTATTTATATTTAATTGATTGAGGTAATTTTTAGAAATAAAATCTTTTTTAAAAATTCTCTTTATTCTGAGCTTAAACACACCTGAATCTAGATAACCAGAAGATCTGGGTAAGGTTACCCCACTGCGTTACACAGAGTACATTCATGTCTGTAATTCTCTCTGTACACCACTTCACCTGCTGCTGTGATTGTTAAGTGTTTTGATTATGATGGAGAGGGTTAAGAACAAGGGCACTGAGTGAAGTCAAGAATCTGGACTTGGAGGCAGGTGTGCAGCTCTACAGAAGAGTCTGAAAGTCTTTCTGAAGGAGGTGAAAGAGGCAACCTTTCTTGTAGACACTTCAGTCCTTTGTGGAAGTCTGTGTTTCCAGAAATTAAATTATATGACAATATTTACCTAGGGATTTAAAGAGAGAAGAGAATCACATCACCTATGAGCTTTTTAAACAGGTAAGTCACTCTCAATATTTAGAATAAGGAAATAAGAGTCACCATAAGGTGTCAGAGAGTGGAGAATCAGGAAGAGAAAAACAGTAAAACAGATAGACTGAAATTATTCCACAGGGTATGCATTCTCTTTTGGAAGGTCTAAAGATGCTATAATTTCTGTGGAATATATAACCCTCAAATTCCAAAAGACCATACCCATGTTAAAATAGTGAATTATATCTCATTTTTTCTTCTCTTTCAATAATATCACTAAGTAAGTGAATTATCTTTGCTGATAAAGAAATCACAATGACCTAAATTTTCTATTATTTGAATGTATCCTAAGGAAATTATGCTAGTTAGGTCATATGAGACAATTTCATATGAGAAACATATATTTGAATTAAATGTTCAACATTTTTGCAAACTGTTCTAGGTGTGTCCCTTATATTAACTAATTTAATTAAAGAAAGGGAACAGCATCACAGAAAATATAATTTTTATTGTAATCAAAGTAATTCACTTTTAAATTTGGAGTTACTAAATAGAATAAAATGAAAATAAAACATTTGTGGTCCAATGAATCACAGGTCACACAAAAAGATAAGAGATCTGTAATATCTAATTCTGACAAGGGATTAATGTCTAAATTATACAAGAAATTTTAGCATATCAACAATAAAACACTCCTATAGAAAAATAGGCAAAATATGAAAAAGGCAACTTACAGAAGAGGAAACTCATTAAGCTAAACATATGGAGAGATGCTCGAATAGTAATAAAAGGAATGCAAATAAAATATCACTTTGTGCCCACTAACTAATTAGAGAGCTGGGTGCTATCCACTGTTGACCAAGGTGTGGAGTTAGAAGCCCCTTCCTGCCCTGCTGGTGGGAAAGTAGACTGAGGCAACCACTCTGGAGGTGGTGATATTACATAGTCCAGCTAAGTGCATTTCCAAGGGTGTTGACTGCAGATTGTCTGATGGAAGGTTGTGGAGGCAATCTTATCTCTTTCAGTAGGAGTGGATGGGTAAGAGGTGAGAGTGAACACCCACAGAGGACTGTGCTGAAGTTAGAAGCAAAAGATTCAATTTCATATAGGAGCATGAATAAATCTTAAAACTATTTCACTCAGTGAGAAAAGTAAGAAACAGAATGAGATACTTAATATAATTCTATTTGTATAAGTTAAAGACATATCCTAGAACTATACAGTTCTTTAAAAAAAAACATAAGAAAAATTCTCGTAATTTAGATTTGGCAATAATTTTTTGGATATGACATCAAAAGCACAGTCAATAAAACAGAAAGTAGGTAAACTGGACTCATTAAAATTAAAAAAAAACAACTTGTGTATATCAAAGGACACCATTGAGGGAGTGAAAAGGCAATTTATGGATTGGGAGAAACCATTTGCAAATCATATATCTTATAAGGGCTCAGTGCCCAGAATATATGAAGAACTCCCACAACTCAACAACAACAAAAAACAAAACCAATTTAAAAGGGGCAAAGGCCTTGAATATACATTTCTCCAAAGAAGATATACAAATGAAAGATAAGCACATAAAAAAAATATGCAATGTCACTAATCATTATGGAAATGCATATGCAAATCACAGTAAGATCCTACTTCACACCCTTTAGGATGGGTATTATTAAAAGAAAAAGAAAAACAACAATCAGAAAATAGCAAGTATGGCAAAGATGTGGAGAATTGGAATGTGGGTAATGCTGGTGGGATGTAAAATGGTAGAGCCACTGTGGGAAACAGCAGTGGTTCTTAAAAAACTTAAACATGGAATTACCATATGATCCAACACCCAACTTCTAGGTATACACCCCAAAGAAGTAAAAGCAGGATCCTGAATTTATATTTGTACACCCATGTTGATAACAATATTCATACTAGCTAAACAGTGGAAATAACCCAAGTGTTTATCAACACATGAATGTATAAACAAAATGTAGTCTATACATTTAATGGAATATTATCAGCCTCAAAAAGGAAGGAAATCCTGACACACGCTACAACATGAACAAACCTCAGAGATGTAATAAGTGAAATAAGCTAGTCACAAAATAACAAATATTGTATGATTCTACTTATAATGAGTAGTCACATTTATAAAGACAGAAAGTAGAATGGTTGTTTCCAGGGTTTGGAGGGGAGAGGAATGGGGAGTTATTGTTCAACTAGAGGCCCGGTGCACAAAATTTGTGCACTTGGTGTGGGGTCCTTCAGCCTGGCCTGTGCCCTCTTGCAGTCCGGTAGCCCTAGGGGGATGTCCAACTGACAACTTAGACCCGCTCCCTTGGGAAGCAGGCCTAAGCCATCAGTTGGACATCCCCAGCCTGCTCAGGACTTCTGACTGAGCAGCGCTCCCCCGTGGGAGCACACTGACCACCAGGGGGCAGCTCCTGCATTGAGCATCTGCCCTCTGGTGGTCAGTGCGCATTATAGTGACCAGTTGTTCCGCCGTTTGGTCGATTTGCATATTAACCTTTTATTATATAGGCTGGGTATAGAGTTTAGTTTTGGATCATGAAAAAGTGCTGGAGATGGATGGTAGTGATAGTTGCACAATAATGTGAATGAATTGAATGCAAATGAACTGTACACTTAGAAGTGGTTAAATTCCACAATTGAAAAGCTAAAAAATAAAAAAGACACAGAACATATGGTTCTGATAGTTGTAGAGTAGGAGTATAATATGATACTTTTTAAAAGGAGAACAGAGATTATGTTTATGTCTTTACTTATATGAAAAAAATCCAAAGAACATCTAAAAATTAAGTGGTCAATGTTATGCAAAACTATTAATTATTTAAAAATATTTTGAGAGAAAATATATTTCTGCACAAAACAATACATAGACATTTCAAAGATATTTGTAAAATGCACTAGAACATTTGGTGGGTAGGGAAAAGGAATGGATTGGCTACAAGGATAAACGGCATAAGCAAGTAAATGGAACAAGGTAAGGGAAAATACTAGTGACCTCTCAACTTAATTCAGTTTAATAAAAATTTATTAAGGCTCTACTTTTTCCAGATACTTTATTCATATTTGCTTTTTCTGATGATATCTGAGCCTAAATATGATTTATAAACATGAGATAATGAGACTGTTTATTAATTTTAGTTAGAGAATTAAATATGCGACAAGAAAAGAGAGAAAAATAAAAATTCATTGCTGGAAGATCAATCTTCTTAGATACTTTATCTTGTTTATATGGTAAGATAAACTGACATATAAGAAATAAAATTATACCTTCAATATTGCTTTTATCTCAAGTGATGCTTCTAAAGCATTAGAAGCCAAAAAATATAATTAAAAAAAGCTATAACATAAAATAATATGATAGGTATGGAGATTAGATGTTATTTAAGTCATTTGCATATTAGTCTTTAAAAAAAATCTTTATTGTTGAAAGTATTACATATGCCCCTTTTTTCCCCATTGATCTCTTCTGGCCTGTCCCCATACCCCACCACAGGCTTTCACCACCCTTTTGTCTGTGCCCATAGGTTATGCATGTATGCATACAAGTTCTTTGGTTGATCTCTTCCCTACCACCCACCAAACCACCCCTGCCTTCCCTCTAAGATTAAACAGTCTGTTCCATGCTTCTGTCTCTGGATTGATTTTGTTCATCGGTTTATTTTGTTAATTAGATAACACATATGAGTCAGATCATATGATACTTGTCTTTCTCTGACTGGTTATTTTGCGTAGCATAATACTCACCAGGTTCCTCTAGTAAGCTGTGTCAAAGAGACCCTTCTTTTTTACTGCTGCATTCCATGGTGTAAATGTACCACAGCTTTTTTACTCACTCATCTACTGATGGGCACTTGGGCTTTTTACACAGTGTAGCTATTGTAAATTGCATATATTCTTTCTAATTGGTGTTTCTGGTTTCTTAGGATATATTCCTAGAAGTGGGATCACTGGGTCAAATGGCAGTTCCATTTTTAATTTTTTGAGGAAACTCCATACTGTTTTCCATAATGGCTGCACCAGTCTGCATTCCCATCAGCAGTGTACTAGGATTCCTTATCTCCACATTGTTGCCAACACTTGTCATTTGTTGATTTGTTGCTGGTAGCCATTCTGGCAGGTGTAAGGTGATACCTCATTGTCATTTTAATTTGCATCTTTCTGACTTTGAGTATTTTTTCATATGTCTCTTGGCCATCTGTATGGTACCTTCAGAAAAGTGTCTATTTAGGTCCTTCGCTCATTTTTTTAAAAATCTAATTCTGTGTCTTCCTTTTGTTAAGTTGTGAGTTGATTATGTATTTTGGATATTAACCCTTTATCAGATGTATCATTGGCAAATATATTCTCCCATGCAGTGGGCTCCCTTTTCATTTTGTTGATGATTTCTTTTGCTGTGTGTGCAGAAGCTTTTTATTTTGATGTTGTCCCATTTGTTTATTTTCTCCTTAGTTTCCCTTTCCCTAGGAGATGTATCCACAACCATATTGCCTGAGAGATGTCTGCGATTTTGCTGCCTATGGCTTCTTCTAGGATTTTTATGGTTTCATGACTTTCATTTAAATCTTTTATCCATTTTGAGTTTATTCTTGCATATGGTGTAAGCTGGTGGTCTAGTTTCATTTTTTGCATGTACCTATTTAATTTTCCCAACATGATTTATTGAAGAGACTGTCTTAACTCCATTGTATGCTCTTGCCTCTTTTGTCAAATATTAATTGAGTGTAATGGTTTGAGTCAATTTCTGTGGTCTCTGGTCTGTTCCATTGATCTATATGCCTGTTCTTGTGCCAGTACCAGGCTGTTTTGATTATGGTGGCTTTGTAGTATAACTTGAAATCTGGTATTGTGATTCCTCCAACTTTATTCTTCTTTCTCAAGATTGCTGCAGCTATTTGAGGTCTTTTGTGGAAATAACCTGAACAGTGAGCCAAGGTTTTCTTCCCTGGGGTTGTGTCTCATGATGTCAAAGAATGAGCTCCACAGACCAGAAGATTTAAACAAAAGTGTGGAAAATTTATTACAAGCAGATTCAGACTTCCTGCACTGGGAGAGGGAACTCAATAATGGGCTGCCTGTTAAAGCCTTGTAGTCTAGGGGTATATATTTGCTACAAGTCTGTTCTATATCTACCTGTGTCATCACCTGATTGATTCCTTTAATTGTTCTTGTCTCTCTACCGACATGAACTTTTCCTGTTTCTATGGGTCAGTTCATCTTAGTGTTGCAGATCCTCCCTAGTTTCATATGCCTTCCACTTTGAGCCCCAAAAGATTTTGTTATGCCTGCTTGGTTGGAGTCTGTAATTAGGCTGGCTCAAACTGCCATGTCTGCTCCTGCCTATGTTCCACCTGCCTTTGTTTTCCACTGGACCCCTGCTTGTATGCTTGCATGTCAAGCTAACCCTCTCATTGGTACAAAAAGTAATAATTTTTATATTAATTACTTGTTGAAATGATAATATAGTCCATTCTCATTGTTTGTGGTAGTTATGTTGTATGAATTTGCTCTAAACTCTGAATAAGTGAACTGAGAAAATACAGGGTTGGATTCCTGAACAGAGCATCTATTCACATTTTTATCAATGCATAATCTTGTTTTATGTGAGTTTCTATTTAAAGACACCTAACTTAATATGCATTTTCCCATTAGCATTGAACTCATCATCAATAGCACTGAACCTCATGCCTCAGTGAGTTTATCTAACACACTTATTTTCTCCACAAGGCACATCCCAACCTTCTTACCCTTAGAAACAGTAAACAACATTTAAGCACTATGTTTGGGGCATGTGCAGAAGGCAACCAATATATGTGTTTCTCTCACATCGATGTCTCTGTCTTTCCCTCTTCAATTCTTTCTAAAAATCAATGGGAAAAATAGCCTCAGGTGAGGATTACCAAACATACAAACAAAAAAACAATTTACATTCTTATGCTTCTGCTGCTTCAGGCAGTCCCTGCTTAGCATACAATAATTTTTCCAAAGCAATTCTCTATTTTCTCTTTGTAATACAGTCTGATATCTTATTAAGTTTCTAGCCAACTTTCTCTCTTTGGCAGATGTCTCATTAGGCTGCCCCTGACTACTCCTATAGCTGTTCCTATGAGGTTTCAGTTAATTCCAAAGCTATTGGTACACATGGATGCCTTATAATTTTTCCCCCTATAACAAACTTTCTTGTCTTTGTGAATCTTGAGTCTCACCCAGAAATTTGCCAACCAGCAGTCTGTTCTACTGTGTGCTCTTCACTAAAAATGAAGTAAAATAATGGTGAAATGAGGTCAACCCTGCAATGCTAACACCACCAAATTTACCCCATGGCTTTCTCATTCTGTTCTATGACTTCTGCTGGGGCTGTGCAAAAGAGCAGCTCCATGGCTATCTTGCAAATTTGACACACATGTCTTTAATCAACATTTATTTTTCTGATTACAAAACTAATAATCTAGAAAATTTTGAAAATATTAAAGAACACAGAAAAACTAAAATTACTTGTAATCTCACCCTGGCTCGGTTGACTGGAGTATTGTCCTGTACACCAGATTCCTGATCAGGGCACATACCTAAATTGTGGGTTCCATTCCCAGTTGGAGCATGTATAGGAGGCAACTGATCAATGTTTCTCTCTCATATTGATGATTGATGTTTTTCTCTCTCTCTCTCCATCTCAAACCAATAAAAACATGTCCTCCAGTGAATATTAAAAAAAAATTACTTGTAATCTCACCACGTAGAAGGAACTATCATTCATATTTTGGTGCATTTCTTTCACCAAATGTTGAAACACACATATAAATACACCCATATATCTAACAATGTGTCCTAGTGGAACCTAAACTGAGTCCTGAGTTTTTGACTGTGTGGAAATTGATTGGGCTGCTGACCCCTCAGGACATGACTATCCTATCTAATAAAAGAGTAATATGCAAATTAACCATCACTCCGCTACACCCACAAGTCATGCCCAGCAGCCAATCAGGAGCGAATATGCAAATAAACCCAACCAAGATGGCTATGGCCACAGAGAGAAGGAGGGAGGCTTGGGTTTCCCCGGCAATGGAGGAAGCCAAGCTTTCTGCCTGCCCTTGCTGGCCTAGGCCTCCACTCAAGGCTATAAAGTTTCAATGATAGAAGATACATAAACCCAAACAGAAATGGCGGCAGCCACGGAGCTGGAAAGAGCAGGAGGCTAGGGTTGCCACTGGTGATGGAGGAAGCCAAGCTTTCCACACACCCTAGCCGGCCCACGCCTCTGCTTAAGGCTACAAAGTTTCAATTATAGAAGATACATAAATCCCCCCAAAAATGGCTGCCACCACAGATCAAGCAGAAGGCTTGGCTCCGCTCCAGGCTACAAAGTTTCAATTGTAGAAGATAAATAAACCCCAGATACCAGGGCCTCTGCTTGGGTCACCAGGGGGCGTGGCTGGCCTGCAAACCACCACAGGCCCCTCACCCAGGCCGCCCCATGCCCCAAGGGAACTCCCACCCTAATCCGGGATACCCTTCAGGGCAAACCAGCTGGCCCTCACCTGTGCACCAGGCCTCTATCCTATCTAATAAAATAGTAATATGCAGATTGACCATCACTCCAACACACAAGATGGCTGCCCCCATGTGGTCAAAGATCCTGCCCCCATGTGGACACAAGATGGCCACCACAAGATGGCCAGCAAGGGAGGGCAGTTGGGAGGGACCAGGCCTGCAAGGGAGGCCAGTTGGGGGCGATCAAGCCTGCAAGGGAGGGCAGTTGGGGGCGATCAAGCCTGCAGGGGAGGGCAGTTAGGGGTGACCAAGCCAGCAGAGGAGGGAAGTTGGGGGCAACCAGGCCTGCAGGGAAAGGCAGTTGGGAGGGACCCAGGCCTGCAGGGGAGAGCAGTTGGGGGGGACCAGGCCTGAAGGGAAGGGAAATTAGGGGTGACCAGGCCTGCAGGGGAGGGCAGTTAGGGGAAAACAGGCTGGCAGGGGAGCAGTTAGGCATCAATCAGATTGGCAGGGGAGTGGTTAGGGGGTGATCAGGCTGGCAGGCAGAAGCAGTTAGGGGCAATCAGGAAGGCAGGCAGGCGAGCAGTTGGGAGCCAGCAGTCCTGGATTGTGAGAGGGATGTTAGACTGCCCGGTGGGATCGGGCTTAAACAGGCAGTCGGACATCCCTTGAGGGGTCCCAGATTGGAGAGGGTGCAGGCTGGGCTGAGGGACAACCCCCTCCCCCGTACGTGAATTTCATGCACCGGGCCTCTAGTCTATATATATAAAGAGCCAGGGTCCATAACATCCAAAACAATTAAACAGATGACCGAACACTGGAAGTCAGTCCTGCAGTCAGTGCTGGATAGCTGTAGTGACCCAGCACTGACTACCACTGTTGCAGGCACGGCAACCCAGCACTGACTGCTGAGGGGACTGCGGATCAGGCCTGGAGAGAGGCCCAGAGAGAGAAGCAAGGTCTGATCCACAGCCTCCACGGCAGTTGTTGATCAGCCCTGCCTCTCTGATCAGGCCCAGAGATAGGCCTGGAGATGCTGACTGGCATAGAAACTGACCAATCAGAACCAAATCTGGGTGAAATGCAAGGAGCCAATGGCTGCCTAGGAGGTGGAGCTTTTGACTGACAGGCATAGAAACGGACCAATCAGAACCTAATCTGGGTTAACTGCAAAGGCAGAACCTAAGGTGGGGGCTGAGGAGGGGTTTTAAGGGCAACAGCTCTTTGGTGTAAGGTATAAGAAAGTGGTACAATTTTTTAATGTCCAGTTTGGCAGAATAGTGCATATGGCTGGCTATCAGTCCAGATATAGGGATTATGTATTTTTGTCTGCCAAGAGCATCTTCTGCTGAAAAAGGCATTCCCCGCCCCCATTTAAGCAATCTTATCCTAATAATCTATCTATACTAATAAAAGGGTAATATGCTAATTTGACAGGATTGACTGGCCATCTTCCAGATGTCTGACTTCCTTCCAGACAAAGCCATGGTGGTGGGGGCTGAGGCAGAGGTAGTTAGGGGCAATCAGGCTGGCAGGGGAGGGCAGTTGGGGGCAACCAGGCCAGCAGGGGAGGGCAGTTGGAGGTGAGATCAGGTTGGCAGGGGAGGGCAGTTGAGGGTGACCAGGCTGACAGGGGAGGGCAGTTGGGGGCAATATCAAGCCATCAGGGGAGGGCAGTTTGGGGCAAGATCAGGCCTGCAGGGGAGGGCAATTGAGGGCAACCAGGCAGGCAGGGGAGGGAAGTTGGGGGCAAGATCAGGCTTGCAGGGGAGGGCAGTTAGGGGCAAAATCAAGTTGGCAGGGGAGGGCAGTGGAGGGCGACCAGGCCAGCAGGGGAGGGCAATTGGGGGCGAGATCAGGCCGGCAGGGGAGGCCAGTTAGGGGCAAGATGAGGCTGTCAGGGGAGGGCTGTTGGGGGTGAGATCAGGCTGGCAGGAGTGGGCTGTTGGGGGCGAGGTCAGGCAGTCAGGGTAGGGCAGTTAGGGGTGATCAGGCAGGCAGAGGCAGTTAGGGGCAAGATCAGGCCTGCAGGGGATGGCAGTTGGGGGTGATATCAGGCTGGCAGGGGAGGGCAGTTGAGGGCAAGATCTGGTCAGCAGGGGAGGGTAGTTCGGGGTGATCAGGCAGGCAGAGGCAGTTAGGTGTGATTAGGCAGGCAGGGGAGAGCAGTTAGGGGCGAGATCAGGCCGGCAGGGGAGGGCAGTTAGAGGCGATCAGACAGGCAGGCAGAGGGGTTAGGGACAATCAGTCAGGCAGGCAGGTAAGCAGTTAGGAGCCAGAGGTCCCAGATTGCAAGAGGGAATGTCCGATTGGTAAGGGTGCAGGCTGGGCTGAGGGAACCCCCACTCTGTGCATGAATTTCATGCACCGGGCCACTAATATGTTTAATATGCTTTTCAGTCTAGTTCTCTGGCAGGTGTTTTGGAGAGAGGGATGTGTGATTGTTGCTGTGTTTCTGAAGGCCCATGTGAAAGTAAAGACAAGGACAGAGGCAGTGGGGAGAGAGAAATGATATCTCTTTTCCACCTGGCCCTTTGGATGGAGTTGCAGCCTATGTGGAGAAAGAAATTGGAACAGCAGGGGAATGACTTGGTGTTATGGATTTTTTACTTTAGAGACACAGAGTGGGTCTACCTGGACAACAACATGTTGGAGCTGGAGCTGGAGAGAGGGTCATTCTCCCCATTGCTGGAACCCCCCTCATGGTTCCAGGGACTGAGCCCACCTTGGGCAGATATTGGCACTTCCTGCTGGGAATTATTACCTCTTTGTGTGACTTCACCAGCAGTGGACATCTGGGAAGCAGGAGCAGGTGGACATGCTAGTTGACAGGTAATGACTACATCTGAGAGTTAGATAGGAGCACAGATAAGGTTCCCTTTTGGGGGGACTTTTAAAGTGGAGTCACAGGTTCTGCCTGTGCAGCTGGAAGCAAAAACAGAAACTTTGCTACAAAAACACTAGCATGAAGATGTTTGTATTTGTAGGCTGGTGACATCTGAGATTGCCAATTATGCATGTTTTATCTCTCTTGTGTTCTCTATTAAAATTGGAATATATCCTGTGTATACTGTTTTATATCCTGCTATTTTTTCCATAATAGTGTAATTTTCCAATGCCATAAACAATATTTTTAAATAGGCTTAAGCTTATAAAGAGAAAAAAAAGGGAGACCATCCCTGCCAGCAACCTTTCCAGACACAAATATACTAATATTTAGTATATAGAGAAGGTAAGATCAGAAGAAGAGAGAGCATGGATATCTGTTTATTTGAAAGTAATTGCCATTTGTAATCAATGAACACATATTGTGTTCCCACTTTATAGGCACTGGTGTAAGGGAAGCAACAAAGGGAAGAACAGACTTTGTCTTAAGAAATTTAAATCTAGCTTGTAATACAACATTCAAACGTATGAAAAAAAACAATATTTAATAGTAGCATGAATTATTTCACAGGAAAGCTTGTGTTAATAAATGGTGCAGACAATGGTGAGTCATGAATGATATCATCATTACTGGAAAAAATCTGCAATCACGTTACCAAACTGCTCATTTCTCTAACCTAGCACACACAACATTTTTGGTACTAGTTTGTTTCTTTCCTCCCCTATTCATGACCTCTCATCCAGTCCCTTGAGGATGAGGGCTTAGCCTGGGCCAAGGTCAGGTCTACTTCGAACATGAAAAAAAACACTTTAAGCACTCCATAAAGTTTGTGGAAATAAAGATGAATATGTCATGCCCAGCCCAGCATCGACCTATAAATTAGGAAGTCCTGGTTTGATTCCCAGTCAGGGCACAAGCCCAGGTTGCAGGCTTGATTCCCGGTGTGGGGCTTGCAGGAGGCAGCCAATCAATTATTCTCTCTCATCATTGATGTTTCTATCTCTCTCCCTCTCCCTCTCTTCCTTTCTGAAATCAATAAAAAATATATTTAAAAAAACTAAAATAAGCAAATAAATAAATAAATAAATAAATAAATAAATAAATATTTAAAAAAAATGAACAAGGCATGTGCATCTGTGTACCCACAGTGCTTTATAGTAATACTAGAGGCCCAGTGCACGAAATTCGTGCACGAGGGAGGGAGGTGTCCCTCAGCCCAGCCTGCACCCTCTCCAATCTGGGACCCCTTGAGGGATGTCCAACTGCCTGTTTAAGCCTGATCCTGGTGGGATCAGGCCTAAACGGGCAGTCGGACATCCCTCTCACAATCCAGGACTGCTGGCTCCCAACTGCTCGCCTGCCTGCCTTCCTGATTGCCCTTAACTGCTTCTGCCTGCCAGCCTGATCACCCCCTAACCACTCCCCTGCCAGCCTGATTGATGCCTAACTGCTCCCCTGCCAGCCTGATTACCCCTAACTGCCCTCCCCTGCAGGCCTGGTCACCCCTAACTGCCCTCCCCTGCTGGCCTGATTGCCCACAACTGCGCTCCCTTGCAAGCCTGGTCCCTCCCAACTGCCCTCCCCTGCTGGCCATCTTGTGGTGGCCATCTTGTGTCCACCTGGGGGCAGGATCTTTGACCACATGAGGGCAGCCATCTTGTGTGTTGGAGTGATGATCAATCTGCATATTACTCTTTTATTAGATAGAATAGAGGCCTGGTGCATGGGTGGGGGCCAGCTGGTTTGCCCTGAAGGGTGTCCCAGATCAGGGTGGGGGTTCCCTTGGGGCGTGAGGTGGCCTGAGCGAGGGGCCTGTGGTGCTTTGCAGGCTGGCCACGCCCCCTGGTGACCCAAGTGGAGGCCCTGGTATCTGGGGTTTATTTATCTTCTACAATTGAAACTTTGTAGCCTGGAGTGGAGCCAAGCCTTCTGCTTGCTCCGAGGCGGCAGCCATTTTTTTTTGATTTATGTATCTTTGATAATTGAAACTTTGTAGCCTTGAGTGGAGGCCTAGGCCAGCAAGGACAGGCGGAAAGCTTGGCTTCCTCCATTGCCAGGGAAACCCAAGCCTCCCTCCTGCTCTCTGTGGCTGTAGCCATCTTGTTTGGGTTTATTTGCATATTCACTCCTGATTGGCTGGTGGGCGTGGCTTATGGGTGTAGCGGAGTGATGGTTAATTTGCATATTACTCTTTTATTAGATAGGATGTAATTACTGAATGAAGAGGGAACAATGACAGGTGCTGTGGTTTAATTCATTATTTAATTATCAATTCAATTTATGTCATCAGTAAAGTTCTTTAATACTTGGAAGATGTTTTGAACTTGGGTGACCCTGAGATTATAGGTCATGATAAATGAAAATAGGGCAGCCAGAGGATAAACTGGTTTTGTAGTAAGATCACAACTTGCATCTGAATTAGTTTGCCAAGGCTGTCGTAACAAGGACTGGCTTCTAACAAGAAAAGTGTCCTGAATGAATCCATCCTGGGCTTTCATGGCCCCTTTCTGCTTCACTCCTCTCTCACGGTGCATGTTTTGTATACACTGGCTTGTGTTTTCCAAATGTCTGCTCAGGTCATATCTTGCTTTCTCAATTAGATGACAAGCTACCTGTGCTTTTTCTTTTTTTTTGAACTTCTTTTCTAGTCCTCGGAGGACACCCTGGAACACTGTAAAGAACTGCCTCCCTGAGTGAGTATGGGAAGCCGACTCCAACTTGGCCCTCCCAGCAATAAATGAAGAAAAAGAAGCCCAATGTGATATACTGGTCAAGCTTTCTGAGGTGGCTTTTGCAATTAAAGTGGGAAGTAAACTGATGGAAGAGTTTTCACTCTCTTATCTTGGACAAGATGAGGAAAGGCTGTAGCTGACAATAGGACCAAGAACAATATGACCTAGTAATGCTCTGAATTACCCCAGGATTCCATTCGGAAGAATACTATGTTAAAATTCATGAAGAATTCCTCATTTTTAGGAGGTTCTGGAAAATAAATTTAAGAAGACTTTGGACTCCCTCCTCCTCCCCCCTCCCCCGCATTTTATACTTTTTGAGCAGAACTTTCAAGATAGAAAAGCCTTAGAATGCCCTACCCTCCAGGATCCTCTCAGAGATGAAGGTTGCCTTGGGCCTGGGGCAGGGCAACTCAGGTAGACATGGTGGGTCCCAAAGCTGCTCTAAAGTTCTGGGGCTCTTCTGGGATACCCAGGAGCCTAACAGCTGGCACACACCTCCTGGCCCCCACCATGAACATGGCTGGCTCCACTGGCATGAGCTAGGCCAGCCGTGGGCAAACTACGGCCCACGGGCCGGATCCAGCTGTTCTATCCGGTTCTCTTGCTCTCCCCTCCGCTCCTTTACTTTGAATTTATATTAGTTCACACAAACACTCCATCCATGCTTTTGTTCCAGCCCTCCGGTCCAGTTTAAGAACCCATTGTGGCCCTCGAGTCAAAAAGTTTGCCCACCCCTGAGCTAGGCTGATGCTCAGTTGTCCACTCACTGACTTCAAACTCCTCTCCAACCATTATCCTGACTTCTCATGAGGCAAAATTCAGGTACAAAAGGAAAGGCCATATTCTATCTATTAGCAGTTCACAAGACTACTTTTTCTTTATCATGTGGCTATCTTCTTAATTCCATTAGAACTTTATTTTACCTAATAATTTAATGTTGTATGTATCTCCTTAAAAATTGGCATCTCACAAATAGTGACTGTGTACTTGCAGAAATATGGTGACACTTTCAATGATATGGACCAAGGATCGTTGATTATGTTGACATAGAGATTTGTGCTGGTTTCCCATATCATTCATTCCACAAATATTTGGGTGCTTATTAAGTGCCAAGCCCCAGAGAGGGTCAGGGCATAAGCACTGAGCAGGTCAAAGTCTTTGTTCTCATGAAACCTATAGTCTAGGAATATGAGACAGCCAATACACAAAGAGACGAATATATAATGTATTAGAGGCCTGATGCTTGAAAATTTGTGCAAGAGTAGGCCTTTCTTCCCCCAGCTGCCGGCACCAGCTTCCCTCCAGCACCCGGGACCTGAGCTGGCTTCCCTCTGGCCCCAGCTTCATCAGGAAGGACATCCGGAATGACGTCCAGAAGGACGTCTGGTCTAAATAGCATATTACCCTTTTATTATTATAGATTATCAGGTATCTATGTTATAAAGAAAACCAAGAGAGTGATGATATGAGGGGCGATATTTAATATTGTGTGGTCAAGAAAGAACTTTTTTTTTAGATGACAATTGAGTAAAGACTTGAATATAGTAAGCAAATAATCTGTGGAGATATTTCAGGTGAGCATTCTGGGCAGAGGGATCAGCAAATGCAAATGACCTGAGTCAGAAACATGCCTACTCAGTTTAAGGGTAAATTTTGGATGCCCTTAGGGCATGAAGGAAGAACATCAGAAGATAAAATCTAGGAGACTAATGGGGTCTAGATCATATGGGACCTTATAAGTCACATCAAGGATTCAGAATGTTTCCGAGTTTGACAAGAAGCTGAACAGGAAAACAATTAAGTCAACATTTTAGACAGATCACTCTGGCTAGTGCTTAAGGAATCTGGGAGCAATAATTGAAATAAAGAGAAAGTGACTGCAGGAATTCAGGGCATAAATAATGTTAGGTGGGATGAAGGTGATAGTGGTGAATATGGTGACCACCAGCCAGATTTGGAATAATTTGTGAAAGTAGAGTCAATGGAGTTTGCTGATGGATTGGATAAAGGCTACAAGAGGGAGAAAATCAAGGATGATTTTGAAACCGGAACAGTGAGCTGCGGTGTTTTTTCCAAGTTGTGTCTCACAAAGCTGAAGAATGACCTCCATGGACCAGAAGATTTAAGCAAAAGTGTGGAAAATTTATTACAAGCAGATTCAGACTCCCCACAAGGGGAGGGGGACCCAATAATGGGCTCCCCATTAAAGTCCTGTAGTCCAGGAGTATAATTTGCTACAAGCCTGCTCTATGTCTATTCGTGTCGTCACCTGATTGATTCCCTCAATTGTTTTTGCCCAGCAATGGACCTAAACTTTCCCTGTTTCTATGTGTTTTTTCTCTGTTACTGTGCTGAAGTTTCTCTGCTTCTATGCCTTCATACACCTTGTTGGTATAGGCCCTCCCTTGTTTTCCCATGTCTCCCACTTTGCTTCCAGAAATATTTTATTACTAGAGGCCTGGTGCACAAAATTCGTGCATGGTGGGGGGAGGGTGTGTGTGTCCCTCAGCCCAGCCTGCACCCTCTCCAATCTGGGACATTCCTCTCACAATCCAGGACTGCTGGCTCCCATCTGCTCGCCTGCCTGCCTGCCTGGTTGCCCCTAACCACTTCGGCCTGCCAGCCTGATCACCCCTAAACATTCCCCTGTCAGCATGATCAACGCCTAACTGCTCCCCTGCCAGCCTGATTGCCCCTAACTCCCCTTCCCTGCCGACCTGGTCACCCCTAACTGCTCTCCCCTGCCGACCTGGTCACCCCTAACTGCCCTCCCTTGCTAGCCTGCTCACCCCCAACTGCCCTCCCTTGCCAGCCTGGTCCCCCCAAACTGCCCTCCCCTACAGGCCTGGATCCCCCCCACACAACTGTCTTCCCCTGCAGGCCTGGTCCCCCCCAACTGTCCTCTCTTGCCAACCTGGTTACCCCCAACTGTCCTCCCCTGCAGGCCTGATTGCCCCCAACTGCCCTCCCCTGCTGGCCATCTTGTGGTGGCCATCTTGTGTCCACTTGGGAGTGGCCATCTTGTGTGTTGGAATGATGGTCAATTTGCATATTACCTCTTTATTATATAGGATTTCTGCATGATTGGTTCCTGTGATTAGGCTGGCTCAAACTGCCGTGTCTGCCTCTGCCTATGTTCTACCTGCCTTTGTTTTCCACTGGACCCCTGCCCTGTCTGCCTGCGTTTCAAGTTAACCCTCTCAATTTCAAGGGTTTTGCCTTCAAATATATTTTTTTCTTTTTTTCAAAAAGAAGAGAGTGGTCAGTTACATTAAATGCTGCTCAAAAGTAGTGTATATGTATCCTTATCATAGGTAATATCTTAATCAATAAAGAAAAAAAATTTTTAAAGTAGTGTATAAATGCATATTGTCCTGTACTTTAACACTAAATGTTAATTTTTCCCTTTTTAGATGAAAATCCTAAATCTCTTTAAAATTATCATTATTATTATTATTATTATTGCTCTCTGTCTGGTAGTTCCTGTTTGCTTATTTATTGAACTTTTGTGTGTTTTTTTTTTTTCCTTTGTGACATCCCTTTTCATATTCTTGGATGATTTTTGCACTGCGTGTATTATCTTTATTTCTTCATGGTAGGAAAAGCTTTCTTCACAAGATTATGAAATATTCTCCTACAGTTTTTTTTCTAGTATTTTTGTACATTTTCAGTTAGCTACCTAATTAGGAATATTTTGGTAGTATGGTGTGCACTTATAATCTAACAATTTTTTTTCCAAATGAATGATCATTTTCCCCAGTCTTTAGAAACATACTTTTTCCACATTTTAGCTTATGTTAAATTACTCTATCTATCTATCCTGAGCTGTTTTGTGTATGCTAGTATGTTTTACTGCTTTTTCACTATTCCTATTGCAATAATATATTGCTTTGATTATATTAGTGTAAATTCTTCCTTTATTCTTCCTTTCACAATTTTTGTGCAATTTACATCTATCACAAATGATGTTGAATATTTTTGATGTTTATATTATATCTGATTTGCTCTCATGTTAAGTCTTTGTGTTTGCATGTTTTGCCAATGTAAACACATTAACTTTGAGCTTGGTGCTTGAAATTTCCCAGTGGAAATGCTAGCAGGCACTGAAGGTATGAAGTGAAAGGTTAAGGATGAGATCATGATGAAGAGATTCAAATTTAGAAATCATTCTCAAAGTTGGAAATCGAGAGTTAGTTGAGTATTCAGAAGGGCATATAGAGGGTCAAAGACTAGGAGTTGGAGATAGTAAGCAAGAGGAAGAGTAGCTAAGTCAGAATAACAGAATTCTGTGACGAAAGCAAGCTATAAAGATCCAAATGTCAGCTTTTGATGAAAAACAAAGCAAAACAAAAGAAAACAAACAAACAAAAACCCCACCAGGCTCTCTATTTAGAGAGAGATGACCAAAATAGTGCAGGTATAAAATCAATATTGTGGGGCTAAAGATTTATAGGCAACTCTTCCATCACTTGGTCAAGGTCTCAGGCGCTACAACCAAATTTTATTAGTCACACTTGAAGAGGGATGCATCTTGTATGATTTTTCTTTGTGGGTCATATATTCCAACTAATTAATTCACTTTCTGCTTCAAATAATGACCCTGATGATTCAGGAGACCAATTTCAAGTTTGTGGCTAGGAGCAGAAAAGCAATCTGAGAGTGGGTCAGATGGATGCTGATTAGGACATGCAAGCCCTGAAATGTTGATCTTGGTTCTAATCAACAAAAGAGACTGGCCATATTAAAAAAAAAACAAAAAAACAAAAACTGGAAACTTGTTTTTTTAATATTATTTGAAAGTGCCCAATTGCTTGGGTGTCCTCCAGTGCACCGAAAGGTTGGTGGTTCGATTCCTGGTTAGGACACATGCCTGGGTTACAGGTTCTATCCCCAGTAGGCAGACAATTGATGTTTTACTCTCACATTGATATTTCCCTCTCTCCCTCTCCATTCCTCTTTCTCTAAAATTCAATAAAAATCTTTAAAACGTTCTCCCCATGCCTGGCTGATGTGGTTCAGTGGTTGAGTATCAACCTATGCACTACGAGGTCACGGTTAGATTCCCAGTATGGGGTGTGCAGGAGGCAGCTGATCAATGATTCTCTCTCATCATTGATGTTTCTATCTCTCTCTCCCTCTCCCTTCCTCTCTGAAATCAATAAAAATATTTAAAAATAATTTTCCCCAATTCCTTAATAGCATTTAAATATTCAGTCATTATTTAATTAAATAATATATAGCTGTTTTGTTATCTCAGTGAAAAATAGGTCACAAAATTATGTATTTTAAATACAGACAAATAGGCAACCTGAAATACCACATCAAATATTTTCAATAAATGTGGGTATTTTAGATAGTTACTTTAAAACTTCATGCTGTGTAGCTTCAATCTTGCTGTTCAGTGATGTTTCAATCATCTTTTGTTGACATTCAGTAAATTCACTATAGTGATTCTTTTTTCTTATTCACTCAGCTCCTTCACACTCATCCTTGACTTAATCTTCTATGCTACTAGAATGTATAAATCATCAGTTTTAAGTTTCATGTCATTCCTTTAACCCCTGTCAGCCTCTCACCTCAAAAATATTTGTCTGCACCTCCATCTTTGCCTTTGAATTTCTCTGTAGTGCCACCCACTTTTCTTTCTCCACTCAAGAAGATATAATCCATTCTCACTTTGGACCAAAACTTATTAACATGTACTTTCTTTAATTTGCATGAAAGTTAAAAAGTCAAATAATGTTGAAGAGTTTTATTAAAAAATCTTCAATCCCATGATTTCTTTCCTTTCAACCATTTTAGCTGTTTTTGCTTGGTATTTCACCTCAACATTTTAAAATAATATGCATGTAACTCTTTCTCTTGAATCAGTTATATAATTGCCTAATATAGTAATTCTCTTACATTCATATTAAGTATAAATATGTAAAGTTCATTCACAGCTGAGCCAAGTAGTACACTATGAGAACATTTCTTTAATCATACAATTTTTTTTTTCTTGGAGAAGTGATTACCTCCTTTTTTTTTCTTTCTGGTTTTGATGCTTGATATATCCCTCCAGACTGTGTTTTTGTTTTTTCCTTTTAGCATGCTTTGCAATTTTTGTTAAAAGCTGGACATAACGTATCAGGTCAAAGGAACTAAAGTAGACAGGCCTTTATTGTGAGATTCTATGTTTATCTGGCTGTGTTTATTGTTCCTTGTATCTGTGCTATCAGAGGCTAAAATTTCCTCTAGTGTTCTTGTTTTTTGTCTGTCCCATTGTCTTTGGATTTCCCCAGAGACTTCTTCTTAAATAGGGTCTGAGGCTTGTAGTTCTTTTAGATATAATCCCATTATACAGGAGCCCTCTTGAAGTGGTGGTGAGGTGGGGGTAAGAGGCACATTCTGTAGTCCTATGATTGAGTCTATTAGTGAACCTGAATTGGATATTTCTCTTGCTCCATGTCAAAGGGTAGAGGGAACTGGAGTTGGGTGTTTCCTGTCCTTCAGGCTAGCTGGGCTTTGGTAAAACCCCATTTGGTCAGTTTTCTTTGAGGAAACAAAGAGCTTGTTAAGGAGAAGAGAGTGAGCTACAGGTATATTTCAGAATGCTTACTTTTTCTCTTTTGCCAGTAGCATGAGGAAAGTTTTCTTCCCTCTTTACAGTGAGAATCTTATAGGGTTCATGGAGTTAAATTCACAAAAGTATGTGGGTCCCCTAAGGCTGGGTCCTCAGAATTTTTAACTCTCAAGCTTGTTTACACAGAATCTTCAGCAATCTGTCAATCACAATTTAAAGTTATCCTACTGGGATTGTCTCCAGATGTGGGCTTCTGCACATGGTATGCTGTGATTCTATGTATTGACCTATCTTTAAAGTTTTGGGGGGAGTAGCTTGTCATGCAATCTCACTTCTTTTATGTGTCTAAGAAAAGTTGATTTTCAGTTTGTTCAATTTTTTTTCATGTGAGGATAAAAGAGTACTTCCAAGAGCCTAACATGTTGGACCAGAAACCTGAAATCCTTTACTTCAAACCTCTAGCTAAGTTTTCTTATTCACTCCTAAAGTCCTATAAAATCTCTCTCAACCAAGTTAATCAGATATCTACCTGTTCCTTTTGTGTGATTGTTTGTTTTTGGGGACATCCCTCTTGAAGTCCTGTGTTCTCCTGTCCACCTGGAATGCTCATGCTCTAAATTGGCTGTATCCCAAGGCTTCCTTTTGCTACAATCCTATGACTTCCTGCTATATTTCTTCTGCCTTTTAGCCTCTGTTATATGCACCCCATGTTTCCTCTTTTTTTGTTTTTTGCTTACTTCCTCATTTTAGTGGAGCACATATTTCTACAGCTTCACAAAAAAAAGGTTTATGGATAGCGCCTTTTGAAATATCTTCAATGTCTGAAATAGTGTATACTACTATTACACTTAATTATTAGTTTGGTGGAATATAGAATACTGGGTTGAAAATAATTTTCCTTCAGAACATTAAAGATATGGCTCCACTGATCTCTAATGTTCAATGTTACTTTTGAAGAGCCCAATGCTACTCTTGTTTTATTATTATTGCTAGGGGCCCAGTGCACAAATTTGTGTATCTTGAAAGGAACTGTGGGCTGTGAGGCTGTGGTGGGCACAGGGGCGGGTCTCGGCCCATCCTCCCTGCCCCCACCCGGCCCCTCCCACTGTAGCCCATGGTCCCAGGTCTGCCGGTAGCCTGGCTCCTACCACCACTGCTCCCACATTACCACCCACTCGCACCCATGAAGCGGCAGCTGCTGCCCCGATTGCCCCTCAGGATCAGGGGGAGATGGAGAAGCCCTCAGGGTCGATTAGGGCCAGCAGCTGTCGCTTGCACCCACTGATGGTGCCGAGCAATTGGGACTGGTGCCTGGTGCTGGCAGTGGGTGTGAGCAGTGGCTCCGGTGCTGGAATAGGAGCAAAGAATTTTCAGTAATCACCAGAGGATCACCCCGATGACAGCGACTGGCACCCCGCCTTGTTCTGGCGCCCCCACTCACCTGCTCCACCATCCCATCGCGGCCGATACCTGCCATGTTCTGTGGTCTGCTGCCTGCTGCCAATGCCCGCCATGTTCTGCACACGTCCCCTGGTGATCAGCACACGTCATAGTGACCAGTTTTTCAGTTGTTCCACTATTTGGTCTATTTGCATATTAGCCTTTTATTATATAGGATTTTTTCCTTCTGGAAGCTTTAGGATTTTATCTTTATCTTTGGGATTCTGAAATTCCACAATGATGTGCTTTACTTTATTGTGTGTTTTTTTTTTAATCATAATTGTGCTACTTACACTCATTTAACTGGAAACTCATATCTTTCAATTATGAAATTTTCTGTGTTCTCTCTTGAACTCTTATAAGTTGGATTTTGATCTTCCAAATTTTCCTTAACCATTCTCTCTTATTTTCTAATGGTTTACTTTTTGTACTAGTTCCTAACAGATTTTCTTGTCTTCCAAGAATTTAACAATTTTTAAATTTTATTTTTGTTATCATATTCTTAACAATGTGCTTTGGCCATTTCTTACCGATTCACTTATTCATTCATTCATTCCACAAATATGTATGGAACACGTACAATATGCAAGCACTGTTGTAGGTCTCAAGGTCTTAGAGATACTGTAAAGAAAAAGACAGATGCCTATTCTCATGGAGCTTATATTTTGAGTTGGGGATAAAGAAACTAAGTAAACAAAGATAATCTGAGGTACTCAAACTCAGTGAGAAAGATAAAACAGGGCATTGTAATTGAGAGTGATTGTCTAACTGCTTTCAGTGGAGAGGTTAAAGAAATGCTGCTATCAGAATGTGGCTTTTGTTCTAAAACCTGACTGAGGAGAAACAGGCAGTCCTGTGAAGAACATTCCAGAGAAAGCAAAGAGGCAGTCAAAGGCCCTGAGGCCCGGAACCAGTTTGGTGTGTTTCAAGAACAACCAGGAGGCAACTGTGGCTGGAAAGGAGTAGAGTGGAAGAGTGGTATGAGAGAAGGGCAGGGGTTGTTGGCCCTTTTTGTTAACTGCTGCCTTCCTAGTGCCTAGAATAGCACTCAGCACAATACAAACATTTGTTTAATGAGTACAGGAAGGTAGAGGCTCTGATGCAATATAATGATAAAACTTTAATATTAAATACTCTTTAAGGTCTGACCCCTGCCTATCTTTTCAGTTCACTATTTCCTTGCACTAATAGATTTATTTTTTAATTAAATATTTATTTTTACCACAAATATGCTGCAATTATTTTTCTTTCATATTTTGCTTCCCTATTATCTTTGCCTCCATGTCTCCTTGCAAGTTTTACTCTTTTAAACCCCAGATATTATCAGATATTATCACATCTCTGTGAAACTTTTCCAGCTGCTGAAAATGAGATAATTTCTCCTTCCCCTAAATTCTTCATGTGTGTCATTTGTTAATACTCAACACAAACAACTTATTTTGAAAGGGCGGGGAGACTCCATGTTCCTTTTGTTCCATGTCTTCCACCTCGTGGAGTCAGGTTCCCACCCTAGAACCTCTCCAAGAGCCCAACCCACACCTTTGAATTAGCCAATAGAAATGCAAGGGAAAGTAAGCCGCGCCCTGCACCCATGTGCAACCTGACCCCGACCAATCAGTGGAGGCCACACTACCTCACCCCTCCTACCTCTCCCAGGCCCCCTATAAATCAGCGCGTTTGGGGTCTGGGGCTCTCTCTCTCTCTCCACCTCGCTGCTGCACCGGTGTGTGTGTGGGGGGGGACTGGGCTCAAGCTAGCTCAATTAAAGGCTCTTTGCTTTTGCATCGGACTCGGCTCCCTGGTGGTCTTTGGGGATCACGAAATCTGGGCATAACAATTTATTGTCACTTCCTTTATCCTGGTTCTCTAATCCAGTATTATCTTTGAGGGCAGCAGTTGTCTTCTATATTTTGAAGTCTTAAGCTTCTCATGGTGGCTTTGCCCATGATTGTTGCTCAGTATTATGATGTCAGTAACTTCTCAGCAAGGCCTAGTGTCTGTGGCTGGTGAGGTGTGAGGTTGGAGATGTAATTTGACCTATGTAGGTCAGTGAGCCTCCTATTACCTTGGCCAGGGAGGCCTCTGGGTCCCAAGAACACACAGAAGAACTCGTCAGAAAGGATTGATGAAGGAATGTTTCAGCGTGATGACCACCTTTAGGTTGTTGAAAATCATCACCTGGCAAAAGTCAGTAAGTAAATTTAAAAATTTCCTTTCCTTCAATGCACCAAGAACATTATCTTCATATCCAAAGTACAAATACTAAAAGCCTTGTGGGAGAACAAAGCATTAAATGAAAGCCACATTTTAGATGTTCAAAGGTGGTTGTGAAAAGTAAGAACCAAAATAAACCAGAACAAATGAGGAGTAAGTAGTAGCCATTAGTCACACTTCAGGAATCTAGAACATAACTGTCAACAAAATCTTGATAACATCAAGTTCTGGGAAGAAAGTTTAATTATCATGTAATCTTTATCATTGGGTTAAATTAACTATCACCTTGGAACATCTCTGCAAATGCTGAAATCATTAGGGGATATATGTCTTCCCCCACACCCACAGAGAGGCATAAACTTTAAATGTGAAGAATTTAGTCAACTTAGTCTTTTTTGTAAATCACTTCAAAAAAGAAAAAAAAGCCTTATTTTTTTTTTTTTTTACTGTTGGTTAAATAAAAGTAGCAATAGATACAATCTGCCCTGAGCAAACAGACCACACATCAACAAGCGTACACTTAGCCTAACCAGTGGTCAGCAAACTCATTAGTCAACAGAGCGGCAAACCGCGGCTCGTGAGCTGCATGTGGCTCGCGAGCCGCAGTTTGCTGACCACTGGCCTAAGCTATTTTCCATGAAACCCATGAAGCATTTCTAATAGAAACTTAACAAGCTACAATGCAGCAAACACTCCAATCTTCAGCTCTAGAAAATGTGATCCTGCATTGCAGACATAGAAGCTTTTTAATTTAGCTGGAAGAGAGTGTGACTGTGCAGTTGGGTGATGTAATTTTTTTAATTGGTAAAATGTCATTGTTTTTTATTTTATGTTTATTGAGAAATAGAAATGCCACATGTAAAAATAGCAATAATTCTTGTTCCAGTCTGATGGCTTAATCTTACTAATTATGAAAATATATGCTATATGCTAGTTGCAGCTGGGAATATTTAATAAAATATTGGAATACATTTCTTGTGCTTGCATTTTTAAGAGGATTAATAAAAGTACCTTAATCTGTAATATTTAAAACTTTATTGATTTTAAGTGTGTATGACACAGCACGGGGATGATCAATGGACAAGATGGATGTACCACTGTAAGGATCTTCATCATTCAACACAGTGCCGGTGTGTGGAGACTGAGGCACAAGGTCCTGGAATGGGAGGTAAAGGTATTATTAACAAGATCTTACACTTGTCTGGATGCTTCCTGTCTGAGTCATCTTGCACATTTTTCATTTGAGCTCCACAGGCCTCTAAGGTGGCAGGGCCAACATGTCAGTTGTCTCCATTTGATAGATGAGGATCTTAAAGCTTGTCCTGGCCAAGATCACAAACGTGGAGACCAGGCTTCACATACACACATACTCAAATGGACAAAGTGTCTCCACCACTTCTGTCCAAAGGCCTCTTTGGCAACCGGAAAGACCCTATTTTGTTGCAGAGGGAGTGGATGCTTGTGCTAAATCCCTGCTCCTCTCTCCCTTCACAGCTCAGAGACATTTTGGGATCCAGGAACCTCTGGCTCCAGAAAACTTTACATAGACAAGTTTCCTGCTAACTCCAAGACGACAAGGCCCCACTTCATGACAAGGCCCCACTTCACGACAAGGCCCCACTTCCCACAGTTCTTCTTGGCCAGTGATACGGCCTGAGGAGGGCCAACTCAGCGCTGGTGGACACGCGTTGGTGCCACAGACTGGACGCCACCTCCATGGGTGGGGAGGGAGCCCGCAGCAACGATCTTTATTGAATGTTTTGCTCTCTGGATGCGTTTGGAGGAACTACATTCCTCCTAGCATGCGAGGGAAGGCCTTCATGCTGTGGACAGGGCTGACCACACTCGGAAGGAGCGTTGTCCTGCGGTTTTTCTTAATTTATTTCACCCAGTTCTCCAGACGTGGCCTCGGTCTTTGGATGAGATTCACGTAGGAAATGCTGAGGACTTCTGCAGCCACGTGCAATTGGGGGTCCAGTGGGCTCTGCCCGCCCCCTCAGCCCCTCTCCCCAGCTGTCCCTGGCTGTCACCTCTCCCCACCCAGCCCGAGGCACCATAAGCAACCCAGTTGTGGCATGCTGGCCCGGCCCCCTCTCCTTTGGTGGGGCCGAGTGGCAGTCCCAAGGTGTCAGTGGCTGAGACAGGAGGGCTAGGCTGAGGCTGGCCGAGCAGGAGCAGGAGCAGGAGCAGGCTGAGCCCGTCGCTGTATATTATGCTGTTCATGTGCATTTGGGCTAATCTTAGAGAAGAACCCCCACTCCCTTCTCTCCCTCCCGGAGGCTTTCCCTTGTAGCGCCTTCCTCTGGAGGCTTCTCTCCTGCCATCCAGCCTGCGCCTTGGAGGGGCAGTTCCTGCGCCCTCCGCCTCCCAGCCAGGCACTGCGGTGCACCACTGAGTTTTTTTTACATTCAACTTTAGTATTTTTACTATTATGAGACTTTCCCTCCAAATTCCTCGATAAGAATGACTTTTCAACTTAAAAAACAAAAAAACAGTAAGAGGGAAAGTCCCAAGACAACCATACAGCTTCATGTCTTACTCCAGGGCTTCCTAGGGTTGGGGCCTGGAGGACAGCCATCGGCCCTGCGCAAGTGTCTGGTTCTCACATAAAGGCTTTAAGAAAAGTCCACCTCCATTCCTTGTCTTGCGACATTCAAAGTTCCGACCTAAGTGTCCCCACCTTGCCATCCCAATATGACTGCAGCCAATTCCTAATTGGCTCTAATCACGTCAATCTGCTTTTCTTGGCCTCCCAAGGGTAGAAAAGAGAAAGCCGGTGCCTCTGGGTCCACGGACCCATGAGGCTGGCAAAGGCTCCGCGCCAGACTCAGGGAAAGTTGGTTCGCCGCCTTTACTTCCCGGACCAACACCCACTCCTAGGCTTCTTCCTGTAGCGCGAGGAGGTGGGAAAGAGAAGGCGGTGCGCAGAGAACTTAGGTCGCCCAAACATCCTCCGTGGCTCCCAGGCGCAGCGAGGAACAGGTGCCTTGGAACAGGTGCCTTTTCTCTGATGTCCATCCGGGAGCAGAGCCTGCTGCCCCTTGCAGGCTGTCGCGCCCCTTTCCCTGGCACCTGCTGGTCTTTGCGCCCTTGTCTCCCCGCTCGGCCCTTTGCAAGGCTGGGCAGGCGCCGGCTCTCAGGTAATTATTGCCAACCCGCCCCCGGGAAGCGGGGGTGGGCGCGCCGGCGCGGTGGGGCGCGGGCATAAAGGGATGGCGCGGGGCCCCAGGTCCGTATCACACGCAGCATGCCGGCCCGCGCCCCGCCACGCTGCCCGCGGTCGCCACCGCTGCTGCTGCTGCTGCTGCTGCTGCTGCTGCTGGCCCTAGGCGGTCGCCTTCTGCGTGCTGAGCCTGGAGACGGTGTGGAGACTTGGGCCCGCTTCGCGCGCCCTCTGGCCCCCGAGGATGCTGGCATCCTCCACGACACCTTCCCCGACGGCTTCTTCTGGGCTGTGGGCACTGCCGCTTACCAGACAGAGGGCGGCTGGCGGCAGCACGGCAAGGGCGCGTCCATCTGGGACACGTTCACCCACTCACCCCCAACACTCCAGGGAGATCCCCCCATAGCCGGTCTGCCGACGGGCGCCCTATCACAGTCCTTGTCCGCCACCGGGGACGTGGCCAGCGACAGCTACAACAACGTCTTTCGCGACACGGAGGGGCTGCGTGAGCTCGGGGTCACTCACTACCGCTTCTCCATCTCGTGGGCGCGAGTGCTCCCCAATGGCAGCGCGGGCACCCCCAACCGCGAAGGGCTGCGTTACTACCGACGCCTGCTGGAGCGGCTGCGGGAGCTGGGAGTGCAGCCTGTGGTCACCCTGTACCACTGGGACCTGCCCCAGCGTCTGCAAGACGCGTATGGCGGCTGGGCCAACCGTGCCTTGGCGGACCACTTCAGGGATTTCGCGGAGCTCTGCTTCCGCCACTTTGGCGGTCAGGTCAAGTACTGGATCACTATCGACAATCCCTACGTGGTAGCCTGGCATGGCTACGCCACTGGGCGCCTGGCCCCCGGCGTCCAGGGTAGCTCTCGGCTTGGGTACTTGGTGGCGCACAACCTCTTGCTGGTGAGTTCGACGGGCCAGGGCCCGGGACAGGGACTCTGGAGACTCCAGGGTCAAGGGGTGCCTGAGATGTTTGCGTGATCACTTGGTAGTCGCACATGGAGGGCGGCGCGGGGCAGGGCGGGGGGGGGGGGCAGGAGAGTGGAGTGGCGGGGCGGGGGGGGGGGGACTGAGCAGTTGAGGCTTTCTTTGGAGGGCGTGGAGTTGGGAATGGGATGGAAATCCCGCAGTGGGTGCGCCAATGAGTGCCCAGAGTGAGTGCCCTTTGGAGACCATTTGTCAGGGAGATAATAGAATCAGTTTCTCTCAGAGAAAAGGGAGCTCCTTTCTCTGGGTGTAGAGAAATTCTCCAATGTAAGGCGGGGAGGATTTATTAATAGTAGCTATGGGGAGGATGAGGAGGATGAATGAAAGACCAAGTTTGTTCAGAAGCTGCGGAGACAGCTTTATTCTGCTAGGGTTTGTGGAGATGGCAGGAGTTCAATGTTAATCCAATAAGATCTGTGTTGCTTGTGACTCAGTCCACACCGCAGCAAATGCAAAGGTGTCAAAATCGCATATCGTGGAGAGCTGGATTTAAATGTCTTTGGAAGTTCTTTTTGTCTAACCTTATTTAATTGGCAGGGATGTGAAAACCCCTAAAACAATCTTAAACAAAGCTAGCCATAAAAGCACATAACTACAGATGTCCTCCAAGTGTATTTCCACGATGCTCTCGTCAGTTGGAAGGATTCCTCCGGGAAGATATTCTTAATCTGAAAAAAAAAAATGATTTGAACACCGTTGTACAAAAAGCTTAATAAAATTTTACAGTAGAAAATGTTGATATGCTATGATCAAGCTGTCTCCCCAAAAAAATTCTTCCTCCTTTTTCTTCTTTACTTAGTGTTTAAGATTAGGTCTCATTGATATGAGCATTCATTTATAATGATGTCAGTTGTTGGTACACTTTGTATAGTTTTGTATCGAGAGAATATTTTATGTGTATGTACAAACATTTAAATAAAAGTGTTTAAATGTATAACTTTTGGGACTGTATTTTGATGACTCGTTAAGAATTAAGCCACATATTTTGAACAAAACACTTCTGAATATTTTTAATTGAAGCTGCAGATAATTGAGGCATCACATGTCGATTATTGAGTTGGCTTAGTGCTCTGAGCTGCCAGTGATGTTGTAATAATGGCTAAATACATTGTATGTCAGCTCCACAAAATCTGCTACCACAGATCATGAAAGCATGCTGGATTTGTTTGAAAAAAAAATTGAGATGTTAGTGATTTCATATTGATATATATCTTTTCATTAACATACTTCAGAACAATGCTAATAAACTTTTCAGTTTGGCCATCCTTTGAAGGAATCAAACAAAAGATCATAAGGACCACCTGTTTATGGTTGGTGATAAAAAAAATTATAAGAAGAACTGGCCCCTCTTCTGAAGAAGACATAAGCAAATTTCAGTCCATACCAGAAAAAAATAAGAGTTCTGAGGACCAGCTGGTGGACCAAATAAGACCATTTCTGCAAAATCACCACTTTAGATTTAAATCACATGAGTTATATTTTTAGAGTGCATGTAATAAACTCCATATGTATACAAAAGTCATCAGTTGCTATTTTAGTGACTTACATGATTATTTCATATGTAAAATAAGGTATTGAGACAGCAGGAGCTTTCTGGTACTCTGGTATTTTACATAGTTAGCATGCTTTTTATTCTTGTGCCCACTCTCAGCCCTTTAATTAACTTCTTAGTTGTATTTTTGGATCCTTACACACACACACACACAAAAAAAAAACAAAAAAAAAACACACACAACCTTGCCAAACACTAATCACCCTTCCCAGAAATGCAGTGGACTCTGAATTCATAGGAAATTAGTGACAGGTGATACTTGCTTTTGCTGATGCTGCAATTGAAATGCTAGTTGTTGTAAAACATTAATTTCTTTGGTTTGGAATTTAGTCACTTTTGTATATTATGAAGTAAGTTGTCATTATCAAAGAATATCTTAAATTAATTTTTTCATTAGATATTTTAATATTCTTTCTTGGTGTAGTGTTGCAGAGAGGGGGGATAGGCAAGTTTTGACCTTACTTGAAGAGATAAAACATATTCTGCAAGTTTTGTTAATAGAACATTTCAGCTGGGGCTTAGATATTGCTGTTAAGGGCCACTGAGCTCCTCACATTTCATTTGCATTTGGGGATCTGATGCTACTGAAGGATAAAGCTGGCCAGCACCCCACCCCTTCGGTTCTGTACTGTGCTTCCACTCTTTTAAAAGTTGGGTAAGGATACCCCCTGGGGACACTGGAAATTTTACATTCCCATCCCCCCACCACCACCCCCGAGATTTAAGAATCATTGTTTGTTGGGCTGGAAGACAGAGGCAGGCCAAACTATCGGATGAATAAAAGGGGGGATCTTTTGTGAGTTCCTGATACTGGGATAAACCTTGACAGAGAGAGAGAGAAGAGAGGGGAGGGAAGGGGAGGGGAGGAACTAGAAACAGCACTTAGAACTGAAAGAATTTTCCTGAAGAGCTCTGGGAGGCTGGACTGCTTTGCTCATCAGTGTATAATGCAGAAAGAGAACACACCTTCTCTCTTAGACTTAAAGAGGGACTGTGTGCCTTCACAGATCTTGAAAGATAGTTTGAGAACCCCTGCAAAACTAGCATTGAGGCCTATAGTTGGGAATTCAGTCTCTGAGTTTTTTATTCTGCCCATAGGTTTCTGAGAGGACCAGGACTGAGTTGAAGAAGCCGACCTGTCAGCAATATTTATCTAGCCACTCTTTCCTCTTTCTTGACACACCTCAACTTGACTTCCAGAACCATATTCTCTCTTCTCCTCTCAGCTCGCTGGTGATCCCTTCTCAGTCCCCTTTGCTTATGCCTCCTCACCTTGCCTCTAATATTGGCATGCCCAGGACTTCACCCTGGGGCCTCTTCTCTAGATTCACTCCAAGTGATTTCTTGAATACTCTCTATATATTCTGATGACTGCAAACTTTGAGTCTCCAGCCAGAACTTCTTCTCTGAGCTCTGTATATGAATAGACTACTGTCTTATCTACTTAGATGTCCAATAGGCATGTCACATTGAACACACTCAAATACAAACTCCTGTTTTTCCCCGTCTTCGTTATGGCAACTTTGCTCTTTCAGATGGGTGGCATCACAAACCTTACTTCCTCCTTTTCTCTCACATCTTATTTTGAATCCATCAACAGCTCCAATAGCTCCAACTACTTTCAAAATATATCCAGAATCCAACCACTTCTCTCCCTATCTAAAACCAAAGGAGGCGGATCCATCACATTCTCCCTGGATAATTGGAATAGTTTCCTAGCTGATGCCCTTGCTTCTGCCCTCACCCACTGCAGTAATGGATATTCTCAAGGATACTGTTATATGGGTGTTAGGTTTGATCGAGCAATTGAACTGATACCCCTCCACCAGGAACTGGCTTTTCAGGTCATTTCACTATGGACATTCTTTTTGCTGAAGACCACATTTCACTTGCGGTGACCACATTCCATTATCTCCCCTCTGGGTATGCATAAAGAAGTCTCCACCCAGAACAAAGCCCTCCAAAAGTCCTTTACAAGCCGCTGACTCCAGTCACTGGGTGCTGGAGCCATCCAGTCACCTGGTGTGTGGGTGATGGAATAAACTAGTAATCCCTCACCACTCTGGCCTCGTGCTTTCCTCTTTCCTCTTTCGGTGACCTAATAATGGGAACAAGATAAAGTTCCTTGTTTATGAAAATCTCACCTTTTCCTCAAGAACCAGCTAATTTGCTCCCTTTGACCCCACACCTGAATGCTATTTCTTCCTTCTATGGAGTTCCACAATGCTTCATTGTGATGGCTCCTACCACATTAAATTGTTCCCTTATTTAACCATTTGCCTCCTTACACCACTCCACTTGCTAGGCAATTCCTTAAGTGAGGAAACCATGTTCACTTCATCTATTCTAAAATTTCCTCTTGCCCTTGGTAGGTGCTCAGTGAATGACTTCTGACTATTTAATAGCCTGACTCTGGCTTTGTGAAGGATGTTTCCAGGATTGCTCTCTTTCTCAGTCTTTCTGGCTACTTTCCAGTGGGAAGTACCAAATCCTAACCAGAAAGGAAAATCAATAAACATAATAGGATAGAATCTGACATTTTTAGTAAAAGCTCAAGGTTCATCATCAAACTGATGATTCCATTATAAACATTTCCAAATAATTATAAAACTATCTATAATCACTATAGAACTTTATGAAGAAGTTTTCAAAATGGAAAGTAGGGAAAGTCTTCTGGCTGGCTTTAGAAACATGAATTGGAAGTGGCTTTCTTATCTGGTTGAATTTTCATTCCCCAAGTAATAGGAGAGGCAATTTACCTACTAGATACATGCTCAAATTATATATGTTATGTACTTTTGGAAAGCACCATACCAATTTTCTTTTTTCCCCCAAACATATTTTTATTGATTTCAGAGAGGAAGGGAAAGGGAGAGAGAGAAACATCAATGATGAAAGATAATCATTGATTGGCTGCCTCCTGCATGCCCCCTACTGGGGATCCAGCCTGCAACCCACGCATGTGTCCTTGACTGGAATCAAACCTGGGACCCTTCAGTCTGCAGGCTGACACTTTATCCACTGAGCCAAATCGGCAAGGGCTATACCAATTTTCTTTTAATTAAAATGTATTTAGTATATGAATGGAATAATCAACTGGGCTGAAACAATGTATTTTATAGAATACTACAAAATCCAATTGTATCTTTAATCAGAAATAGATAAAACATCTCCCAAAGAGCTTGACTCACTCCTCTTGAATATCTGATTGAACATAGTGTTTTTTGAAGGTTACAGTCATGTCCAAGAAAAAAATTAAGAATAGAAAAAGAACTAATAAAATGATTTTAAAATCATAGCAATATTTAACAATGTCTATTATTTTGAGTTGAAGAAAAGAGGCAATATAGAGACTACTAAGCTTTCAAATAATGTCAATGTGCACTTCTTAAGTATAACATTAATGAATGTACAACTATGTTACTTGGATATGTCATTAGTCATGACTTTTGCACACAAACGTCTTCTGATTTATCTTAATTTTTCAAACAATACAATTGCTCTAAGTCAGAATTTTATTATAATGCCTTTCTTTCAATGAATGTTATCTGTTAAAGCATAATGTAAATTTTAGCTGTAGGAGGATAATAGAACACATATCTATTGGAAGGACAAGAAATAAAAGAGTGAGTAAATAAAAATACATACTGTTACTGAATCATCAAAGATAAAATCTTTTGAGGAAACTCCAAACTGATATTTGCAATTTCTACTTAAACAGATAAGCATATTCTACCATTTATAGACTCTTATCTTGATATATCTTGGTACAAAGTTAATCCAAAGGTTCACTATACCTCTTCTCCCTTCTATCTAGGGATAAACTCAAATTTATCATCCAAAGAGTTGACATAAATACTTCCATTTTGTGATAACAGCAGGCAGAGCAGATCATGTGCTCATTTGTAATTCATTGAGATCAGAGAGGAATAAATAATATCATTTATTTTTAAATTTTAAGTCTTTATCTCAGCCCTGGGAACAGAGGAAATATTCAATACAGTTTTTTAAAATAAATCTTTATTGTTCAGATTATAACAGTTGTTCCTTTTTCCCCTTCCCCCCCATAGCTCCCCTCCATCTGGTACCCACCCCCACCCCTGCCCTTACACCGCCCCCCCGCACTGTCCTCATCCATAGGTGTACGATTTTTGTCCAGTCTCTTCCTGCACCCACTTCACCCCCTTCCCCTTGAGAATTGTCAGTCCACCCCCTTTCTATGCCCCTGATCCTATTATATTCACCAGTTTATTCTGTTTGTCAGATTTTTTTATTAACTTGATTTTTAGATTCACTTGCTGATAGATATGTATTTGTTGTCACTTTGTTGTTCATAATTTTTATCTTTACCTTTTTCTTCTTCTTCCTCTTCTTAAAGAATACTCTTCAGCATTTCATATAATACTGGTTTGGCAGTGATGAACTTCTTTAGCTTTTTCTTGTCTGTGAAGCTCTTTATCTGACCTTCAATTTTAAATGATAGCTTTGCTGGGTAGAGTAATCTTGGTTGTAGGTTCTTGCTATTCATCACTTTGAATATTTCTTGCCACTCCCTTCTGGCCTGCATAGTTTCTGTTGAGAAATCAGCTGACAGTCATATGGGTACTCCCTTGGAGGTAACTAACTGTTTTTCTCTTGCTGCTTTTAATATTCTCTCTGTCTTTTGCCCTTGGCATTTTAATTACGATGTGTGTTGGTGTGGTCCTCTTTGGATTCCTTTTGTTTGGGGTTCTGTGTGCTTCCTGGACTTGTAAGTCTATTTCTTTCACTGGGTAGGGGAAGTTTTCTGTCATTATTTCTTCAAATAGGTTTTCAATATGTTGCTCTCTCTCTTCTTCTGGCACCCCCCATAATTCAGATATTGGTATGCTTGAAGTTGTCCCAGAGGCTCCTTACACTATCTTTATATTTTTGGATTCTTTTTTCCTTTTGCTTTTCCGGTTGGGTGATTTTGTTCCTTTGCATTTCAAATCTTTGACTTGATTTGTGGAATCCTCTAGTCTGCTGTTGGATCTCTGTATATTATTCTTTATTTCAGTCAGTGTATGTTTAATTTCTAGTTGGTCCTTTTTCATATCCTTGAGGGTCTCACTAAATTTCTCGGATGTTTCTAGAAGATTCTTGAGTAACCTTATAACCGTGGTTTTGAACTCTATATCCAGTAGTTTGCTTTCCTCCATTTCTTTCATTTGTGACCTGTTTCTTTGTCTTCACATTTTGGCTGTTTCTCTGTGTTGATAGAGTGGCTTTGTGTGCTAGGTGTCCTATAGGGCCCAGTGGCTCAGCCTCCTTAATTACCTGAGGTGGACACTCTTGGTGCACCCCATTTGTGGGCTGTGTGCACAGTCTTGTTGTAGTTAAGCCTTGATTGCTGTTGATATCACTGGGAGGAATTGACCTCTGGGCCAATTGGCTGTGAGGAACAGTTGTGTCTGGAGACACCCTTATGGGCAAGATTTGCTTCAGTGGGGCTTTGGCGCTCACTGAGTCTGCCCCTTTGTGTATCTCTTATGGATGTGAAGATTTGTAATCTGGATGGTCTCACTCTGACCACTGGGTACACTGGCTCTTGGATCTCCAAGGAGGTGCAAAGTTAGCCACTGCTTGAGGCCACCCAGCAGGAACTACGAGAGATCTGCAGATTCCTCCTCTTTGGGGTTTGGAGGTACTCAGATGAGGCCCAGCTGTGAAGCAATGCAAGCTGCTGTCCAGCCTTGGGCCTTCTTTTGGAGGCTCTGGGACTCTCTGACCCAGCTGCAGTTTGTTAGGTTTTAGATTGCAAAAGGCCAGGCCATTCATATGCAAAAGCCTCTGCACACAGCTTGGGTGGGGTTGTAAATTGGGTTGTGTGGGGTCTCAGAGAATCACCAGGGCAGAGCAAACAGCAATGGCTGACTGTCAGCCCTGCCCCAAAGAGGTCCCCAGGTTTCTGTCTCCTGCCGCACCGTGCAGGAACAATGATCATTACAAGCACCTCTGAGAGAAAGCCGCCCTAGTGTTCTGGCCCGATGCCAGACAGTCCAGTTTCTCCCCATATGATCTGGGTCCCCAGAGTCTCACCCAGAACTGGAATTCAGAGCAGTCGGGAGCTTTTATCTCCTTCCTGATTGAAAAAGAACACAGCGTACCCAGTTGCCAGCCCCTTTCCACTTGCACATTTATACCTCTGCACTTTACTTCCGCACCTCTGCACCTCCTCCCAGTCTCAGTGTGCTTTTTTCTTACCTTCTGTTTGTATAACTTCCACTCAGCCAGCCTTGCTGCGGTTCTGAATGATATCCGTTTTGTCTTTTAGTTGTAGTTTTGATGTGATTGTGCGTGGCAGCAAGTTCAGGTGTTTACCTATGCCGCCATCTTGGTTCCTCTCAATACAATTTTTAATGAAGGAATAAATGTAGATGTAAAATAATCTGTGCTTATTTCAATATGCCCTTTTTCTTTCTTTCAAATTGGATAGTTACAGTCTGATTTCTCACATATTCTAGGAAGGAATTTCAGATTGAGGAAGAATGGAAAAAAATTCCTGCCTAGATAGGTATATGACCTTTGTGCATCCCCAGGGCAAATAATATCCCAATTTCCTCCATTATACAGGGAAGGAGGGGAAGAGGAAGAATGTGGCTGACCTGGAAGCTGTACTATCCCTTCCACTCACATCCTATTGGAAAGACCCAGTCACGTGGTGTAAGGAGCCTGGGAATTATTGTCTGCTGTGGAAACCTGTGCTCAGAGAATAATTCTATTATGTTGAAATCATGTGAGAACAGATCATTCAGGGCAACCAACTGTCTGCCATACCACCTACCTCCCAGATATATCTTGAGAATTAAAACAAAATCATGTATGTCAACATGTTTTGGAAAACATAAAGAGCTCTACAAAAGTGAGTTGAGGTATGGATTTATTGTCATATACTAATAATAGAGGAATATGTAAATTGTCCGGGACGCCATCACAGTGACAGTAAAGACCAAACAGCAGGCTGCGAGGTGCAACAAGGCCAGCAGGGGGTTAGTGAGGGACAACCAAATGACTGAACAGTAGGCTGCATGGGGTGACCAGGCCGCCAGGGGGCTTAGTGAGGGACGACCAAACTACTGGCTAGCAGGCTGTTTGGGGCAACCATGCCAGTGGGGGGGGCAGTAAGGGGTGACCAGGCCAGCGGGGGGAGCAGTTATAGGTGACCAGGTCACAGAGGGGGGCAGTTGGGGGCAATCAGGCCAGCAGGGGGGGGCAGGAAGGGGTGGCCAGGCTGGCAGGGGGGCAATTAGGGGCAACCAGGCTGATAGGGGGGCAGTTGGGGGTGACCAGGCAGCAGGAGGGCAGTTGGGGGTGACCAGACCAGCAGGGGGAGCAGTTAGGGGTGATCAGGCTGGCAGAGAGGCAGTTAGGGGAAATCAGGCAGGCAGGCAGGTGAGCAGCTAGGAGCCAGTGGTCCCAGGTTATGAGAGGGATGTCCAACTGCTGGTTTCGGGCTTAAACCAACAGTCGGACATTGCCTGAGGGGTCCCTGATTGGAGAGGGTGCAGGCTTGGCTGAGGGGACACCCCCCATGCACAGATTTTGTACACTGGGCCTCTAGTAATAATCCTATATAATAAAAGGATAATATGCAAATAGACCAAATGGCAAAACAACTAACCAACCAATCAAAGCTAATGATATGCTAAGGATGCTCAACCACTTGCTAGGATGTACAATGACCACCAGGGGGCAGATAGTCAACTAGTCGACCAGTCAATATGATGTGCACTGACCACCAGGGGGCAGATGCTCTGACTAGTAGGTTAGCTTGCTTCTGGGGTCTGGCTAATTGGGACTGAGTGAGATGGGCCAGACACACCCTGGAGCCCTCCTGTGGTCCCTTCCTGGTCAGATCATGCAGTCAGCTTGGCCTGCACCCTCTCTCAATCTGGGACTGCTCAGGGGCTGTCAGAAAGCTGGTTTCAGCCTGATCCCATAGGCCACTCCCCTTGGGAGGGCGCCAGATGCAGGGCTCTTGTCTGGGGAGCACTGCTGTGGTAGCATGAGCCTCTCCTGATCAGGATGATTGGGTGTGAGCCTGAGGCAGGCACAGTGGGGCCGGATTAGTGGGAGCAGCAGCTAGGAGCTGCAGGCAGCGTTAGACTGTGGGTTTCGACCCGATCCCTGCAGGCCACCCAGAGGGACCTCACCCATGTACGAATTCGTGCACTGGGCTTCTAGTAATAATAATAATGGCAAAAGTACTGGAGAAATTATCCTCTTGAGTTATTTTAGAAGAAAGAAATGAAATTGTTGTCTCACTTAACTTCTTTATTGCAACTTGTAGCATTCAGTGGGATGAAGTCTTTGCAATATTTTTAGTAGCATTTGACCAAATACTTTAAAATAATTTTGAGCCACAACTACGGCAACCACTGAACAGCTTCGAGCCCCAGAACACCGTTCTCCAATTGGCACAAACACGCAGAATCAGAGGAGCTCTACACTCCACCACAGAAAGGTCAGATTTCACCTGGGATAAGGAGAGAGAGAACTACATAACCAGACATCCAGAGAAGAGAGACCATGGGGAGACAAAGAAACAGCCCGCATATGAAAGAAAAGCAGGCATCACCAGAAAAGGAAGTAAACGAAATGGTGGCAAGCAACCTTCCAGAGAAAGAATTCAGAGAAATGGTCATAAGGTGGCTGAAAAGAATGGAAGACAAATTCGACAATATGAGCAAGAACCAAGAGGAAATGAAGAAGAACCAAGAAGAAATGAAAAATGACATCGCTGATGTAAAGAACTCAATAGAAAGCATCAAGAGTAGACTAGAAGAAGCAGAGGACTGCATCAGTGAGCTAAAAGACAAGATGGGAAAAAATACCCAAGTAGAGCAGCTTCTAGAAAAAAAAAATTAAAAAGCAGAAGGAGAGCCTCAGGGAACTTTGGGACAACATGAAACAAAACAACATCTGCATAATAGGGGTTCCAGAAGGAAAGGAAGCTGAGCAAGGAATAGAAAACCTGTTTGAAGAAAGAATGACAGAAAACTTCCCTCATATAGGGAAGAAAAAACCCACACAAATCCAAGAAGCTCACAGAATCCCAAGCAAAATGAACCCCAAAAGACTGATGCCAAGGCACATTATAATTAAATTGGCAAACACCAACTATAAAGTAAGAATCTTAAAAGCGGCCAGAGAGAGACAGAAAGTTACCTACAAAGGATCCCCCATCAGATTAGCAACTGATTTCTCAACAGAAACTCATCAGGCCAGAAGGGAATGGAATGAAATAAACAAAGTCATGCAAAGGAAGGGTCTGAATCCAAGAATACTGTACCCAGCAAGGCTATCAATCAAAATTGAAGGTGAAATCAGGAGCTTCACAGACAAAAAAGGACTAAGGAAATTTATTACCACCAAACCAGCAATGCAAGAAATGCTAAAGAGTCTGCTGTAAAAAAAAAAAAAAAAGGAAATAGGAAGCGAAGAAGGAACACAGGGGTAAAGAATAAAAATGGTGACAAATAAGTACCTATCAATAATAACTTTAAATGTAAATAGATTAAATGCCCCAATCAAAAGACATAGGGTAACGGATTGGATAAGAAAACAAGACCCATATATCTGCTGACTACAAGAAACCCACCTCAGAAAAAAAGACGCACACAGACCGAGGGTGAAGGCATGGAAAAAGGTTTTCCAGGCAAATGGAAATGAAAAAAAAGCTGGGGTAGCAATACTTATATCTGACAAATTAGATCTCAAAGTGAAGGACATAACAAGAGATAAGGAAGGCCACTTCATAATACTAAAGGGAGCAATCCAACAAGAAGAAATAACTCTGGTAAACATATATGCACCCAATACAGGAGCACCCAAATACATAAAAAAAACTCCTGGAGGATATCAAGGGAGATATTGACAGCAATACAATCATAGTAGGAGACTTTAATACCCCACTATCACCATTGGACAAATCCTCTAAACAAAAAATCAGCAAAGAAACATCAACCCTAAATGACTCACTAGACCAGACGGAATTAATTGACATCTTCAGAACATTTCACCCCAAAGCCACAGAATATACATTCTTCTCAAGTGCACATGGGTCATTTTCAAAGATAGATCATATATTGGGACATAGGCAAAGACTCTTAAAATTCAAGAAGATAGAAATCATATCAAGCATCTTCTCAGACCACAGTGGCATAAAACTGGAAATTAACTACAATAAAAACAACCCACCGAAATCAAACACATGGAGACTAAACAGCATGCTATTGAACAATGACTGGGTTACCAGAGAGATCAAGGAAGAAATAAAAAACATGAAACAAATGACAATGAAAACACAACAATCCAAAATCTATGAGACACATCGAAGGCAGTCTTGAGAGGGAAGTTCATAGCTCTACAAGCCTACTGCAAAAAACAAGAAACAATGGTAATAAATCACCCCCACCCTACAACTCAAAGAGTTAGGAAGAGAGCAACAAGAAAAGCCCAGTGTAAGCAGAAGGAAGGAAATAATAAAGATCAGAGCGGAGATAAACGACATAGAGACCAAAGAAACAATACAAAAGATCAACACAACCTAGAGCTGGTTCTTTGAAAGGATAAACAAGATTGATGAACCTCTAGCCAGGCTCACCAAGAAGCAAAGAGAGAGGACCCAAATAAACAAAATCAGAAATGAAAGAGGTGAAATAACAACAGATCCCGCCGAAATACAAAGGATTATTAAAAAATACTATGAACAACTCTATTCAAACAAACTGGACAACCTGGAGGAAATGGACAGATTCCTAGAAAAATATAACCTTCCAAAACTCAATCAGGAAGAATCTAAACAGCTCAATATGCCAGTGACTATGGAAGAAATTGAAACAGTCATCAAAAAGCTTCCGGCAAACAAAAGCCCAGGGCCAGATGGCTTCACAGGAGAGTTTTACCAAACATTCAAGGAAGAACTAAAACATATCCTCCTCAGACTATTCCAAAAAGTTTAAGAGGAAGGAACACTTCCAAGCTCCTTCTATGAAGCCAGCATTACCCTAATACTAAAACCAGATAAAGACAACACAATGAAGGAGAATTACAGGCCAATATTCCTCATGAACGTAGATGCCAAAATCCTCAACAAAATTCTAGCAAATTGGATCCATCAGTACATCAGAAAGATCATACACCATGACCAAGTAGGATTTATCCCATTAATGCAAGGATGGTACAATATCCGCAAATCAATTAACGTGATACATCACATAAACAAATTGAGAGATAAAAATCACGTAGTCATATCAATTGATGCAGAAAAAGCATTTGACAAAATCCAACACCCTTTCTTGATAAAAACTCTCAACAAGGTGGGAATAGAAGGATCATACCTCAACATAATAAAAGCTATATATGATAAACCCACAGCTAACATCATACTCAATGGGCAAAAACTAAAACCATTTCCCCTAAGAACAGGAACAAGACAGGGATGCCCACTCTCACCACTCCTGTTTGACATAGTACTGGAAGTATTAGCCATTGCAATTAGACAAGAAGAAGAAATAAAAGGCATCCAAATTGGAAAAAAAAGAAGTAAAGCTGTCCTTATTTGCAGATGACATATTGTACATAAAAAACCTGAAAGACTCCCTCAAAAAACTAACAGACTTAATAAATGAATTCGGCAATGTAGCAGGATACAAAATTAATGCCAAGAAATCTATGGCATTTCTATACACCAATAGTGAACTTACAGAAACAGAGACTAAAAAAGCAATCCCATTTACCATCGCACTAAAAAAATTAAGATACTTAGGAATAAACTTAACCAAGGAGGTAAAAGTCCTATACGCAGAAAACTACAGGACACTGAAAAAAGAGATAGAGGAAGATGTAAACAGATGGAAGAACATACCATGTTCATGGATTGGTAGAATCAACATCATTAAAATGTCCATACTACTCAAAGCAATCTATAGATTCAATGCACTCCCCATTAAAATACCAACGGCATATTTCACAGACCTAGAAAGAACTCTCCAAAAATTCATCTGGAATAAAAAAAGACCCCGAATAGCCATAGCAATCCTGAGAAAGAAGAATAAAGTAGGTGGGATCTCAATACCAGATTTCAAGCTGTATTACAAAGCTACTGTCCTCAAAACAGCCTGGTACTGGCCCAAGAACAGACATATAGATCAATGGAATAGAATAGAGAATCCAGATATTGACCCAAACCCCTATGCGCAATTAATATTTGACAAAGGAGGCATGAACATAAATTGGAGTCAAGACAGTCTCTTCAATAAATTGTGTTGGGGAAATTGGACAGATACATGCAAAAAAATGAAACTAGATCACCAACTTACACCATACACAAAAATAAACTCAAAATGGATACAGGACTTAAATATAAGATGGGAAACCATAAAATTACTAGAGGAATCCACAGGCAGCAAAATCTCAGACATATGCCGAAAGAACTTCTGCACTGATACTGCCCCTAAGACAATGGAAGCCAAAGAGAAAATAAACAAATGGGACTACATCAAAATAAAAAGCTTTTTCACAGCAAAAAAAAAACCATCAACAAAACAACAAGAAACCCCACTGTATGGGAGAACATATTTGCAAATGTTATCACTGATAAAGGTTTAATCTCCAACATCTACAGGCAGCTTATACAACTTAACAAAAGGAAGATAAACAATCCAATCAAAAAATGGGCAATGGACCTAGACAGACACTTTTCAAAAGAGGACAGACAGAAGGCTGAGAGACATATGAAAACATGCTCAAAGTCACTAATAATCCAAGAGATGCAAATCAAAACAACAATGTGATATCATCTCACACCTGTCAAAATGGCTATTATCAACAAATCAACAAACAACAAGTGCTAGTGAGGATGTGGAGAAAAGGAACCCTTATGCACTGCTGGTGGGAATTCAGACTGGTGCAGCCACTGTGGAAGACAGTATGGAGTTTCCTCAAAAAACTGAAAATGGAACTACCATTTGACCCAGTAATCCCACTCCTAGGAATATATCCCAAGAAACCAGAAACACCAATCAGGAAGGATATATGCACCCCTTTGTTCATAGCAGCACAATTTACAATAGCTAAGATTTGGAAACAGCCTAGGTGCCCATCAGCAGATGAGTGGATTAAAAAAGTGTGGTACATATACACAATAGAATATTATGCTGCTATAAAAAAGAAGGAACTTTTAACATTTGCAACAACATGGATGGAACTGGAGAACATTATGCTAAGCGAAATAAACCAGTCAGAGAAAGATAAATATCACATGATCTCACTCATATGTGAGATATAATGATCAACATAATTTGATGAACAAGAACAGATCAATCTAGAGACAAATGGTAGGTGGGGTTAGAGAGCAACCAAAGGACTTGTATGCATGCATATTAGCATAACCAATGGACACAGACACTGGGGCAGTGGGGGCTTGCCAGGGGTGGGAATGGCTAGGGCATGGAGGTCAATTGGGGAAAAAGGGGACATATGTAAAAGTTTAGACAATAGAAAAATAAATAAAATAAAGTAAAAAAGAAATATACTCAGTATATGACTGATATAGTTTGTTATTATTGTTAAAAATATATTTTATTTATTTATTTATTTATTTATTTATTTATTTATTTATTTATTTATTTACAGAGAGGTAGGGAGAGGGAGTTAGAAACATCGATGAGAGAGAAACATCGATCAGCTGCCTCCTGAACACCCCCTACTGAGGCTATGCCCACAACCAAGGTACATGCCCTTGACCGGAATTGATCCTGGGACCCTTGAGTCCACTGGCCGACACTCTATCCACTGAGTCAAACTGGTTGTGGCTAATTTGTTATATTAACTAAAGATAAATATTTAGTGAACTCTTGTAACCCACGTCTGAATATATATGTTTTATCAATAACATTTTTTTTCAGAATATGGATGTCATCCATGAATCAATATCATTATAGTTAGATAAAATATTGAAAATAAACTAAAAGCAGTGATATACATTAAATTTAAATATAATGGCTTAGAAAACATTTCCATGTCCATAAGTGCACTTTTATTTGATGATTAGAATGCTAGAATTAGAAGGGTGTTCCAGGTAAAATTTCTTCTCAGGGTAAACTCTTTCCTTACTGTAGCCCTCATGGGGTCCAACTTCTGCTCCACTATTTATAGCGAGAGGAACTCAGGTGATGTGAGAGTTCCCCATTCAGTTGATGGTTCCACTCAACTTGCAGCTCGGTTTTACCTTTATATTGAATGAAAACCTGCCTCTGTACTAGACTGGTTGTCTCTTTGAGTTCCTAAATCTCAAAGAATAAAATGAATTGCTTTTTGACGAGAAAAATTTTCAAATAACTGGAAATGCCGCTGTGTTTTTCCGGTATGTTGCTTAATGGTGAGACAAATGTGACTCATGAGAGGCCTCTTTATCTTCTGACACTTGAGGATAAAGTGGGGAGGGAGATGGAAAACTTGACCTTTCTATCTGCCAAGCAGAGTGGGTCATGTTCTTTCAGGAACCAAGCAATCTCAGGTTGTCTGTGAGACCCACCTCTGTCCTATCTTCCATATCAATGAGCTGCTGGTGAGTGTAGATGACTGAGGATGAGGGCCCCATGTCTCTGGTCTCTGGACCCTGAAGAGAATTGGGATTCCTGTGCCTGAGGTACATTTGGAGGTTCTTTTTGTCAGGGACTAGGAGGTGGCCCCAAAGCCACAATGCAGATGAGGGGTGAGGAATGCTTGTCACCTCCTCCCTGCATGACTCCCCCTTCTCTTTGGTTTACTCATTGAAAGGTCCTCTCCCTCAGACCCTTCCCCTCTTGGTGACATGAGTTCTTTCAGTGTCTGGACTTCCTGCCTGCTCTGCAGAGGTGGGGGCAAGGGTGATAGGGGTCTGTCACCTTGGGCTCAGGTACATTCTCCCTGATATTATCTGAGGTCAAATAGAACTCTATAGCATAGTCATTTCCTTACTAAAAGCACACTGGGCTTCACCAGAGATTTGGTGTCCTCCTATTTATTAATGTGGGCTGTGCTCACGTGAACCAGTCACCTGGCCCCTTTCTTCGCTTCATGGCCAGGTCACATTGCAAAGCTCCCAGCATAGACAAAGGACAAAGGATTGTCTCTGGGTCTGCAGGTTTGCAGAGCTCTAGAAGGGGCTGAGGTCCAGGGGATGGGGAACTGTCTAGCAGTTTAGTCTGGTGCACCAGCAACCTTTCAGTGTACTGGATGACACCCAACCAACTGAGCTACACTAGCCAGGGCTGTCATTTATTTTTGATCTTTTAATCTTATTAAATTTCATCTACAATGGGCAAAGATTAGAGGGGGGCTCCTACAGATAGTGGGTGATTCTTTAAAACTAGAAATAACCTATATATATTAAGGTGATCAGTTAAATAAATAATGGAACACATGTGCAGTGGAATAGCATTTGGCTATTAAAATGTCAATGTATGGTGATTAAAAAGTCACACACAAAAATGCCAGTTATATTATGCTTCTTCCATATCTTTGTTGTTGAAATCAGTGTAATTAAGTAGTGAGCACTTCATTGTTCTTCAGCTGTGCTGGGCTCTCTGCCTCCTTTCTCCAAGGTCCCTTCCCTGACATGCCCAAGCCCAGGTTTGATATTCCTTCTTTCTGCTTCCATAAAATCTCATCCTACTCCCTCTTAGCACATTAATTGAAATGATTTATTTGTCTTACCACAACAGCCCTCAGCTTTGAGATACCAGGAACCATGCTTGTCTTGTTTTCCATTTTATACTGACAGCCTTCCAGGGCCTGGAGAGAGGAAGATGCAGGTATTTGTTGAATGATGAAAGAATGCACATACACCCTGGTCTATCCCCCAACACCCTACCAACCCTCTTCTCCCAACACACTCTCAAATGGTGGCAGTGTGACTGTGCTCTCAGGTAGGGATTGGGAATGTCTTCTCCAGGGAAACTGATTAGCTCCTGAGGAAAGATTAAGGTGCTGGTCCTACAAGGCTCCACAACAAATAGTCCAGATAGCTCACTCTGCAGTGAAGCTCAAAGTCAACAGATCCCACCCACATGCTCAGACCTTCCAATTGGTATTTTGTTTCTCATTCTTAAATATGAGTAGACAATCAAGATGGAGACCCATACAAATAAACAAAACAAAACACAACTTGGAGGAAAGAAATTATGCAGGGAAAAATATCAACTAAAACAATAAAACAACACAGTCAAAGGTACAAATATCTAGTTATAAAATAAATTAAGTCATGGGATATAATGTACAGGATGGTGACTACTAGTTTAGTTAATTTTATATTGTGTGTTTGAAAATTGCTAAGAGAGTGGATTTTAAAAGTTCTCATCACAAGAAAAACTATCATAATTATGGTGATGGATGCAAACTTGACTTATTGCAGTGATCATTTCACAGTATATACAATGCTAAATCATTATGTTATACACCTGAAAATAATATAATATATGTAAATATGTCAGTATCTGAATAAAATAAATATTTTTAAACACCCAATAAATGTTTAAAGAGAGAAGAAAAAATACTGCACTTAGAAAATAAGAATATAATAATATTTTAAAATGTGGGGGTGGGGAGGAAGAACTCTTGGAAATTAAATACATTATATAGAAATGAAAAAAAATAATAGAAGGGTTAGAAAATAAAGGTGATTAAATCTCTCTAAGAACAGGGCAAGAAGGCAAAGATATGGAAAGTAGTACAAAAAAGTACATAATATAGCTATTCCAGCATGCCTACTTCTCTCAGCTTCTTTTATTCCTCCCTCCACCAGCTGTCAGGGCAACTCTAGCATTTCTGCTCACTCAGCATTGGGCATCACTTTTCCTAGGGCTTCTCAAAACCACCTAATGCAGGAGCACCCCAATACATAAAAAATAAAAACTTCTGGAGGGTATCAAGGGAGAGATAGACAGCAATACGATCGTAATAGAGGACTTTAATACTCCACTGACATCACTGGATAAATCCTTTAGACAAAAAATCAGCAAAGAAACAGCAATCCTAAATGACTCAATAGATCAGATGGACTTAATTGACATCTTCAGAACATTTCAATCCAAAGCAACAGAATACACATTCTTCTCAAGTGCACATGGGACATTTTCAAAGATAGATGACATATTGGGTCACAGCAAAGTCTCTCCAAATCAAAGAAGATTGAAATTATATCAAGCATCTTCTCAGAAAACAATGGCATAAGATTAGAAATCAACTATAATAAAAACCATTAAAAAATTCAAACACTTGGAGGCTGAATAGCATACTATTAAACAATGATTGGGTTACCAAAGAGATCAAAGAAGAAATGAAAAATATCCTGAAAAGGAATGACAATGAAAATACAACAGTCCAAAACCTATGGGACACAGTGAAAGCAGTCCTGAGAGGGAAGATCATAGCATTACAGGTCTACCTAAAAAAACACAAGAAAAAATGGTAATATATTATCTAACTCTATAACTTAAAGAATTAGAAAGAGAGCAACAAGAAAAGCCCAGGGTGAGCAAAAGCAAGGAGATAATAAAGATCAGTGCAGAAATAAATGATGTAGAGACCAAAAAACAATACAAAAGACCAATGAAACCAAGAGCTGTTTCTTTGAAAGGATAAACAAGATTGATGAACCTCTAGCCAGGCTCACCAAGAAGCAAAGAGAGAGGACCCAAATAAACAAAATCAGAAATGAAAAATGCAAAATAACAACAGACCCTACAGAAATAAAAAGGATTGTAAAAAAAAAAAAATACTATGAACAACTCTATTCCAACAAACTAAATAACCTAGAGGAAACAGACATTTTTCTAGAAAAATACGAGCTTCCAAAACTCAACCAAGAAGAATAAAACAATCTTAGCAGGCCAATAACTAAGGAGGAAATTTAAGCAGTCATCGAAAAACTTCCAGCGAACAAAAGGCTGGGGCCAGATGGCTTCACAGGGGAATTTTACCAAACATTCAAAGAAGAACTAAAACCTATCCTTTTCACACTATTGCAAAAATTCAAGAAGGAGGCACACTTCCAAGCTCTTTCTATGAAGCCAGCATTATCCTAATCCCAAAACCAGATAAAGATACCACAAAGAAAGACAATTACAGGCCAATATCTCTGGTGAACTTAGATGCTAAAATCCTCAGCAAAATTCTAGCAAATCGGATCAAGGGTTACATTAGAAAGATCATACACCATGACCAAGTGGGATTTATTTCAAGCATGCAAAGCTGGTACAATATCTGCAAATCAATAAACGTGATACATCACATAAACAAATTGAGAGACAAAAATCACATAATCATATCAATTGATGCAGAAAAGGCATTTGATAAAATCCAACACCCTTTCCTGATAAAAACTCAGCAAAGTGGGAATTGAGGTATCATACCACAACATAATAAAACCCTTATATGACAAACCTACAGCAAACATTATACTTAATGGGCAAAAACTAAAACCACTTCCCCTAAGAACAGGAACAAGACAGGGATGCTCACTTTCACCACTCCTGTTCAACATAGTACTAGAAGTGCTAGCCTTAGCAATCAGACAAGAAGAAGAAATAAAAGGCATTTGAATTGGAAAAGAAGAAGTAAAATTGTCATTATTTGCAGATGACATGATATTGTACATAGAAAACCCTAAAGTCTCCATCAAAAAACTAATAGATGAATTTCACAGTGTAGCAGAATACAAAATTAACTCCCAGAAATCTATGGCTTTTTTACTCACCAATAAAAAACTCACAGAAAGAGAAACTAAAAAAACAATCCCATTTACCTTTGCAACAACAAAAAAAAATTAAGATACCTAGGAATAAATGTAACTAAGGCGGTAAATGACCTGTACTCAGAAAATTACAGGATGCTGAAAAATGAGATAGAGGAAGACATAAACAAATGGAAGAATATACCATGTTCATGGATTGGTGGAACCAACATCATTAAAATATCCATACTACCCAAAGGAATCTATAGATTCAATGCAATCTCCATTAAAATAATAACTGCATTCTTCAAAGATTTAGAACAAACTCTCTGAAAATTCATCTGGAATAAAAAAAAGACCCTGCATAGCTGCAGCAATCTTGAGAAAGAAGGGTTCACAATACCAGATATCAAGCTATACTACAAAGCCACTGTTCTCAAAACTGCCTGGTATTGGCACAAGAACAGACATATAGACTAATGGAATAGAACAGAGAACCCAGAGATCGACTGAAGCCATTATGCTCAATTAATATTTGACAAAGGAGTCAAGAGCATACAATGGAGTCAAGACAGTCTCTTCAATAAATGGTGTTGGGAAAATTGGACAGATACATGCAAAAACATGAAACTAGACCACCAACTTACACCACACACACACACACACACACACACACACACACACACACACAACACCTCAAAATGGATAAAGGACTTAAACCTAAGACGGGAAACCATAAAAATCTTAGAGGCAGCAAAATAGCAGACATTTGTGGTAGCAATATCTTTACTCATACAGATCCTAGGGCAATGAAAACTAAGGAGATAATAAGCAAATGGGACTACATCAAAATAAAAAGCTTCTGCACAGCAAAAGAAACCATCAACAAAACAACAAGAAATCCCGCTGCATGGGGGAACATATTTGCCAATGTTATCTCCGATATGGTTTTAATCTCCAAAATTTATAGGGAACTCACACAACTTAACAAAAGGAAGATAAACAATGCAATCAAAAAAATGGGCAAAGGACCTAAATAGACACTTTTCAAAAGAGAACATGCAGAAGGCCAAGAGACATATGAAAACATGCTCAAAGTCACTAATCAGCCTAGATATGTAAATCAAAACAACAATGAGGTACCATCTCACACCTGTCAGAATGGCTATCTATACTACAAAAAGGGTAATATGGTAATCGGACCGGGTCGACCAGTCATCTTTTGGACATCTGACTTCCTTCTGGACAAAGCCATCCATGGTGGTGGGGGTCAAGGCAGAGGCCATTAGGGACGATCAGGCCAGCAGGAGAGGGCAGTTGGGGGCGAGATTAGGTTGCCAGGGGAGGGCTATTGGGGGCGAGATCAGGCTGGCAGGGGAGGGCAGTTAGGGGTAACCAGGCTGGCAGGGGAGGGCAGTTGGGGCAAGATCAGGCCAGCAGGGGATGGCAGTTAGGGGTAAGATCAGGCCGGCTGGGGAGGGCCATTGGGGGCAAGATCAGACCAGCAAGGGAGGGCAGTTAGGGGTGATCAGGCAGGCAGAGGCAGTTGGGGGCAAGATCAGGCTGGCAGGGGAGGGCAGTTAGGGGCAATCAGGCAGGCAAGCAGAGGCAATTAGGGGCAATCAGGCAAGCAGGCAGAGGCAGTCAGGGGTGATCAGGCAGGCAGGCAGGTGAGCAGTTAGGAGCCAGCGGTCCCAGATTGCAAGATGGATGTCCGAATGCTGGTTTAGGCCTGATCCTTGTGGGAATGGGCCTAAACTGGCAGTTGGACATCCCCCAAGGGGTCCCCAATTGGAGAGGGTGCAGGCTGGGCTGAGGGAACCCACCCCCGTGCATGAATCTCATGCACTGGGCCACTAGTCAACAATAAATAACAAGTGCTGGTGAGGATGCAGATAAAAAGTAACCCTCTTGCACTGCTGGTGGGAATGCAGACTGGTGCAGCCACTGTGGAAAACAGTATGAGTTTCCTCAAAAAATTAAAAATGGAACTTCTATTTGACCCAGTTATCCCACTTCTAGGATTATAACCCAAGAAAACAGAAACACCAATCAGAAAGAATATATGCACCCCTTGTTTATAGCAGCACAATTTATAATAGCTAAGATTTGGAAACAGTCTAAGTGCCCATCAGCAGATGAATGGATTAGAAAACTGTGGTACATCTACACAATGGAATACTACACTGCTGTAAAAAAAAGGAATTCTTACTATTTGCAACAGCATGGATGGCAATGGAGTGCATTATGCTGAGCGAAACAAGCCAGTCAGAGAAAGATAAATATCACATGATCTCACTCATTTGTGGAATATAATGAGCAACATAAACTGATAAACAAAAATAGATGCAGAGTCATAGAAGCATCGAACACACTGTCCAACCCATGAAGGAAGGAGGGGGGTGAGGGGGTAAGAGATCAACCAAAGGACTTTTATGCATGCATATGAGCATAACCAATGGACACAGACAGGGGGTGGGGGATGAGAGCATGTGCTGGGGGGTGAGGGCACCCGGGGAGTGGTCAATGGGGAAAAAGGAGACTTATGTAATACATTAAACAATAAAGAATTTAAATAAAAAAAAAAAAAGAAACAACACCCTTTTCCCCATCACGAACAAAAGCTTTGAACAGACATTTCACAAGAGTGTCTACACCAATTCTCAACATCAACATTATCAGGGAAATTAAAATTAAAAGCACAATGCACAATCACACCCACTGAAATATCTACAATTAAAGACTGATGACAAAATCTGACATGGATGAAAAGCAACTGGAACTCCATATAATGCTGATAGAAATATAAATAGTTCCATCATTTTTGAAAATTCTCTGGCACTTTGTTATAAATTAAACATAGGCCTTCTTTACAATTCAGCAATTTCACACACAAGAGAAATGAGAAAGTCCACAAAAAAGACTTATACAATATCAAGATAAAAACTTACAAAATGATTTGTTCAATAATGTTTAAAGTAGCCTTATTCACAATAGCAAAAAAACTGAAAACAACACAAATGTCCATCAACAGGAGTTATGTATAACACTATGGTCTGTGGGATCTGTTGACTTTGAGCTTCACTGTAGAGTGATCTATCTGTGGCCATGAGAGGACTATGCCCTCTCATTAGTCTGAGGCTTGAACCTGCCCAAACACTGTAGCCACTCACCACATGATGTAAGAAAAGTTTGCATAAGATTTAGAGAGCATCCAGAGGAAGGCCGGGCAGCTCAGCATGGCAAGTGGGATAGGAGGGGGTAAGGGGACTTCCTGGATAAGATGCCATACATGGAGTGACCTGCAATTTGTGTTGCTGTAGAGAGCAATCAAATAACAGATACATTGGGGGGTTTGGAATGGGGCAAGTGGTTAAGCTAAATGGTACCTAAGATGCTTTCTATATTAGTTAGGGTTCTCCAGAGAAACAGACCAATAGGATAAATATAGATATATAGAAATAGATTTATTATGAGGGATTGGATCACATGTAGAGAGATTGAGAAGTCCCATGATCTGCTGTCTGAAAACTGGAGGTTCAGGTAAGCTGGTGGTGTAGTTTCAGTCCATTTCTGGAGGCCTAAGACCAAAAGAGCCAATGTCCAAAGACAGCAGAAGATGGATGTCTTAGTTTCATCAGAGAGCAAATTCATTCTTCCTTTGCCTTTTCAGGCCTCGATTGGATGATGCCCAGCCACATAGGTGAGGGTGATCTTCTTCACTTAGTCTACCAATTCAAAAGCTAATCTCTTCCAGAAATACCCTTTCAGACATACCCAGAAATGATGTTGCCATAGTTTTGTTAAATTGACATTTGCTAAATGGAGCATAGGGTGTGAGCCCGGGTTTAACAACAGAGCACGGGAGAAACAGCACAAGAGAAACTGATATAGAGAAGTTTGGTACTCAGAGATTCTAGAGGCTGTACATGGCATGCCTTAAGGGGCCATACAGGGATGTCAAGGCAGAGTACGAGAGAGAGAGAGAGAGAGAGAGAGAGAGAGAGAGAGAGAGAGAGAGGGAGGGAGAAAGAGAGAGAGAGAGAGAGAGAGAAAACAAACTTGGGACACATGCCTTTATTAGGGTTTATAGGTGGAGTGCTTTGGGGTTCTTGGGCTAGAGCCAAATTGGTCAATTCAAACCAAAAGATGGTTTTGGTAAGCCCCACAAGAGTCTTATATAAGAGGTGCATAAGGCATACAGGCAGAGGGAGGAAGGAGAGACTGTCAATCACAAGGGCTGTTGGGAAAGTCATATCAGGAACTCACAATTTCTTATGACTCTGCAGGCCACCTTCTAGGGCAGCCGTGGGCAAACTATGGCCTGCAGGCCGGATCCGGCCCGTTTGGCTGTTCTACCCGGCCTGCGGAGCTGAAAGAGCGGAGGGTTCTCTTGCTCTCCCCTACGCTCCTTCACCAGCAGCAGTGTTAACATGGCAACGTTGGGAAACACGGCGGCAGCTCCTTCTGAGTGGGCGGATTTATATCCGCCCATTCAGTAGAAGGAACAACCTCTCAATCTTCCATTGGCTCCTTGTAATGCCCGCGGACGAGTCCCCCGACATCACCCTGGGAATGCATAGACACATTATCGTGGTGATGTAGGGAGACATGCCCCTGGAGAGCACAGTATCAGAGCATTAGCTAAAAAGGAGACCAACAACACTGTTCCCACTGAAGTTGATGTTTTAAAGACCAAAAACCTTTCAACCCAGTCTACATTGCCATCTACATCTACATCCCGGGCATAATTTGGAAGTTGCACTAAAGAAAATGTTTAATTTACTGTTTACACATTTTGTTCTTTTCTATTTGTTTTAGTTTTAAATTATTTTATTATATTTAAGTTTAATTTGAAAGGCTTTTGTACCTTTCCTTCGTTAGGCAATTTTATTTTGCCTTTGCCATCTTCAATATAAGGTATGTTATTGTGCTATGATTCCTCCATTTTTTGAAGTTTCAAATTATAATAATTAGTGTTTACATTCTTCTTGTTAAAATGTTTGAAATGAATAAAACTATTGAAATAAAAAAAAAAAAGACCGTACCCTTTTATGTAATGATGTTTACTTTGAATTTATATTAGTTCACACAAACACTCCATCCATGCTTTTGTTCTGGCCCTCCGGTCCAGTTTAAGAACCCATTGTGGCCCTCGAGTCAAAAAGTTTGCCCACCCCTGTTCTAGGTCATGAGTTTTTATGAAAGTCCAGTGTCTGTTTAAGGTCCCTGAGGCTGCATGATTGAACAAAGTGGGTTCTGAGGCAGCAATACCATGAGTAGCTTAGTTAAACTCTCAACAAATGTTTTACCAGCTGTCTGGGGTTCCCTAAACCCAGTTAACTTGACATAAAATTAACTATCATACCTTCCAATGTTGCAAATTTATACTTTCTAAATAATAAACAACTTGATATAAGCTTTCACTTGCATCATGTCATTTAATCCTCACAATGTCCTACAGGAGAATAGATGCTATTTCCATTTTTACAGAGAAATAACTAAAGCTTACACTGGTCATGGATAGAGGACTTGGGATCCAAACCTGTCTCTTCTAATCCAAACCACAGGACATGTCACTGCATCACATGATTCCTTAACAGAGGGTGTTTCCTTAGCTGCAACATCTTCCTTTTTGGTTTGCTCATCCTTAGGGACAGAAGGAATAAATGTTCATGGAGACCCTAACATATGCAAACTTTGTGTTAGGTGTTTTATTTAAATTATCCTATTTAATCCTCATAATAACTGCATGAAAGACACAGGAAAGTTAGTCTCACTTGCTCAGGTTAAGTAATGTGGTAAAAGATGTAGCTAAACATGATGGAGCAGGAATTTTATCTGACATCAAATACCACATGTGTATTGCTATATGGCTCAGGTCTTTTGTTTTTTTTGCCCAACTCCCTTTGAGTCATGTCAAAGTAGTTATGCTTATAGTAGTAGTCCATGATTGTAAACAATTCTATTATACTAGAGGCCCGGTGCATGAAATTCATGCACTGGGGGCAGGGAGGCATCCCTCAGCCTGGCCTGCACCCTCTCCCAGTCCGGGACCCCTCAGTGGATGTCCGCCTGCCAGCTTAGGCCTGATCCCCAGGACCTGCTCACTCCTTACCACTTGTCTCGCTACTCCTTAGTGGCAGGTTTACTGCTCAGCTGCTCCTTAATGGCAAGCTCCTTACCACTCAGCTGCTCCTTAGTGCTGCTGTGGAGTCAGGAGAGGCTTCTGGCTGAGTGGCACTCCCCCTGTGGCACTCCCCCACCAGGGAGCAGCTCCTGTGTTGAGCATCTGCCCCCTGGTGGTCAGTGCATGTCATAGCAACTGGTCGTTTGTTGTTAGGTCGCTTTGCATATTAGCCTTTTATTATGTAGGATGACTGTGACTTCAGCTGCCTGAAAAATTCACACAGATTAGGAAGTTCTTTGGTTGCTCTCACTCTTGCCTGATCCCCACTCTACTTACTGCAGCATTTATTCTGTAGAGGTATGTAAAATTTAAGGCATAATTGTCGTGGGCCTCCAATTGGGCCAAATTAATAAAGTCCCCTGGTCTGAAGCCCCGAGTACTAGTGTGAATGGCTCTCTTTCTTTTCTGTTTAACTGTTAAATGTCAGGCTGAGATTTCTTGTAAGTGGGAAAGAAGAGTTGGATGTCAAAACAGAGAAAGACAGAGAAGGGTAGAAGACATCAGAAAGCCAGCAGTATAGCACAATTAAGCTCCAGGTTTTGAATCACATGTGCAAATGTCACCATTATTTGGATCAACATTTTATTCTCCATTTTCTTCTTGGCATATAGATAGCTGCTTTGGGTCACACACGCACAAAATACATTCAATGAAATGAAACATAGATATTTACTAAGACACTAAAAATGAAAGTTCAACATAAACTATTTTATTCCACTGAAATCTTTGGCTGAACTCATAAGAATAGTAATGATGCCATTCTTGGACACCCACACTGAAATAACCAGAAGATTATTCCGAAAAAATAAAGAGGATATTAGGCATACTGAGAGAAAGAGCCTAGGGAGTGGAATGAAAACTGGCATGATCATTTTGGAGAATTTGGGTCAAACAGAGTTAGAATAAGTTTTTAAAGATGATATACTAAGAGCGTAAAAGGCTGATAAACAGCACTTGTATTTTTAGCAAAATAGAATAAATTGAGGAATTTAAAAGTAAAGAGAAACATAATTTAAGGTAGGAAACCCCATATCATTCTCACTATTTATCAATAAAAAGGAAACAAATTAAAATAAGAAATCAGAAGTCAATAAGATTTTACGGGAATATAAAGTTGGTATTATGGAAGCAAAGCCCATTTCTTTGCTGTAGGAAACTCCAGGCTGAGTGCTGACTAACTACAGACATCAGATCTCCTAAAGCTGTATTTCGGTGTGTCTTTTTGTTTTGTGTGTGTGTGTGTGTGTGTGTGTGTGTGTGTGTGTGTGTGTTTGTTTTTTTTTTGTTTTGTTTTGTTTTGTTTTTTGCTTTGTTTGTACCTTGAATGCTGGGTCTTGTGGGAAGTCAGCACTGTTCCAGAGTTCTGGTGGGTGGGCTAAGGTTAGATATTGGAATTGATCCTTTAATTTATGCACTGATTTTTCTTAGTGAAAAACAAAGATTGTGAGAACATGTGTTAGAATTTTAGCTCTGAGAGATGGGTACATAATATAAAATTGACTCCAACAATTTGAGTCAACCTGAAAATTCCCAGTCTCTTAGGATAAAAAAATATATAATCCTATTTAGAGATTTCTGGTGCAATCACAGATTTGGGATTGGTTCTTTTCACCAAGCCTATTAATTAAAAGTACATAATACAAAGTTAATTAAGCAGTAAGATATTACAACATTTTTATTTCATTAATTTTTCAAAGTATGAATAATAACTACACATTCAACACCAGCTGCTGAAAAACAATGGAAATAATTCCAGTCAGGGTAGTAACTCACTGTTGGCTGACCTACCTCTGAAGTAATTTACTGATTCCAGGTGACTTTTACATTGTGGAGTTAGTAATTAGTTAAGTTTGATGAAAAACAGATACAACTAGGGTTGGGAATTCAAATATGTATTATATGTCTCCTCACAATCATAAATAAGTTTATCATGGTTTTTTTTTTTCTTTTTCTTTTTAGGCTCATGCCAAAATCTGGCATCTCTACAATACAACTTTTCGTCCAACTCAGGGGGGCCAGGTGTCCATTGCCCTAAGTTCCCACTGGATCAATCCGCGAAGAATGACAGACCACAACATCAAAGAATGTCAAAAATCTCTTGACTTTGTTCTAGGCTGGTTTGCCAAACCCATATTTATTGATGGTGACTACCCTGAAAGCATGAAGAATAATCTTTCATCTCTTCTGCCTGCTTTTACTGAACCTGAGAAAAAGTTCATCAAAGGCACAGCTGACTTTTTTGCTCTTTCCTTTGGACCAACCTTGAGTTTTCAACTATTGGACCCTAGCATGAAGTTCCGCCAATTAGAATCTCCCAGCCTGAGGCAACTGCTTTCCTGGATTGACCTTGAATATAACCACCCTCAAATATTTATTGTGGAAAACAGCTGGTTTGTCTCAGGGACCACCAAGAGGGATGATGCCAAATATATGTATTACCTCAAAAAATTTATAATGGAAACTTTAAAAGGTAGGATTTGGGATAAAATTCTAATTCTTGCCAAAATCCACTGGTAAAACAATCTTTAAGATGATCTGTAATAAACTATGTGAGTTTATAGTTTTTAATCATAATGCAGAAGTTCATTTTGGCAATAATAAGAATGCATCTATGTAACACCTTTTTCATTTGGGGCCTTAAGAAACTTAAATAATTTTTAAACCCATTTTGTAAATCAAAAACTGGGTTATAATATGTGAAATTACTTGACTTTCAGAGTTACTACTATAGATTTTTATATTACATTAAGGATTAAGTAAATCTCAAAGTATCTAGCTCCCCTTAAATGTTTTTGCGTTCTTATTGCTTGTACTGAGTGAAAAACTTAAAAAACTTTTTTTAAATTGATTTCAGAGAGGAAGGGAGAGGGAGAGAGAGATAGAAACATCAATGATGAGAGAGAATCATTGATCGGCTGCCTCTGCACACCCCCTACTGGGGATTGAGCCCACAACCTGGGCATGTGCCCTTGATCGGAATCGAACTTGGGACCCTTCAGTCTGTAGGCCGACACTCTATCCACTGAGCCAAACTGGGTAGGGCCTGAATGAAACACTTTTTTAAGAAAAAAGAATATCAACATTTTCTGGAGAAAATAGTAAGTAGTTCATGCTTTTAAAAACTTTCTTCATTTTATTGCATCAGGCACAATGTTAGGATAGAAAGGGGAACATAATCCCAGGCCCAAAGAGCACCCACTGGAAATAAAAGAAATCTAAATAAAAACTTACTGGAGATAAGCTATTTGTGAAGACATTTATTTATAGAGTTATCTAGGTTTGATTAGATTCTTTTGTAGGTCATTGCTCTACCAAACAATAAGCACACTATATAATTTATTCCTTACATAGTAAAACCCTCAGATCTCTTGTCCTCTCTTCCCTTTGCAGCCATCAGGCTGGACGGGGTGGACATCGTTGGGTACACAGCGTGGTCCCTCATGGACGGCTTCGAGTGGCACAGAGGCTACAGCATCAGGCGTGGACTCTTCTATGTTGATTTTTTGAGCCAGGATAAGAAATTGTTGCCAAAGTCTTCAGCTTTGTTCTACCAACAGCTGATAGAGAAAAATGGCTTCCCTCCTTTACCTGAACATCAACCCTTAGAAGGGACATTTCCCTGTGACTTTGCTTGGGGAATTGTTGACAGCTACATTCAAGTAAGTCAGTTGACAAAACCAATCAACAATCTCACAAGCCCTATCACTAGTAAGTAGAACCTCCTTATTAGGTTGTCATGCACATTGTTCTTTGGACCAAACACAGCTCCTTAAGAGGATTTTTTGAATGCTGCATCCTTCTTTCCAAAAATCTTCCTAGCTTCGCCTTGCACTTTAAATCAGCCCCCTAAGGGGAACAAATAAAAAAAGTGTAATATTTAAGATCTGATAAGATAAAATATTCTTTTTTAACACAGCAATTTTCAAACCTTTTTAAAGCAGCTGAGTTCTTCTATAAAGGAGAAGTAACACAGAACTCCAAATTATCTGATATCTCAGTGGAGCTGCTAAAACTGAGACGGGCAGAGCCCTCCTGAGATATAGCTTTGGATCCCACAATCTTGCTGAAATATGTAGAGAATGGAAACTCTTGCTCAAAATCATTTTGAGCAATAGACATTGAGATGGTAAGGAAGTTCCATAATGGTCAACCAATATTTATTGAGTACATACTATGTAGTTAGTTCTCAATATTAATGTAATTTTAAAATATTTTAATTTACTTACTTAAATTAAAAAATTAAGATTTAATTTAATTTTTCTTTGATTTTAAAGAAATTTGTTTTCTAGAGTATAATTGAATTGTAAGCACTTATTGGATGCTTAGCATATACACTTATGCTACAATGTTTGAGAGGAGCATACAATAAGATGAGTAAGATATGATCCCTGCTGTGAAAGGAGTCTTGAGTGAAAATGATGGATACATAAATAATATAACATATGCGAGAGTAGAGTATGAAAAATAGGCAAAGTTCAGTATCCAAAGACAAGCAATGGGATTAAGCATGTTGAATGCTTCTAGCCAATTCATTGGTACTGTAGGGGAGGAAAATTAACTTTTTCTCTACTCTTCTGAGTTCTTAGCTGAGAACCCTGTAACAAAAGTCAGATTAACAAGAGAAGAACAAACAGAAGTTTATTAACATGTATACCTCATATATACATTGGAAATACTCAGTGAAAAATGAATAACTCCAGGGGTGGCTTAGAATTCAGGCTTAAATACCATGTTAACAGGAAAAGGGGAGTGGGGACATAGGTCTCTTAATGGAGAGTAAATGATTTTTAGAAAACATAACTGGGCCCTTATAAGAATAGATGGGAACTATGATAGCTTGTGACAAAGTTTGTCTGAATATGTTGTTGACTTCTAGTCTCTTCTGTAACAAGAGTCAATCTTCCCTGGTTGATAAAACTCTGGGGAGGGGATTTATGACTTTCAGTTCCTGTTGGAGGATCCATCTTCAGGCAGATAAAGGGAGTGCTAAGGAAGTCTCTCCCTGCATTTGATGTTTTTCAAGTGCCTGCAGTTCAAAATAATCAATACACTAAAGGGGCATATTTTGGGGTGGCATGTTCTGTTACCCTTCAGTTCAAAAGTATTTGGAAGAATGCTTGGATCTGAGGAAAGTCCTTCTAGTTGAAATGGGTTGCTCTTTTCTTGTAAATATCAAATTATAATCTTTTATTTATAAGAAAATATATCAACCCTATACTTAATACATTTTTTGTTTATTGCTGGTTTGTATTACTGTTATGTCTTTTTCAGACCTCCAGTTAGTTTTAGAGACAATCTCAGAGCGAAATTCCTTCCTTACAGGTTAGCAAGGATATCAGAAGCAAAACAGCAAATCTCAGCTCCACCCACTCAGTGGGGTGTTTTCCAGCCTCCTTCCTCTCTTCTACCTCAGCCCACTGATATTTGCAACCTCCCTATTCTAATTCCCTTCCTGCAAGGGGGATAAATAGTGGAGTTTAAGTGAGATGTGAAGGGGCAGGAGTGGTGCAAGTGAGAGAGGAGAGAAGGAAAGGGACAAGGGAGGAAGGTAGACTCACAGTTCCTCCTTCTTCCTCCCCTTTAATAATGGGGCTGGGTGATATGGTACCCGGCCCTTGTTCCATCTCTTGACCTCCTATCATGCCTTGCTCACTACTGGGCCCTGCACCCCTTGTCATTGAGGGCTTATGCTCCTCTCAGATCTCTGATGGTAGCCTGAGCCTGGGCAGGTAATTCTCAGTTCAGTCCTTTGTGGAGAGACATCTCCACTAGCCTCTCTGTGCAGACAATGTGAGCTCAGAGACACTGAGAGCCCTTTCACTCTGCTCATTCCCCACCCAAGGGGAATGTGTTTACCTTGGGGACTGGTAAGGAGTGAGAAAGTCTTAAGAATATATCTTATTTCCTCAAAAGGGAAGAGAAATACCTGATCAGCTGCAACAAGCATGACAGTGAGGAGGAGCAGAGATGGGCAGAGAACCCCTTTTTCTACTCCTAGAAGCACTTGTTTTAGAATTTGATCTAATGCCAGCCACTTATCAGCCATGGACCTTTCTTCTCAGGTCAGCAGCTCAGGGTCCCTACTCCTCCACCTAGCAGAGCCCCCCAGTGCTCTCCTATGCAGAATCAGTCCAACAAAAAATTAAGTCACTTTCAAGCCCATGGTGGACTTGAACTCCAAAAGCTCTTTCGTGGGAAAAAGCTGCAATTGCTATTTTATTTTTTTTGCTTTTCACCATGAGCTATGCATTATTTTGGTAGTGCCCTTCCCAAGCTGGCTTCCTAATTGACAAAGTAAAATAAGGTTTTTGTTAGGGCAGTTCAGAAGAATGTGGGAGTATGTTTTAATTTACTCTATCCTTTTACTACATTATATTAAAGCCCTGAGAAGTGACTTTTAAACCATTGAAATTTATCTTTTCCTCCTGTCTAGCATTTCAAAATCCTAATATTAATGAGGCATACATTTTACTTGAAAAACTTAAAAAATCATTAAGCACACAACCTGTCTGAAATCTGACCTTAGGCTTATCCACATGGATTGTCATTGTGTTTGGACCAAATTTTCCACAACTACTAATTCTCATAGTGAATTAGGTATGGAACACGCTACATTCTGGGAATATACGGCTTCTTTAGCAGTGGTTATGTTAGAAGAAAGTTTCTTCCATAACATACAAAATACATACTGTATACCCATTCCTTCTGATTCAGCTTTATTTCATTTTTTATTAAGAAACTAGAGGCCCAGTGCATGAAATTCATGCACTGGTAGGGCTCTAGCGGCTGCTAACCAGGTACTTCCTCCCTTCCCCTGATTGCCTGCTGCCACTGCAACCTGGGGCTTCCCTCCCTTCCCTCAGCCAGCTCTACACCCTAGTCGAACTCCCAGAAGAACTCCCGGTGGAGGGGACAATTTGCATACTATTCTTTTATTATATAGGATAAGTCAACTAATTTAAATGAGATTAGATATAATTTTGCCTAAATTCTATCCTTTCTAAAGGTTCTGTATTTTATTTATTTATTTATTTATTTATTTATTTATTTATTTATTTAAAATCTTTATTGTTGAGAGTATTACAGATGTCCCCCTTTTTAATCCCTATTTCCCTCCTCCACTTGGTTTCCACCCCTATTGTCTGTGTCCATAGGCAATGCATATATGCATGTAAGTTCTTTGGTTAATATTACCCCCCTGACCCTTTCCTCTGAGATTAATCAGACTGTTCCATGTTTCCATGCCTCTGGTTCTATTTTATTGATCATTTTATTTTGTTCATTAAATTTCTTATTCATCTATTTTGATTTTTTAGATTCAATTGTTGATAGATATTTATTTATTGCCATTTTATTATTCACAGTTCTTCTTCTTCTCCTTCTTCTTCTTCTTCTCCTTTCTTCTTCTTCCTCTTCCTCTTCCTCTTCCTCTTTCTCTTCCTCTTCTTAAAGAATAACCTTCAATATTTTATGTAATACTGGCTTGGTGGTGATGAACTCCTTTAGCTTTTTCTTATATGTGAAGCTTTTTATCTACCTTCAATTCTAAATGATAGCTTTGCTGGGTGGAGTAATCTTGGTAATAGGTGCTTGCTATTCCTCACTTTGAATATTTCTTGCCATTCCCTTCTGGCCTGCAAAGTTTCTGTTGAGAAATCATTCATAAGGGCGCTTCCTTGTAGGTAACTGATTGCTTTTCTCTTGCTGCTTTAAGATTTTCTCTTTATCTTTAACCCTTGGCATTTTAATTATGATATGTCTTGGTATGGTCCTCTTTGGGTTCCTCTTGTTTGGGACTCTCTGTGCTTCCTGGACTTGTAAGTCTATTTCTTTAACCAGATAGGGGAAGGTTTCTGTAATTATTTCTACAAATAGATTTTAAATGTCTTGCTGCTTTCTTTTCCTTCTGGCATCCTCATAATGTGAATGTTGGTACACTTGAAGTTGTCCCAGAGGTTCCTTACACTATCTTCATTTTTTTGGATTATTATTTTTTTTTTTTGATGTTCTGATTGGCTGTTTTTTTGCTTCCTCATATTCCAAATTGTTGATTTTATTCTTGGAATCTTCTACTGTTGAATTCCTATAAATTATTCTTTATTTCAGTTCATGTATGCTTATTTTCTGTCTGTTCCTTTTTCATGTCTTTGGAATTTTCAGTAAGATCCTTGAAAGTCTCACTAAGTTCCTTGAAGCTCATTAAGATCCTTGAGCAACCTTATAACCATTGTTTTAAACTCTGTATCTAGTAGTTTGTTTGCTTCCATTTCATTTAGTTCTTTTAGTTTTATCTGGAGATTTTTTTTTGTTCTTTCATTTGTGACATGTTTTTTTTGTCTCCACATTTTGGCTGCTTCTCTATGTTTGTTTCTATGTATTAGGTAGAGATGCTTTGTCTCCTGGAATTGGTAGAGTGGCCTTGTGTAGTAGGTGTCCTGTAGGGCCCAGTGGCTCATCCTCCCCAGTCACCTGAGCTGGAACTCTAGGTGCACTCCTGTGCGAGCTGTGTGCACTATCCTATTGTAGTTGAACATTGATTGCTGTTGACATCACGGAGGATTTAACATCCAGGCCAATTTGCTTTGAGGTTCAGTTGCAACTATAGTGGAAGAGTTGCTGTGTAGGAGACACCCTTATGGAGCAGGGCTTGCTTCAGTGGGGTTTTGGAGCTCACTGAGTCTGCCCCTTGAGTATATCACTTGAGGATGTGTAGAGTTGTAATCTGGTATGTTCTGAAGCTACCCACTGGGTGCACTGGCGTTGGGGCCTCCAGAGAGGTGAAAAGTCAGCTACTGCCTGGAACCACTCAGCAGGAGCTACAGAGTGATCTGAATATGGCTGCTACTTGTGTTGGGCTAGGAAGTGCTCAGGCAAGGCCAAGCTGTGAAGCAAGGTAGGCTGCTGCTTGTGCTGGGTCATGCTGATGCCAGCTGATGCTTGTTTGAGAGATTTTAGGGAAGCCTGAGCCCGGAGAGGTCATTCATATGGAAAAGCCACTGCAAACAGTTTGGATGGGGCTGCAAATTGGATGGGGCAGAGTCTCAGAGGCTCCTCATGGCAGAATGAATAGTGTGAGCCAGGTTGGTGGAGACTTAGATATGGTGCCTACCAGTCAGCTCTGAGATAGATGAGGTCTCAGCATAGGAACAATAATTGCTATAAGCACCTCTGTCTGGGAGAAAGCCACCCCCCAAGTTCTTGCTCTGATGCCAGACAATCTGGTTCCTTCCCATTTGTACCTGGATCCCCCCAAGCTGCTGTCCAAGCATTGGAGTTCAGAGGGAGTGGGACTGTGTAAGTTTGTGCACCAGCCCTTTAAGACCATGTGAGAACCATGCCAGAGTCCTCAGACAGCCAAGGCCACTCAGAGTGTGAAAGGCCTTGTTGACAGTATGCCAAATGGCTGGGGCCACTCTCAACACAGCTGTAAGGCCACAGCGATCTCACCATACCCTGCACCCTTCTATAACCCAAATGATGATGTAATTATTGGCAACTAGCCTTCTTTGTCTCTGGAGTAATATACAGATTACTGACAAGCGAGTCTGCTAGAGAGTAGGCTGGTGGGTCGGGGGGCGAGGGGGAAGGCTAGAGAACTCAGAGGGAGCTGAAAGCTCAGACAGAGCTGAGAGCTGGTACTGCTATGATGTAAGGCCAAAAGCTCATAGAGAGCTCAGATATAGCTACTAAGTTAACCAGCCAGTATACTGAGAGAGAAGCTTAGAGGTACTATGTGAGGCTACAGAGACCAGCAGGTGTGCTGAGCAAGGGAGAGAGGAGAAGCTACTGAGCCAGAGAGGCTGGAGAGCCTACTGAGGCTGTAGCTCTAAGAAAGAGCTCAGATACCACTATGATGTAAGGTGGTGGGTTTAGAGGCAGCATGCGAATTCAGGGGTCCTCAAACTACGCCTGCAGGCCACATGCGGCCCGCTGAGGACATTTATCCGGCCCGCCTGTCCTGCTTAGCAGCTGACTTGTCCCAGGCCCGCAGTGCGCATAGGAATTTGTTCATATTTTTTTTTTAAACTATAGTCCGGCCCCCCAATGGTCTGAGGGACAGTGAACTGGTCCCCTGTTTAAAAAGTTTGAGGACCCCTGGCTCAGATAATAGCTGTGGGTACAGAGACTAATGCTGCTTTTGTGGGAAAGATGTATCTGTTCACCAGCTGTATAGGCCTGCTGTAAAGGACTCTGTTGGTTAATGGCTATATGGCCACTGGCTTCTGCAACAAAGACTCATTCTTATATACCCACAACCTCTCATGGCTTCTCCATCTAAGACCCGGTGTGCAAGAAGACTCAGCCCCAGGCAGAGGGGCTCAGACCCAACACCTGTAACTAGTGAGCAGAAGATAAAGGAGGAACTTGGACTAAGTTCCAACAGTTAGTACAGTGGGCAGGGTTTGAGAAGGAAACTGCCCTGAGATAGTCAAGAAGAATTTAGAAGAATCTATAGACAGCGGTGCTCTTGCTGTCTCTGACAGAGCAACTGCCTGGGTCTCCAGCAGCCTCCATAAATATCCCGTATTTTTAAGAAATAAATTCCTCTACCCCCAAGATTTATACTTTAGTGTCTCTTTTGTTTTCAAATGGACTGAATAAAAGCTGGTGTTTTGGAACAATTATGGTAGAAAAGATACAAATCTAGTCAACTCAGAGTTCTATAAAAATAATCCAAAAATTCTTTCTAACTATGAACACTTTCATTTCAAAAGAGCATGCAAATATTTTCTCTTGCAAAGCCAAGGAAACATGATTGGTAGGTACATCACAGAGGAAAAATATTTCTGACAGCATTCCCACAGTACTAGGGGAAATGCATGTGTGGGTGATCTACAAGGGACAACCTTCCAGAAAATGCAATTTCCCTCTGACATGCTGTTCATATTATTTTCCTTTAGGAACACAGCACCGACCCCTCCAATGAAACAGCAGCTCATTTGCAACAGGCCCATAAAACTTTAAGGAAATCTCTACTAGAGGTTCAAAACTGGAGTTTGTCTGACCCCTGTTTTTATACAAAGGGTCAAACCAAGTAACCTTCTTTAAGGAAACTATTTGCCAGGAGAAAACAGATGTAGACAATGAGTTTGGGGTGCACTTTCAGTTTGCATTCCCTTCATGGTTTACATGTGGAGGGAGGATTTTTGTCATTATGAGTTTACAATTTTCAATGTCCTGAATACCTATTTTTATTTTGGAAGCTTTGATGTCAGATGTTGAGAACCATATTGTCAAGATCATCATAGAAAAACAATTAGGAAAAATTTTAAACTATGTTAAAATATTCCATTATGGATGGATGACAATATTGTTTCTTATGTCCATATTCTTTGTCACTTTCTACCATCAGTCAGATTGAATTTGTTAAATTATGTCATCAACTGCAAAGCTAACAAAAGGCTACAGTTATGCTTATTTAGTACCTCCTCTTCTGAGAGCAAATCTGTGTAGAATGTGATTTTTAAAAGCACAATATAATTTTTAAATGTCATTTCAATTTTTTTACTCTAACTCACTTAGGTTTTAGGCTTTATCTTTTTCATTAAACTTTTTTTTTTTAAGTCTCATCACCATAGTGATTTCTTATATTAAAAGAAAAATGTTCAAAAATACTCTGCTTGCTTAACACAGATCAGACATGTGTGAGAATCACTACTAATGTTTGTTATCTGAAGTAACTAAAAAAATTCAGATTTTTAAAATATTGAACTATGGGTTTAAATAAAGAGAACTACAGGTAAAACAAATGTGTAAAAAAGAAAGTGGGTTATTTTCTTCTTCAGAAACTCACTATTTATGAAAAATAATTTCAATTTTTAGCTAGAAAGGTTATTGTTTTTGCTCATCTTGCTAGCTAGCTTCCTTGAAAGAATTGCATTGAAGTACTTTTCCAGGCCTGCCCAGCTAAAGTCATAGACTTATGGTCCCTCTGCTCCTCCTAGGTTGACACCACTCTGTCTCAATTTACCGACCCGAACGTTTACTTGTGGGATGTCCACCACAGTAAGGAGCTCATTAAGGTGGACGGCCTTGTGACCAAGAGGAGGAAACCTTATTGTGTCGACTTTACTGTCATCCAGCTCCAGATCGCCCTACTCCAGGAAATGCGTGTAACACATTTCCACTTCTCGCTGGACTGGGCCCTGATCCTGCCTCTGGGTGACCAATCCCAGGTGAACCACACGGTCCTGCACTACTATCGCTGCGTTGCCAGTGAACTCCTGCATGCCAACATAACCCCCGTGGTGGCCCTGTGGCGACCTGTGGCCCCGCACCAAGGCCTGCCGGAGCCCCTGGCCAAGCAGGGCGCCTGGGAGAATCCCCAGACGGCCCTGGCTTTTGCAGAGTATGCCAGGTTGTGCTTTAAAGATCTTGGTTCCCACGTCAAGTTTTGGATCACCATGAACGAGCCGTACACGCGGAACATGACCTACAGTGCAGGGCACAACCTGCTGAAAGCCCATGCTCTGGCTTGGCGCGTGTATGATGAGAAGTTTAGGCGCTCTCAGAAAGGAAAAATATCCATAGCTTTGCAGGCTGACTGGATAGAACCAGCCTGCCCTTTCTCCCCAAAGGACAAAGAAGTGGCAGAGAGAGTTTTGGAATTTGACATTGGCTGGCTGGCAGAGCCCATTTTTGGTTCTGGAGATTATCCACGTGTGATGAGGGACTGGCTGAATCATAGAAACAATTTCCTTCTACCTTATTTCACTGAAGATGAAAAAAAGCTCATACAGGGTTCCTTTGACTTTTTGGCTTTAAGCCATTACACCACCATCCTTGTAGACTGGGAAAAAGAAGATCCAATAAAATATAATGATTATCTGGAAGTTCAAGAAATGACAGATATCACATGGCTCAATTCCCCCAGTCAGGTAGCAGTAGTGCCCTGGGGCTTACGCAAGGTCCTGAGTTGGCTAAAGTTGAAATATGGAGACCTCCCCATGTATATAATCTCCAATGGCATTGATGATGATCTGCAAGCAGGCCAAGACAATTTGAGGGTGTACTATATGCAGAATTATGTAAATGAAGCTCTGAAAGGTAAGGCCTCCTGAAAACTGTCTCTTGAAGGTTATGTTACTCGAAGGCATGATGCCTGTTAGAAATTCTCAAATACACACAGTCACCTTCAGAGAGAAGCACTGTTCATTTCTTGCCACACTGAAAAAGTCCTACCAAGAGTTAGTATTTTCTCCAGAGATAAAGGAGTTTAGCTAAAAGTGGCTTACAACTTACTCTGAACCTATAAAAGCATGGACCATCCTGTCCTCCATCCTCAGATGGCCTCAAAGCAGTCTGATCTGCTTCATGTATGTGAAGATTAGCTCAAGTACCTCAGAGTAGGTTTCATTTTGTAAAACCTACTATGTTAAATGTAGCTCATACTTTGTCTTGGTATTTACCTATTTGTCTTTCCATAAAAGAAGACTTTTCTAATTAAATACAATTTACTCTGAAGTTTTAATAATTGTATTGACATTTTCTCCTGAGACAACAAGGCCATGTAAAAGTAAAGTGTTATGTGCAAAATATTTCATTAACTATTCTCCTGTCCTTTTGTTTTTCCAGCCTACATATTGGATGGGATCAACCTTTGTGGCTACTTTGTGTTTTCATTTAATGATCGCACAGCTCCAAAGTTTGGCCTCTATCGTTATGCTGCCAATCAGTTTGAACCAAAACCGTCCATGAAACATTATAGGAAAATTATTGACAACAATGGCTTCCCAGGTGCTGAAACCATGGAGAGATTTTGTCCAGAAGAATTCACCCTGTGCACCGAGTGCAGCTTTTTTCATACTCGAAAGACTTTACTAGCTTTCATAGCTTTTCTACTTTTTGCTTTAATTATTTCTCTTTCTCTTATTTTTCACTACTCTAAGAAAGGCAGGGGAAGTTACAAGTAGTCCTGAAAATTTTCCTATTCACTTATTTTGAAATAATTACGCACACATATTAGTTGTTAATCATTTGCACTTGTCAGTGTTGTGAAGCTATAGATTTCATATACTGATTTCTACAAAACCTTTTTGTGGCATATGACAAACGTTTTCAAATAAGCATAGATGATTATAAAATCTTGAATAATGTGAATAGTGCCTGGACTTGTTTATCTTTGAGGGGTAATTAAAAAACAAACATAATTTCTACCATACACTGTGTAACAAAAGCATGAGATATGACATCCATTCTGTAATATTTTTACAGAAATTTAATGACAAGCTAGGCTATTTTTATCTGTGCCCATTCCTAAATATAATGTTTACTTAAAGTAATAATTGCAAGTGTTAGAATACAACCTTAAGTCCCAAGTAACCATCTTCCAACTACCATGATATGCCTAATGGTCTCTGTCACGAAGATGATAGAATATAGGAGAGATGACAAAAGGCCTGTGGCTGGAACAGTTATTTTAAAAGCAGCATTTCTCTCAAATGCTGCTAATGTTAATTTACATATCTGGTTAATGATATACTTGCCAGAGCAAATTACAGAACTTTATATTTTTATGTGACTTTCAAGGAGTTCTCTAAACCCTTGGTCCTTGAAGGCTTTGTGTCATAAGGGATTTTTACTGTATGCTTGCAGAAAAATAAACATGACTCATGAGATGTTGGGCTCTTCAGGAAGCATAAACCGATTTTGAAGTGTATTATACTGCAGTAGCTCCAGTAGGAGGGAAGGAGTAAAAAGTACGTATTATGAGCAACATTATGATTAATTTTATTATAAACCCTTTCATTTTAGAACAGACCTTGGAATGAATGAGGTGACCTTTCTTGAGAGAATAAAAACAAGATAATAATTCATCCTGTGAAGAATGACTTCATTTTCTGCTCTTTAGAATGTGCCATAATTTCTCTGAGTTGAGTTTTAAGTATTAATAGATTAAAAAGCATTTGGTCTGATAACACTGGAAATTTTTCTTTTGTGATTGCTGAAGTCCAGTTTACTTATTTATTTATTTATTTTGCTGCTACTTTTGTGGAACTAACTTTGAATTAGTTGTGCTAATTAGTTGAATTTTTACACTGAAGCATGCTACTGATTTCCAGAAAGGGTTAAATCTTATCCTCTAATGCCCTTTAAATAAGTCTTGCTTATTTTCAGACAGGGAAATCTATTACACTAGAGTTGTAGGTGATCTTAATGTTTATTTTATAGATGAGCCAACATTGTGTCAGGCAAAATAAACCAACATCATATCAGGCATAACTAATTTTGCTGACCCAGTAATGCAATGGATAAGAAATATTGTACTGTATTATGTATCATCTTTAGGGGTGGTATGATTTTTTTCATTGAAAGGTAAACTTTTGGGTTAATCTTTTCAAAATTGTACTTATTAAAACTGGAAACTAGATAATCATAGTTTATTTTATGTATGTATTTTTCTGATTAGAAGAGTAATATATATTAATTGTAAAAAAACCCACAGAACCTATATGTAAAAAAGTGCGTTTTAGAGTCACATCATATTGTAAATTATGTATCTTTATTAATTTTTATTGTGTGCATTTCCTTTGTCATTTATCTTCAAAAACACCCTATTTTAATAGTCATAGAGTAATTCCACTATATAAATTTATCACAACTTATTTAACTATTCCTATTTATTGAACTAGTTTCTTATTGTTAATTACTGTTAAATAATGAATGTTACTTAAACATTATTTTCTTTCTACAAGCATTTTTTTGAGTGCATAGAGAAGTAATTACAGTACCTGGGTGACCAATCCCCGGGGAACTGCATGGTCCTGCACTACAGTTACTTGATAATGGATTATAATAAACTGACCTATAACTTTACCTTCTTTCTGAACCATATTATTCATTGCTAGATAAATTTCTTTAAAACATGTTTTTGAGTTGTCTAAACCACATAGAACATGATTGGAGTGGTGAGGAAATAGGCCTGACAGAAAGAGGGAGCAAACTGCAACGTAGGTTGGGGAGAGTGCCCCAGGCTAGTCTCTGTGATTGAGCTGAAAGATAATTTCAGACACTGAGAAAGCAAAATAGGGGAAGAGCTGAAAATGACAGACACCAAAGTACTGAGGAGAAACAACATTTCAAAATCATTCAGCTGAGTTACAATGACAGCATCATGCTAATTTTGAGTCACCATAGACCCTTAGTGGGAGGTCCATGGCTCACTGCCAGCCTGAAAGGAGAGAAGTGCCTCTCAGATCAGCCCAGAGCATGTTCATTTCTTAAGCAGTGTCTCAGAGCATTACACTCCTTCTATTGATGCTTTACTCTTGGGAATTCTGGAATTTTCACCATGCCATATACAGGGGTGGGCAAACATAGGTTTACAGTTATGATGACATTCTTTTGAGTTACAAACAACTGTAAACTTACTTTTGCCTACCCCATATATATACATATATATGTATAAACATATATAAACACATTACATATATATATACACACACACTTATTTATTTAAATACTAGTGGCCCAGTGCACGAAATTCATGCACAGGAGGGAGGGCTGTCCTTCAGCCTGGCCTGCACCCTCTCCAATCTGGGACACCTCAAGGGATGTTCGACTGCCAGTTTAGGCCCAATCCACAAGGATTGGGCCTAAATCGGCAGTCAGACATCCCTCTCGCAATCCGGGACTGCTGGCTTCTAACCGCTCACCTGCCTGCCTGCCTGATTGCCCCTAACCACTCTGCCTGCCTGCCTGCTCACCCCCACCTGCCCTCCCACTGGCCTGCTTGCCCCCAACTGCCCCCCTGCCAGCCTGCTCACCCCCAACTGCCCCCCCACCAGCCTGATCTCCCCCAAATGACCCCCACTGATGGCCTGCTCTCCCCCAACTGCCCCCCCCCCCCGCTGGCCTGATCACCCACAACTGCCCTCCCCTCTTGGCCCCTAACTGCCTCTACCTTGGCCCTGCCACCATGGCTTTGTCCAGAAGAACATCTGGAAGGTCTCCTGGAAGGTCTCCCAGTCTAATTAGCATATTACCCTTTTATTAGTATAGATAGAGGCCTGGTGCACAGGTGGGGGCCGGCTGGTTTGCCCCGAAGAGTGTCCTGGATCAGGGTGGGGGTTCCCTTGGAGGGTGGGGGAGCCTGGGCGAGGGGCCTGTGGTGGTTTGCAGGCTGGCCATGCCCCCATGGGGGTGGGAGTCCCCACTGGGGATGGTGCCGGCCTGGGCAAGGGGCTGGGGCAGTTTGCAGGCCAGCCATGCCCCCATGGGGTGAGGGTCCCCACTGGGGGGGCATGGCCAGCCTGGGTGAGGGGCTGAGGGCTGTTTTCAGGCTGGCCACACCCCCTTCAGGATTGGGGTCCCCGCCTTGCAAGCCTGGGTGAGAGGCTGATGGCTGTTTGCAGGCTGGCCATGCCCCCCAGCAAGGACCCTCACCACATGGGGGCATGGCCAGCCTGGGTAAGGGGCTGAGGGCTGTTTTCAGGATGGCCACGCCACCCAGCGGAAATCCTCACCCTGATGGTGGCGTGGCCAGCCTGGGTGAGGAGCTGAGGGCCATTTGCAGGTTCCTCCCTTGGCGGCTGGCCTGGGCGACCCAAGCCTCCCACCTGCTCTGGCTGGCTCTGTGGCTGCCGCCATCTTTGTCCCACTAATTTGCATATTCCCTCCTGGTTGGCTGTGGGCATTGTGGAGTGACGGTCAATTACCATATTTCTCTCTTATTAGTACAGAGACCATTCCCTTGGAACACCTACATCTCTTAGTAGTTGTGGGAACAACTCTCTCTACAGGGGTATTGAGTGATACACTGTGATTCCCTGAGGTTTTGCTGGTGGAAAACTAACTGCCAGTGACAGTCCTGAATTACATCTCCTCTGATTAACAAACCATTCATTCATTCATTCAGAAAATATTTATTGCATACTTACTATGTGCCAGTCACTCTACCATGTTCAGCTCTTCTCTGATAAGATAAAGCAGAGATTTCTCACCCTCAGAGTTTACTAGATAGTTGGAGGGAAAGACATTATACAAATAACTATCTATATATATAAAAGCCTAAGCAACCAAATGACCAGAACGACCTAAATGACCGGAATGACCAAAACAGCTGGTTGACAAATCGCTATGACATGCACTGACCACCAGGGGCAGATGCTCAACACAGGAGCTGTCCCCTGGTGGTCAGTGCGCTCCCACAGCGGGAGTGCTGCTCAGCTGACCGACCTGTCCTGGCCTCCCACCAGCATGGCAGCAGCCACTCACTCCCTCAGTAGTCCTGCAGGTCCAATCTCCAGAGAACAGGCCAGGCACTGACGGACCAGTGCCACTGGCAGGATCCCAACAGCACTGCCAACACTCTGCAAGGAAGAAACAATCTAAAAGCGGCCGCCAGGTAGCTCCTGACAACTGGCGCTAATATCAGCGGGACAGATCTCGATATCAGGCTGGCAAGGGCATCCCACCGCCCACCCACAGGGCCAATCGCATCCCGGCTTCCCCCACCCCCCCTCGGGCCCCCACCTGTGCATAAATTTGTGCACCAGACCTCTAGTATAATATAACTACAAAGGACAAGTGCCAAGAAGGAAATTATTGGCATATTGTGAAGCTGTTCTCCAATCTAGTCTAGAGTAAGAGGGAGGACTTCCTGTGGGAACATGACACAAAACTGGGACCTAAGTGTAAATAGAAGTTACTAGCCACTGGGGACAGGTGTGATGAAAACGTTTATAGAAAATTCGGAGATGAAAAACAGAAGGTGAAAAGTGGACCAATCTGTCCTAAATCTATGGCTAGTGTCTGCTACAAGGTGGAGTCAATAAATTTCTATTTGTCTTTTAGTGTTCCTATAATACTTATAAAAATACTTGTGTATGCGCTTGAAAATTTCAATCTTAAAAAGGTGATTTGAAAATCTAGGAAACATTATTTCTTAGGGAAATATAAATTATTATTATTATTAATATATTTTTATTGATTTCAGAGAGGGAAGGAAAGGGAGAGAGAGATAGAAACATCAATGATGAGAGAGAATTATTGATAGGCTGCCTCCTGCATGCCCCCCACTAGGGGTTGAGCCCACAACCTAGGCATGTGCCCTTGACTGGAATCAAAACTGGGACCCTTCAGTCCGCTGGCCCACACTTTATCCACTGAGCAAAACCGGCTAGAGCTAAATTATTAAATTTAAATTAAGAAGTAGCAAACTTGAATAGACTGAGCACCATAGAAGCGATTTTAAAAGTTATTCAAAATATGTTATTGGAAAAGTTAACAGGATTTACTAGTAAAAATTTTGTAGCTGAACACTGGCTTTAAAGGGTAAGCAATTCTGATGTAATTTAAACTATTTAAGACTATAGAGACAAATGCTCATTGTATTGATGGAGTCAATTTTATTACTATAATCTGATAAAGATACTGTAAAAAAATTACGATGAAAAAATTTCTAAATGTAATTTTAGTTACAATAATCCAGCAATATATTAACAGACTAAACTATGGCCAGATAGAGTTTACTTCAAGAATTCAAGGTTGCATAGATAACAGGAAATCAAGCAATATAAAGCAGAAAAATGAACATATGAATAGCTGCTGAAAAGTCATTTTGATAAATATTCAGCAATTACTCTTAAAAACAACTTTAGGAAAATATGTACATGAGATACCTTTTAAAGTATGATAAAGACTACAAAACATTGTTAAACACTATTCTAAAGAAAAGTATTAAAAGTACTTTAATTATGATCAGGAATTAGGTAAAACTTCTTGCTCTTGTCATTATTCTTCAACATTGTTAGAGGGTCTAGCAAATGCAGTAAGACAAGACAGTAAAAAAATTTGTATAAACATTGGAAAAGAAATGATAAAACTCTTGTTGATATTATTACATTCCTGGAAATCTCAAGAGGCTTACAAAAAGGTGCTTGAATTGATAAAATGGATAGATATAAAAATACATGCAATAATCAATAGCAAAAATAAACACAAAAATGGAAAAGAAATGTGGTTGCAATAAAAAGTCTTGAAAAAAACTTCAAACAAATGGAAAATTCTACTAAGTTCTTAGATGTATAGCTAAATGAGGGAGGGAGCAAAGGAGGGAGAGAGGGTTATAACTGTTTAAAAAGTCAGCATGATCCCAATTTGTCTTCCTTTTGTGGAATTATAAAAAAAATAGAAGAATGCTGGTCTAGTAGGCAAACTTTCAGTCACTTTTTCATGAGACCTGACTTTTTTACTTTATTGTTCCTGTAGCTACTATTCTGTCAGCAATTATGTTTCACTCAGTGCACTGGGGAGATTTCTTTTTTGTCTTTCCAGCACACTAAATAAACACAGTCATTCCATGTTCCTTTACCCCTCCATTTGTTGAGTGTGTGTTCATGTCACAGAAAAAGGGAGAACATTGCACAACCATTTTGCTATGCTTGACAGTTTAATGTAGCTGCCAATTGTTCTACATTTTAAATATTTCAATTAAACATAGAAATCTATAGAAGGGAATTTTTTATTCACTACATTTCTTAATTCCCAGTGTCATAGCACATCAGGAAGAGAAGGAATCACCCTTTTCTGTAAAAGGCTTTGCATGATAACCCTTGACACAGCAAATGCCAATACAACCATGAGACCAAGTCTCCAAGCCCATCTACTCACTTGAGAAATAAAAGTTGGCTACAGGGGGAGGTTCCTGACTTCCCCAGCTACTTCAAATGCAGTCCTGCAGAATAGTTAGCCCTCCTTCTCCTGATTTTCTCCTTCCTATTGGGTTATTACATCTTCTCTAGGGCCATCACCTGCCTGATTTCCTTGACTTCTGTCATATGAGCTCTTTGAAGACTTACCATCTCTTTTCATTGATAGAACATATGGTTAGTTTAAATCCATTGTTACATTAATTAACTTTTTAAGCAAATGTAGCTATTCATGACCCTTTATATAGAGATTTGAACAGAAATTCAGCCTTCTCAAAGCTAATTGAATGGGACAGATCCCGCCCAAATCGACTTAGGATTTACTCCTTTTACTTCATAGGGTGTGCTGCACCCTTTTCTTCTACCAATGCTCTCATATGAAACTCATATCACACTTCCCCCTGTCCTGTCTAGTATAGCAGTCTGAGTATACGGAGTGAACTTTGTGGGTTTTTTTTTTATCCTATATAATAAAAACGTAGTATGCAAATTGTCCCCATCAACTGGGAGGTCTTCCAGGAGTTCGACCAGGGGGCAGGGTCAGCCAGGGGAAGGGAGGGAGGCCCCGGCCGGCAGCCGCTAGGGACCCTACCAGTGCACAAGTTTCGTGCACTGGGCCTCTAGTTAGAAAGAGAAAAAGAAATTCATTGAATTACTTTGGTACTCACACTAATGTGAGTACCAAAGAGGTTCAAGATAGAATATTTGAGAACAAACCTTTTTAGCTTATCCTCAAAAATAAAAACAACAAAACAAAAAACAGCCTTTGGGGAGTTTCAGGCTTCTCAGAAACTATAATTGGCATGCTGCTAAGAACTGTTCTGTTCCTGTAGAGATGGGCAATAATAGGAAAGACATTTCTGGGAGAATAGCCACATTAAGCAATGACAAAAAGCTCCCTGGTGAATTTTGCCACTTTGCATGACATCCTCCTTAATCTAAATTTCAGAGATGTTAAAATAGCAATAGGAAGAGTGGCTACCACAATTTTAACTTATATAACGATGCTCTGAGCATCAGCTCTTTGAAAATAGCTGGGTTTCTAAGCTGTGGTTACAAAGTATTTGGTCCTTTGTAGCTCTCAGATGTCCACTCTTGAAGACTCTACCTTAATTTATGGTTCTTGTTTTTGAGAAGCTCCAATATGGTTGGAAAGAGTAATTCTTTTTTTAAATTATTTATAATTCTTTATTGTTGAAAGTATTACATATGTCCCCTTTTACCCCCATTTCCCCCTTCCAGCCCCCCTTGCACCCCCACCCCCACCCAAGCTTTCAGCACCCTATTGTCTGTGTCCATGGGCTATGCATATATGCATACAAGGTCTTTGGTTGATTACCTCCCACCCACCCACCCTCTCCCACCCTCCCTCTGAGATTCCGCACTCTGTTCCATGTTTCCGTGTTGGAAAGAGTAATTTTTTAAAACTATTTGTGACCTGCAAAGGCATTGCCTGATTATGACTCAGAGGGTATTCGTTCAGTGACTCAGGAGAGGAGTAGGAGTGGAATGATGCTCTCTGTAACCTAGAAGCCCCATCTGTAGCTTTTTTACTCATCCTTCTTTCCAATCCCTACTCCCTCCATCTAAATCTACTGCTCTGCTCTGAGGACCAAAACCAGGTTTCAACCCTGAAGGCACATTACCTCCCTATGAACCTCATGGTGTGGGAGTGAAATTATACCCTGAAGGTTGCTCAGTGAGCACAAAAATAGAATTAAGTGAGATGGGGAATGGGATGCTGGTGTCCTCTGTGTCCTCAGAGGGATGCTACTGACAAGAGAATCAGCCTCTGGAAGCCCACTGCCCAGATTCTCTTTTTCCCAGGCCTTGGCTGGGAATTCCCATCGTTCACCTACCTCTGAGACTTCCTTTCTTGTGCACATCTGGGCAGAACATTCTTTCTGATTTTATGGAATCAGCTTCCAGTCACTTTGAACTGGGAGTGTTTTTGTTGTTTCAAGGTGACCATTCTTTTCTGCTTGACCCCTGGGTGTGCCTCTCAATGGTTATCTTCCTTGCTTGCCTAAGTCCAAGAGCTTACCCTGTGTAGACTCTCTCTACTCCCTGTACTGGCCAGTGTATCCAGCTGGAAAGCAATGCATTTGACATTCTTTTCTCCTGTTCTCCCATTGATTAGGAGATCCCATTGACGGTATATTCATTTAATACATTTCTCTTACTCTCTTATAGGTTGGAATCTGTAAAAGAGAACACAAGTAAGCATAAGGCACCCCAAGGAGATTTCAGATGAGGGTCTAGGGAACAAACACAGAAATATGTTTTCATCCCACTCTCTTCAAGAGTGAAAGCAAGCAAGAGTTTGGGATTGTTCTGCTTTGTTTTGGATATAATTTAGTTCCTATTTCCAATCCCTGTGATTATTTAAACTGTAGGTTTGAAATAATGACAGGAGAGTAAGCAAAGAGAAAAACCTAGAACTTGAGTTAACTGAATTATATTATTTCATGTCATCACTTACAACTTCTATTTTGATTAAAGTTTAAAATAGAAAACAACATTAAAACTGTGATGACTCCACACCCACTAAGAAGGCTGGCTACAATTCAACAGGTGGACAATAACAGTGTTGACAGGAATGTGGAGAAAGTAGAATCCTAGTGCATTACTGTTGGGAGGGTAAAATGGTGCAGCCACTTTGGAAATTAGTTTGGCAGTTCCTTCAGAAGTTAAACAAAAATATATGATATGGCCCAGCCATTCCACTTCTAGGTAGCTATCCAAGGCAAATGAAAAAAGAATCACTCTGTTATTTCTACCACATTCTATTTGTTAGAAGCAAGTCACTGAATACAGCCCACATTCAAGGAGAGGATAATTAAGTTCCATCTCCTGAAGGGAAGAACATCAAATAATCTGTGGACATATTTCAAAACTACTCTCTAAGCCAGTGTTTGTTCTACATTTTCCAGGAGGGAGGTCTTTATGGTTGGAAAGATGAGGATACTATAAGGAAAAATCATTTTGCTTTCTTTTTATTTTCTATTGACATTATACCATCCATGACAAGCAGAGACCTATCACTTCCTCCTGTTTCTTGCACTAAATATGCCTTTTAAAAGTCTTCATTTTATTATAATTGGTTTTGCTGTCCATCATACCTTTTGAAAATCTCAGTAGATTCTGGGCTTCAGACTTCCTGATATTACTCTTAGGGGTTATGTACATATTTTGAATTTGTTCTTCCTTTTGTTTTATTTCAAAAAAAGGGAATAATTATTAAATATTATTATTGAAATCTTGATCTTTTATTATCCCTCTTACTAGGTTCTGAAGTCTCCCTGTACACAGGAACATTGCAGAAGGGAATCAGAAGACATCTTTATTAAGAGTTGTACAAATGTGTGAGAACTGGACTAAAGGGCAAGGGCTCCTATTGGCCCCTGAATCTAAATCTTAGCACTAGCTTGTCCAGGCATGTTCCGGATCAGGGTGGGGAGTCATCTGTGTTTTGAGGCTGTACTTACAGGCTCAGCTACATGTTCTGGGGAATGAGAATACTTGATGTGTACCACTTGGCAATGCTGTGACCATACATGTCCAAACAATGTTACAGGTCTCAGTGAATCACATTGGCATCTCCCTTCCCCTAGCAAGGGCTGCAAAGGATTGGGAAGAAGTTGCCTGGCTGAAGGAGTGGATATTATCCCTCCCTAATGTGCCCCATTGCCTTTGTAAAACCTGGCCTCACTAGAAAGTTTGTGCAGCCTCACTGTCTTTAGTATCTTCCTCATGATAAAGATTATTTGCAACTAGAGCCCCCGTGCATGGAATCATGCACCAGTGGGGTCCCTCAGCCTGGCCTGCAGGATTGGGCCTAAACTGGCTCTCCGACATCCCTTGAGGGGTCCTGAATTGTGAGAGGGCTCAGGCCAGACTGAGGGACCCCACTGGTGCTTGATCTGGGCTAGGGAGGGATACCGGAGGTTGGCTAGCCGGGGAAGGGCTATGGGAGGGCTCCAGGGCATGTACGGCCATCTTGCTCAGTCCTGATTGGCTGGACCCCAGCAGCAAGCTAACCTACCAGTCGGAGCATCTGCCCCCTGGGGGTCAGTGCATGTCATAGTGAGCATTTGAGCAGCCTTAGCATATCATTAGCATATTACACTTTGATTGGTTGAATGGATGACTGGACAACAGGACACTTAGCATATTAGGCTTTTATTATATAGGATTATATTAAAAATATCACTGGTTAGAGAATCCACTCTGACAACTGCCCTGTTCTCACAGCCAGCGTTTCTGATGTCTGCGCTGGTCATTGATTTCATCATCCTGACATAGAGGAACCTTCTTTCTCAGTAAGGGAAGCAGCAGAGGAAAGATCAATTTGTCTGGATTGCAGTCATGGTTGGGTAATTTAATAAAAGTCACCTGCCCTTTCTCTAACTTCAATTTACTCTTTTATAAAATAGAAACAATAGTATCTATTTCCTTGGGCTACTTTGAGGATTAATAGATAAAATATATGTCCAAATAAAAGTACATGCTAGAGTATTTAAAAATTCCTTGGACACAAGACCCCAGAGCACTCAGCTGCTGTTGCTGCTTTTTCACTTTTTTCCTTAACAGGAAGTTTATTATATGTACTAGAAGCCCAATGCACAAAGATTCATGCAAGAAGGGGGCCTTTCTTCCCCTGGCTGCCAGCATCGCCTTCGCTCTGGCCGGAGCCGCCTTCCCGCCTTCCCATGGTGCTCAGAGGCCAGAGCGGCTGGGGCTGTGCAGAACACCCCCCACTGCTCAGGCCTGTGTATGCAAATTAACCTGCCATCTTTGTTGGGTTAATTTGCATACTCACTCCTGATTGGCTGGTGGGTGTCGTGAATTTGAATCTTACTCTTTTATTAGTGTAGATGTTTGGCAATGATCTGAGGCAGGAAATTAAACAAAAAATGGCATAAAGAAACTTACCCTAGTGTTTATCCTTCTAGGTCTGAAGTTCTGGTTCATTGTGGTTCCTCCTCATGAGGCTATAAAATCCACTTGGAGAATGTTTTGGCAAATGGTTTTGCCAGCTTGCTTCTTGGTGCAGTTTTCTTTTTGTCTAGCAGGGTTGAAGGACTCTTCAGCCTGGTCTCTCTTATGGCAACTATTCCCTTGCCACAGTTTAGTGGCCTTAGCCCTGTCCTGCTGAGACACAGCTGCTGAGAGATTGTCTTCTTGAATTGCATGGCTCACAATGTCACCTTGAGCAATCTAGTTTGAATCTCTCATCTTGACATTGGAATGTGAAAACATGAGGAGATGTTGGTTTTATACTCCCAAGTCCTTGGACAAAAATTACGAAGTGTTCTTCTGTCTTCTCAGAAAAATACTGGGTCCCTTCTCATTCTTATTCAGTCCCACAAAGCGACATAAAACTGTTGCTGAGTATACAATTGTTTAAAGTTCCTTCTTTTCCTGTCAGAGGATTCTGCTTGATGTCTGCTTTGCAATAATAGTCTGAGCGCTGAACCGTAATCCATTCATCAGGACTCTAGGGCAGTGAGGCTATGTTAATAAGATGAATTCTGAGGTGTATGAGGAGGTTAGAGCAGCCACATGTCCTTTGAAAAGTGATCAATGCAGCCAAAAAACTGATACAGTTGCTTGAATTGCAGCATCACTGGCTTCATGCTTCTATTGTGTCAGCTAATGGTTTCCACGCCTTGTACATCCACCATTGGCATTATATTGGAACCACTGCAAATTGATAGAAAACTAAAAAGAAACTTGCTCTCCTCTGCCATTTGCAAGTTTTTTCTGAGTTGAACATTGTGTTTCATGTTGGTCTAGAAGATAAGCAGTTCTAGGGCATTTATTCCTTTCATATGGGGTCCCAAAGGGTGATTCTCACAGATCCCAGTGACAGATGGTGTAACCTCTCCACTCCCAAGCCCCTGTAGCTGTTCCTTAGTGAGCATATTTAATTTTACATGACTGGATAACTTTATTTCTCCAAAATTATTTGAACTGTCCATCTTTGTGGAAGGTGAGACACAGCATTGCCAGGTGGTACCTTCATCCTGTATTGTAGGTGTCTATTGGTTATGCTTATATGCATGCACAGAAGTCCCTGGTTCCAATGGGATTGACAGTTATGCATGTTTTCATTATATTTTCCCATGTAGATGAGGGAGTCATCTTATTATTTTGCCCAGTGATCCCCAGTTTGGTGCCTCCTCATTTGACATCTTTAACTCTTGTCCACCTGGAGTACATAGAAATCCTGACTCCTGTTGCACCATCAACACTGGGAAAGGCAGTGTCCCTTTTCCCTTGGCTCTCACTTCTGGATGGTGGTGTTCCCTTGGGTTTTCCTCAGGCAAAAAGTTTCTGACAAAATTATCTCAGAAAGTTCTTCAGACAATGCTTGATGGGTTTGGAAATCAAATGCATTGGAGGTTCTCCAGAAGAAAAGATGAGACTTAGACCATCTTAGACCACTTTGAAGTGATGGAAAAGGAGAGGGATAATGTAACAAAAAGGTCACGTGGGAGGAAGACTCCTAAGAAGAGCCCTTCTGAATTCAAGGCAAAGCTCCCATTCCCTGGAATGGCCAGGAAAGGTACTGTCTCAGGGAAGTAGGGACCATGAAGGGAAACAACCTTTCTGCCACCCCAGAAATTTTACAACAAGACCAAGTCTACTTTCAGATTTAGGCTTTACTGTGTGGTAGTATAATTTCAGGCTTTCATATTCCAAAAATAGTTCCCACCTACCTACTGCTGCATGAAATCCTTGTCACCTTCCCAATACTATATAATAAAAGGCTAATATGCAAATAGATTGAATGGCAGAACAACCAAACAACTGGTCGCTATGACGTGAGTTGACCACCAAGGGGCGCACACGGAACATGGTGGGTATCGGCAGCAGGCGACAGAGTGCAGAACATGGCGGGCATTGGCCATGGAGGAATGGTGGGGCAGGTGAACGGGGGCACCAGACCAAGGTGGGGCACTGGTCGCTGTCATTGCGGTGAGCCTCTGGTGGTTACTAAAAATTCTTTGCTCCCGTATGCCACAGTCCCTCCGGCATTCACACCTGCTGCCAGCACCTTCCCCGCTCTCACCCACTCGGTGCCATTAGTGGGTGTGAGCGGCGGCTGCCAGCCCAGATCTCCCCTCAGGGCTTCTACACCTCCCCCTGCTCCTGAGGGGCAATTGGGGCAGCAGCCGCCACTCGCACCCACTGACGGCCCCGGCCCCACTTGCACCTGCTGCTGGCACCAGCTCCAATCGCTCCATGTTGTCAGTGGGTGTGAGCAGGGCCAGTGCAGTCAGCGCGTGGGAGTGGCAGCAGCAGGAGCAGGGCTGCTGGCAGACAGGAGACTGGGAGCTGCAGTGGGAGGGGCCAGGTGGGGGCATGGAGGATGGGCCAACCCGCCCCTGTTCCCACCATAGCCTCACAGCCCACAGTTCCTTTCAAGGTGCACGAATTCATGCACTGGGCCCCTAGTAAAGAGATAAAAGGCTCAATTAGTAAAATCTAGAGTGGAGTAGTTCTGTCTGAAACTCATTCATATTAAAATATAATCAATCAACTTTTCAGCAAGTGGAATGGTTGATCCCCATGGATATGGGAAAGGTTATCTACAGCAGGGTGGTGTTAACTAGAGACCTACTCAACCTTGAGGCTAGGACAGCACCCTACCTTGAGGCTAGGTAGGGCAAGGAAGCTCCCTTACAGCACTGGCTGCCAGCTGGCTTTTCAGCTATGCATATAGGAAACAATGTGGGAGATGTTATCTACAAGTTACTAGTAAACCAGATTTACTTATTTTTATATTCTTTTAAAAAAAATTTTTATTGTTGAAAGTATTATATATGTCCCTTTTTCTCCTATTGACCTCTCTGAGCCTGCCCCTGCCCCCAGCACAGGCCTTCATCCTGTAATGTAGGTGTCTATTGGTTATGCGTAAATGCATGCATACAAGTCCTTTGGTTGATTTCTTAACCTCCCTTTCCCACCCTCCCATGCCTTCCATCTGAGGTTTGATGGTGTGTTCAATGCTTCTATGTCTCTGGATCTATTTTTGCTCATTAGTATATGTTGTTCATTTTATTACACAAATGAGTGAGATCATGTGATACTTATTTTTCTCCCACTGGATTATTTCACTTAACATAATGCTCTCTAGGCCCATTCATGCTGTTGCAAATGGTAAGAGTTCTTTATTTTTTATAGCAGCGTAGTATTCCACTGTGTAGATGTACCACAGTTTTTTAATCCACTCATTTGCTTATGGGCACTTAGGCTGTTTCCAAATCTTAGCTATGGAGAATTGTGCTGCTATGAATATAGGGGTGCATATAGTCCTTCTGATTGGTGTTTCTGATTCTTGGGATGTGTTCCTAGAAGTGGGATTACAGGGTCAAATGGGAGTCCCATATTTATTTTTTTGAGGAAACTCCATATTGTTTTCAACAGAGGGTACACCAGTCTACATTCTGACCAACAGTGTACAAGGGTTCCTTTTTCTCTGAATCTTTGCCAGCACTTGTCCTTTGTTGATTTGTTGACAGGTGTGAGGAGGTACCTCATTGTTGTTTTAATTTGCATCTCTTGGATAATTAGTGACTTTAAGCATTTTTTCATATGCCTATTGTCCTCTGTATGTCCAATTTCAAAAAGTATCTATTTAGGTCCTTTGTCCATTTTTTAATTGGATTATCTTCCTTTTGTTAAGTTGTATGAGTTCCCTATAAATTTTGGAGATTAAACCCCTATCAGATGTAACATTGGCAAATATGTTCTCTGATGCAGTGGGCTTTCTCGTTGTTTTGTTGATGGTTTCTTTTGCTCTCCAGAAGCTTTTTATTTTGATGTAGTCCCATTTGCTTATTTTCTCCTTAGTATCCATTGTCCTAGGAGCTGTATCTGTAAACATATTGCTATGAAATATGTCTGATATTTTGCTGCCTATGGATTATTCCTTGGATTTTTATGGTTTCCCATCTTACATTTAATTTTTTTAATCCCTTTTGAGTTTATTTTTATGCATGGTGTAAGTTGGTGGTCTAGTTTCATTTTTTTTGCATGTATCTGTCCAATTTTCCCAATACCGTTTATTGAAGAGACTGTCATGTATCTGTACAATTTTCCCAATACCATTTATTGAAGAGACTGTCTTGACTCCATTGTACACTCTTGCCTCCTTTGTCAAATATTAATTGAGCATAATGGCTTAGGCCAATTTCTGGGTTCTCTGTTGTGTTCCATTGGTCTATATGTCTGTTCTTGTGCTGCTATTAGACTGTTTTGAGAACAATGGCTTTGTAATATAACTTGACATCAGGCATTGTGATTCATCCAACTTCATTCTTCTTTCTCAGGATTGCTGCGGCTATTTGTGATCTTTTTCTTTAATTCCATATAAATATTTTGATGAGTTTGTTCTGCATCTATGAAATATGCCATTGGTGTTTTAATGGGGATTGCCTTGAATCTATAGATTGCTTTGGGTATTGTGGACATTTTGATGATGTCGATTCTACCAATCCATGAACACAGTATATTCTTCCACTTGTTTATGTCTTCCTCTATCTCTTTTTTTCTATGTCCTATAGTTTTCCAAGTACAAGTTTTTTACCTGCTTAGTTAAATTTATTTCTAGGTATCCTAATTTTTTTGTTGCAATGATAAATGGAATTGTTTCTCATTTTTCTTTTTTTGAGTTTATTACTGCTGTATAAAAATGCCACAAATTTCTAGGTGTTTATTTTGTATCCTACTATGTTGCCAAATTCATTTATGAATTCTAGTAGTTTTTATATGGAGTCTTTAGGATATTCTATGTACAATATCATGTCATCTGTGAATAATGAGAGCTTTACTTTCTCCTTTCCAATTTGGATGCCTTTTATTTCTTCTTCTTGTCTGATCACTATGGCTAGCACTTCCAGTACTATGCCAAAAAGGAGTGGTGAAAGTGGGCATCCCTGTCTTGTTCCTGTTCTTAGGGGAAATGGTTTTAGTATTTGCCCATTGAGTATGTTTCGGCTGTACATTTGTCATATAAGGCTTTTATTATGTTGAGGTATGATCCCTCTTGTCCCACTTTGGTGAGAGTTTTTATAAAAAATGGGTGTTGGATATTATCAAATGCTAATGCCGGGGGTCTTGATCTGGCATCTAGAAGTGTTCTAGAATCTGGAGAAGGAGCTGCGTGTAAATTAAATAAGAGTCCAGAGACGAAACATAATTTTGAAAGGCATCTGGGGGGACGGGGGAGGCAGAGGAGCTTGGCTGAAGAAACCAAGTTCTTCTTGTATCAGGACCCCTTGCTTTTTATTAACACAATTTGTCCTAAGTCAAGGTGGAGATATACACATCAAAGGGTAGGGTTAAATACAGAATCCATTGTCAGATTGGGGAATTGCCTGCGGCTGTTCAGGTGTTTGGCCAGTAGGAGGCAATAACATCTATATTAAGATGCCCTGAGCTGTTTGGCAGCAAGCAATCATCCTTTTCAGGTTTAGGGAAATGCCTTTAGCCATCCCAGCAGGTGATAACATATGTGACTCAGCCCTTGTTGAGTCCCCAAGTTCCATCAATCTTTAGATGAAACTCTTGCAATTGTGACATGCTGAAACTGGCTTCTGGCAAAATGCTTTTCCTGCATTGGTTGATATGATTATGTGATTTTTGTATTTCAATTGGTTCATGTAATGTATCACATTTATTGATCTGCGGATATTGTACCAGACTTGCATCCCCAGAATAAATCCCATTTGGCCATGGTGTATGATCTTTTCAATGTATTGCTGGATGTGATTTGCTAATATTTTGTTGAGGATTTTAGCATCTATGTTCATCAGGGATACTGACCTGTAATTCTCTTTCTTTGTAGTATCTTTATCTGGTTTTGGGATTAGGGTAATGCTGGCTTCATAGAAAGAGCTTGGAAGTATTCCTTCCGCTTGAATTTTTTGGAATAGTGTGAGAAGGGTAGGTGTTAGTTCTTTTTTGAATGTTTGGTAAAACTCCCCTGTAAAGCCATCCAGACCAGGGCTTTTGTTTGCTGGAATTTTTTTTTTTTTTTGATTATTGCTTTAATTTCATCAGTAATTATTGGCCTATTCAGGTTTTCTGGTTCTTCCTGATTGACTTTTGGAAGATTGTAGTTTTCTAGGAATATGTCCATTACATCTATGTTGTCCAGTGTGTTGAAATAGAGTTGTTCATAGTATTCTTTTACAATCTTTGTATTTCTGTGGGGTAGGTTGTTACTTCATCTCTTTCATTTCCAATTTTGTTTATTTGCATCCTCTCTCTTTGTTTCTTGGTGAGCCTGGCTAGAGGTTCATCGATCTTGTTTATCATTTCAATGATCCAGCTCTTGGTTCTATTGATCTTTTATATCTTTTTTTTTTTTGTCTCCATGTCACTTATTTTGGCTCTGATCTTTATTATTTCCTTCCTTCTACTTATTCTATGCTTTTTGTTTTTCTTTTTGTGACACTTTAAGTTGTAAGGTTAGATAACTTATTACCAGTTTTTTTGTTTTGTTTTGTTTGTTTTTTGAGGTGAACTTTTCTCTCAGTACATCGTTCACTGTGTCCCATAGATTTTGGATTGTTGTGTTTACATTGTCATCTGTTTCCAGGGTGTTTTTTATTTTTTCTTTGATCACTTTGGTAACCCATTCATTGTTTAATAGCATGCTATTTAGCCTCCATGTGTGTGATTGTTTTTGATTGTTTGTATTGTAGTTGATTTCTAATTTTATGCCATTGTGATCTGAGAAGATACTTGATATGATTTCAATCTTCTTGAATTTGTAGACACTTAGCCTGTGTCCTAATATGAGGTCTATCTTTGAAAATATCCCATGTGCACTTGAGAAGAATGTGTATTCCATAGCTTTGGTGTAAAATGTTCTGAAAATGTCAATTAGTTCCCTCTGATCTAGTAAATCATTGAGGATTCCTGTTTCTTTCCTGATTTTTTGTATAGAAGATTTATGCAGTGATGTCAGTGGGGTATTAAATTCCCCTATTATGATTATTTTGCTCTTGGCATCTCCCTTGATATCTTCCAGAAATTTTTGGTTTTATTTTTATGTATTTGTATGCTCCTGTGTTGGGTGCATATATGTTTACCAGAGTTATATACTCTTGTTGTATCGACCCCTTTAGTATTAAGAAGTGGCCTTCCTTATCTCTTGTTATGGCCTTCCCTTTGAGGTCTATTTTTTCAGGCATAAGTATTGCTACCCCAGCTTTTTTTCATTTTCATTTGCCTGAAAAATCTTTTTCCATTCCTTCACTTTCAGTCTGTGTGAGTCCTTTGTTCTGAGGTGAATCTCTTGTAGACAGAATATATATGGGTCATGTTTTCTTGTACAGTCAGCCAGGCTATGTCTTTTGATTGAACCATTTAATCCATTTACATATAAGGTTATTATTGATAGGTACTTTTTGTTGCCATTTTTAGTCTTTATGTCTGTGTTTCTCCTTGTCTTTCTATTCCTTCTTTTTAAGCCAGTTCCTTTAGGATTTCTTGCATTGCTGGTTTGTTGGTAATAAACTCCCTTTGCCTGTTTTTGTCTGCTAAGCTCCTGATTTCACCTTTAATTTTGAATGATAGCCTCGCTGGATAGAATAGTCTTTGATTTAGTCTCTTGCTTTTCATTACTTTGTATACTTCATTCCATTCCCTTCTGGCCTGTTGTATCTTGTTGAGAAATCATTTGATAGTCTAATTGGAGATCCCTTGTAGTTAACCTCCTGTCTCTCTCTTGCATCCCTTAAGATTCTTTGTTGTTAACATTTGCTATTGTCATCATGACATGTCTTGGTGTGTGTCTTCTTGGGTTCATCTTGTTTGGGACTCTTCATGCTTGTGTGACTTTTTTTCTTCTCCAAGTTGGGGACATTTTCTGTCATTATTTCTTCAAATATGTTTTCTAATCCTTCCTCGGCTTCTACTCCTCCTGGTAATCCTTTTATGTGATGTTGCTTTGTTTCATGTTGTCCCAAACCTCCCTAAAACTCTCCTCCAGCTATTTAGTTTGTTTTTCCAGTTGCTGTTCAGATTGGGTGATTTTTTTTCTACACTGTCTTCTAACTCACTTATTCAGTCCTTAGCTTCTTCTAGTCTACTGTTGTAAACTTCCATTGTGTTCTTTATTGCAGCTATGTCAATCTTCATTTCCACTTGATTCTTACAAATGTTGTATAGATCCCTTTAGTATTATGAAGTGGCCTTCTTTATCTCTTTTTATGGTCTATTTGAGGTCTATTTTTGTCAGATATAAGTATTGCTACCCCAGAATTTCTCATCCAGATGTTTCAGCATCCTTATAACCATTACTCAGATTTCTTTCTCTGACAAATTGATTGCTTCCATTTCACTTAGTTCCTGTTTTTTTTTTTTTTGTGATTCATCCTTTTCTTTCCTTTGGTGATTATTTCTTTGTCTCCTCATTTTGTCTGTCCCTTTTTATTTGTTTCTATGTAATGTGAGTTGCTATCTCTCTCTGGCCCTGGGCAACCTTCTTGAGGTCCGAGAAGTTGAAGCCCCTAGCAGTCCAATGGTTCAGGACTCCTTATCCCGGAGGCTTGGTCTGCCTTGACTCTGATGCCTTTATTGTCTCTGCTCTTAATTGTACTCCCTTCCCCCATGGACCTGGTACCACAGTTGTCTGCTGTAGATGCTCGTGTTCTGTGGGAGTGTGTGTACAGTTCCTCTGGTGTGTGATTCCTGTGAGGACCCAGAGCCCTCTGGTATGCAATTCACAGCATGGCCCCAGTGCCCTCAGTAGGGTGGTGCCCTATGACCCTCTGGTATGCACTTACTGTGCAGTCTGGGGCCTGGGTGGGGTGCTGTGCTGGGTGTCTCCAGCTTCCATCTTCAGTGTTGTCCTGGGCATGATGCCACCCCAGGTGCCCTCAGCTTGCACTGTTAATGCAGTCCTGGGGCCTAGGCAGGAAGGGGTGAGGGGTCCCTCCAGTTTGCACTCACAGTGTGGGGTCCTGCAGCACAGGTCCTATAGCATGGGATCCAAGAGTGCAGGGTCTGGGAGCCTGGGTGGAGAGGCATGGCGTGGGAGGTCTCTCTGGTGTGCACTCACTGTGGATGTCTGGGAGCCAGTGGTGAGGTAGAGGAACACTCATGGCAGGGTCAGGAAATCCCTTGTGAGTTATGGCTGGCTCACTGCTCAGGTTCTGCATGGTGCCCAAGGTCAGTCTGAGTGTTGGTGTGTCTGTGTTCCTGGCCTCTGCTGCTCTCCCCTTTAAGATGGCTTGGGCTCCACCTCAGGGTAAACCAGATTTAGGAAAATAATTAATGTATGTCCATTGTGTGATTATCTTCTGGGGTTATTGGGTTGAGCCATACCATCAATGCTTAGATGAAGGTGGATCTTCTGCTGAGATTAATTTCTCTCACCAATCAGATCCAGTGTTCATCACATTATGAAGACTGGGGTCTGGAACCTTGGAGTGAGGTGAGCTTGGAGTTGACAGGCCCTTTCCCGCAGGTGATTGAACCATGTCCAGCATGACCAGGTTCGGTGAGCCTGAGGAGGGGCGGTGAAGGATTAAAGAAGACATACAAAGAGAATACAGCTGGGGCTAGGTGGATCTCCTGAGCCTGGATGAGGACACAGAGAGACCCAGCCTGCAAGCCGAAGCTTTATTTTATAGTCAGAGCACATAAAGCAAAACAAGGGAAGTGGTCAACATGTTTACAACATTCTTGTGAGTTTCATCTTGCTTTGGCAGCACTTGCTGCACCTCCCACAGCCCATTAACTACCTAGGAAGGCACTAGGGAGGACTATAAGGCCAAGCTTAATTATGCTAGGAGGGCTCTGCCCTCCAATCTGGGACTTGTTTGTGGCCCTGCCACAGGTCAGTCTGAGGCTTGACCCTATAGCCACTCCCTACAAGTGATGATGTTCATTCACACCCAGAATGGGGGCTAATTCACACCATAAGTGAAATATATAAAGAAATGGGTGGATTTAAGAGGAGTGGTCAGGAAAGTCCATAGAGGAAATAATGCCCAAATAGAGTTTTGAGGAATAAATAGGCTACCACATGACCAACAAGACGGAGAAATGGTCAATGCAAAGGCTTATAGATGTGAAACAGTGGTTTGATATCACTAGAACATTAAGTCAGAATAGGAGGGAATGACACAATTGAAGTAAACTAATACACATACTTCTAACTTTGGGCACTGGTCACTCTCATAAGTTTCAGACCTGTGTGTCCAACGGACAGCTGGGCATCACCACCTGGATGATTCACAGCCATTGCAAGCACTATATGATCAGAAATCAAGTTGATGCAGTAGAGTAAGAAGCTAGGGAAATTCCCTAACATGCAAATAAGGGAAACTGAGATAAAATAATTAAGGCCTAACAATTTGAGCAATTTCCCTAGCTGGTTTGGCAGCCTGCTGACTGAAGGGTCCCAGGTTCAATTTTGGTCAAGGGCACATGCCTGGGTTGTGGACTCGATCCCCAGTGGGGGGTGTGCAGGAGGCAGCTGATCAATAATTCTCTCTCATCATTGATGTTTCTATCTCTCTCTCGCTCTCCCTTCCTCTCTTAAATCAATAAAAACTATATTTTGAAAAATTGTTTAAAAATTTGAGCAATTTACAGTCAGCTAATGAATTACAAGGTTTTATCTTCCCTAACCAAGGACAATTAGGAGCAAATGGTTTACATTCCAGACCATCCTGGGACAGAACCGCCTTGGTTCTGGTCCCCCTTCAATGACATTCTTGATGATGTTCTTTAAAAATGAAACTAACTGGAAAATAACCTCTGACTCTTCTATACACACATTTTGGTGAATCAATATATGGAAGGACATACCTGAAAAGCCAATGAATAGTCTATTAAGACCCTCCTACGAACCTCTCTTAGGATTCCAGCAAGCCAAAGAGAGATAAATAGCCTCAAGACAAAGCAGCCAAGGAAGTCTCTTGCTACAGCACACCCACACCTTTTATCTTTGCTGTTTTTCTTCTAAACTCCAAGGGTCTCCATGAGATTTGCAACTAGGGGAGCAGTGGGCAGCAGCAGCTTGACCGGGCTAACCTCCTGAACCTATCTCCAAGGTCCCCTTTTCTCAGACTTTTCCTCTCCTGCTTCTTGTCCTAATTTAAGCCCTCCCTTTGTTACACTGTCCCAGCTTTACTAAACATATTCTTAAAAGCCACCTGGACTCATGTGAAATCTCTCCTACACAAGTCAGGAACACACACACTACTGGGGGGCCTTAGGCAAACCTGCCCTGGGCCCAGACCCCCATCTGGTAGCAAAATAATCACCCTTTTTATTCTGGTTCCCTCCCTGCCCTGCTGCCCATTTGGAACCTGCTCTTCTTCCTTCTTTGTTTTTTTGTTTGTTTGCTCTTCCTTCTTCTTATCCCTATATCAGTTAAAGGACTTAACACACACACATTTTTTTTTTTCAAGCTAGAAAATTCAATCATCATAAACTAATTCCATTTCTCTACCTTTCCACAATCAGCTAATATGCAAGTTTTGATAATACTAGCTCAGAAATATCTTTCAATACCTCTCCTCTTCTTTCCTCACAAATATTTCCTACCTGAAAGAACTGTTACAACTTATAATTGGGTGGACCTTCCATTGTGACTCTGCCCTTCATCACATCAATCCATTCTCAATTTAGCCACTGGTTCCAAATCTTGGCCATGCCTACTCACTTGAATTTATTTGTCATCCCAAATTCAACGTTCATTGTATTTCCTGGTCATTCTTGTTTATGTGCAGAGTGGCACAAAATTAAAGTCACTGATGTTCATAAGCATGCCCAGTTGAGATCAAAGTGGCTCTCAGCCTTCCTGCTTCAGCACTCATACTGTAAAGAAGTATCTTTTTCACTGCCTATTTAGTACCATGTTTTTGTCATTTTTGTGCTTTTGGTTGATGATTTTGCTGTTTAAACTGTACCCCAGTTATAGTGCTGAAGTGCTGTCTAGGTTTTCTTAGTGCAAGAAGGCTGGGGTGTGCCTTACAGAGGAAATGCGTGTATTAGATAGGCTTTGTTCAGGTATGTTTTAGTGCTATGGCTGTGAGTTTAATATTAATTAATTGACAGTATGGTACATCCAGAAAAAGTGAGAGGAAATTCACTGATGTGCAAGCCTGTTCTGGAAAGTATTAAAGTAACACTGACAGTGAATGATAAAGCTATGGAAAAGATAGAAAGCGGCTAAATTTGTGGATTCATGAAATGAGAAGGGATTTTATTTTTTGGGGAGATATCAATCTTTTTTTCTTTATTGATTAAGGTATACCATATGTGTCTTTATCCCCCCATTACCCCCCCCCCCCACGCCCCTACCCATGCCCTCACCCCCCTGGTATCTGTGTCCATTGGTTAAGCTTATATGCATGCATACAAGTCCTTTGGTTGATCTCTCCCCCTTACCTCCGCCCTCCCCTACCTTCCCTCTGAGGTTTGGCGGTCTGATTGATGCTTCTCTAGATCCAGAGACAGACCGTCAAACCTCAGAGGGAGAAGGGATTTTTAAAAGTATAGTAAGAAAATATTGTTGTGAGGCTTAAAGCCAAAGAAAAATAAAGTCACATTACCCAAGGTCAGGAAAATATTGAGCCTTTCTTGGTTATTGTTTAATTATAAAGAAATATTGCAGAAAATTATTTGTACGAAATGTATGTTAAGTAAGGCATCTTCAAACAGAAACACACATAAAACAAAGTTATATATTGATTGGTTGACAAAAATGTTGTGACTATAGGCTTGTAGAAACTTAACCTCGTATTTCTGCTAGGAGCAGTGGCTTAGTATTTGCTAATTGAGAGCTCATGGTAACGTTATAGAACGTGAATGACATGAATAATGACAATCTACTTAAGTTACTGTTTCTGTTCCAGCTGTGTCTTCATATAAGCACCTCTGTTGATCAAGTGAACATCTTGCGCAGGAAATCAGGTAGAGAGAGGCATAATTTCTTGGCATATTGAGTCTCAGCTCTGCACATTGTGGACATGGGTATGTTACAGGATTCCAGGGCAGGAGGAATAGGGAAACTAAAACAGGAAAGTTAAAACAAGGCCAAACAGTGTGGGCAAATTGCAGCCAGCTTGTAACTAACAAACCATTATCTTCCCCAGCCAATGACACAGAGCAATGGTTAAAAAACTTCCCTAATGAGATGCGGAAAGGGAGAGGGAAAGGGGAAAGGAAAAAAGGGCTGTTTTACTCCTTAAGCAGAGAAGCCAGCATTCTCAAGGCTTGGCAAGATAAAGTTGCCAGGTGCTTCTCATGAATTCTGGGAAGGCCACAACAAAGAAAAAAAAATTATTCTCAAAGTAATTGAGAATTAATCTATACCAGCAGAGGAATTTTTAAGCCTATAGACAGGAGGGTATATAATGCTTCAGACCCCCACCCAACTTGCTCTTCAGATTAGCTGACAGCCCATCTGTGCTTCATAAGCCAGATGTATAGGTTTGCTTGCTTTGCTTTTTCAATAAAGATGCATGCTTTAATTGCTTTAATAAATATTTTTTTTTCACAATGCAGACAAGGTCTCTTGTATAAATTCATTTATATGAGAAGACAAGGATTGAGGTTGGGGCAGGCCTCTCCACTGACGCAAGGGGCTGTCCTGTCTGGTAACACCTCTCTGGAGTCAGTGAGAGGTAACTATAACATTTTGTGCAGTGACTTAGATCAAAGAGAGTGATGGGGATCTGAGGTGGATTGCTACAAGTTAATTGCTGCACAGTTGTCCTTGATTTTCTCCCATAGATTGCAGTGAGTTCAGCCCCTTTGGGGATTTCTTTTTCTCTTTTGCCACTGGGTTTTAAGGGGTTTCAGCATAACAAAAATTTGCAAAATATACCAGGCTTGTGCTAGGGGCAGAAAATTGAGAATAAAACGAGGTAAGTGCTTAGGTCCCTGCCCAAGCTCCGAAGATCAATGAGGCAAATTCCTCCCTCTGGTTTGAGACTCTCCAATGTCGTTAGGAGAGTAAGGGCCTTGCAGAGGTTTCTGGAGTTGAACCCTAAGATGTGCAGGGGCCTCATAGGGACTCCAGAATACAACTGTAATTAAACTTTGACCCATCCAGGGGGTGCACATAAGGGCTGTTCCCCAGCACTCCGGGTCCTCGTGGCTGTTCTAGACAGCTGGGGAGAGAATCTGAAGCACGCAAGAGGAGTGACAACTAGCAGTTTCACCACCTCTGGGAGCTCCTTTCACAAGCAGCACACTTTGACCCACTACATAAAATCCTTAGCTTTTCTGCCTCTGGAGCATGGCTGGAAGAAGAATAAATTTGTCACCAATCATCTGTTAGTCTGCTGCACCTCTCTGACCCCCTTGGCTTTTAGAAGCTCTGTTTCCATCTGAACCCCCTTGTAGAAAATGAAAACAGGGAGAGTGTTAGATCTGTGTGGCTGCAAGGAAAAGAATCAATTGAGGACCCCTCAAGTTTCAGAGATATTATCTAAAAAAAAAAAAAAAAGCATACAGAGAAAGTTCCTCTGTTAGTTTGCCTTTACAGACATTGTTAGCAAAGGGCACTGGCTGAAGGCTGTTAAAGGACAGACTACTAATATGTAAACAAAGGCTTCAGTGGGACACTCTAGATAAACAAACTGTTTGCCAGGCTGGTTTGGGTTTTTTATTAATTAGGAGACTAGTTCTATGCAGTTTTGGAATAGGTGAAATAAAGGGACTTTCTTCATGCACATACTCCAGGCTCTTAAAGACAATTTGTCAAGTATCTTAAAAAAGCTGACAGGCGCAGCAGGGAATGCTGGCTTTGTCCTGATGAGCCTTACCAAAACTTAGGTCAGTAAACTACCTGCTTGGACACAGACAAAGAAAATATTACCCACTCTAATCAGGCACCTGTTACACAGGGTTCCACAGGACTCATGAGACAAGGGGGAGTAGACAGGAATGGCACATTTTCAGACATTCCAGTAGACAGATGTTAAATAGCATTTTTTTGAGGAAATGAAAATAGTACAAGAATTTGGAGAAATCCCATCTTTACAATGGATGGCAGGGCTAGAAATATTATAATTCTTACTCCAGCAAGGCCTCTGCCGGGGAAGAAGGGTCAGTAACTGGTGGCATTGCCATCTAAACAAAATAGGAGTACATCCAGAAGGTATGAGGCCTCTGCCTGTAGAACAGGGAAGGAGGGGTCAGAGGCAGAGGGGTTTTAAATCAATTGAGAATAGAGATGCATAGGGGCTACATAGTAAGCACTAGTTAAGTCTGGGAGCCCAGGGTTACACAGTAAGGACTAGTTAAGCCTGGAAATCTGCACCTGAGAAGGGACACCTTCTCCAGGGGCAACATAGAAGACAGAACAGGGGTGCCCATTCCCTTTCAGATGAGAAACCAAAACTCAGCACCACAAGATTCTCCTCTGGGATATATTTTAAAGAATGTGGACAGCTTTGACCCTCAGACCCTAAAGAGAAAAAGATTGATTTTCTTTTGTAGTACAGCTTGGTCCCAATATAAATTAGGAGATAGGGAAGTTTGGCCTGGGAATGGGAGCCTAAATTATAACACAGTCTTGCAATTAGACTCATTCTTTCAAAGGTAGGGCAAGTGGACTGAAATACCTTATGCCCGGGTCTTTATGGCCTTGAGAAATAACTCCAAATTATATCAGAGCTGTAAGATAGATCCTGCATTCTTAGCAAACATAGCAAAAAAATCTTGAGAGTGAATGCCAGATTCCACTCATAGTGCCCCAACAACCAGCTGCTCCAGAACAAGCAACACCCTATACTGCACCAACTGGTTGGGAGGAGGATAAAGCAGGAAATGCAAAAGTAAAACAAAAAATACCACCTTGATTTTTCCCTTTGAGGGAAGCCCCAGAACAGGAGAGAATAACAAAAATTCAGGTTCCATTTAGCATATGAGACTTAATGGGCATAAAGGACAGGTTGGGGAGTTTTACAGATGACCCTGACAAATTTATCCAAGAATGGAGGAAGCTCACCTTAACATATGATTTATCATAGAGGGCTATTAATCTAATCCTCCAAGAAGCCTTGACAACCTCAGAAATAATAGTATTAAGGGAAAGTCATTAGCCTATTGAAATCCACATACAAAATGATAACCACGCACCAGGAGTGGAGGCCTCTTCTAATCCTAATTGGCACTATAATTCAGAGGATGGGAGATGTGACAGAGATCACATACTTTATTGCCTCCTGCAAGGAATGAAAGCCTCCCAAAAGAAACCTATTAATTACAATAGGCTAGCAGCCATTGACCAAGGCTCCCAAGAACATCCCACCTCCTTCATAAAAAGGCTAAGGGAAGCTTTGATTAAATACACCCATCTAGATCCTGATGACCCAGTTAGAGCAATTATCCTAAAAGATAAATTCATGACCCAGTCTGCCCCAGATATTAGGAGGAAGCTACAGAAATTAGGAATGGGACCAGCTACCCCTATGGAAGAGATGTTAAAAAGATCAGTATTTTAAAACAAGGATCAAGAGGAGGAAGAACAGGTTTTAGAAAAGGAGAAATGCAAGGAGAAAAAGCAGCCCTAGATTATTGCTGCCTTGCAGGGGCAGAAGCCCGTGATGCCACAGATAGGGGAACCTGAAAGTACTCCTCCTAGCACTTGCTATAAATGTGGGCAGCTCAGACACTTGAAAAAAGGACTGCCTTAGGAGGGGGCTGCCTCAAAACTATGCCCCTTCTCCAACAAGCCTGGCCACTGGGGGAGGCACTGTCTTGAGGGCCGGGGGCACCCTGGACCATTACCTGCCTGAGCAATGGCCTTTAACTGAAGGGGCCCTATGCTCCAGCCGGCTCCCACTAAGAACGTCATCATTGAGGGGATGAAGCCAAGGGTAACCCTTGAAGTGGCAGGAAGGCCTGTTAACTTTCTTTTAGACACAGGAGCCTCCTTCTCTGTGCTAATATCCTACCTCTTCTGTCAGCAGCATTATACAAGGGGTGGAAGGAAAACCCAAAGCAAAGTACTTTACTCCACCTTTAAACTGCCTATGGGGAGAGATGACTTGTGCACCAATTCCTAGTTCTCATCCCATTGCTGGGAAGAGATATTCTAAGCAAAGTCAAAACCTTAGTAATTTTTTTCAACAAATACCGAGAATCCCATTCCAATTATGATTTTACTTTTAAAAAGAGGGATAGCTAAAATAGATATAGATATAAACCAGAAACTAAACCCTCTGGTCTGGGCTATGGGAACTCCAGGACAAGCCCAGAGAGCAAAACCAGCTATGATCAGGTTAAAAGATGCAAATAAATTTCCATAAGTGGCAATATCTATAAATCTAGAAGCAAGGGAAGGCCTACAAAAGGTCATTACAACATTACTTGGTCATGGGCTGCTGGTTCCTTATAATACCCCTTGTAACATTCCTGTCTTACCCATCAGAAAAAAAGGAAGGAACATATAGATTAGTCCAAGATTTATGAGCCATCAAGGAGGCTGAAATTCCTATACATCCTATTGTACCAAATCCATATACAATTTTAGGGGAAATTCCCTCTCAAGATCAATGGTTTTTGGTATTAGATTTGAAAGGTTCTTTCTTTTGTATCCCATTAGACCCAAGCTGTCAATTCTTGCTTGCCTTGGAGTGGGTAGATTCCCAGGGACACCTTCCTCAGTCTCCTCAAACTGCCTGCCTCTCACAAAGGCAGAGCAGCCTGCTTTCTCAGGTCACATCACCTCTTCCACAGAGCAGTTTAACCCTTTCTTTGCTCCAAACCAAAGACACTCGTTTGCAGAACTGTAGGCACTTGCCGAACAGTCCTGCCACTGTTGTGAAGCTCATTATCATCCAAACCTTAGCAAGTGATCTCTAAGGAAAGGAATAAATGGGGAGCCTGTTAAAGGAGCTGTTTAGGTCTGTTAAAGGCAGAGAACTTTTGGGATACATTTTATTCAACATACAGCTTCAGACATCAGGAAAAAGTTACCAAAAATTAGCCTTAGAATCCAAACCCCCCACTGAGCAACTGGTAGAAATAACTTTCAGTGTTTTTAACAACTGAGGCGGGGCAGAGAAAGAGCAAGAAAGCCATCCAATAGAAACAAACGGCTCAGTTTAAAACTACTAGTATATGTCTCCTCAAGGGCATCCAATTCCCGGAATACAAGGTACATAAAAGGGCCAATGTTTTTCTATGGATAAGAGGAACACTGGAAAAGGGAGTGCCATGGGAAGGGGCTTCCTCAAGGGTGTGCCTCCTCTGTCAAAAGTTTGGCCACTGGAATAGGGACTTTCCTGGGGGCTGGAGGGTCCCCACACCAGAACCTACCCACATGATGGCCTTGAACTGATGGGGCCCAATGCTCCAGTCGGCCCCTACTAAGAGGAATGGAGGCAAGGGTGTTCCTTGACATGACAGGTAAGCCCGTTACATGGGGACTGCTTGCTCTGTTCTGACTCATTCACCTCTTTTTTATTCCCCCCCCCCCCAAACCTGTTTGATCACTGGGGTGAATGAGTATCCTCGCTGCTACCATTTCACTCTACCCCTCACCTGCAGCCTTGGGAATCTCACTTTTAGTTATGCCTTTCTTATAGATCCAAGGTATCCATTCCCCATTAGGCAGGACACCTTGCCTAGTCTAAAGTGGAGGGCATGCCTCTCCTTGAAAGAGGAAGAAAAAGGAAAGGCTCTTTTAAACTAAAGGCTCTGAAATGCCCAAGCCAAGTGTTTTAAAAGAAATAAACTAAGAGGGATTATGAACGTTACAAAGGGTGTGTATAAGTCATAGAAAGTCCATGTAAGTCACAGAAGGTCTGTGCAAGTTTAAAAAAGGAATATATGAAAAGAGAAAAAAAGCTCTCTAATTTTTTTAAAAACCAATTGTTATTTCCCTACAAAAGTTCCTGGTATTATGGCCCTTTACAAAGAAAAATTTTGTTGGTTTTCTGAGGACTCTAGCAAATTCACACAGGGTTTTAGTCACTTGACACTGACTTTTAACTTAGAGTAATTTACAAATTGTTCCCTTCCACTGCTACATTATAAATGAAGAGCAACACATAAGAGACATTGCAAGGGCTAATACTAATAAATTAACTGGTCATCATAGTCAATACCACATATACAGACCAGGGGGGGATACAATCCCAAATCAGAAGCCTAATTACTAGTAGATATATCAAACTAAAACAAATAAGGACAAACATAGCTAAGGAAAAAGGACTCTAAGCCAAGCTATGCCAAAAACCTCAAAATCCTAGGTGTCTATATTACCCATAGATCTCATGAAAATAAAATCGACACCTAAACAAAAAATTACAAGGTTACTTCTCTGAAATTAAACCTATTTCTTATAAGTACCCACAGGAACTTCAACCTGAGGCCTACTCTTGTGAACCCATCAAGGACCTCAAGCTCATTTTCAAGAAACAAAAACATATTGCAGATAAGTAATGTAATGGCTGGGCATCCATATAATTGTCCACTAACCTTTTTGTCAAATTTGTCACTTCTAGGAAACAATAACTCCATGTTAAGACAATGATGCTTCAGGGATTCTAGCCCATCCTCTACTTTAAAAGCATCAACAAACAGCCTTTCTGTTCTAGTCTCAAGTCCCATTCCCTTATCTCCTTTAGGTTAGATAGGAAGTGGCTTGAATACCCTAACGCAGGCAGGCTCTACACCCCTTAACAGCATGAAGTAATTACATTCTCATCAACCCTAAAAGATTTTAGGGATTGAAGTCTCTGAGGGGGGAATATGTTACAGGGTTTCAGGGCAGGAGAAATAGGGAAACTGAGATAAGAAAGTTAAAACAAGGTCAAACAGTGTGGGCAATTTGCAGCCAGCTTGTAACTAACAAACCATTATCTTCCCCAGCCAAGAACACAGAGAAAATGGTTTTAAAAAAAACCTCCCTAATGAGAAAATGTAGAAAGGGAGAGGGAAAGGGGAAAGGAAAAAAGGTTTGTATTACTTCCTAAGCAGAGAAGCAGTCTAAAGGCTTGGTAAAATAAAGTTGCCAAGTGCTTTTCATGAATTCTGGGAAAGCCACAACAAAGAAAAAGAAAGGGACATTGAGAATTAATCTGCACCAAAATACTCATCACAGGAATTTTGAAGCCTATAGACAGGAAGGTATATAATGCCTCAGACCCCCACTCAACTTGCTATTCAGATTAGCTGAGAGCCTGTCTGTGCTTCATAAGCCAGATGTATAGGTTTGCTTCCTTTTTCAATAAAGATACATGCTTTAATAAATTGGTTTTTCACAATTCAGTCAAAGTCTCTCATATAAATTCATTTATATGAGAAGACAAGGATCGAGGTTGGGGCAACCCCCTCTACTGACTCAGGGGGCTGACCTGTCCGGTAACAACTCTTTGGTGTTGGTGAGAGGTGCCTATAACCAGCAGTAGGCATACAGGTGGCCTGTTGGGTGGGATTGTTAGAATGAAAGTAAACACTGTCTTTAAAACAATGTGTAAAGCATACAGTCAGCCTAAGGCATGAAAAAAGTCACACCTTGTCAGTTGTTCAAACTTTATGGTTTGCAACATTAAAATACTATAACTCCTGGTATTTATTTCATAACTCCTATGCAGCAAAACACATTGGTTTTGCTTTTGTGTCAGCAAGTTGCCCTCCTGGTTGTGGTCTAATTTATCCCTTTACATTGTATCCCTGAGAAAAAGTCTTAAGTTTTTCTGTGGCCAAATATCAAAAGTAGAACAGTTTCATACTAAGAATTTCATGAAGTATGTTCATAATCAAGTTTGAATTCATATGATCCAGGGTCCTAGGACAACATTTGTAGCATGTGGCTAATAGAATGTTCTCTTCTCTCACATAGAAGAAGAAAAGTGGCAATTGAAATTCCTCCTTTGCCTATGAAAGTAAAACTTTCAAGTAATGGGAGTGTGGAAGGTGAGCAGAAAGCAGAGTTTGGATAATTTCTATGGGGACAGATGATCTTTGTGCCTGATGTTCCTTTTGCAGCCTGTAGCTGAGATGTATGAGCTCCTACTTGCTTAACAAGGGGATACCTTTGTTATCTTTTAGAAGTGAGGCCCAGAACAAGTGCAAGGGAAGGAAAAAGGCACAGAGTCCAATGTGGCTATTCTTTATGGTCTACTGGTGCAGCCATCAGTCACTTCAGAAAGTCTCAATTTCTGGTCCACTCAGTGAAAGTGAGATGTAGTTAGAGTTCACTGACTCTTTCATAAAAACACTATAAATGTATTTGTATAATTTCCAGATTTAAGAACAATAAAATTTAAAATAAATCCTTACCCATCACTTTAATGCCTTACATACAGGTTAAGGCACCCAGACTGTTAGTCAAAGTCTTGCTAACAACATCATTCCAGTTGGGAGAGATATCAAGACAGCTAGCTATTTAGAGAGAAATCTTCCTCATGAAGCAGGTTGTCTACTTACAGGATCAATATGAAAATCAAGATATATTTTATAGAAAATAGAAAATACTTAATGTATATAAATTTATTTGCTTTGGCAATTTATTTATAATTGATGATTAATATCAACAATTGAGGTGAAAGTATACATGAGGTATAAATATAATATTTAAATACAACATTCTATTTTATTTCCATTAGCAAAATAACTATGAATAAAATATTGTGGTATTTGACCAGCAAGTTTGATGCATCTTTCCCCTCCTTTTTCTTTTTGTTATATGCACTGTGTTGTTATGCAGCAGTGATGTAATTAGTGTGTAACTAAAAATTTTTAAAAAGTCAGGAAATTTGAAGAGAAGGGGAGCCAGAAATACAATTATATTTGTTTTTATTCTATTTTAAGTATCTTCTAGGTCCTTGCTTCTCAGAGTGTGGTCTTTGGGCCAGCAGCCTGGGCCTATTAGAAATGCAGAATCGCAGGCCCACCCAGACTGCCTGGATCAGATTTGCATTTGAACAAGATCCCCAGATGATCTGTGTGCATGCTACAGTTGGTGATAGAATACCATTTATCCTTGTGTGCCTAGCACAGTTTCCAAACATGTAGGGTCCCATCTCTGGAATAGAACCCATGTTAAACTAGGTTCAACTTCACTAATGATATTGTCTATGCCCATTAAAGTCATCCAGCACATATGGTTAAATTTAAGATGTATGGCAGAAGTGATTTTGTTTTGTTCACAGGGCATTGCTGAATGGAAAATTATGGCTTTGCTGCCACCTTCTAGGTAGTCAAAGAAACAAAAAAATTCCTAGATCATAATTCAAATAGTATGATTTTTCTTGCTCCAAACAGAACTCATATATAACTTTTGAATTCCTCTCAATAAAATAATTGCACAATGCTGACAAAAGAAAACATTATATAAATGCACATAATACAAAAGGGGGAAAATTTTTTTCTTTTTTCCTCCAACACCAGTTGCTAAATTATGATGCCAATCTCTATTTAGAGATCTGTCTACCTAAAACCAAACACAATAAATGATCTTTCTCTCTACAGTTGTTGAATTACAATTAAGAAAAATTAAACCCATTAACAATTGATTTAGGAGAGTCAATTTGCTTAGTCTATATAATAATAAATAGGGTTGGGTCAAATGCACAGGTATCTTGACTGGCTAATGAAGAAACATGGGTTTAACAAACCTGTTTATATTTTCTAAAATTAATTGAAGAACATAGTTTTGGTCTTATGTTAGTTTAAAACCCTGTCTTTCACATTGGAAAACTTAAATGAATTATGTCTTAAGAGCATCATACATAACAAAATAAGAATTCCCTGAAGCTGTAATTAATGGTCCAGGACTCTTAGATGACCATAATCTCCCTTTGTCTAGTGTCCAGAGTTAAATTCAGTGCAATATGTTGGTAAGAAAATGCCAATTACCTGTGACCAAATAGGCCACTGGTCAAATAGAATGGCATTTAAGAACATTGTGAAATGTATCTATGAAAAATCATAGAACACAGGGGCTCCCTTTGGCTATGTATATGTAAAGGCTGTTCTAGTCAGCTCTAGTTAGCAGGGAAATAGGGGTTCTGTTCAGTCTCTCTCACTGACTCCAAGGGTTCTAGGGGTCTGATATTTCATGGAATCTGCACCTGGTGGGGCCAAGGAGCAACTGGGAATCTAGCTGTAAATTTGATAGTGACTTCTCACCACTTCTTTGCTTTAAAAAGGAGAACACATTGTTTTCCTGGCTTTACCTAACACTCCTCTCTCAGTTTTTGAATAACAAAAGCAACCTGACGACATGACACATAAGAACCTTTTAATGTTGTTTGCCTTTGGTTAGCACATCTTTGGTTGAACATCACGGCTGACTGACAGGCTACACATTTTCACACCTTTGTGTCAGCAGCAGCTCTGCTCAGTTTACAGGATGGTGGGGCCCAGAGCAACTTGGAAAGAACCATGTAAAGAAGGGACTCAGCAAGGCAGACATGTTTCAAAATATGCAATTATATATAAAATTGATATTTTACATATATACAGTAAAGGGAGAGATATACACACATGTACATATGCTATACATACATTTATTTACAGTTAAAAATACGCTTCTTAGAAGCTTTTAAATAGGAAATTAGGCAATGCACAAAGAAAAGCCATTTAATTTTAAGTAACATAGATAAATGTTTTCATTTTAAAAGTTTTTATATTAGTAGGAATATAGCGATATCCAGGAAGGCTAGGAAAGTTCGCAGAAACTCTTGCATCTTCAACATTCTGACTTCTCAGTGTTTCCATTTTGAGCAGGAACCATGTCAATCAGTTGTCCTCTCTCACTTTCTCCTGAGTGCACTCTCTCCCACAGGTGTTTCCTTTCACTTCCCCTTCCTTGAGCTTAATGTCACGCTGGGGAAAACTCAGATTTTAGTTTCTGGACCCTCAGCAATGAGGGGCTGGAAAGAGTTTCTAATCCTGGCAACTTCCACTGCACACAGATGTCCAAAGCCTTTGTTGTACCATTCTGGGGAGTGACCTCTGTGGGGACAAAAATCAGAAAGAAATTGGGAAAATCTTTTTCCACAACATAGCTATTTGTCATGGTAGACAGGGCTGTCCTTGTGCCCTGATCATCAGTGCATTTGCATATAACCTGGGGCTGCCTCCTTGGGGGTCTGAGAACCCAGTGTTCAGACTATCTTTTCAGTACTCACTGGGTGCTTTAAAATGATACCATCTCTTCTGAGAAGATTCAGACTGAATTCTAGAATTGACTGAGAGAACTCAATTTGTATCTACCAGACCAAGAACTTGGTTCAGCATCATGAATGCCTTGAAAAGTTTGGACTTAAGTTAGTTTCTTCTGAAAGGAGGGCAACTGGAGGCAGCAGCAGAAGGTGGCAGACATAAAGGAAATGCCAGAGAGGAGACTCATGTTATGTGCTGAACTCCAGTGTTTGTGTTTGCTCTGTGTGAGAAGCAAAGACACAGGAGTGGGGACAGAAATGAAAACAGAGAAGAGCAAAGGGCTCCAGGAAAATGACAGAATCTTGGGAAAGGTGGAGAAGAGGAACAGAGAGTGGGAGGCATACATAATCATCTATAAAAGCATGTTAATGGCTATGAGGGGGAAAAAAGGTATAGTTAAATGATTAGGATGACAGACAGAGTCTTGGCAAATGTACCACTTGAGCTAAGACTCCAACACCATGCCTGACCTCCTGGAGGGTTCACACTTACTTCAGGTCTATCCTGCAGATGTGGGTCAGTCTTGACTTGCCGGAACCACATGGTTCTATTAAGTACTGAGAATCCATCACTATGGCTCGCACACCGCCCATGAGCTGAGCTTCCTCGTGCTCCACAGAGAGGGAGACCAGGGTACACATTCCTTTGGGCAAATCAGTCTTCCAGGTCCTGTAGTGAAACAACCCACACATCAGAGTTATGGCTAAGAGAGAAAGACTTGAACACAGGGCTGAGGTTTACACATATTTTCCTGCTCAAATTCCAATCCTAGTTACTTGGATTAGCAAATGATTCCCATAAATTTGGGTAAAGTTTATACAGTGCAGTTCAAAGCAAGGGTCTCAGCCCAAGAACCCAGAGGCCAGAAATGGCCATGCAGCACCCAGACCTTTGGAAACAAACTGAGGCTGCAGAGGTCTTACAGATTTGGAATGAGGAAGCACTCTTTCAACTCATTCAGTAAACATCTAATGAGCACAGAGATGTGCCAAGCTCTGAGAAACCACCAAGGGCACAGAGATACACAGTCCAGGAGGGGAAGCAGAGATACAAAGATAATTCTAAAACAGCATGGTCAGTGCAGTGACATGGAGATGCACAGAGCACTCTGGGATCACATAGAAGGGAAGGGGAGGCACACAGGGAAGCCTTCCTGGAGGAGATAATGCTCAATTCAAGTCTTAAAGGATAAATGAACTGGTGATGCTCAGCTTGAAGAAAACTAGACTATGTGGACTGCTATCTTTCTTTAAATACCTGAGTGGCTCTTGAGTAGGATAAGAAAAAAATCGGTTGATTTGACTTTAGAGAAGCCCTGGCTCACAATGTGCACTTTCCAAAAATGGAGTGGGCTCTATGAGGAGGTAGTGAGTTCCCTGTTATTGAAGCTATTCAAGCATAGAGGGGACTACCATTTGGAGTAAAATTGTTGATGGAAGTCAGGAACCATGAGAATATTTGTATAATATATACCATAGGGTATAGATTTTATTATTACCATCCCAGTTCAAGCCATAAATCCTATTCCCTTAGTTATCATCTCATCTATAACTTCCTCCTGCCCCATGACAGCACAAAGAGAAACTACTATACATACCCAACAAGAAGTCAGGCGTAAGCAAGTCCCACACAAGTGCTTAGGGACTTCCCCATGGGCATGACCATTCTCTTCATGCATGATAATGTGATTAATAATAAAGATGGGAAGATTATACATTTGTGTAAGCAAAATGGAAAAATCTGCAGTAACTAATACTGGAAGCTCCTGATGAACTAGAGAAGAGGACAGTGTGAGAATCAATCATGAAAGGAGACCAGCCATGTATGTGTGAGCCTAAATAGGAAGATACTCTGAAGACAGAAATTATTTCAGTATGTCACTTTCTCACCACACTTGCCACTTTCTAGCTTCTTGTTTCATAATCATAAGAAATTCCTGTTGCAGGAACCACATATGGTTCATCATTTATATCCTTGCATTCTGAGTTCTTCTCCCTCAGGGTCTCATGGCCCACCCACCTTCTCCTTTAAGTCTTGGATCAAATATCAATGCATTGAGATTCTGCCCTGACCACTATATTTAAAATCCTATCTTACTTATCCCTCTAGTATAAGTAACCCTATCCCCTTACTTATTATGTATTGACTCTCCCTGCCTAATAAAATAGAAACCTGAGAGAGCAGGATTGTGGTCTGCAGTGTTCCCTGCTGTCTCCCCAAAGCCTCCAATGGAGCCCCGCTCAGGTGGTGATGGAAGGATACACTAAGAAATAGCATTTTGGTGGATGTATGGAAGGAAGGAGTCTCCAAGCTTGTCTGGCCCTCAGCCTCCTCTAAGGGGAAGGAAGAAACTCCATTCCATTGGCATAAATATTCTATGTGAAAAGTAACCTTTAGTTTGCCATCAAGACTAGTTTCTTAAAGGAAATACTTTATATATACATTTGGGAATTTCACTAGTGATTCATTTTATACCACTAATCCAAGAGAAGCAACAGTGTTTGCCATCCGCTATCAATAAAAAAGGACATATTGATTTAATTACATTTTATTTGAGTTTTTTAGTATCCTGAATCCCTCTTATTTCTGATTCAATACTGACTCACCAGCCCACATGCACAGATCCACTGTGCAAACTTCCTGTCACTGGTTGAGCATTCCATTATGAACTCAACCCACAAATCTCTCAGAAGAAATATTTCAGCAGTAGACACAGTCTTGCAAGCTTGGTCAGACCCTGGAATCTACTGGACTTCCAGGATAGTTGGACCTTCAGAGCTATAATGAGCTATGAACAGCTGAAGCTATGCAAATGAATTCTGAAGTTACATCCCAGTCTTGAGAGTTACACAAACTCTCCAGAGGGAGAAAGGCAAAAAGCAGGAGAAAGTCAGACTCAATTTACATTATTTGGCAGAAAGAACAACTGGACAAACAGCAGTTATTCTTAGGACTCTGTTCTAAGGAAATAAACAATATTTATGGCCTAATAAACCGTATGCTCCAAAATGAAAGCAGTCATAAGAGAGCTCAATTTTCAACGGAGCTGAAAATTAGGTGAAGAAGTAGGAAGTCTGGCATAAATGGAGCAAATTCAGTTTTTGCTGAGGGAAATGAGGGCCAACTTAGTATTCCCAATTACAGGCTGAATTTAGGTGGTAGAACTCTATGAAATGCTTAAATCTGCAGCTTTATCTGCTCTAGGAACTGAATATATTTAACTCCAGAGTCAAGCTTACCTGAGAACCACAAAGTCTCTGGAAGGATGGGGGGCCATGCTGTTCAACACATACTGATAGATTTCTGTTTGCTTGTCCAGAGTTTCCACAACCTTCCACTGCACAAAATCCTCATCCCACAGGTGGCGCTCTCTTAGCACACGATTCAAAACCACTGAAGGGGGTGCTTCCACCTCCACGGAAGCCTTCCATAACTTCAGTGGATTCCCGTCTCCCACCTTGGGAAAGATACCATCAAAGGCTAAACAGGTTAACTAGTTCCAACAAAAACCTACCACATTTCATTGAGTGTTCAAAAAAATCACTAAGTATGCACTTTGAAAGAGTGATTCTGCATACCTCAGGTTTACCATTTTATAATGGTAATCCTAAAGATTAAAAAAAATAATGATCATAAAATAATAACCATTGATACACATCAACCTGTTTGCCAGGTGTCTTTCTAACCCATTTGATTTTTAAATAGCCCTCCTCTGACAGTGGTATTATTATTATGTCCATTATGCAACTGAAAAAAACTGAGGCATAAAGAGGTGTGTGACTTGCCTAACATCACATAGCTAAGGGTCGGAGAGTGGATTGGGATCTAGTAGTCTGGCTTCACAGTCTGCAATCTGATTATGTGCAACATTATTGCCTCGCAGTCTCTAGAAAGAGTCTTTGTCATGTTCATGTGTGTGCCAAGCCTGTGGACAGTGGCTGTTTTTAAAGCAAAATAATTTCTTGGTTGTTGGATGTAGTTCTTTTGGGGTAGTTCTTTTGTTTTTGTTTTGTTTTTTGTTTTGTTTTGTTTTTTACCACCCCTGAGATTACCTTTTTGAAAGCAAGGTCTGTATTGTCTGTGCTGGAACACGTAACCCATCCTTTAAACTTCTCCTTGGCTTCCTTCTGGAGGCCCTGGATGAGCTGGTCCAGGTAAGTGTGGAATGTGGCCCCACTTTCCTCCACCTGGGTCCCCAGGTCTTCCAGAGTTGGAGTATGGATCTCAGCCTCCACGTAAGAATTATGAAACTGGGCTACCATCTCATGCGGGACCTGAACCAATGGGTGCATGAAAGAGCAACAGATGCATGAGTTAAAGAAGCTGAGACTAATAGAAAAAGCAAAGTCATTTAGTAAAAAAACGGTGTGTATCAGAATGGGCCAAGTGCTGTGGACCAGATGTTTTACTAAGATGAGTGGCAAATCTGGTGGTAGGGGGTGGGGCTTCCTAAAGTCAGGAAACACAAATATGTTTCTGAGACTATATTTATGACTCAAAACATTGCAATGACTTCTCATTCAGTCTTTCCATTTTCCTAAAATTTTCTCTTTAATGTATTTTTATTCAGTTTGGAAAAATGTGGGCTCAGGAAACTTAAAGCACACAGACTTAAGGGAAACATCAACTATGACTTAGAAATGGCTTTACAATTTTAGCATACTTTTCTCACTTACAAATGCCAAATGTACCACAAAAAAGTATGCCTAAAGTCTAGTTCACTTTCTTCTTTAACATAGCTGTGGCTATATCCATAAGCTAGTCTTGATTCTTAGTTAACAGGGATTGGTCAAAACACACACACACACACACACACACACACATGAAACACACACACAGATGTTGAACCTAATCACATCCTGAGGTAAAAATAAATAAATAAATAAATAAATAAATAAATAAATAAAAGAACAGCCCAGCTGGTGTGGCTCAGTGGTTGAGCATTGACCCATGCACCAAGAGGTCTTGGTTCGATTCCCAATCAGGGCACATGCCTGGCTTGATCCCCAGTAGGAAGGAGGCAGCCAGTCTGTTTCTCTCGCATTGATATTTCTATCTTTCCCTCTCTGAAATCAATAAAAACATATTTTAAAAAAAGAAACTAATTGTCTGGCTTGTCTTGAACCTGGTCTATTCTCATGAAAACCGTCATCATGGTAACTCCAAATATTTTTAACTGTCAAGACTCAATTACATAGATATCTTCTCACATTTCTTGGATTCAAAGACCACAGCTAGAGGCTACTATTGTCATTATACACTCAGGAACAAACATATAAGCCATGAGTGTAGAAACTGTTCCAATGATCTCATCTAGTTCAAAGAGCTATAAGGAAGGCAGTTCAAGCCTTTCACTCACCTCAAAAAGTCTGTCACATTCCATGATCATATGGGCAAGGCCCTGAGAAGCGGCCAGATTCTCACTGAGTTCCTTTTGATCTGGCTTTCCAGTGGCGTATTTCTTCTGTATGACCCTGTAAGTGAAGGGGACGGTCCTAACTAAGCAGATCTCGAACCAAAGAGCTTTTCACAATAAAAGCTTATCCTATTTTCTTTTTTCTTTTTTCCAGGTGCTCTCCTGATCCCAGACTTTCTCATTTCCAAACAAAAGCAATGACCACACATATTAGATGTTCTGAATCAGGCTAACTGACAGTTCATAATAAAAAACCTTGGAGAAACACAAGGGCAGGAATAACTGTTGGGGGAGAAATTAGTCTTTTTTTTCCAAGTTTGAAACCACTTTGCTGCAAACTGCCATGCCTGGGCCTTGAATCTAGTCCTTTTCTTTTAAACTTAAAGATTGTAAAATACTACTTCATGTACTTTTCCCTCCTTCCCACTCACCACCCAGGTTTTCTGGGTCACAACAGATATTCTTCAATGCTACTTTGACAATTCTATGAATCTGAGCACACAAATTAGGTCCTTAAAACATTTTCTGGTTATAAATTAAGAGCTGACAAATCCTTAAATTGAAATCCAATGTGAGAAGTTTTTGTTTGTTTGTTTTGTTTTTAATGAACTGTGGGTTATATCTGGTTTACGATTCCTATTGTTGCTGAGGAAAACCCACCTGGGGGAGCTTTCTTTTTTCAATAAATTGAGATGAAAGAGTGATGGGGCCAGACACACAGCCAGGTTCTTGGGTGTCATCTGATTCTCTTCCACCAAGTTGGCCACATCCTTGAGGAAGCACAGAAGCGTCTGCAGGACGTCCCTGCTCTCGTCAGCCAGCAGCAGGATGGCAGCCTGCACTGCCTGCAGCCTCTGCTCTTCTGGGACATCTGTGAAAAAGTGGGTACCAGGGCATCAGAGAAACAGCCACAGAAAGAGCCAGCTGGGAAAAAAGTGAGTAAGCTGCATCTTCCTGATGTAAAGACACACTCAGAGACATCATCATCAACCATGATGACAACTGCTAAGAAAGAAGTAATTGCTTTGGCCTTACAGTTGGTAAGAGACAGAGCTGGGATTGGAACCTCAGCATCTAACTCCAGAACCCAGTCTTCACAAGGAAGTAGCCCTCACTTTTCATACTCTGCTCATTCTTTTACAAACCATTTTTCTCTTCTGGTTGAAGTAGGCAGTAAGCCGGAGCACTATCAGCCTGGCTTTCCTCTTGCCCATCCCCTCCCACCAGACAGCTTGTAAACCACTCTGGATGCCTGGGGCTCAGTGGGGCATGGTTTGGAATCCACTGTGTTGGGGGGATGACAGCCTTGCCTTTCCTTGCCCTGAGTGGTGCAGCCAGGTGTGATGTCAACTTGGTGCAATTAACCATGAATGGTAGGATTGATTTGCTTGGCCCCCTGAACTGATGCCAGAGGACCAGTCTGGCACATTTACTTCTTTCCTACAAGCCCCAGGGCTTGGTTCAGAGGAGGCACATGGCTTTATGTGGTGACTCAGGCCATCTGTTCTAATTTTGAAAGTAATGAAAATTGAGGCTATGTTTAGGGAAGAGGAACCAGGCTCACTAAAGCTATGGGGAATGGATGGTCCCATTCCTCTTCAGGTTGGTCATTGTGGTGGTGGGGGTAGTAATGTAGGCATTGGTCACACAGATTTAAATAGAAATTGGCCCCAATAATATGAAGTGAACTAAAAGGAAAAATCACAACAAGGATGCTAGGTGCTGCATTTTGCTGCCCACTGGCTGTGTTTTTTTAGGCCTGACTCACTGCCCTTATTCTCTCATTCTGAAAGACACAGTCAATAATTCCCTTTGGTTAACATTGTTTTCATTCTTAAAATACCAAGTTCTAGAACAGGTCCCTGCAGTAGGCTGCCTGTGCTCGAAGGGGTGGGGAGATGTGCTCGTGACAATCTATAAGGTGTGAGAAAAAAATATTAGAATTTTCAGAGGCGTTTATGTTTTCTCTCATGGATATGTTATAAATATGCATAGTATATCATAATATATTTATATTATTAACAGTAAGTAAGTATACATGTTCAGATATTTACTATTGATAGAGATGCATGAAAAAATAATATGGCACCTGCTGCTCTAGAGGGGTTGTAGTGTGACCTTATGACCAGGTCCTGGCCATCTTCATCATCATAATTCCCAGAGCTGGGCACACTCCTGCCTCCAGTCTGCCAGCAAATCCAAATGTCTGGAATAGCCTGACCATGCATTCAGCATTCTATAACCCTTCCTCACCTCCACCACATCCACAGCAGCAGAAGAGAGACCTGGGTTTAGTAGAGAAGAGCCATTTTTTTTCTAATTAAGCAAAATCTTTTTCTTTTCTCTTGGTTGTGATGAAGCAGAAGCAGGTACTACTAATGACTACAAGCATGTCATTGACATGTTATAAATTCAGCTTGTGCCACTGAACTGCTCTTTTAAAATATATATTTTTTATTGTTGATAGCTTTACCTCCCTCCTCCCAGCCCCTCTCCACCCCCAGGTCTTCACTACCTTATTGCCCATGTCAACAGGCTGTGCATATACATAAGTATATACATTCTTTGATTTATCTCTTGTTCCCCCAACCCCACATTGAGGTATGCCAGGCTGTTCCATGCCTCCATGCTTCAGGTCTTATTTTGTTGGTCAATTCATTTTGTTCATTAGATTCCACAAATCAGTGAGATTATGTTGTATTTGTCTTATTTCACTTAGCATAATACTTTCCATGTCCATCCATGCTGTCTCAAAGGGTAAGTGATCCCTTTTTTTTACAGCTGCATAGTATTCCATAGTGTAAATGTCCCACAGCTTTTTTATCCATTCATCTACTGATGGGCACTTGTTTGTTTCCACACCTTAGCTATTGTAAATAATGCTGCTATGAACATAGGGGTGCATATATTCTTTCTTATTGGTGTTTTGGGGGTTTTAGGATATATTCCCAGAAGTGGGAATGCTGGGTCAAATGGAAGTTGTATTTTTAATTTTTTGAGGAAACTCCATACTATTTTCCATAGTGGCTGTACCAGTCTGCATTCCCACCAGCAGTGAATGAGTGTTTCCTTTTCCACATCCTCACCAGTACTTGATGTTTGTTGATTTTTGTATGATAGCCATCCTGACAGGTGTGAGGTGATATCTCATTGTGGTTTTAATTTGCATTTCTCTAATAGTTAGTGACTTTGAGCATTTTTTCATATATCTCTTTGCCATTTGTATGTCCTCTTTGGAGAAATGTTTGTTCAGGTCTTCTGCCCATTTTTTAATTGGATCATTAGTCTTTCTTTTGTTAAGTTGTATGAGTGCCTTATATATTTTGGAAATTAACTCCCTATCAGATGTATCATTGACAAATATGTTCTCTCAGGCAATGGGCTCCCTTTACATTTTGTGGATAGTTTTTTTGCTATGCAGAAGTTTTTTTTATTTTGATGTAATCCCAATTGTTTATTTTCTCCTTAGTTTTCCTTGCCTTAGAAGATGTATGATATTTTTCTGCCTATGGTTTTTTCTAGAATTTTTATGGTTTCACGACTTATATTTAAGTCTTTTTTTCCATTTTGAGTTCATTTTTGTGTCTGGTGTAAGTTGGTGGTCTAGTTTCATTTTTTTTGCATGTATCTGTCCAATTTTCCCAACACCATTTATTGAAGAGACTATCTTGACTCCATTGTATTCTCTTGCCTCCTTTGTCAAATATTAATTGAGCATAATGGTTTGGGTGGATTTCCTAGCTCTCTATTCTGTTCCATTGATCTATATGCTTGTTATTGGGCCAGTACCAGGCTTTTTGGAGTAGAGTGGCTTTGCAGTATAACTTGATATCTGGTATTGTGATCCCTCCAACTTTGTTTTTCTTTCTCAAGTTTGCAGTGGCTATTTGGGGTCTTTTTTGATTCCATATAAATTTTTGCAGTATTTCTTCTAGATCTCTGAAATGTGGCATTAATATTTTAATAGGGATTTCACTGAATCTGTAGATTGCTTTGGGTAGACTGGACATTTCTATGATGTTAATTCTACCAGTCCACGAACACGCTATATTCTTCCACTTGTTTATATCTTCCTCGGCCACTTTTTTTTTCAAAGTCCTTAGTTTTCCAAATACAAGTCTTTTACCTCCTTTGCTAAGTTTATTCCTTGGTAGCTTAAATTTCTGTCACGATGGTAAATGGAATTTTTTTTTAGTTTCTCCTTCTGAGAATTCATTATTGGTGTATAAAAATGCCCTTGATTTCTGGTTTTTAATTTTGTATTCTGCTACATTGCCAAATTCATTTATTAAATCTAAAAGATTTTTGGTGGTGTCTTTAGTGTTGTTTTTTTATGTACAATATCATGCCATTTGCAAATAATGACAGTTTTATTTCCTACTTGCCAATTTGGATGCCTTTTTACCTCTTCTTATCTGATTGACATGGCTAGGACTTCCAATACTATGGTTGAATAAGAGTGGTGAAAGTGGACATCCCTGTCTTGTCTTGTTCTTAGGGAAAATGTTTTTAGTTTTTCCCATTGACTTTGATGTTGGCTGTAGGTTTTTCATATATGGCCTTTATTATGTTAAGGTATGATCCCTCTATTCCCACTTAGCTAAGAGTTTTTATCAAAACAGGGTGTTGGATTGTATGGAATGCTTTTTCTCCCTCAATTGATATGTTTATGTGATGTATCACATTTATTGATTTGCAAATATTATACCAGCCTTGCATTCCTGAAATAAATCCCACCTAGTCATGGTGTATGGTAATTTTAATGTATTGCTGGATCTGATTTGTTAATATTTTGTTGAGGATTTTAGCATCTACGTTCATCAGGGATATTGGCCTGTAATTTTCTTTCTTTCTTGTGTCTTTATTATGGTTTTGGAATTAGGGTAATGCTAGCCTCATAAAAAGAGCTTGGAAGTATTCCTTCCTCTTGGATTTTTTGGAATGATTTGAGGAGGATAGGTATTAGTTTTTTGAATGTTTGGTAAAATTCTCCTGTGAAGTCATCTGGAGCAGGATCTTTGTTTGCTAGGTGTTTTTTGATTACTGCTTCAATTTCATCACTAGTTATATTCAGATTTTCTAATTCTTTTTAAATGAGTTTTGAAAGATTGTATTTTCTAAGGAATATGTCCATTTTGTTCAGGATATTCAACTTGTTGGACATAGTTGTTTACAGCATTTTTAAATTATCTTTTGTATTTTTGTGGGGTCAATTGTTACTTCACCACTTTCATTTCTGGTTTTGTTTATTTGGGTCCTCTCTCTTTGATTCTTTATTAGTCTGGCTAAAGGTTCATCAAACTTGTTTATCTTTTTTAAAAAATATATTTTTTTATTGATTTCAGAAAGGAAGGCAGGGAGAGAGAGAGAGAGCGAGAGAGAGAGAAACATCAATGATGAGAGAGAATCATTGATTGGCTACCTCTTGCATGCCCCCTACTGGGGATTGAGCCCGCAACCCGGGCATGTGCCCTTGACCGGAATCAAACACAGGACTTTTTTTTTCATTTTTAATAAATCTTTATTGTTCAGATAATTACAATTGTTCCTCTTTTTTCCTCCCATAGCTCCCCTCCACCTGGTTCCCACCCCACCCTCTGCCCTTACCCCTACCCCCACTGTCCTCATCCATAGGTGTAGGATTTTTGTCCAGTCTCTTCCTGCACCCCACACACCCCTTTCCCCCCGGATAATTGTCAGTCCACTCCCTTTTTATGCCCCTGATTCTATTATATTCACCAGTTTATTCTGTTCATCAGGTTTTTTATTCACTTGATTTTTAGATTCACTTGTTGATAGATATGTATTTATTGTTCATAATTTTTATCTTTACCTTTTTCTTCTTCTTCCTCTTCTTACAGAATACCTTTCAGCATTTCTTATAATACTGGTTTGGCGGTGATGAACTCCTTTAGCTCTTTATCTGACCTTCAATTCTGAATGATAGCTTTGCTGGGTAGAGTAATCTTGGTTGTAGGTTCTTGCTACTCATCACTTGGAATATTTCTTGCCACTCCCTTCTGGCCTGCATAGTTTATGTTGAGAAATCAGCTGACAGTCGTATGGGTGCTCCCTTGTAGGTAACTAACTGTTTTTCTCTTGCTGCTTTTAATATTCTCTCTTTGTCTTTTGCTCTTGGCATTTTAATTATTATGTGTCTGGGTGTGGTCCTCTTTGGATTCCTTTTGTTTGGGGTTCTGTGCGCTTCCTGGACTTGTAAGTCTATTTCTTTCACCAGGTGGGGGCAGTTTTCTGTCATTATTTCTTCAAATAGGTTTTCAGTGTCTTGTTCTCACTCTTCTTCTGGCACCCCCATAATTCAGATGTTGGTATGCTTGAAGTTGTCCCAGAGGCTCCTTACACTATCTTCATATTTTTGGATTCCTTTTTCTTTTTGCTTTTCCGGTTGGGTGTTTTTTGCTTCTTTGTATTTCAAATCTTTGACTTGATTCTTGCGATCCTCTAGTCTGCTGTTGGATCTTTGTATATTATTTTTTATTTCAGTCAGTGTATGCTTAATTTCTAGTTGGTCCTTTTTCATATCCTCGAGGGTCTCATTAAATTTATCAGCCTTTTCTAGAAAATTCTTGAAAAACCTTATAACCGTGGTTTTGAACTCTATATCCAGTCATTTGCTTTCCTCCATTTCTTTCATTTGTGTCCTGTTTCTTTGTCTCTGCATTTTGGCTGCTTCCCTGAGTTGACAGAGTGGCTTTGTGTGTGAGGTGTCCTATAGGGCCCAGTGGCTCAGCCTCCCCAGTTACCTGAGGTGCACCCCTTTGTGGGCTGTGTGCACAGGTGTGTACTTGAGGTGCACCCCTTTGTGTGCAAGGTGTCCTATAGGGCCCAGTGGCTCAGCCTCCCCAGTTACTTTGGTGCATCCCTTTGTAGGCTATGTGCACAGTCTTGTAGTTAAGTCTTGATTGTTGTTGGTATCACTGGGAGGAATTGGCCTCCAGGCCAATTGGCTGTGAGCATCAGTTGTGTCTATGCTGGTAGAACTTCTGTGCTGGAGACACCCTTATAAGACAAGACTTGCTTCAGTGGGGCTTTGGTGCTCACTGAGTCTGCCCCCTGAGTGTGTCCCTTATGGATCTGAGGAGTTGTAATCTGGATGGTCCCACTCTGACCCCTGGGTACACTGGCTCTTGGATCTCCAAGGAGGTGCAAATTTAGCCTCTGCCTGAGGCCACCCAGTAGGAGCTATGGAGAGATCTGCAGATTTCTTTTCTGTGTTTGGGTTTTGGAGGTGCCCAGATGAGGCCCAGCTGTGAAGCTATGCAAGCTGCTGTGGGGCCTTGGGTCTTCTTTTGGATGTTCTGTGTCTCACTGACTCAGCTGCAGTTTGTTAGGTAAGTTTAAAATTCAAAGGACCAGGTCATTCATATGCAAAAGCCTCTGCGCTCAGCTTGGATGGGGCAGAATCTCAGGGTGGAGCAAACAGCTATGGCTTCATGGGGTGGGATCTCAGGGCAGAGCATACAGCAATGGCTTCCTGTCAGCTCTGCCCTAAGGGGCCCCTGGGTCTCAGTGTCCTGCGGTAATCGCTACAAGCACCTCTGAGAGAAAGCTGCCCTCAAGTTACACCCACTGCCAGACAGTCCAGTTTCTTCCCATATGAGTCTGGGTCCCCCGAGTCTCGCCCGGAACTGGAGTTCAGAGCAGTCGGGAGCTTTTGTCTCCCTCCCGATTGAGAAAGCCAGCCACGTACTCAGTTGCCAGCCCTCTCTGCGCGAGCGCGCGTCTCAGTACCTCTGCCTTCCGCAGCTCCTGAGAGTCTTAGTGTGCTTTTCTCTTTCCTTCTAGTTGTAGAATTTCCACTCAGCCAGCCTTCCTGTGGTTCTGGATGATGTCCGTTTTGTCCTTTAGTTGTAGTTTTGAAATTGTTGTGCCAGGCAGCAGTTTAGGTGTTTACCTATGCCACCATCTTGGTTTCTCCTCTGAACCCAGGACTTTCCAGTCCACAAGCCAACACTCTATCCACTGAGCCAAACCAGCTAGGGCTTGTTTATCTTCTCAAAGGATCCTCTTGTTTTATTGATCTTTTGTGTTGTTTTTTAGTCTCTAAATTATTTATTTCTGCTCTGCTCTTTATTATTTCATTCCTTTTACTTACTCTGGCTTTTCTTGTTGTTCTTTTTCTAATTCTTTACATTGTATGGTTATAGAATTTATTAGAAGTTTTTCTTGTTAGTTTTTGAGGTAGACCTCTAGTGTTATGAACTCCCCTCACAGGACTGCTTTCACTGTTTCCAATAGATTTGGGGTTGTTGTGTGTTCATTTTTATTTGTTTTCAGGAAGTTCTTATTTCTTCCTTGATCTCTTTAGTAAGCCATTCATTGTTTAATTCTATGCTATTTAGCTTCCATGTTTTTGAGTGTTTTTATTGTAGCTGATTTCTAAATTCATGCTGCTGGGATCTGAGAAGATGCCTAGTATTATATCAGACTTGAATTTGTATACTAGTAGACTTGTTTTGTGCCCTAACAGGTGGTCTATCTTTGAAAATGTTCCATGTGCACTTGAGAAGAATGTATATTCTGTTGCTTTGGGTTGAAATGTTCAGTAAATATCAGTTAGACCCATGTGATCTAGGGTGTAATTTAAAGCTTGTTTATTTGTTAATTTTTTGTGTGGAAGATCTACCTGGTGACATCTGTGAGATATTAAAGTCCACTACTATGACTACATTACTATCAATCTCTCCCTTAAAGTCCATCAGGAGTTTTTTTATGAACTTGTGTGCTCCTATATTGGGTGCATATATGCTTATAATGGTTATATTTTCTTGTTGAACAATTCTCTTTAGTATTAATAAGTGCCCTTGTCTCTTGTTATGGCCTTTGTTTTGAAGTCTATTTTGTCTGATATGAGTATTGCTACTACAGCTTTTTTTCTTTCCATTTTCATGGAATATAATTTTCCATTCCTTTACTCTGTCTGTGTTTATCTTTTGTTCTAAGGAGGGTCTCTTGTAGACAGCATATATGTGAGACTTGTTTTCTTATCCAGTTAGTCAACCTATGTCTTTTGACTAGAGCATTTATACTGGAGGCTAAGTCCAGCAGGTCATAATAAATACAAGAAGTTCATCAGAAGGCTGATGGGACTTTTGATATTCAGCAGGGCTGAAAATCTGCATATTATTACCTGCTGCTGGTTGAATGGCCAAAGACAGTTCCCCTAACCTGATAATCCTTTATTGTTTATCAAATCTTACCTTTTAATCCATTTACATTTAAATTTATTACTGATAGGTATTTATTTATTACCATTTTTATTTTCTTTATGCCTATCACCCTTTCTCTCTATCCTTTTCTTCTTCTTAAAGCAGTCCTTTTAACATCTATTGTATTGCTGGTTTCATTGTAGAGTACTCCTTTAACCTTTTTATTGCCTGGAAAGCTTTTTATTTTACTTTCATTTTAAATGATAGCCTTGTTGGATAAAGTAGTCTTGGATTTAGGACCTTGTTTTTCATTACTTTAAGTACTTCATTTCACTTCATTCTGGCCTGAAGTGTTTCTATTGAGAAGTCAGCTGACATTCTAATGGGAACTCCTTTGTAGGTAATTTTCTGTCTCTTGTTGCCTTTAAGATTCTTTTTTTTTTTTTTTGGTTTGTTTTTCCTTTCTTTTTTTATTTATTGTTTAAAGTTTTACATATGTCACCTTTTTCCCCAATTGAACCCCTCCCAACCCCCCCGCCCAGCCATTCCCACCCTGGGCAAGCCACCACTGCCCCAGTGTCTGTGTCCACTGGTTATGTTAATATGCATGCATACAAGTCCTTTGGTTGCTCTCTAACCCCCCTCTCCTCCCCTATCATTTGTCTCTGGATCTATTTTTGTTCATCAAATTATGTTGGTCATTATAGCCCACATATGAGTGAGATCATATGATATTTATCTTTCTCCGACTGGCTTATTTCACTTAGCATAATGATCTCCAGTTCCATCCATGCTGTTGTAAATGGTAAAAGTTCCTTCTTTTTTATAGCAGTGTAGTATTCCACTGGGTAGATGTACCACTGTTTTTTTTTTAATCCACTCATCTGCTGATGGGCACTTAGGCTGTTTCCAAATCTTAGCTATTGTAAATTGTGCTGCTATGAACATAGGGGTGCATATATCCTTTAGATTGATGTTTCTGGTTTCTTGGGATATAGTCCTAGAAGTGGGATTACTGGGTCAAATGGGAGTTCCATTTTTAACTTTTTGAGGAAATTCCATACTGTCTTCCACAATGGCTGCACCAGTCTGCATTCCCATCAGCAGTGAACGAGGGTTCCTTTTTTCCCATATCCTTGCCAGCACTTGTCGTTTGTTGATTTGTGGATGATAGCCATTCTGACAGGTGTGAGATGGTATCTCATTGTTGTTTTGCTTTGCATTACTGGGATGATTAGTGACTTAGAACATGTTTTCATATGTCTCCAGGCCTTCTGTATGTCCTCTTTTGAAAAGTGTTTATTTAGGTCCTTTGCCCATTTTTTGATTGGATGGTTTATCTTCCTTTTGTTAAGTTGTATGAGTTCCCTGTAAATTTTGGAGATTAAACCCTTATCTGAAATAGCATTGACAAATAATGTTCTCCCATGCAGTGGGCTTTCTTGTTGTTTTGTTGATGGTTTCTTTTGCTGTGCAGAAGCTTTTCATTTTAATGTAGTCTCATTTATTTTCTCCTTAGTCTCCATTGTCCTAGGAGCTGTGTGGTAAAGATATTGCTACGACACATGTCTGCTATTTTGCTGCCTATGGAGTCTTGTAGAGTTTTTATGGTTTCCTTTCTTAGATTTAAGTCATTTTGAGTTTGTTTTTTGTATGGTGTAAGTTGGTGATCTAGTTTCATTTTTTTGCATGTATCTAACCAAATTTCCCAGCACCATTTATTGAAGAGACTATCTTGATGCCATTGTATGCTCTTGACTCCTTTGTCAAATATTAATTGAGCATAATGGTTTGGGTCGATTTCTGGGTTCTCTGTTCTGTTCCATTGGTCTATATGTCTGTTCTTGTGCCAGTACCAGGAAGTTTTGAGAACTGTGACTTTCCTTCACCAGGTTGGGGAAGTTTTCTGTCATTATTTCTTTAAACATGTTCTCTATTCCTTGCTCACCCTCTTCCTCTTCTTGTATATCTATAATGTGTATGCTGATACATTTCATGTTATTCTAGCGATCTCTTAAGCTATCTTCCTACTTTTATTTTTATTTATTTATTTATTTTTTTAAGTATATTTTACTGATATTTTACAGAGAGGAAAGGAGAGGGATAGAGAGTTAGAAACATCAATTAGAGAAACATCGATTCAGCTGCCTCTTGCACACTCCCTGCTGGCATGTGCCCACAACCAAGGTATGTGCCCTTGACTGGAATCAAACCTGGGACCCTTCAGTCCACAGGCCGACGCTCTATCTACTGAGCCAAACCAGTTACGGTTATCTTCCTACTTTTAAATTATTTTTTCTATTTGCGTCTATAACTGGGTGTTTATTTGTACCTTGTCTTCCAAATCGCTGATTTGGTCATCTGCTTCATCCTATCTACTTTTAATACCTTCTAGTGTCTTCTTGATGTCAGATGTATCATTCTACATTTCTGTCTGGTTCTTGTTCATGGCCTCTATTTCCCTTTTTTTGCTGTTGTAATTTGCACTAAGTTCCTTAAGCATCTTTATAGCCAATTGCTTTGAACTCTATGTCTGATAGGTTGCTTGCCTCCATTTCATTTAGTTCTTTTTCTAGATAGTCCTTTTCTCTTATTTGGAGGTTGCTTCTTTGTCTTCTCATTTTAGCTGTCTCTTTGTATTTGATTCTATGTATTAGATAGAACTGTTAGGACTTCCAGTCTTTGTGGGATGGCCTTATGTATAAAGTGTTGAGGTGTACAGTGGTGCAGTCACTTTGTTCACCTGAGCTGGATGCTCTAAAATGCCCCTGGTGTGTGTTATTTGGGCTCTCCTGTTGTAATCGGGACTTGATTGTTGATGTCCCATTCATGGGAGGGATCTCTTCTCCAACTTGCTGCCAGTGAAGTTCAACCCCAATGTTTTCATGCCAACTGTTATACAGGTGCTTTTGGCCCTATATTTGGGGGGTTCATTGCATTTTGCTCTGATGTTGTTGAATCTGGTCCCTTGGTGTGTCTATCCTGGGCCTTCTAGGAACTTCTCTAGTGCAGGTGAATGTGAGTCACTCTCCCTTTCTGACCCTGGGTATCCTGATTGAGGTCTGAGAGGATGAAGCCCCTAGTAGTCCAGTGGTCAGGGACTCCTTAGCACAGAGGCTGGGTCTACCTTGAGTCTCATGCCTTGATTGTTCCTGTTCTGAGCTGTGTTCCCTTCCCTACGGAGCTGGTCCTGCATGTGCCAATTGCAGGCACTTGGGGTCCTGCTGGCTTTTGCCTTGCTGTGTCTTCCAGTGTGGTGTCTGCAGCAGGGACCCAAATTCTGTTTCTCTACACTATGTCTTTTGATTGGAGCATTTAAGCCATTTACATTTAGGGTTATTATTGATAGGTGCTAATTTGTTGCAGGTCTTCTTCTTTATGCCTGTATTCTTCTTTTGAAGGATAGTCTTGCTGGATATAGTAGTCTAGGGTTCTAGGGTTCAGTCTCTTGGTTTTCATTACTTTTTATACTTCATGCCACTCCCTTCTGGCCTTAAGTATTTATATTGAAAAATCAGCTGACAGTCTAATGGGAGCTCCCTTGTAGGAAACTTTCTCTCTCTTGCATCCTTTAAAATTCTTTCTTTGTCTTTAATGTTTGCTATTTTACTTGTAATGTGCCAAGGTGTGGGTCTTTTGAGGTTCATCTTGATTGGGACTCTCTGTGCTTCCTGAACTTGAGTTACTTTTTCCTTCAGCAGGTTAGGTTAATTTACTGCCATTGTTTATTCAAACAGGTACTCCATTCCTGGCTTGGACTCATCTCCTTCTAACACCTGTATGATATGAAGGTTGTGAAGTTTTGTGTTGTTCCAAAGCTCCCTTAGACTCTCCTCCTACTTTTAAATATTTTTCCATTTGCTGCTCTGAATGGGTGTGTTTTTATACCTTGTTTTCTGATTCAGTCCTCAGCTTCTTCTAGCCTATTGTCGAATGCTTCCAGGGTGTTTTTTATTTCAGCTATGTCATTCTTCATTTCCTCTTGATTCTTATTCATATTGATGTTCCCATTCAGCTCCTTATAAATCTCATTAAGTTGCTTGTAGTTCTCACCAAGTTATTTGAACATCCTTAAAACCATTACTGTGAATTCTTTTAAGAAATTGCTTGTCTTCATTTCATTTAGTTCCTTTTCTGAAGATTCTTCCTTTTCTTTCATTTGGGTTTCTTTGTCTCTCTATTTTTGCTCTCCCTTTGTATTTGTTTATATGTGTTAGATAAAACTACTATGCAGCCCAGACTTTGTGGTGTGGTCTTATGTAGTAGGTCTTTTGTGGGACTCAGTGGTGCAGTTTCTTTGATCTCTTAGACTGGGTGGGCTAGGAAAGCCCCTTATTGAGTTATTTGGGTTCTGTTATAATTGTATCTTTAATGTTGTTGTCCTGTTCATGAATGGGATGTCATTTCAGGCTGGCTGACTATAAGGCTCACCCCTGACCACATGGTGTGAGCTGTTGTAGAGGTGCTGACCACAAAAAAATACAACACAACAAAACATGAAAGAAAATAAATGGAACATACCTAAGACCCCCACAGCAACAATAAAAGCAACCATCAGATAATTAGGAAAAAGAAAAGAGAGCAAGAATGATGGAGGAAAAGAAAGAAAAAGTATGAGGAGAAAACAAAACAAAAGGAAAAAGGGGGTGAAGGAATATCAAGGTGAAGAGATGAAATAAAGGCAATAAGAACAAATGATAGAGGAATAGGGGAAGGAAAATGTTTTAGAATAAAAGAGGAAGAAAAATTGAGAGGAAAAATAGAGGAGAAAGTAGATAGACCCAAAATAAGAAGAGGAAAAAAATGATGAGAAAGCAGGAGAAAAAGAAGAAGTAAATATTGAGTAGCATTGGGGAAGAGAAAAATTGGATACATGATCGAAAAAATAGAGACTAACAAAATAACAAATTAGTAAATCAGATAGATGAAGAAAATAAAGAAAAAAGAACAGGAAGAGAAAAATAGAAAAAGAAAAGATGACAAAAAAAGTGAAGTGGTGTTTCTCTTACTGAGTTTAGTGCCTCCTAGAAACTCCTTTTGGGTCCTGCTCTTCTTATGACTGTGGCTGACTGTTCTATCTGCCAATTCTGGGCTTCCCAAGAGGTACTTAAGTACTAGCCACTGTCAGAAACTGTCCTCCTTTGGCTTTCAGCAACCTGCTGGAAGCTCCAAGTGATCCACAGTTTGTGTCTGTCTCTATGAGACTTGGCTGCACACTGGAGGGACCAATCTGCCCTCTAAAGTAGGTTTTTTTGCAGCATGGGGCCCAGGGATGGGTCAGTAAACTTCCCCATGTCCCAGGCTCTGTTTCTGCCTGCCTTTGCTTGCCAGCCAGCTGTCAATCTTAATCACTCAAAAAACTATTTCTGAAAGGGCTTTAGGCAGAATCATGAGTCTAGACCAGCCGTGGGCAAACTATGGCCCACGGGCCGGATCCAGCCCGTTCGGCTGTTCTATCCGGCCTGCGGAGCCGAAAGAGCGGAGGGTTCTCTTGCTCTCCCCTCCACTCCTTACCTTTGAATTTATATTAGTTCACACAAACACTCCATCCATGCTTTTGTTCCGGCCCTCCGGTCCAGTTTAAGAACCCATTGTGGCCCTCGAGTTAAAAAGTTTGCCCACCCCTGTTCTAGACTTCTGGGTCTCCCGTGAGATGGAGGTGCTGTTCAGAATTCAGGGAAAGTGATGGGTGTGTTTCCTCTCCCAGAGCTGTTAGAGTGGCCCAGAATGTTACTCTGCCCTCAGCTGGACAGAGATCCTTGTATGTAGTCCAGTGAGATCAGCTGGAAACCTGGAATTCCTATCAGTTCTTCCATGCAGGGAAAGCACCAGTCAGTTTCCTGGGATAATGGGGCAGATGACCCCGCCCCCAGTCCAGTTACTGAGGGCTCCTGAAACTGTTCAAACACATAGGCTTGGCCTCTGCTTTTGTTTCCTCTGAAAAGGTTAAAATGTAGGGTGTAGCAGGCAGGGATCCTTGGGGTGGGGCGGGCTGTATCTCCTAGTATGAATTTCTTTTCTTTTTTTTCTTTTCCTGTGCTATGGCTACTGGGAGTGGCTAGCTCCTCTCAGGAAAAATGGCCCTTTCTGTTTGGAGGTGTATGACCAAATACAGGACTCCTGACAGCTGCTTTTCCATGTCTCCATGCAATGCTTCCCACCCCAGTCTTTCCTTAGGCACCTCAAGTCTGCATCTCCCACCCTTCACTAAAGCCTTGGGTGAGTAGCTGCAAATGAAACTCCTGTGCTGTGTGTTTAAAAAATAAAACAAACAAAATAACTGAAACTGAGGCTTTCTCTCCAGCATGCTCTGGTCTATCAGCTCCAGAATCCGAGGCAGCCAGCAGTCCTGCCACCTTTCATGGCTGGATGTTATGTGGGCCACTGATCTCAGCTCTGGTGCTCCGGGTTGTGGAGCCCAGCCTAGGTTCCAGGCCTCTGTCTTCTGAGTGAACAGACCTTCCTGTAGCCAAGAGATCTCTCCTCCCTCTCATCCTGCCACCCCTGGAAGCTGGGTCAGCTCCTCTCTTGACCTCTCCTTTCCTACTGGTCTCTAGGTGTTTTCTGTCCTTCCTTGATATGTCTCCTCCTCAGCTAGACCTCAGTTTGTAATTCTAAGTCTATGTTCCCCACTTTAGTTTTATTTCCAGTCTAGTCCTGGGAAGAGGTACAAGAAAGGTCTGCCTATTCAGCCACCAATGTCTCCCCCTCAATCTGAACTGCTTTTAAGTATGCTGCTTCAGAAGTAAGATGCTTTGTATAGACATTGTTTAACTTTAGATTGCTAACCTTCTCTTTCATGCCAGCATCTGTCATGGCTACATGTTGTTTCAACATCTTTTCTACTCACTTGCTCCTTTATATCTCAGAAAACATCTTCTATCTATTATTTTCTACTAAAAATACTTGCGAAGGTCAACTATTAATCCCTAAATCCCACATTTGTTTTGGATCGAATCCTTTTTTACCTTATTGTTACACATGACGCTCTGGAAGTTCCTGCATCTTTTTTGACTCTCATGAGAACATTTTAGATATTTATTCCCAAATGCTGATAACTTGTGACCATGTGGATGGCTAGCAGCACCTTAAAATCAACATCCAGTCAATTCTAAACACTTCTGTCCTTATCCTCCAGTCAGCAGCTCTGCCCTCTTCCTTTCTCTGTTCTTCCAGTCATCAAGCTTAAGGGCTGTCTTTGACCCTCTATTCTCCTCTCTCCTGTAGACAAGTGGGTTTCAAATATTTTCACTAATCATCCAATCTCTAATTAATCATTTGGTGAAAATCTGAAAAGTAACACAGCTAAAACGGGAACTGCTCTAGAGAATGGGAGAATTGTTCCTCCTTACCTCAACAATAGTTAGCAAACTTGGTCTCCTCCATGAAGGTCATTTCCAGTCTCACTCCTGGAAATCACTACAGGTAATTCAGAGCCTCAATTAAGGCTCCCTAACCTTCTATTCTCATCTAGTCCAATATCAATTGTTTACCACATCCAGATTCATGGGTCCAAACACAGTTCTGATGGACATGGGCCCTTATGACAGGCACAAGGTGGTGGCCTACTCAATATCTACTCTCTCCTTTTTCTATAAGAAAATAATAAGTTCTGTGCAGGTGTGGGCTGTAAAGTGCTCTGAGAAGCTGGACCCTTCCCTCATATCTAAGGAATAACCATCTCTTCCCAGTGGTGGATTTAGGGGAGAATGTATAAACCATTTCTGGCCTATGGGACCAAGATAAATGATGGGAGCTTCTGTAAATTTATCACTCTGATAAAAAGAGACATGTGCCAAAGGAGAGGCCCTCTGTCCTCTTCTTACCTTTGAATGTGATTTTGGGAAGATATGATAATTCTAAGTTGTGGCAATCATACTGGGACCTTAAGGAGATCATCAAGAGAGGCTGACTTTCAGCCCTGGCACCACTGATCGTGAAATTATTTAATTCCAGATTTTTTGTTATGTGCATTACATAATGTCCTCATTGTTTTTTAAGAAATATTTTTATTGGTTTTTTTAGAGAGAGAGGAGAGAGTGGGAGAGAGAGAGACACATTGACATGAGAGCGAAACTTCAATCTGCTGTATCCTGCCCACCCCCTCACTGGGAATCAAGGCTGCAATCCAGGCATGTTTGCTCACCCAGAATTGAACCAGCAACCCTTCAGTGCATGAGATGATGCCCAATCAACTCAGTCACACCAGTTGGGGCATATAATGTTCTTATTGTTTAAACAACTTTTGGAATTTTGGTTATGACTTTACAACTGAGAGCCTACTATCAACACCCCAGGCTTTCCCAATGCTTAATGGATCAAGTATAATTCTTTGCCCTAATATTCAACGCCCATCCTCAGTCTAATTTTTAAGTGTAATTTGATACAGCATTGTACATTTACCATTGATGCCAGCCAGACAAATATTCTGTCATCTCCGGCCACATGCTCATTATTTGCTTCACTCAGTATGTGTTCCTTACATATCTCAATTTCCAGTTGTCAGCTCCCCAGCAATTCCTTATTCCTCATCCTTGGGTTTTCTCTGTAAACTTAAATAGAATTTCTCTAATATTGCTGTACTGCAATTATTTATGTGTGTCTTATTCCCCTCTGTTGCAAGATCCTTAGGAGCTGAGATTAAGTCTTCCCCAACTGTATGCTCTGCAGTGCTCAGCATGGTGCCCTGTATATAAGCAACCCTCTGTAAATGTTTTTCCATCTAAGATAAACCTTGCTTTGATCTGGTTTCTTGCTGGTGAATCTCAAAAAGGGCCAAAGACATTGCTCTCTTGGAAATAATCTGGTGTTAACCTTAATCTGAAAACTGATTAAATGGAAATATTCATATATCATATTTCCAAGCCATAAGGGAGACTTAATTGAAAAATACAGTTCAACCTCCTATGGCAACAACATCATGAACTCCCTATGTTTGGGTTCTAACAGTATGTATCATTAATTTAACCTATTCACTTGGACAAAGTAATATTTATTTAGTGGGTCACCACTCTATCCTGTTATTACAAATGGTACCTCTTATAAACCTTTTTGAGTTTCAAATATTGTATACTCCTTAAACACATTTAGTACTTATTTCTCTATAGTAGGGATCATCTTCAAATGGGATCAATTCCATGTTGAGTTCTATTTCAGGCATATTTTTCTGAAAAACTCAAAGTCCATGGGCCAAATATTTTTTTTTCTAAGGAATTGAGAATGAGCCATCAAAATAATTATAATGATAACATTATCATATCTAGAAAGAATACATGTTCATTACTAATATCCTCTTTTACAATTAGTTTTAGCAGGATATGTCTTTTAATAAAAACAATTATTTTTATGATTATTTTCGAGGCTTGGTTGAGAATTATTAATTTAACATCACTTAAAAAATTCCAGCCTGGCCAGAGTGGCTCAGTGGTTGAACATCAGTCTATCAGGAGGTTATGGTTCAATTCCTGGTCAGGGCACATGCTAGGGTTGTGGGCTCAATCCCGGTAGGGGGCATGCAGGAGGCAGCTGATTGATTCTCTCTCATCATTGATGTTTCTATCTTTCTTTCCCTTTCCCTTCCTCTCTGAAATTAGTAAAAATATATTTTAAAAAATTCCAAATGAAAACATAAATTAGTTGAATTAAGCATACAGCTTGATTTGCTTACTTTTCACCACTTAAAATACACTGTATTACCATGTATTTGCCTTTATTTCCAGTCATTTTAACGCTTTTGGCCTTAACTTTCATATATTCCAAGGAAATGCTAAATTTTAGAAAATTAAATGGGTTTTTAAAAACACCTATATACACAATAAATTCTATTGTGTTTCCTTTTCATTTTAAATTTGTTGAAAATACATTGAAAGTTAGTTTCAGATCTTTGGCCAAACTACACTGAAAAGGAAAATTTTGATGCAAAAAAAATATGGCCTAGAGATTTATATATCAAACTGTGAACAAAGTTACTTCTGGAGAGGAGTGTAGAATGATAACTTTTATATACTTTTTTATGAGTTCATGTATTCCAGTGGATAGGTACACATGAGAACACCAATCTACATTATTTATACTTACACTGATAGATGTGGAGAAAGGTCTCACTGAGCTTGTTGGTGAAAAGAGGCTCAGGAAGGTCCCGGAAGAACTGTTTCACCATATCTGCCACGTCATAAGCAGACTGGTCCTCATAGCTGACGTTCTCAGGGAAGTTCTCGTTCATTTGACGTAAGGCCTGGATTCTAGATTTCACACCAGATTTTCGAAAAAGGCCCACCTGAAACAAGTCAGAGGGACATGTTAGTGAGGCCATGTTTACCCCAGACATTCTCTTCCTAAAACAACACCTTGGTAGAGATGAGAAGGTGTGGAATCAAGCCTGGATAAGCAGCAATTGCATCCAAATAAGTAAACTGTAAATGACTCGTTTAGCTACTTTGGGTAGTAGTTGAACACTGATTCCTCTTCTAAAAAATGAAGATAAGAATAATAATACCCCACCTCACAGGGCTATTGAGGAGACTAAATGAAAATATATGTGACTGTGCTTAGTAACTTCTTAAAACACAGTAGATGTTATTATTTTATTCATTTATTCAACAGGTAGTGGTTAAATACCCACTATTATATCAGGCATATTTAAAGCTCATTAGTGAGCAGACCAGACAAAATTTCCCGCCCTCCAGTGTTGACTTAAGTGCGGGTTTGAGAAAAGTTTGGTCAATGGAAGGTTTGGTGGATCCCAGATAAACAGCCATATCCAGTGCTACTTTTGGGGGTGAGGTTTATAGTAACGATAAGCATGTATTTTTATTTAAGAGTCTTATAATGTTTTTCCTTTTTAGGAATTTTTGTAACACTGGCTATGCATGTTTTTTAGGTGATGACTGGCACTTACCACTCTGCCTGGTTAGTTATTATGTGCATAAGCTCTGGATCTAGTGAGAATGATTCCTGGGTGGTTCTTCTTCAGACTTCAAGACATTGTCTTATGCCTCTTTCATCCCTAAGCTTTAGACTCTTACACCGTTTGACAAATAAATGCAGCAATAAGGCATGAAAGAAATGAAGGTCTGATAGGGATGAGGGAGGTAGAGCAGAGACCTATGAGAGGGGAGGTTCTATTTTTTTTTAATTTAATAAATCTTTATTGTTCAGATTATAACAATTGTTCCTCTTTTTTCCCCCCCATAGCTCCCCTCCACCCGGTTCCCACCCCTCCCTCTGCCCTTCCTCCCCCTTACTGTCCTCATCCACAGGTGTACGCTTTTTGTCCAGTCTCTTCCCGCACCCCATACACCACTTTCCCCCCCGAGAATTGTCAGTCCACTCCCTTTCTATGCCCCTGATTCTATTATATTCACCAGTTTATTCTGTTCACCAGATTTTTTATTCACTTGATTTTTAGATTCACTTGTTGATAGACATGTATTTGTTGTTCATAATTTTTATCTTTATTTTTTTCTTCTTCTTCCTCTTCTTAAAGAATACCTTTTAGCATTTCACATAATACTGGTTTGGTGGTGCTGAACTCCTTTAGCTTTTTCTTATCTGTGAAGCTGTTTATCTGACCTTCAATTCTGAATGATAGCTTTGCTGGGTAGAGTAATCTTGGTTGTAGGTTCTTGCTACTCATCACTTGGAATATTTCTTGCCACTCCCGTCTGGCCTGCATAGTTTCTGTTGAGAAATCAGCTGATAGTTGTATGGGTGCTCCCTTGTAGGTAATTAACTGTTTTTCTCTTGCTGCTTTTAATATTCTCTCTTTGTCTTTTGCTCTTGGCATTTTAATTATGATGTGTCTTGGTGTGGTCCTCTTTGGATTCCTTTTGTTTGGGGTTCTCTGCGCTTCCTGCACTTGTAAGTCTATTTCTTTTACCAGGTGGGGGAAGTTTTAAGTCATTATTTCTTCAAATAGGTTTTTAATATCTTGCTCTCTCTCTTCTTCTGGCACCCCCATAATTTGGATGTTGGTATGCTTGAAGTTGTCCCAGAGGCTTCTTACACTATCTTCAAATTTTTGGATTATTTTTTCTTTTTGCTTTTCTGGTTGAATGTTTTTTGTTTCTTTGTATTTCAAATCTTTGACTTGCTTCTTGTGGTCCTCTAGTCTGCTGTTAGGTCTCTGTATATTATTTTTTATTTCAGTCAGTATATGTTTAATTTCTAGTTGGTCCTCTTTCATATCCTCGAGGGTCTTGCTAAATTTATCGGCCTTCTCTAGGAAATTCTTGAAAAACCTTATAACCGTGGTTTTGAACTCTATATCCAATCGTTTGTTTTCCTCCATTTCTTTCATTTGTGATCTGTTTCTTTGTCTCTGCATTTTCGCTGCTTCCCTGTGTTGGTAAAGTAGCTTTGTGTGGTAGGTGTCCTCTAGGGCACAGTGGCTCAGCCTCCCCAGTTACCTGAGGTGGACACTCTTGGTGCACCCCTTTGTTGACTGTGTGCTCAGCCTTGTTGTAGTTAAGTCTTGATTGTTGTTGGTATCACTGGGAGGAATTGACCTCCAGGCCAATTGGCTGTGAGGATCAGCTGTGTCTATTCTGGGAGAACTTCTGTGCTGGAGACACTCTTATGAGACAAAACTTACAAAATTGCGAAAGTCTCTGTGCTCAGCTTGGATGGGGAAGAGTTTCATGGCAGAGCAGACAGCCTTGGTTTCCCATAAGCCCTGCCCTATGAGGCCCCTGAGTCTCAGTGTCCCTCAGTAATCACTGCAAGCGCCTCTGAGAGAAAGCCACCCTTGAGTTTCACCCGCTGCCAGACAGTCCATTTTCTCCCCGAATGAGTCGGGGTTCCCAGAAACTTGCCCAGAACTGGAGTTCAGCACAGTTGGGAGCTTCAGTCTCCCTCCCGCTTTAGAAAGCCAGTCGTGCACTCAGCCTCCCATGCATTCAGCAGTCAGTCCTCTCTGTGCGCGAGCACCTCCGGACCTCTGCTTTCTGCAGCTCCCAAGTCTCAGTGTGCTTTTTCTTTTTCTGACAGCTCAGTTTCCCCCCGAATGAGTCTGTTTTCCCAGCATCTCACCCGGGACTGGCGTTCAGTGCAGTCAGGAGTTTCCTTCTCTCTCCCACTTTAGAAAGCCAGCCGCGCTCTCAGCCACCCGTGCACACAGCCGCCGGTCCTCTCCGCATGCGAGTCTCCGTACCTCAGCCTTTTGTAGCTCCTCTGAGTCTCAATGTGCTTTCCTCTTTTCTTCTAGTTGTAGAATTTCCACTCAGCCAGCTTTCCTGTGGTTCTGGATGGTGTTCGTTTTGTCTTTTAGTTGTAGTTTTGATATTGTTGTGCGAGGCAGCAGATTAGGTGTTTACCTATGCCGCCATCTTGGTTTCTCTTGAGACAGGAGGTTCTTGCAGTTGACGCTCTGGGCCCTGTAGACTCTGCATATTCTGGACTGACTTCTACCTCCAAAAGAATGAACTTCCCTGGGACCCCTGGTTTACAGTGAATTAGTATGTTTGCTATTTTTAAATGCCTGTAGGACACTGAGTTGCTCAAAACAGTCCTTCAACCCTCAATCTCCACTTTTCTCACTCCCCAAGGACTTACATGTTAGCCCACTTTTTAAAGCAAGATGGAAACATCCCCAGGTGGCCAGACCAGTAAGCATTGGCCCTGCCTCTCTAGACCTGGAGGAATGTGCCAGGTCACCTCACCACTGCTCTGTGTACCAGGCAGGCCTCTACCCAAGTTCAGGTGTCTGAGGAGAGCTCTCTTGGTTGCTGCTATAGAGGGCAACCCTAATTCTTTAAAATTGCAGTAACAGCAAGGGAAGGATTCTAAGCAATCAGAGAATACTGAGGTTTTTGTATATGTCAGCTGAATGGATCACAGGGGAATTATACCCTGTTCCTTTTTGTGGAAATAAAAACAGAATTCTTAGTGATACATCTTTGCATTCCAAGGCTTATCACCCTAATTCCACAGATGAGGCTATTTTGGCATGCCACTTAAATTATTAACTACTTTAATTTTTATCCTTAACGTTTGCCATGTCTAGGAAATGCAACACTTGGCCATACTTGGGCAACTCTCCAATAAGAATCTAAAGAACCCTCTGGCAACTACTCCAAATTTCATCAAAGTACATGAGAAGAAAGCATGTACTGTCAGAAGAAAACTACAGGATGTCAATTGAGTGCTTACTGAAGTGAGATCCAGCCTGAATTTGTTTACATCTCAACTCTTCTAATTCTGGAAAGAGGCCCAGGACTGTGCCAAGGGTTGTGTTGCACAGGAATCCTCAGAATCTAAGTGCCCATAAAGTGACTCACACTTAAGAATTCACACTAAGTGAATTCTTAAGTGTGAGAAACATTATCTTCAGGTGAGTTGGTCTTTACTCAGTCTGAGAATTCTGGTTTATTATTTTTAACAGCCGATAAAAATTGATCAGGATTTATTGATATAAAGAGAATAAACTAGACAAGTGTTTGTGTGAAAATTGCTGAGCGTGGTTCCTCTTTTGTCCATTTCATCTTCCTGGTGTGGTTTCTAGTGCACAATGGTGTGCATGTACATACATGTCAGCAATGTTTTCTTTGTATTGTTCTGTTTCCAACTTTCTTTCCACTTTTATCAAATATTGTTATTTTAATTATTTTATTTATTTATTTTTTTCTTTTTTAAAATATTTTTTATTGTTTAAAGCAGGCATCCTCAAACTACGGCACGTGGGCCACATGCGGCCCGCTGAGGACATTTATCCGGCCCGCCAGGTGCCGCTGCCTGTCCTGCTTAGCAGCCAACTCGTCCTGGGCCCACAGTGTGCATAGGAATTTGTTCATAGTTTTTTTTTTTTTTTTAAACTATAGTCCGGCCCTCCAACGGTCTGAGGGACAGTGAACTGGCCCCCTGTTTAAAAAGTTTGAGGACCCCTGGTTTAAAGTATTACATGTAGTAGTACATATATCTCCTTCCCCGCCGCTTGACTTTCCCCCAGCCTCCCCTAACCCCTGTCGCATGCCCTCATCCCACCCCCACAGTGTCTTGTGTCCTTTTGTTGTGCTTATATGCATGCATACAAGTCCCTTGGTTGATCTCTTTCCCCCATCCCCAACACTCCCCTGCTTTCTGACTGTAATTTGACAGTCCGTTCGGTGCTTTACTGCCTCTATATCTATCTTTTTGTTTATCAGGTTATAATGTTCTTTATTTTCCATAAATGAGTGAGATCATGTAGTATTTTTCTTTCATTGCCTGGCTTATTTCACTTAACATAATGCTCTCCAGGTCCATCCATGCTGCTGCAAATGGTAAGAATTCTTTCTTTTTTATAGCAGCATAGTATTTCATTGTGTAGATGTACCATAATTTTCTAATCCACTCATCTGCTGATGGGCATTTGGGCTGTTTCCAAATCTTAGCTATGGTGAATTGTGATTCTATGAACATAAGGATGCATATATCATTTCTGATTGGTGTTTCTAGTTTCTTGGGATATATTCCTAGAAGTGGGATCACTGGGTAAAATGGGAGTTAAATTTTTAGTTTTTTGAGGAAATTCCATACTGTCTTCCACAATGGCTGCACCAGTCTGCATTCCCATCAGCAGTGAACGAGGGTTCCTTTTTCCCATATCCTTGCCAGCACTTGTCGTTGGTTGATTTGTGGATGATTGCCATCCTGACAGGTGTGAGATGGTACCTCATTGTCATTTTGATTTGAATCTCTCTGATGATTAGTGACTTTGAGCATGTTTTCATATGTCTCTTGGCCTTCCTTCTGTCTTCTTTTGAAAAGATTCTATTTAGGTTCTTTACCCACTTTTGTATTGGATCACTTATCTTCCTTTAATTAAGTTGTATAAATTCCCTGTAGATGTTGGAGAGTAAACCTTAATCAGTGATAACATTTGCAAATATGTCCTCCCATACAGTGGGCTTTCTTGTTGTTTTGTTGATGGATTCTTTTGCTGTGAAAAAGCTTTTTATTTTGATGTAGTCCCATTTGTTTGTTTTCTCTTTAGTTTTCATTGCCCTAGGAGCAGTATTTGTGAAGAAATTGCTTCCGCATATGTCTGAGATTTCTCTGCCTGTGGATTCCTCTAGTATTTTTATGGTTTCTTGTCTTATGTATAAGTCCTGTATCCATTTTGAGTTTATTTTTGTGTATGGTATAAGTTGATGGTCTAGTTTCATTTTTTGGCATGTATCTGTCCAATTTTCGCAACACCATTTATTGAAGAGACTGTCTTGACTCCATTGTATGTTCATGCCTCCTTTGTCAAGTATTAATTGAGCGTAGTGGTTTGGGTCGATATCTAGATTCTCTATTCTATTCCATTGATATATATGTCTGTTCCTGTGCCAGTACCAGGCTGTTTTGAGAACAGTGGCTTTGTATTACAGCTTGAAATATGCTTTGAGATCCCACCTACTTTGTTCTTCTTTCTCAGGATTGCTGTGGCTATTCGGGGTCTATTTTTATTCCAGATGAATTTTTGGAGAGTTCTTTCTAGGTCTGTGAAATATGCCATTGGTATTTTAATGGGGAGTGCATTGAATCTATAGGTTGCTTTGGGTAGTATGGACATTTTAATGATGTTGATTCTACCAATCCATGAACATGGTATGTTCTTCCATCTGTTTATGTCTTCCTCTATTTCTTTTTTCAGTGTCCTATAGTTTTCCATGTATAGGTCTTTTACCTCCTTAGTTAAGTTTATTCCTAGGTATCTTAATTTTTTTGGTGTGATGGTAAATGGGATTGATTTTTCAGTCTCCCTTTCTGTAAGTTCACTATTGGTGTATAGAAATGCCATAAATTTCTTGGCGTTAATTTTGTATCCTGCTACATTGCCGAATTCATTTATTAAGTGTAATAGTTTTTTAATGGAGTCTTTCAGGTTTTTTATGTAAAATATCATGCCATCTGCAAATAAGGACAGTTTTACTCCTTCTTTTCCAATTTGGATGCCTTTTATTTCTTCTTCTTGTCTAATTGCAATGGCTAATACTTCCAGTACTATGTCAAACAGGAGTGGTGAGAGTGGGCATCACTGTCTTGTTCCTGTTCTTAGGGGGAAATGGTTTTAGTTTTTGCCCATTGAGTATGATGTTGGCTGTGGGTTGATCATATATGGCTTTTATTATGCTGAGGTATGATCCTTCTATTCCCACCTTGCTGAGAGTTTTTATCAAAAAGAGTGTTGGATTTTGTCAAATGCTTTTTCTGCATCAATTGATATGACTATATGATTTTTATCTCTCAAATTGTTTATTTGATGTATCACATTTATTGATTTGCGGATATTGTACCATCCTTGCATTCCTAGGATTAATCATACTTGGTCATGTTGTTTGATCTTTCTGATGTACTGCCGGATCTGATTTGCTAGAATTTTGTTGAGGTTTTTGGCATCTATGTTCATGAGGGATATTGGCGTGTAATTCTCTTTCATTGTGTTGTCATTATCTGGTTTTGGTATTAGGGTGATGCTGGCTTCGTAGAAGGAGCTTAGAAGTGTTCCTTCCTCTTGAATTTTCTGGAATAGTCTGAGGAGGATATGTTTTAGTTCTTCCTTGCATGTTTGGTAAAACTCCCCTGTGAAGCCATCTGGCCCTGGGCTTTTGTTTGCCGGAAGCTTTTTGATGACTGCTTCAATTTCTTCCACAGTTATTGGCCTATTGAGATGTTTAGATTCTTCCTGATTGAGTTTTGGAAGGTTGTATTTTTCTAGGAATATGTCCATTTCCTCCAGGTTGTCCAGTTTGTTGGAATGGAGTTGTTCATAGTATTTTTTAACAATCTTTTGTATTTCTGTGGGGTCTGTTGTTATTTCTCCTCTTTCATTTCTGATTTTGTTTATTTGGGTCCTCTCTCTTTGCTTCTTGGTGAGCCTAGCTAGAGGTTCATCAATCTTGTTTATCCTTTCAAAGAACCAGCTCTTGGTTTTGTTGATCTTTTGTATTTTTTCTTGGTCTCTATGTCGTTTATCTCAGCTCTGATCTTTATTATTTCCTCCCTTCTGCTTACACTGGGCTTTTCTTGTTGCTCTCTTTCTAACTCTTTGAGTTGTAGGGTTAGGTGATTTATTACAATTGTTTCTTGTTTTTTTGCAGTAAGCTTGTAGAGCTATGAACTTCCCTCTCAAGACTGCTTTCGCAGTGTCCCATAGATTTTGGATTGTTGTGTTTTCATTATGGTTTGTTGCCATGATGTTTTTTATTTCTTCTTTGATCTCTCTGGTAATCCAGTCATTGTTTAATAGCATGCTGTTTAGTCTCCACGTGTTTGATTTGTTTGGATTGTTCTTATTTTAGTTGATTTCCAGTTTTATGCCACTGTGGTCTGAGAAGATGCTTGTTATGATTTCTATCTTCTTGAATTTGAAGAGACTTTGCCTATGTCCCAACATATGGTCTATCTTTGAAAATGACCCATGTGCACTTGAGAAGAATGTATATTCTGTGGCTTTGGGGTGAAATGTTTTGAAGATGTCAATTAATTCCATCTGGTCTAGTGAGTCATTTAGGATTGATGTTTCTTTGCTGATTTTTTGTTTAGAGGATTTGTCCAATGGTGATAGTGGGGTATTAAAGTCTCCTACTATGATTGTATTGCTGTCAATCTCTCCCTTGATATCCTCCAGGAGTTTTTTATGAATTTGGGTGCTCCTGTATTGGGTGCGTATATGTTTACCAGAGTCATTTCTTCTTGTTGGATTGATCCCTTTAGTATTATGAAGTGGCCTTCCTTATCTCTTGTTATGTCCTTCACTTTGAGATCTAATTTGTCAGATATAAGTATTGCTACCCCAGCTTTTTTTTTCATTTCCTTTCACCTGAAAAACCTTTTTCCATCCCTTCACCCTCAGTCTGTGTGCGTTTTTTTTTTTTTTTTTTCCTGAGGTGGGTTTTTGTAGATAGCAGATATATGTGTCATGTTTTCTTATCCAGTCCATTACCCTATGTCTTTTGATTGGGGCATTTAATCCATTTACATTTAAAGTTATTATTGATAGGTACTTATTTGTCACCATTTTTATTCTTTACCCCTGTGTTCCTTCATCACTTCCTATTTCTTTTTTTTACAGCAGACCCTTTAGCATTTCTTGCATCACTGGTTTGCTGGTAATAAATTCCCTTAGACCTTTTTTGTCTGTGAAGCTCCTGATTTCACATTCAATTTTGATTGATAGCCTTGCTGGGTAGAGTATTCTTGGATTCAGATGCTTTGTTTGCATGACTTCGTATATTTTATTCCATTCCCTTCTGGCCTGATGAGTTTCTGTTGAGAAATCAGTCGCTACTCTGATGGGGGTTCTTTTGTAGGTAACTTTCTGTCTCTCTCTGGCCGCTTTTAAGATTCTTACTTTAGCGTTGGTGTTTTCCAATTTAATTATAATGTGCCTTGGCATCGGTCTTTTGGAGTTCATTTTGCTTGGGACTCTGTGAACTTCTTGGATTTGTGTGGGTTTTTTCTTCCCTATATCAGGGAAATTTTCTGTCATTATTTCTTCAAACTGGTTTTCTATTCCTTGCTCAGCTTCCTTTCCTTCTGGAACTCCTATTATGTGGATGTTGTTTTGTTTCATGTTGTCCCAAAGTTCCCTTAGGCTCTCCTCCTGCTTTTTAATTTTTTTTTTTCTAGAAGCTGCTCTACTTGGGTATTTTTTTCTACCTTGTCTTTTAGCTCACTGATGCAGTCCTCTGCTTCTTCTATTCTACAGTTGATGCTTTCTGTTGAGTTCTTTACAGCAGCGATGTCATTTTTCATTCTTTCTTGGTTCTTCTTCATTTCCTCTTGGTTCTTACACATATTGTCGAATTTGTCTTCCATTCTTTTCAGCCACCTTATGACCATTTCTCTGAATTCTTTCTCTGACAGGTTGCTTGCCTCCACTTCGTTTACTTCCTTTTCTGATGATGCCAGCTTTTCTTTCATATGCGGGCTGTTTCTTTGTCTCCCCATGATCTCTCTTCTCCGGGTGTCTGGTTATGTAGTTCTCTCTCTCCTGCATTGATTTAAAGGCACAAAATACAACACAACCAGGTATAATGCACAAGGCACTGAACAGAAATGTATTCACGATATTAATATCCCCAAATAAAGGTGACCACCAAAGAAAGGCAAATTAGAGGATAGGAGAGAATGAAGAAGAGAACAGAAAAAGAAAGGTGTGCAAAAATGAAATTGGGAAAAGGAAAAAAAAAGTAAGAGAGAAAAGAAAGAGAATAAGAAAGAAGAGGGGAACAAACTATATAAATGGGGAGAAAACTCTAATAGAACAGCCACTAATCACAACAAATGCCAGCAACTAGTACCTGGAGATGAATACAAACTACAAACAACAACTAATATCAAGTGAATCGCGGGAAAACAGAAGCAAAAAACAAACAAAAACCAAAGAAACACAAAAAAGAATAAGCAAAACAATCTCACAAACAAGTATAAAAAATCAATATAATCAACAATCAAGCAAACGGCAACAAAAGGACAGAGAGAAAAACAATTTTTTTTGGATAGTGAAGACAGAGAAGAGAGAGGTGTGTATGGACTTGCAGCAGGGGATTGGAAATTAGATATATAAGTAGGGTGAAATTTTAACTGGGGTAAAAAGAAGGAATAGGGAAAATCTATAGCAGAAAAAGGGTAAGAGAAACAGGACAATAAAGGTGGAAAAGTTAGTGAGTGATGGCATAAAGGTAAAGTTGAGATAGAGTAAAATGATGCTAAAAGAAAGATGAAAATAAAATGTAGAACACTGATCCCAAAGTAAAATAAAAAGACACTTTTTTTTAAAAAAAAAAAGGTAAAATAGTAGTAGTAATAATACTGATTGAAAATAAAAATGTAATAATTAAAAAGGTAAAATCAAGTGAGAAAAAAAGAAAAAAATCGTTTCTTAAATAAAATAAAAAATAAAAATAAAAATGTGCAGTAGTGAAGGTCATTCACTTCCTCTGCTGTTCTGTTTGGCACACCTGTTTCCTAGTCAGGACAGTATTGAAGTTTCCTGTATTCCACTGCTCCTCAGTGTTGTAAGCCAGTCCTGATTTTTAAGCAGGCAGTGTGTCTTAATTTCTTATATTCCTTTATTTGTGTTTACACATGAGTCAATTTGTGATTCAACCCCTGGGTGGCAGTGTTTCTGGATTGACCTCTGGGTCTATAGGTCCTCTCTAGCCAGTGCTTAGATCCTGCTTTCCCTGTGGCATTCAATACCGGTTTGTGGGTGTGGGTTGCCCCAGAGCTGGTTCTCTGATGGTTATTCCCTGCTCTGATCCCCAGGTTCCAGAAAAGCAACTTTCCCCTGCAGTCTCTTAGGGTGTTCCCAATTGGGTGATCCTATGTATTGGGCTTAGTAATCAGAAGCAAGGATTTAAAGAGGAAAAAGAAAAAAGAACAAAAAGAGTCAGCGTAAGTGTGCGAACTCTGGGGCTGCGCTCAAGTCTGTGCAGTCTTTTTTTCCCCCTTGGGTCTAAGCAGCTGGCACCCCTTTAAAATATTTAGGCTGTCCTTTTGCGTCACATCAAAATAGGTTGCTTTTTAGAGTTCCCTTCTGTTAGCAGCTCTGAGGACCCCCTTCCACATTCACGGATCATGCCAGCCCCAACAGCCATGGATTTTTCTAGGCGCAGACTTCCCCTGGTCCTCCAGCTCCTGCAGTGTACGTGTTTCTCTCTCCTGCCAGGACCAGAGACCTCACCTTATCCCAGGCGAAATCTGACCTTTCCGTGGTGGAGTAAAGCTCCTCTGAATCTGCGTGTTTGTGCCAATTGGGGACCAATGTTCTTGGGTTCACAGCTGTTCGGTGGGTGCCGTAGTTGTAGATTTTCAGGTGTCCAATAACATCCACTTTCCCCTTCAAGATGGCGTGGTGTCTGCATCTGAGCCAGTCGCTCCGGGAGGGAACCCAGCAGCAGTGGGGGCTTCCCGGTCAGGGGAGCCCCGTCCAGCAGTCCCCCACAGTCTCCTGGAGTATAGCTGTCCCTCCACTCACCAACAAACATTCCCCGTGCGACCACACACTCTCCCTTTGTTTTCTCACTCACACAGTATCTTACAGTCTGCTTTCCCATTGGCAGCCATCTTCCTTACTCCTTATTTTAATTATTTTAGACATGTCTGGAGCACTCCAGCTGTGGGCTCAGAGCTGCTTGTTCTGAATTAGGTCTCACAGGCTGCCCGGAGAGTTGTCAGATATTTATTTGTTCTTCCTCAAATTATGACAATAACCTTTCTGCCCCACCCTCAGCTTCCAAAGAATGTGGGAAATATCTGTGGGTTTTGTGGATTTTGTTAGAAGCACAGATGGACATTTCTTTTCTAACCCTAATAAAGAAAAAGAAGATACTCATTTCTTCCGCCAAAGTTTTCAGAGCAGTGATAAAATTGGTCTTTTGGGCTAAATTTTTTTTTCTACGTACAAAATAGAGAACTGAAGAAACAATTTAAAATCTGTTGCCTCTAAGAGCACCAGGTCATCCCCACTGAAGGAGGCCACCTCAGATCCCTTAGATTCTTAAGAGGAAGACTCAAGGAGTGCACAGTTTCTTTCATTTGTTCCATGTCTGCCACTGGTAGACAGGCAACCAGGGCCTCACACTTGGTTTAATACTCTGTTGTCACTGTTTTGAAATTCTTAACTTATAAACAAAGAATTTCACATTGTCATAATCCCACCCACTTTAAACCCTCCCTAAAAAGGGAAGAATAGTGGTCAGCAATACAAATTCATTTTATATGCATCTCCCTTGCACATGAACTCTTATTTTATAAGGATAAGTGATGAGTGCTTCTTTGGACTAGTTTTTTTTTTATTCATCTCTCTTTTGTCTTCCACTTAACAACTGAGCTAAGAAAAAGCAAGCACTCAAGGTACAATTGAGAAAGACAGGCCCCAGATCCTCACTCATCTAATCCGGGGTAGGCAACAGGGAGTGTGATGAACAGGCAGCAGGTAGAGGACACTTGTACTGCGTATGAAAAATCTTCACAGCATAATTTGGCTTTTAAAATTTACTTCTCCATTAGGAGTAGTTGGGCATGAACACTGCATTAGAATTCAAATTTCATCTAATAATATTAGATCTCCTTGTTGGCATCCTGTTTGTGCTAATGATGTTTCTCAGGACTTCCATGTCTTCTTAAGAAATGTGCTCAGCTAATAAAGAAAGGTTGGTTTTATTCAGAAGACAGGGTCCTAAGGGTGGTATGCTCGGTTTTGATTTTAAGTACTGTGGGGTTAGCCTCTCCTGCAGAGACCTCATGTTTATCAGGAGCCTGGTAGAATCTACACTTCTGTGTACAGTTGATTTAGGGCAGAAATAAAAGCTCAGCCAACAAAGCAAGGCTCCTCTCAGGCACTGCTATGTCTGAATACTAATGATTCATAATTGAAGGCTAAACTCCCTTATTTCATCTGCAGCAAGATGCAAGGTCCAAAATGATACACTGTGTTTGGTCACATATAAACTGCTCTGCACTTAGGAGTGTAGGAGGTGAAACGTTGGCAATGTTTCAGGGCTCTGTCTTCCACTGTTTGCGATGAATGCTTGTGTTTGAGATGAATGCTTATCTTCAAGGGAGGGGGTCCAACTCAGGGCAGGAAGCCTCCCTCCCTGTGGGTAAGGGCAAAGCCTTGGGGTGTCCTGAATGTGGTGTGAGGAGACCATGTAGAGGGAGGCACCACGACATCCAGCTACCTGTGATTTAGAGGAAGCATATTCTGAGATGTTCTAGTCTTCCATGACCTTGGGGCTGAGATCTCAAGATCCTGGGCAGACCTGAATCTTTTTAGTTCAAAGGAGGTGCTGTTGGTGAAGAAAGAACATTCATTTAGTGTTATGTCTGCTTCTTCCTTGTCATGACTCTTGCCCCCTCTTTCTTTTCTGATTTATTTGCTTTTATTTGCTCTTGTTCGCTCTGAAGTCTCCAGGACAGTCTTCTTCTTGACTGTAGTTTTCTTTGATTCTTCATTATGTTTCTCTAGTTTTCCCTGGTTCCCTTCCTATTACCACTTCATTATTCACAGGGACCAGAGGGGTGGGTGCTTTCACACTCTGTGATGATGAAGGAGAGGGACATACAATGCAGAGCCTCTGCCAGTGTTGAGTGCCTCATAAGGTTTAACTGGTGATGATGACACAGATTCTTACTTTTGACTGGCATGAGAAAGGGTTGACATATTCATTTTGGTTATATTTAGAATCAGTATTTATGTCCTTGAAATAAGTCTTCCCTATAAAAGTTTGCCGGCATTCTTCCATAATTAAAAAATAGTTATGGCTTGAAATGGAGAGTGGGAATAGACAGTGAGTAGGGATTGAGAAGGTTTTGATGCCCACTATCCTTCTCTCTATTCATGTCTTTTGCTTCAAACAGCAGATTGGACCAATAATAGTAGGGACACTGGTGCTGCATGTTATTCAGAATCTATAGGGGCCATGGCTGACTGGTTCCCAGTCTACCTACACTAAAGACTATGTGATGAGGAGAGCAGGTATTACAATTCATTCATTTATACCTAATCTTGCTCAAGAAAGAACTCCAGGCTACTTACAATGATCTATAAAATACAATAAGATGCAATTAAATTAAAATAGAAGAGGAAATTAGGAGTGGGAGGGAAAAGGGGATCATACATTTAATTAATTCAAAGCTGGCATAAAACAAAGAAGTTATTCCTATTCTGCTGCACTGAAAATTGGTATCTGATTCATCAAGAAACCATCATGATTCTACTAGTAACTTTGATCTTGGTATTAGGGTTGATATAAGCATCAATAGCCAGAATCTTTGAGTTCTTGTAGCTTGGCTCATTGCTGTCCACTGAGCCCAAGGCCAGGGGTAAATCAATAAAAATTGCAAGTAATCTTTGGTTTCTTCACATGACATTAAAGAGTATAATGAACAAAAAGCCATATTGAATAGTTATCTAAAAATATCCCCACTGCTCAAGGTTGCAATTTATCAGGTGACAACATGGCTTTTATTTTGGAAAGAATGCCTAAGAAACAAATGGGTATCAATTTGGAGAAAAAAAGACTTGGTCTAGAAATTTATAGGATGGGTAGCACTTTGGGCCCAATCATAGTCTACCATGTGGTGGTCCCCAAATAGTCCTGGAGACAGAAAATGATCTCCAAATATTTTATTTAGCTTGAGCTTTTAAATCAACTCTACAAGATGAGGCCATATTTGATTTATCTGATATTTGTTTTCATGATTTACTTGCATATTTTAAACAGTTATAAATAAATTTGTCTTTCCTTTAAGTTTTTCTGGTCATAATGCTGCTTCAAAAAGAAAAGAATTAATAAAAGAAAATATAAAAACCAATTCTTTTTAAAGAAAGATAACAGGGCTAAAAGAAATGCTTGAAATCAATGGTGGCATTAGGACAATAATTAAAAAGTAAAGATAAAAATTATGAACAACAAATACATATCTATCAACAAGTGAACCTAAAAATCAAGTGAATTAAAAACCTGAGGGACAGAATAATCTGGTGAATATAATAGAATCAGGGGCATAGAAAGGGAGTGGACTGATAATTCTCAGGGGGAAAGGGGTATGGGGGGTTCATGAAGAGACTGGACAAAAATCATACACCTATGGATGAGGACAGTGGGGGGGAGGTAAGGGCAGAAGGTGGGGTGGGAAATGGGTGGAGGGGAGCTATGGGGGGAAAAAGGAGAAATAATTGTAACAATCTGAATAAAGATTTATTTAAAAAAACAAAAACAAAAAAAAAAAAAGGAAATTCAGTACATAATTTTCAGGGAACACAAATTAGACATCACAGTTGGAAACTATTGACATTAACTTTCTGCAGTCTCTCCAGGGAGTCATTCAAGGTGCCAATGAGAAAACTATGCTCAAACAGCTTGACAAAGATATAGCCTGGTCAAATTAAATATCTATATATATAAAAGCCTAAGCGACCGAATATCTGAACAACCAGTCGACCAGCTGCTATGATGCGCACTGACCACTAGGGGGCAGATGCTCAATGCAGGAGCTGCCCCCTGGTGGTCAGTGAGCTCCCATAGCCAATCTCCCATGGATGGCCAACCTCCCGCAGTCCCTCCCCATGGCTGGCTGGCCCCAATCAGCCCTGATCACAGGCCAGGCCCAGGGACCCCACCCATGCATGAATTTGTGCACTGGGCCTCTAGTTGACCTATAAAGATCACAATGCCTTTTATTTTCAGTGAAGCACATTTTGTCTGATGCTGGACAATGACTCTGTCTGGCATTTCATAAATCCAAGCCTGTGTTTGGGATTTCCAACCATACCTGATCAAGGCAGTTGCTGTGAAGATATCTGAGTGCTTGCTGAATACTCTGAGGCAGGGGCTGTCCCGTTCTCTGGACGTGAACTATAAGAGGAACACCAAAGACAGTCTTGTCTTTGTAATCAGGAACTTTCATCCTCTTCATGAACTTTGGAACTGACCTAGAATTCACAGAAACCAGGTCATCAAGCCTCCTGGGGCCTACTGTTGAGAGAGGCTGTGAAAGCAAGCAAGAGGGGAAAGCCAAGCTTTTGTTGGAATACCCAACAGGCATGAAGGAATTCAATATTTCTCTCTTAATTAATCACAGTACATGGAAGGACAATGTGTGCCCCTTACCTATGTTAGAACTCTATTATACAGCATGATTCATGTTAGCAGATGGATTTATGGCTCTGTTTTCAAATCAAGTGATTGACTTTCTAATTTAATTGTGACTACACACCTCTCAAGTAATAAACACGTAAAAGTCCCCAACAAGACAAAATGAAACTTAAAAACTACAACAAGAAGAATTAACTTAGTTGGGTTGGGGGAGAAAAGAGGGAAGAGAAGATAAAAAGCATTTCTTGGCTATAATTTTCTAGAATTAATTGTACTTTTAAAGGAATTTTTAATATACAAGCACATTAATTTGGTCATGCAACATAACTTTATAAATTATTTTTATAAAAGCATTGCCAATTCTTCTATATACATAATATATACCATAGGACAATTAGTGACACATTTAAAATTTTTTCAAATCATCTAAAATAGGTCCGCATTTAAGTTCCAACACATGCTTTATCAATTCCTTATTACAAACATTTTGCTGCATGTTCTTGTTTTTATTTTCCAATTAAATAAAAGCAGACATGTCCCTGAAGAATGAAATGCCTTTTGAATGAATCAATGCTCTAGGTGTTGAGCTCTGCATTGGCCTGAAGGTACAAATAACAGATGTTTCCTTGCAAACTGCCAGAATTACTTAACAGCAAGTTTATTTTTAATTCCTCTGTTTACAATTAATCACCCTTTACTTGACTTTTGTTCTTGTTGGAGCCTGAGTGCCTTCCCTGGACACTGGCAGAGAGCTACAAATAAAGCCATGCTTCCTGCAGGCTACATCCCCTCCCAGCTGAGGCAGCCCAGGAGGCAGACAGTAAGGCAGAACTCTGGGCATTATTTTTAGGAGATCAGCAAGTAAAGGCAATGATCAGGTTCTTCAGAAATCAGAAAGCAAGCTTTTGAAATCACATGCTTAGCTCTAGTCAAATGATGCCCTCTGGAGTGAACATGCTACGCACCATGTCCAGCCGTGTTTGTTGGACATGGAATGCTTCTCCATGATGGCCGTGAGGCGGAGCAGCGAGAAGCGCTGGAGCAGGTTCAGCTGGCTGGCGGTCTGGTTGCTGATGTGGGGTGATGCCGTGGATGGCTGAGGCTGGTGGGAGAGCTGGAAACTGTTCCATCGGAGTCGCCTTTACCAGAGAGACCATCAGAGAGGCAGTCACCAAGTGGATATGTTATCCGGAAACACAGGATGTGACTAATTTTTAAGTGGCTATTCAAAATAGGTTCAGTGCCAAGAAAATCACCAAGCAAATGAAAACAGAAGAACAGACCAAAGAAACTACTTTTTCCAAGTCTGATAAATCTGGAAAAAAGTCATTATCTGTTTCATTAGGAGGTTTAAATAAGTTATGTAATAATTTTTACTTGTTCATCCCTAAATTTGCTCCCAAATGTTGAAAGCAGCTGATTGTGTGTGTGTGTGTGTGTGTGTGTGAGAAGAGAGAGAGAGAGAGAGAGAGAGAGAGAGAGAGAGAGAGAGAGAGAGAGAGAGAGCGCGCGCTATCTCAATGTTTGGGAGCACTAGAATATTTTTTTTATATTGCTACCCTGTCCCTGCACTCACCTCTCATTTGGTTTTGAGATGGAGCCTGATAGGCACAGCTGAAGCACTCCTGATGTCATAACACATCAGTGAGTCCCAAGAGATATCACTGCCTCCACTAGAAGCACACACATTATTACTCTTTCTACCAGTTAGGCCCATCCAAGGCCATTGTTCTAGGGTACTTCTGAAATGGTCTTTGTACAACAGCTTTTATATACTTTGTAACTGACATTGTAAAACCAAACTAAACTTATGAAGTACACACCTTAGCAGAATTTTCTCATACAATTAAATTAAAAATAGTTTAACATTTGGGGTAGAGATATATTTTAATCAATACTGTTGCAAGGTCATGGGAAGCACCCATGTACAGGCACTGGGCCTCCATTATCAGTGATTATCTATGGTACTTCACATAGACCTTTGCACATAAGCTCATTTAAAAAAAATAAAACTAAGATTGAATTAGAGGGTACACTCAGATAAATAAAAGTGAGATAACATGGATTCAATCACCATGTTAACTGAAGAGAAGACATACTTCTGTTCAAATGATTCCTAATCACATACATCACTTAACAGTGTCAGGCATTTAATAAGTGCTCTAAAAATGTTTAAAAAATAAACACAGACCATAATTATTAAGAAGTGGATTAAAAATCATTTTACAAAATCATGCCACCAACCTGTTTGGCCTGGTCAGAGAGGCCCCTACACCAGAATCCCTTCTTTCTTTGACCCCGGTGGTTTCTGACTCAATAAGTGATGTTCCATCTCTTTCCACATCACTGGGTGTTGTCTGACCTTCAGAAACAGAATTGCCTTCGAAATCTAGGGTGATCTGATTAGGAAATGGAAAGGGGCATAAGCCAGGTTTTCCAACCAAAGCCTCATGTGCTTGCAGTTCAGGCAAGACATGCTTTGACCAGTCATCCACTCCCTCTTGGAGCCCACTGACATGGTGCAGAATGTCCTCAAAGTGAGGGAAGAGGTCATCTTTCTCCAAGTCCAAAAGGTCTCCTGTGCTGGCATACAATGGAACGTTGTCATAGATACTGACTCGACTTGCTCTGTGGCAGGAGGCAATGAGCCCGGGCTCCTTGGCACAAGGGCCATGCTGTCTACCCAGGGAGATGCTACCAGTCCTCCAGTTCACCCCATTGCTGTTGTCTGTTGGTGAGAGGCTTTCGATAGACAGTGCCTTCGGGAATGTTCCTGGTTTGTGATCCTTGGGAATGTGTACTACCAAGTTCTCCTGGGAATGAAACTCATGTGTGTGGTTTTGGCCACATGCATTCCACAGTGCTGTCCCAGCCAGCACATCCAGGTCTTCCAAGTACATGCCCCCACGCTTGTTGGCCTCCTGGCATTTCCATTCCTTCAGGCCAGGTGTGCTCAGCCCACTACTGCTGTTTTCCAATGGGCTGCTTTCACCACTCCATTTGCCGGAACATTGAAGCCCTTTACTGCAGGCAGCCGGGGGTGAGTTCTGGAGATCTCCATTGGATATTTGGATGCACTGCATGGCCTTAAAGGACTCTGGCTCCTGCTGTAGCACAGGCCCGCTGATCACTAAGCCACCTGTCTTCCCCTTATGCCTTCCATGTGCTCCTTTTGCTCGGAGTGTTTCCATGCGTTTCAAAAATGATTTGGCTCTGGCCCTGCTGGGTTTCTCATTTTTGGGGTGGAAAGGGTAGTTGAGAATGTCTTTGGGGGACTGTGGGAGGCTGCTGCTGAATACCGTGGCATCCAGCATGACTGGGCTATCAGAGCAGTACTGGCTGGAGCAGTCAAACGCCTCTCGGCCAGTGCCCTGGCTGCCGGTGTGGCTTCGTCCGTCACTCCCACCACTGCTCTCGCTGTGGAGAGAGCAGACCTCGGGCTCACTCAGGTCTGTGAGGACACTTTCACTGCTGATTGTGTTTCTCATCTTCATGTCTCCAGATGACCCATTTCTGTCTCCCCCAGGAAACAGTGTGTGGAGGTTGTCCACACGAGACCACCGCCGACTGGTTCTTTGGAAAGTCCATTTGTTACTGATACAGAGATCTTCTTCATCTGAGTCTTCACCCTGAAAAACATTAACAATAATGCACATTGGCTTGTAGCTCAGATGAAATGGGAAATCTAGGGCCCAGGGGCATGGTCCTCCCACCTCCTCTCCCTTCCCTCCATTTCATGCACACCTTCTTGTTTTTTTGGGCACCTTTGAGTAAAGGTGATTCCACCATCATGCATGGTCCTGCACACCCTCTTCCTCCCCAGTGGCTAGAGGATCTCTTCCCAACCTGCCAAGATTTCTTCCTTTCAATTTTCATAGAGTTTCTGAATCATTTTTCTCTGAGAAGATTTTCCTGACTGATTACAAAGAAGGTATAATTACCATCTGACTAGACAGTCTAAATCTGAAACATCTGTGGTCTCTTTTTCACACAGAAACTTAATCCTGCCATAAAAAGCAGTTACTTCTTTCCTGAAACCTCTTCACTGAGCTCCACGACCATATTTCCAGCTTCCCTCTTTTGAACCTCAAGGTCACTGTGTCTCAAAGCTAATGATCCTTACCTTAGTTTCCCCAACTTGGTTCTTATTGTGTACTAGAGGCCAAGTGCATGACATTCGTGCACTGGGGTGGGGGGCCCCTCAGCCCGGCCTGCATCCTCTTGCAGTCTGGGATGCCTCAGGGGATGTCTGCCTGCCGGCTTAGGCCTGCCTAAGCTGGCAGGCAGACATCCCCCGAGGAGTCCTTAGTGCTGCCATGGAGGCAGGAGAGGCTCCCATCGCCACCTCTGTGATCACCAGCTGTGAGCCTGGCTTCTGGCTGAATGGCGCTCACCCTGTGGGAGTGCACTGACCACCGGGGGCAGCTCCTGCATTGAGCATCTGCCCTCTGGTGGTCAGTGCGCATCATACTGACTGGGCATTCTGCAGTTCAGTCGATTTGCATATTAGGGTTTTATTATATAGGACTAGAGGCCTGGTGCATGAAATTCGTGGACTGTGGGTGGAGGGTCATTCAGCCCACCCCGCCCTCTCTCACAGTCTGAGAGCCCTCAGGGGATGTCCTACTGATGGCTTAGGCCCATTCCCCGCGGGCCTAAACCATCAGGAGGCCTCCCTCTGCAGGAGGCAATCTGGCTGATCAGGAGAAGGCACCGCCCCCATCACCCTGCTGCTGCTGCCACTGCCCACTGCCACAGCTGCCAAGATGTTTTAATCAACACAGACTCTAGTCCCTTCACCACAAAAAAATGACAACTTTCTTTAGGCATTTTTAAGATGTCTCTTTCATAGGATATGACATTTCTTTCTTTCTTTCTTTCTTTCTTTCTTTCTTTCTTTCTTTCTTTCTTATCCTCACCTGAGGATATTTTTCCATTGATTTTTAGAGAGAGGGTAAAACAGAGAAACATCAATGTGAGAGGGAAACTTCGATTGGTTGCCTCCTGCATGAGCCCTGACCTGGGCCCTTGCCAGGGAAGAGCCTGCAACCTAGGTACGTGCCCTATGCCCTTGACCAGAATCAAACCCAGACTCTGCAGTTGGTAGGCCAAGGCCACTGAGCCAAACCAGCTAGGGCAGGATATGACATTTCTTAGCCCCTCCAGCAGTGGACCTTCATTTTTTCCTCTAGGAGTGAGGTGGAAAAACCCTAGATCACCTTCTTGGATCCTTATTAGGCAAGTTGCCAAGAACACTGCAAGTAGCATACAGGGAACTTAGTCAATGAGCGGTCAGAAAAGGTGTTTCCTCGGTGGGACTGCTGGCAAGGGCCTGCCCTCGGCCGCGAGCAGATCCTCTCCCTCTCCCTCTCCCTCTCCCTCTCCCTCTCCCTCTCCCTCTCCCTCTCCTTCTGGTCCACTCTCTCTAAAAAGCAGTGAAAAAATATCCTCTCGTGAGTATTAAAAAACAAAACAAAACAAAACACAGAATAACAGGCCTCCTCCTTGGAGATGCTGAATATGTAGGCCTGAAAGAGAGATTTCTTGGCTCTGTGAAGATCCCTACATAAATTTTATTAACAACTAGAGGCCTGGTGCACAAAAATTTGTACACTCGGGCCGGGGGGGATGGGCCCTCAGCCTGGCCTGCACCCTCTTGTAGTCCAGGAGCCCTCAGGGGATGTCCAACTGACGACTTAGGCCCACTCCCTGCGGGGAGCAGACCTAAGCTGCAGTCTGGCCTCCCTCTCAGGGAGGTGACTGGTGGGCTGATCAGGGGACAGCACAGGCAGTGAGCAGGTACCCCAAACCCCCATTGCACCACTGCCACAGGTGGCCTCCCTCTGTGGGAGGTGACCCCGGTGAGCCAATGTGGGGACAGTGAGCAGCCAGCCTGCCCTGATTTGTCCCTCCACAGTCACTAGAGGCCTCCCTCTATGGGAGGTGACCCCTGTGGGCTGATCAGGGGACAGCACAGGTACGGTCCCACCCCAAATCGCCCTGCCACTGCTGCCATCCTTGGCCTCCCTCTGCAGGAGGCGACCAGAGGATAATCATGGGATGGTGTCGGCCCCCATGGCCCCACCGCTGGTTACCACTGCCCGCCACCCCCCCCCCCCATTGCCATCACCTCCCTCTGCCCACTGGCACATGCCTGGGCTGGCCTGGTGCCTCCTGCTCGCTGGCCCTGCCGCCCACCAACCAGTTGTTCTGCCATTTAGTCAATCTGCATATTACACTTTTATTATCTACTAGAGGCCTGGTGCATGAAATTTGTGCACGGTGGGGGGGTGTCCCTCAGCCCAGCCTGCACCCTCTCCAATCTGGGACCCCTCAAGGGATGTCTGATTGCCCTAAACGGGCAGTTGAACATCCCTCTCACAATCCAGGACTGCTGGCTCCCAACTGCTCGCCTGCCTGCCTTCCTGAATGCCCCTAACCGCTTCTGCCTGCTAGCTTGATCACCCCCTAACCACTCCCCTGCCAGCCTGATTGATGCCTAACTGCTCCCCTGTCAGCCTGTTTGCCCCTAACTGCCCTCCCCTGCAGGCCTGGTCCCCCCCAACTGCCCTCCCTTGCAGGCCTGGTCCCTCCCAACTGCCCTCCCTTGCTGGCCATCTTGTGGTGGCCATATTGTGTCCAAATGGGGGCAGGATCTTTGACCACATGGGGGCAGCCATATTGTGTGTTGGAGTGATGGTCAATCTGCATATTACTCTTTTATTAGATAGGATAGAGGCCTGGTGCACAGGTGGGGGCCAGCTGGTTTGCTCTGAAGGGTGTCCCGGATCAGGGTGGGGGTTCCCTTGGGGTGTGGGGTGGCCTGGGCGAGGGGCCTGTGGTGGTTTGCAGGCCAGCCATGCCCTCTGGCGACCCAAGCGGAGGCCCTGGTATCTGGGGTTTATTTATCTTCTACAATTGAAACTTTGTAGCCTGGAGCGGAGCCAAGCCTTCTGCTTGCTCCAAGGCGGCAGCCATTTCTGTTGGGATTTATGTATCTTCTATAATTGAAACTTTGTAGCCTTAAGCAGAGGCCTGGGCTGCAGAAGCTTGGCTTCCTCCATCACCGCGGGCAACCCTAGCCTCCTGCTCTTTTCAGCTCCGTGGCTGCCATTTCTGTTTGGATTTATGTATCTTCTATCATTGAAACTTTATAGCCTTGAGTGGAGGCCTAAGCCGGCAAGGGCAGGCGGAAAGCTTGGCTTCCTCCATTACTGGGGAAACCCAAGCCTCCCTCCTGCTCTCTGTGGCTATAGCCATCTTGGTTGGGTTTATTTGCATATTTGCTCCTGATTGGCTGGTGGGCGTGGCTTGTGGGCATGATGTGTGGGTGTAGCGGAGGTATGGTCAATTTGCATATTACTCTTTTATTAAATAGGATACTAATAAAAGGGTAATATACAAATTGGTCAGGATGCCCTCATAGTAACGACTGAATAGTAGGCTGCATGGGGCAACCAGGTCGGCAGGGGGGTTAGTGAGGGACAACCAACTGACTGAACAGGCTGTGTGGGGCAACCAGGCTGGCGGAGGGGGCAGTGAGGGGTGACCAGGTTGGCAGGGGGCAGTGAGAGGCGACCAGGTGGGCAGTGGGGGCAGTTGGGGGCAACCAGGTCAGCAGGGGGGGGAGGGAAGTTGGGGGCAACCAGTGGGACAGTTGGGGGCCACCAGGCCGGCAGGGGTGCAATTGGGGGCAACCAGGCCAGCAGTGGTGACGGGGGGGAAGTTAGGGGCGATCAGGCCGGCAGGAGCAGTTAGGAGCGGTCCTAGATTGTGAGAGGGATGTCTGAGGGGTCCCAGATTGGAGAAGGTGCAGGCGGGCCTGAGGTGACTCCCCCCATGCATGAATTTTGTGCACCGGGCCTCTAGTATAGGATATTTGGAAAATTAGCCTAAGCCACACCAATGATTCAAGTTTGTGCTTTTCTGTGTTCCAGGGAAGAATCAAATGATCTTTTGTTTTATTGTGTCAAAACAAAGTTTTGCATTTGTTAAATACATAATTCTTATTCAAATACATAATAGCAGATGCACAAGTTCTGTTTAACCCAGTGAAGGGACTGGCAGGATGATAATGCTGTTCAAAGGAGATTGCCAAAGATGAAAGCCTGAAGTAAAACTGCTAAATTAGATATAATATGGCTAATGTCCTATAGGACAATAAAATCATCAACTTTTGAATTGGTGTGTCTTCTAGACAGAAATTAGTTACATCTTTAAAAGTGTAAAAATTATTTTCATCTTTTCACTTTGCTGATCATTATATGTAACTTTCCAGGGCTGTAAAATGTCAAAGTATATGGAACTTATTTAACTGTAAATAGTGTGTCAGAGTTATGTGTTTCTTAGAAAAGGAAATGATCATTCTGTGGGCCTCTAATGCCCCAATTATACTGAAAGGACTTGCTGTCAATGTTTTACTCCAGGCCTGTGCTCGGCCGCAGCCTGCCCTCAGCCACAGAGGCTGTGGGTGGGCCTGCCCTTTCCTCTCCAAGCCTGTGATTGGCTACGGAGGCTGCGGACAGGCTTGCCTTCTCCTCTCCAGGCCTGCACTCAGCTGCAAAGGCTGAAGGCCAGCCCCCCTGTCCCTGTCCATGTCTGCTCTGGCTCTAGGGGGCCGGCCCAAGCCACAGCGCAGAGGCTCAGGCTGGACCCCCTATCTCTCTCTCTGTCTCCGTTCTGGGCCTCACCTGAGTGCGCAACCTCCTCCTGTCTGGTCATGACCCATTACAGCATCCTGGCCTAATTTGCATATTACCTCTTTATATATATAGACTAGAGGCCTGGTGCATAAAATTTGTGCACGGGAGGGTGTCCCTCAGCCTGGCCTGCACCCTCTCCAATCCGGGACCCCTTGGGGGATGTCTGACTGCTGGTTTAGGCCCCCACAGGGATTGGGCCTAAACTGGCAGTCGGACATCCCTCTCACAATCCAGGACTACTGGCTCTTAACCACCCACCTGCCTGCCTAATGCCCCCAACTTCCCTCCCCTTCCAGCCTAGTCACCCCCAATGGCCCTCCCCTGCCGACCTGGTTGTCCCCAACTGCCCTGCCCTGCCGGCCTGCTCTGCCCCAACTGCCCTCCCCTGCTGGCCTGATCACCCCTAACTGCCTCTGCCTTGGCCCCTATCACCATGGCTTTGTCCAGAAGGAAGTTGGATGTCTAGAAGATGGCCGGTTGACCCAGCCTAATTAGCATATTACCCTTTTATTAGTATAGATTCCCTGTATAATTAACAGCAAAATCATCTACTGAATTTCTGTAAGAGGAATTCCTAGGGTCACTAGTTGAGGAGAGTCCACCCAGCCTGCGCTGCTAGGCCAGCCTTCTTGTTTTTAATCAATTTTGAGTCTGAATGCCTTAGGCAGGACACGCATCTGTGGGCTGCCTGAGCCCCACTACTTTGCCCTGTCTTACACTTGGATCCTTGCACATTTATCTTACCTGTCTGGGTTCTGCCTGAATTTTCATCCCCTGAGAGATAAGAGTCTGTATTACCTGAGGCCAGAGATGGCCTTTTTTTTAATCTTTGCAATTCCCTCCAGTCCAGCATAGACCTTGACCTAGAGCACCTAAATAATGATTTCTCCATCATCACCATGCATATATTACCAAGGCCCAACTCAGATGATTTTCAAATCTATTCCCTCATTTGTATCTTCACTCCTTTTTTTTAAGCCCTTGACACCTCTCTCTGGGCCTATTATAGTCAAAACCTGGCTAGAATCCTTGATTCCAGTGTCTTTGCCATCTAAGCAGCTTTCTACAGTGTAATTCAAATATGATCACATATGGTCCCATCCAAAAAACCTTCAGCTTCCCAGGGAATATATAGTAAGAACCAAGTTGGAGAGACTACGGTAAGGATCATTAGCTTTGAGACACAGTGAACTTGAGAGAAGCCTTCCTAACAGTCTTTGGTGTGAAATTCTAAGCCCTTTCACCCTGCCTGCCATGTACTTACTATTCTTGCCTCATTTCAGTTGTTCCTCCTGAGTTCCCTTCACTCTGCTCCCTAGCTCCCAACCATTCCCCAACATTCAGCTCTGTTACAGGAGTGAGAGCCACTGCTGTCATTCCCTGGTCCCTGACGATTCCTGAATACTCGGCTCACCTGTGAAGTTCTTGCCTTTGAAGCCTTCCCTGGCTGTTCCAAACAATGACTACTTTCTCCCCTGCATTCCTGTAGCATTTGGATTAGACCTTTATTGCAGCATTTACTCATGTCATACACACCCATCTCAGTCATTCATTATATGTGAGCTCATCAAGAGCAGGGCCTGTGTTTCTGTTTTATTCATATTCATTTCCCCAAGCTCATAATAACTGCTCAATATATTTTTGTTGATTTAATTTAGTTTAGTTTAGTTTACTTTGGCATATGATTCTAAGACCCAGTTCCAACTGCTGGTAGGACCAGTTAGAGCTTTTGTGACTGTATATAAGTTTCTTGCTCTCTCCAAAGTTTTTCTCACTTATAAAATGGGACTAAAAATAAGCCCTGTCTCATGGGTTCACTGAGGGGATTAAGTGATATAATACAGTTAACAGTGCTTGTTTATTTGTTATTTTCTAATGTTTATTCAACTGCTTATCTATTGCCTGTCATCTATCTTTTTACATACCTATCATCCACCTTAACTCTCTTTAACTTTGCAATGTATTCTATTTTCTAGGAAAAGTGAACAGACGCTCAGTCAATAAATGTTGAAAAATAAATAAATATTGAGATATCTCAATTCTTGTTTATATCTTGAAAATTTACATTCATTTGGGTTGGATTAAATGACAATTTTGAACATTTAAGTATAAGGTGGAGGAAAGTACAAAACCAAGGTAGTATTAACAAAGAATTCCATAGCTTTGGGGACATTGTGGAAAATTAGCTTTGAGTTTTAAAAAGAGTTATATAAAGGTTTGGCACAAAATTTAAAAAGTTGTACAAGTGGAAAAAAGGCAAGTCATCTGGGATGATGACACAAAATTATACTTAGTAGCATTTTCTACTTCCTTTCCCCCTATGATTGATACAATAAAACTTGACCTCTGAGGGCTATTATATATCAGGCACCTTGATAGGTTGAGGGTTGTGTTCTGGATTTTCATATCACATTTCAGGAAACTAGTGATGGGAAGTTGACGTTAAATAAAGGTTCTGAAAAAGCCCTTTCAGCAAATAATGTTTGAGAAGGCAAAAGGATATGCTTCTAAAGAAATTATAGATATTTTAAAACAGAAAATATAATATTTAGTGTGGACTCCAATAGCTCTCTCAAGCTAGCCCAAACTTGGTTACTGATGCTAGTAAACCACATAGTGCTTGGATAAGGACTCCTTTATTTTGGTTAAGAAAATATGCCAAGCTGGGCACTGTGGACTGGGAGTGGAAAGCCTGCCCCTGCCTGCTAAGCTCTAAGAGCTTATTATACTAGCTTTGGGCAACAGGAAGGTACTTACAACCCAACAAAGGGTGAAAAGTGGTGACTTGCTGGAAAAGTGGTGACTTGCTGGAAAAAAAGTCAAACAGTTCAACCAAAACAAACAAACAAAAACCAAACCAGTAGTAAACAAAAATAAAACAAAGAAAAAAGCATCCATTCTCCTTTAGCACCTTCTCCTTTACCACAGTATGTGCCAAAGGATATTGACATGATTCTGTATCTTTGTTTTCCTCTAGTGCAGGATCTTTCAAACTATTGATAGTAACATGTAATAAGAAATACATTTTCTATCACAACTCAAGGCACACGTAAATATTATAATCAATCAATCAATCAGGCTATTCTTATCCTGTTTGTATTCTGATATATTTTATTTATTAAAGTACTAGAGGCCCAGTCATCAAAATTCGTGCGTGGGGGGTGGGTGACTCTCAGCCCGGCCTGTACCCTCTCCAATCTGAGACCCCTCGGGGGATGTCCGACTGCCTCTCGCAATCTGGGACCGCTGGCTCCTAACTGCTCACCTGCCTGCCTGCCTGATTGCCCCTAACTACCTCTGCCTGCCTGCCTGATTGTCCCTAACTACCCCCTGCTGGCCTGATCACCCCTAACCACTTCTGACTCACCCAGCACCTGGGACCCAGGATTCCCTCCTCTGGCTAGTTGCAGGCACCTGGGACCCAGGCTTCCCTCCCTCTGGCCGGCTGCAGGCACCCAGGACCAGGGCCAGCTTCGCCCGGGCCGGCTGCAGCCGCAGGGGACTGTGGGCCTGTGGCTTCACCCGGGCTGCAGCTGCAGGTGCCTGGAACCGCAGGGCGGGTGGCTTGTCCCTCTGCCGGGCCGCAGGCACAGGCACTGGTGCCCAGGACCACAGGGACTGTGGGGCAGGTGGCTTGTTCCTTTCCCGGGCCGCAGGTGCAGGTGCAGCAGCTGGCGCCCAGGACTGCAGGGTGTGTGGCTTGTCCCTCTCCCGGGCCACAGGCACAGGTGCAGTCACTGGCATCTGGGACCACGGGGTGGGCGGCTTGTCCCTCTCCTGGGCCACAGGTACAGGTGCAGCCGCTGGCACCTGGAACTGTGGGGCGTGTGGCTTGTCCCTCTCCCAGGCCACAGGCACAGCCGCTGGTGCTTAGGACCGTGGGGCAGGTGGCTTGTCCCTTCCTGGCTGGTCCCCATTCCTCTCTCACGAACTCATTTGTGCCTGGCTGGTCCCCATTCCTCTCTCACGACCTCATTTGTGCCTGGCTGGTCCGCATTCCTCTCTCCCCAGTGTTGAATGTCTGAGCCATTATGGTGTGAGGGCATGAGGGCATGACTACCATTTGCATATTAGCTCTTTAGAATAATATTGACATATAATATTATATTAGTTTCAGGTGTACAATATAATGATTCAACATTTATTCACTTTACAATCTAATTACCATAAGTTTAGTAACTATCTGTTGTTACAAAGTTATTATAACATTTATTGTTAACTATTTTCCCTGTGATATACATTATTTCCCCATAACCTATTTATTTTATAGCGGAAGTTTGCATTTCTTATTCCCCTTCACCTTTATTATCCATGCCTCCATCTCCATCAGTTTGTTCTCTGTTGAAATCATATGGTATTTGTCTTTCTCTGTCTGACTTATTTCATTTAGCTGTACTCTGATATTTTATAATCTAATTTAGTCTGTTTCCTTTTTTAAAAATGTTCTTTGTACCCTGGCTGGCATAGCTCAGTGGTTAGAGTGTCAGCCAACACACTGAAGGGCCATGGGTTTGGTTCCTGGTCAAGGGCATGTACCTGGGTTGCAGGTTCTATTCCTGGACCCAGCTGGGGCATGTGCAGGAGGCAACTAAATGATGTGTCTCCCTCACATCTCTCTCTCTCTCTCTCTCTCTCTCTCTCTCTCTTCCTTCCTCCCTTCCTCCCACTTTCTTTAAAAAAATCAATGGAAAAAATATCTTCAGGTGAAGATTTAACAACAACGAAAATGTTTGTGACCCAAACATTTGTGGGCCATGATCCACAGTATGAAAAACATACTGTATTAGAGTTTAATTTTTATACACTCACTAGAGGCTCAGTGCATGAAATTCGTGCATGGGGGGCGGGGGTCCCCTCAGCCCAGCCTGCACCCTCTCCAATCCAGGACCCCTTGGGGGATGTCCAACTGCCAGCAGTCAGACATCCCTCTCACAATCCTGGACTGCTGGTTCCTAATCACTCACCTGCCTGCCTGCCTGATCACCCCTAACTGCTCCCCTTGCTGGCCTGATTGCCCCTAACTGCCCCCCTGCCAGCCTGGTCACCCCTAACTGCTCCCTGCTGCCAACCAGGTTGCCCCCAACTGCCCCCTCCCTGCTGCCTGGTTGCTAACTGCCACCCCCCACTGGCCTGGTCACCACTTACTGCCCCCCCTGCCAGCCTGGTTGCCCCCAACTGCCCCCCTCTGCTGGCCTGGTCACCCCTAACTGACCCACCGCCAGCCTGGTTGCCCCCAACTGCCCCCCCCCCCCCGCTGGCCTGGTCACCCCCAACTACCCCCCCTGCTGTTTAGTCATTTGGTCGTCCCTCACTAACCCCCCTGCTGGCCTGGTCACCCCACGCAGCCTGCTGTTCAGTTGTATGGTCATCCCTCACTAACTCCCCCTGCCGGTCTGGTCGCCCCACACAGCATGTTTGTTCAGTTGTTTGGTCATCCCTCACTAACCCCCCTGCCGGCCTGGTTGCCCCACGCAGCCTGCTGTTCAGTCGTTTGGTCATCCCTCACTAACCCCTCTGCCGGCCTGGTCGCCCCATGCAGTCTGCTTGTTCAATCGTTTGGTCATCCCTCACTAACCCCCCCTGCTGGCCTGGTCGTAGGAAGCTATCTTGTGAGGGCGTGAGGGTTAATTTGCATATTACCTATTTATTATATAGGATGGCCCAGTAGACTGCCAGGCATGTAGCAAACTCCCCAATAATAATAATTGTGGAATTGTCCTCATTGGTTAAGAAGTAATCAGATCTAATCAGGTTGATAATTTTTTTCAGGCTAAAAACAAATAGTTTGATCATTTAGAAATGCAAAATGGAAATATCTAGGAGTCATATGCATTGGTGAGAAAAAGAAACACCAAACTAACTTTACTCATCTATCTTAATGGTTTAGTACCATGAAAATACTATGGACATATACTGTCTGGATTTTGGCAAGGGAGCTGACAAAGGCTCTCCTGATATGGTTATGCCAGAGATGGCTAACTGTGCTGGATGCTACAGAGAGTTTTATTAGCAACTGGTTGAGTAACCCCACCACAGAGTGTGATCCAAAGACTGAACACAACTAAGGAATGATGTCTGGAGGATGCCTCAAAGTTATGCCTACTTTAAGAATAAATTGAATGAGCCAGTACAACTCATGTGTTTAAAATATGATGATGATACAAGGTAATTAACTAAGTGATCATGAGCAAGGCACCCTTTTTGAGACTCAATTTTCTCTCTCTAAAATGGAAATGATAATAATCCACATCAAGCATGGTATGTCAATTTGCCCACATGAGATTATATGTGAAAATACCATTAAACCTTAAAATGCAAGATAAAAGTAGTTATCATTGTTATAGACTGGCAACATGGAGATGTATAAAGATATTAACAGAATAGAAGATAACCTAAATAAGATGACATTTCATGAAGTAAAATATAAGGACCTAACTTTAAAAATCAACCATAGGATGTGTAGGATGGAACAGACTTGGTTTAACAGCAGTTGCTATTCATAGCTTTGGGAGTTGTAGCAAATTTAAGCTTAGTGTGAATTAACCATGCAATCTGGCTACCAAACTAAGTCACCAACTCTAGATTGCATGACCAGAAGCATGGATTTCAAGCCCTTGCTGGTGTGGCTCAGTTGCACCATGCACCAAGTGGTTACAGGCAGGCTCAATCCCTAGTAGGGGGTGTGAAGGAGGAAGCCAATGGCTGTTTCTCTTTCCCCCTCCCTTCCTCTCTCTCTAAAAATTAATAAAAATATATTTAAAAAATATTCAGAAGGTTGGAGCTCCACTGTGTTGTGCACTGGTCACACACCTCAGGAAGTATGAGCTTATGTTCTAATTGCAACATTTTAAGAGGCACATGGGAAGGGGTACATTTTGAGAGAAGGGTAATCAGAATGTGAAGGATGATTGACAGAATTAATAGTTTGGTTTAGAAAAGAGGAACTTTAGAGCAGTGTTACTCAAAGTGTGGTCAAGAGGCTGCCAGTCCCACAACTTACCAGTCTTCAATGAGATAAGTATAGACTTTGAGAGTAAGCATTAAAATGTTTGTCACCATGTGGAAAGGCCAGGCTATCCAAGTTTGTGATCAGTGGACACCTGTTACAACAACTGTGGGTGTTGTGCACAGTAGCTCCACATTACAATTGTGGACATTTTAATATTAGTTTATCTACCATAACTCAAAGTGTATAATGTACAGGAGACATTGTTTTACAAAAGGATAATTGTTGGAATTGGCTAGTGATGGAGGGTTAAAGATGAAATTTGAAAATATTATTTCATTTTGAAAAAAGGTAAGAAAGAATATTTTCAAACCTCTTTTTTTATTCCAGTCAACATACTCTGTGAGACTGGTTTCTTTATAATGATTAATATTAAAACAAAACAAAACAAAACAAAATTTAGATATACATTCCTTCCTGTGAGTAGTGTTGTCAATCCAACCTAAACTAGATAAGAAACAAGAAACTCAATGTCATAAATACAGTCATAATGTCTAATCAAAGTCTGAGTGCAGCCATTTAATATGGGGAATTGTTATCTCAAAGTAAACTTTTTGTTCAATTGTGACAGCTGAACAACAAAAATGTTATAAGTGCAATTAGAATTCTTTATATTAATTACCTATATGTACACTTGCATTAAAAATGTGAATTTATAATTATTTTGTACTCATTTTATTTGTTTTGATTGTATTTATCAGAATGCAACTTTGTGTCTATTAAGTCTAATAATAAGACATTTAGGCTTCTATTTCCCATAACTCTTTTAATTTCATATTTCTAATCATTAATTCATTTGTATTGAATTTTACTGAAGTACCTCTGTCAGTAGCACACTGGAAATTAAAAACAAAACAAAAACAACAGTCACTCACCATAGACAGTTTGAGAAACTGTTCTAGATTTTGCATAGGTATGAAAACTTTCTGTAAAGTGTCAGATAGTAAATGTTATAGGTTTACAGGCCATGTACTCTCTGTCACAACTAGTTGACTCTGCTCTTGTAGCCAAAAAAAAAAAAAAAAAAGGTATGACTCAGTTCCAGTACAACTGCTATCTTGTAATTAGCTAGTTATCCTATATAATAAAACCCTAATATGCAAATTGACCAAATGTTGAAATGACTGGTTGCTATGATGCACACTGACCACCAGGGGGTAGACGCTCAATGCAGTAGCTGCCCCCTGGTGGTCAGTGAGCTTCCACAGGGGGAGCACTGCTCAGCCAGAAGCTGGGCTCACAGCTGGAGGGCACAGCAGTGGTGGTGGGAGCCTCTCCCGCCTCTGGTGCGGGCAGGTGGTAAGAAGCGAGGGGTCCCGGACTGCAAGAGCTCCGGACTGTGAGAGCCCCGGACTGTGAGAGCCCCGGACTGTGAGAAGGATGTCTGACTGCCTGCTTAGGTCCGATCAAGCTGGCAGGTGGACATTCCTCGAGGGGTCCTGGACTGCAAGAGGGCGAATCTCGTGCACCAGGCCTCTAGTTAATAATAAAAAAGGAGCAAAGGGAGGCCAGACATTATAGGCATGTCATTTGGGCAGCTTCACTAGGAAGCTGCAAGTTCACATTCCCTAAGGAACCACTGGCCCATTCCCTGCAAAACACTGGGGGAACAAAGAGGAGATAGGTGCATGCTCTGTGAAGTTGGGATGACATAGGGAAGGTAGTTGCCTGTCAGTTGAACCTGGGAACAGAAATTGTTGGCCAGACCAGAATGTGTAGGATCACTGCAACACTTTGAAAATCGGGCAATACATAATCCCCTAAAGCAGTGGTTCTCAACCTTTTTAATGCCTCGACCCTTTAGTACAGTTCCTCATGTTGTGGTGACCCCCAACCATAAAATTATTTTTGTTGCTACTTCATAACTGTAATTTTGCTACTGTTAATGAATCGTAATGTAAATATCTGTTTTCTGATGGTCTTAGGCTCTACAGCAGTGGTTCTCAACCTGTGGTTGAGAACCGCTGGCAGGGTCGCCTAAGACCATCGGAAAACACAGATATTTACATTACGATTCATAACAGTAGCAAAATTACAGTTATGAAGTAGCAACAAAAATAATTTTATGGTTGGGGGTCACCACAACATGAGGAACTGTACTAAAGGGTCGTGGCATTAAAAAGGTTGAGAACCACTGCCCTAAACAAAGGAGCTTGCTCTCTCTGTGGCTCTTGGCTCTCTTGCATTTGCCCATAGCCCATGGCCATGCAGACCCCACATGCAATGGACTAATGGACTGAAGTGGGGAACACAAGCTAAGCTAGCTTGATGCTGTATTGGATTGCTCCAACATGGAAAGGAAACTCTGGACAATGGCTCTAATTTAACCATATTGAAGCCATAGCAACACTTCTTTTATGGCAGGGCAAAGGGAAATGGGACTTTGGAAACTCAGGCGTTTGATTCCACAGAAATAAAGCTTTTTACAATATTCCATCCTCCTGTGTGAGTCTCCAAAAATTCTTTTTCTTGGGATATCACAAGAAATCCATTCCCACGAGCAGCAGGTGGGGATGAGGACCTCTCCCCACCAGTAAGTAACACCACTTTTTTTTACAAAATGGGGGAATCATTGGCTGACCCTCAGTGTAGAGGACAGAGCTAAATGGTTGCTGTATGAAAGGGGAAATCTGAATTCTGTGCTTCTTTAGAGAAAATAGCTGGAATCAGGCAACTTTACAATGAATCAGCTTTTAGCTTTAGTGATTAGAATAAAACAAATTGCCTTGCAGTGTAGTGAACTCATCATGTCTAGATGCTTACAAGCAGAGGTTGAGTGACTGGTGAGGGATGCTCTAAGAAGTAAATCATGAAGTGAATTGGAGGTTGTAAAAGATGGAAGGTCCTTTCCAAATCAAACAGCCTACGGCTCTAGGATATTCACATGCAATTATCTTCAATTCAAGACAAAAACACTCTCCAGGTACATGAATGCTGTAATGAAATGTAAATTTTATCTTATTTGACTCTACTGTAAGAAGCTGCCAGGGGTGTCTTATTTGCTGGGAGATACAGGGGCATGAAATGCAGTGGGGATAGAGACCAGGCCTCTTGAAAATTGCAGCTCCTTGAAAACGCCGATGGCACCCAGGCCAGGAGATGCTGCCGCAAGTTGGCAATTAGTCATGGTTTCTGTGTTGCTGTCCACCTTGGTAACAATGTCAGAGAGCTTTATGATAACTATAATTTAAATTAGAAACTTATTTGGAGGCCTTTCTCTCAGGGGAAATCTAGGTAAGAGTCCTGGGTACTTCTCCTTCCTCATTTAACACACAGCCTTTTGGAGTTTCTAGCCTCTGACTAACTTTGAATAGGAGTCATATCACATAAACACTAACCATAATTAGGGAATTTCAATGTTGTCATAAAGCAAGTGGAGATTTTGTGGGAAATACTGAAGAAGAAACATTTTTTTGAGAACAAGTAGTGCTTGCATGTACCTTGTTTTCCATTTAGATGAAGCTCTAATGTTTATTTTTTAAATAAAAAAGAGAACATTCTTAGCTGAAATTATATCTTCCTCAGAGACAAATGCCAACCAGACACTGCAAAAGGAAGGTTGTTTGTTTGTTTGTTTGGTTTTTTAAGAGACATTTGACCATATCTTTGCACTGGGAAGGAGCCCACATGAGTCCACAGATGAAAGAGGCAGCTAATCCATAGTTACATAGAGATTTCAGAAGTTATATTCCATTAAAGTTAGCTAGAGCCGAGTGGCTGGGTCTGCCTGCTCAGAAGCAGGAATGTGCCACTTGCAATGCTGCCTGGGGAGGAGTGTGAAGCCAGAGGCAGGGGGACAGCTGGTGTCCATTGGCTCCTGAAATGCCTCTTGGCTGGGTTTTACAAGTCTTTCAGTGAGATTTGTGGCCAAGATTGAGAACACATTCTCCCTCTAACTCTCCCAGAGAAGGAAAGTAATCTTGAATCTTCTGCAAGGAGAAAATCTTATGGTGTTACCTTGTGGGAAGGCAGGTATGATTTCATTTTTCCCCATGCTTTACAAGTGGTATTTAATGTATGAGAAAAGTGCACAACTTATTACTAAGTATGAATGAGGCTTCACTATCCTCATCTAGACTTTTTTTTTCTTCCTTGGATCAACTCACCACACTCTTCAGACAAAATCAAACGAGAAGAAAATGCGAAGTAGAGCAATAAGATTTACTGTGAGAAATCCAGAGATAAATGTCCATGAAGATCTATAATAATAAAAGTGTAATATACAAATCGACCGAAAAGCAGAATGGCTGTCCAGACGACCACACTATGACACTGGCGCCAGGCCAGCCAAGGTGGGTGCGATGCAATTGGTGGTGGTGGTGGTGGGGTGCCATCACCCCATGATCATCTCACAGAGGGAGGCCTGGGCCACTGGCCGGCAGGGTGATCAATCTAGGGGGAAGGAGGAGTGGTGGCCTATGTGGGCAGCACCAGGCCAAGGCAGGTGCGGGTGGGGGATGGGGCCAGCTGCCAGAAGCCTGAGGGAAGCCCAGATCCCAGGTGCTGGCAGCCAGAGGGAAGCTGGTGCTGGCAGCTGGGGGAAGGAAGGCCTACCCTTGTATGAATTTCGTGCATTGGGCCTCTAGTATTAAATAAATCATGGACTTCAGTACATATGGCAAGAAATATCTCTCTTCTAAAAACAACAATAAAAATACATAACTATATTTTGCTGAGGAAACACTTCCAGGTCTCTGGTCAAGGGCCACTCATTCAGGCTTCAAGATATTTCAAGACACTGATCTTTGAAAGGCAGGGAGGGGTTCAAATCCCGACTCTGCTAATTGTGAGTGGCTTTGGGCAAGTTCTTACCTTTCTGCCCTTTAATTTCCATATCTGTTACATGGGCTTAATAATGAGGACAGTGCCTAGGACACAATAGGCATGTGTGAGTGTTTGCTCCCAATACAAACTGCTGAGAAAGCACATAGAGCCCTTTCATAGGCCCAATGGCCCCAAAGAGAGGAGAATAATTGTGGCCCAGATAGGCCATTTGGGGATGACATTCTGCAGAATTATGCATGTCTGGGTCTCTGCAGATTAGAGATGAAGATTATATTTTTTGGATTGCTTAAAATGGGTACATAGCCAGAGGAAATGTAGCTTAGTTTTCTTCCAAATAAACTAATTCCAAAGTGGATTGAAGCTTCACATGGCATTCGGGTCTCAAGTTTCACTTTCTATTTTTGATCATTTGTCCTATTCCTGTTCTGTTTGTTTGTTTGTTTATTTATTTATTTATTATAAAATGAAGAACTAGTCTATGACTTGTATAAGGGGCATATCATGGGAACATGTGCCACCACACAGGGTCTCCCGCATAGTTGCTCAGACCACAGCCCCAGATGCTGGTCATTCCTGAGATTCACAAGTAGGCGAAGACCACATGTTGGAATTATTTATTTGAAAATTCAGGGTATAACTGCCCAGTTTACAATGTTCTATTCAAGTGCATGCATTGCTGAGGACTATAGCTAAGCAGGGGAACTTTTGTGAAGGTAACACATAAATAGTTTAACAAATGTTAGTCAAGCCTGTCTCAAATATGGGTTTGGAAAGGCTGGTGATAGAGTGAGAATATAATTACTCCACTTGGTTGAAAACAAATCATGTCATTAGTTTGGGGCACTTTCCTTTGTAAACACTGCAGCTGAAAGTCTGTATAGGCAGCCATATAGGCTAGCCACACTTTAGACACTCAGGCGTGACTGTGTTCAGTGTAATGAGAACCATGTGTTCTTGTTACAATAAAAAGATCTGCCCCTTATGCTTCAAATAGCATGTATGCTTCTGAGGGCTCTATTCAGCCAGACAGTTATTGAGACATTTAAAATTTGTCTTTAGTCTGGACAAATTGTTCATGTTTTAATATTTCTCTGGATATTGTTTTTCATCATTTTATCTCTCTAACTTAAATCTTTGATTTATAGCTCAAACTCCAAATTGTTTTTAAGATGAGGTCAACCAAAATTCATTTGCATTTTTTGGGTGCTATTTTAGAGCAGACATTCAAGTTGAAGTTATGTTTAAACATGAAGTAACTCAGGAGTAACTTAAAATCCATTGGGTTTAATGATTTCCTTGTGAAGACAAGGATAAAGAACACTTTCTTTGACTCTAAGATATTTTCTCTGCTTCTTCAAAATATACTGAAATTTGATTTGTTACATGTTGCGGATGTGAAATGAAAAAAAGCAGTCAACCATCTGAACTCTGAATTTCCTAAAAGGATCAATTCAGTGAGAAAGAGAGGTCTTTCAGCACAGTGGTTAGGAGACTTGGTTTTGGAGTTAGACATGCCTGAGGTTGAAACCCTGCTCTTGCCACTAGTTAAAAAAAGAACGTGGATGAATGACTTAACCTATTCAAGTTTTACTTTCTTTATGTAGGTACTAGAGAATCCCTACTGCAATGAATTAAATGCGATAGTCTATGGTGAATCTGCCTAAGAATGAATGCCTCTGAAAATGTACCTGAAATAAAATGCCTTGGGAAAGAACGAAGTAGAAAACATTTGGTATGGACCCACAGACACTTTTCTGCATTCTCTTCATTCACAGGTATCTACTAATACCTGTGGAGTATTTGACTCTCATATGGAGTGGATTATTTGCACCTTAACAAACTTCTGAAAAATTACCATAAAGAATTAAGACCTTTTACTTCGTTATCCAAACCCTCTGATAAAAACTAAAGCAAAATAAGATGATGAAACAAACAGACCTCGGCTTGGGTTTATAACAGACTTACTTAACCTTCAATGATTATGATAAAATGGGATATTTAGAGAATAAATGTAGATGGTCAGGCCTTTCATAATTTTGCTTAGGTTCATGTCGTTTTTAATCTATGAATGCAAGACTCTTCTGTTGGTATAGCCATGGTCTTAGTAACATGTAGACACCTACCTTTTTCCTTTGGAAGTTCACATCAAGTTTCATTGAGGCACACTTGTTCAATGTATTTAATCGTCTAAAAAGAAAGAAAAATGTGATGATTGCTACCACTAATGAACCTAAATTTTTTCTCCAGTTTGTTAATTCTCATTCATTGTCAGTGAAGTTGAAAGTGAAGAAACAATCAATTATGCCCCAAGGAAGTACTGAACTCACAGAAACTTTGCTACAGAAGAGTTCCCATTTGCTCTCCACCCTCCAGACCTGAGAGGACTCTGCCCCAAAGCCTACCAATCTCTGCCCCTTCCCCTTCCCTAATCTAAACCTGGTCCTTTCCCTGCTTGTCTTTCTGCTGTGCTTGGAACCCATACTCATTTTAGCCATACTTTCACCAGCCCTTCAATTTGTTTGCCACCTTGGTCTTTTATCATGCTAGTCCCCAAATTTGGAACAACTCAACTGTCTGTCTTCTCTCTTGCTCTTGGGCTGTTGGATATAAGTGAAAAAAAATAACTCAAACTACAGTGCTAAATTATACATGCTATGGATTGAATTGTGTCCCCTCAAACACATATGTTGAAGCCCTAACCTCCAGAGTGACTGTTTTTGCAGTAAGAAGTAATTAAAGTTAAGTGAGGTCATAGGGTGTAACCCTGATCCAGTAAAATTGTTGTTCTTATGGGAAGAGACACCAGAGAGCTCTCTCTCTCTCACTCCACCATGTGAGGACACAATGAGAAGATGGCTGTCTGTGAACCAGGAAGAGAGTGCTTATCAGGAACCAAACCCTGCTGGTGCCTCCGTTGTAGATTTTCCAGCTTCCAAAACTGTGAGAAAATAAATGTCTACTGTTTAAGACACTCAGTCTGTGGTGTTTTGTTATGGTAACATGTGCTAATACATACGTTTATCCTCAGCTGGGTTCCCAAAATTGCTACCCAGCATTCTTTGTATTTTTTTCTCTGGTTGGCTCCCAATCTCAGATCATAAAAACGATGCCAGTTTCTCAACAGGTGACTTAGCTACCACTGCCAATGAGAAAATACAGCTTAATATAAGCTATTTGACATAAATTCTTCTAATAATCCTTTCCTTCATCATAAAACAATGTTTCTATTTTTTGTTGTTGATAATCCTCACTCAAGGATATTTTTTCCATTGATTTTTAGAGAGAGTGGAACAGGGGGAAGGAGGGAGGGGGAAGAGATAGAGAAAGAGAGAGAGAGAGAGAGAGAGAGAGAGAGAGAGAGAGAGAGACGTGTGGATACATCCACTGGTTGCCTCCCAAGACTGATGCCAGGCATCAAACCTGCAACCCATGTATGTGCCCTTGACCAGGAATCAAACCCATGACCCTTAGGTGTATGGCCAGTGCTCTAACCACTGAGAAACACTGGCCAGGGCCCTATTATTTTTCAAATCTAATCCTTTACCCTTGATTTTGATTTCAACATCCACCACTTCATATGGGACGTTGAAACAATACCTCATTTATTCCCTCTTACCTCAGCAAACTCTTCTCACTGCTTTTCTTTTCTTTAAGCTCATTCCTGTTTTGAGCAAACTGACTAACCTATTTGTTAGCTATGTAAATAACCATCATCAAGGAAACCACAAGTTTTTCTTTAATCCTATCTTTCAATCAAGCAGCTATACTAATTATCCCTCCTTATCCTATTCAAAATCCTGAGAACAGTCTCAATTTTCATTCAGTTCAACCCACTGCAATCGAATTTCATAAAATTCTTTTTGCAAATACTTTTATTATTTTGTTTTATTTGGTTACTTTTTTAAAAATCATAGTTATTGAATGCATATGGTTTAAAGAGTCAAACATTAATTTTCATGTCATTTTTCATGTACCACTCTTTGGAGACAACTTTTAAAACTGTTTCTTTCAGTGTTTACCTCAACAACATGCTTATATTGTTATTTTTGATTTTTCAGTTTAAGTCATTATCTATTCATTTTTTTCTATGAAAGAGGAGGATTTAAGTTTTTACAACCTATTCTGCCTGTTCACCTCCCCATACATTCACACCCTTTACCATATTTCCTTTAACTACAGTTATGTCACAATTTCCTAATTTTTGCTAAATCAATATTCAGTGCTTATTATGGCCATGTAAATGCTTTTCATACATATATCATACTCTGATTATTTTTTCTTTCATTCTAAACTTTTCACTCTCCCAGGAGGTAATAATAATTTGTTTACTTGTTTTCATAGTTTCCTATGTACTTATTCTTAAATTCAAACTCAAATTTCCCCAATTATCTAAATCTCTAAGTGTGGTAAAACATATCAGGTAGTCTATTAATTTAATTTCCTTGGAGACATCGCTCTCAGAGCCTTCTGACCTGTTCTAGTTTGAATTTGCAGGGGTTTTTGTTGTTAATGTTATTTTGTTTTTAAATCATAGGCTAATCACATTTCTCAGAACTCAGATCCCCAGATTCTTTTTTAACTTGTCCAATACTCTGGAGCTGAGTTACAAAAGAGGCCTGGTAATTTCAATATTTAGAATGTAGATAGATGATCACTTAAGCCCTTGTTTATGAAAGAGATCTCACCTTCAACGATGCCTGATGTCCCCTAGTCTAGGGAACTTCTGTTTCAGCCTCTCCAGCAAATAAACATATAACCTTGATGGCGGGGGAGTAGTCTCCCAAAGATAGATTTGGGAAACAAGTCTGCTTTACATAACACTTTTAAACAACCCTTTATTTTTAGCCCACCTTAAATCTGATTTTTGAGCATTTTAGGATTCTGAAGTACAAACTGATCTATTTTATGACTTCTTCCACTGACCATGTAGATTTTATTTCTTGGGCTTGCTGGTCCTCCATTTCATATTTCTGTTTTGAAAATTTTATACTTGTGATCTCTATGTATTAACAATTGCTTTTGTAAATGAATGTCTCCATAAATTAGTGGGAATTTAAAAGCAAGCAAATTCAGATGTTCAATCTTCCATCTTTGACAAATGACTTATTTTAGTATTCTCGTTATGAATAGATCTTAAGTTTTCAAGTCAGTAAGTTTTGGCAATTGTAACTATCCTCAAACAAGGTAAGAATATTTCTTCACATCAGAAAATTATCTTGTGCTCTTTTACTGTCAATTCTCCCCACCACCACACCCCCTCCCACCATCCCCAGGGTATCCTGTTTCTGATTTCTATCATCCATAGATTGGTTTTGCCAATTCTTGGTCATCTTATAAATGGAATTACACAGTGTGTTCTATTTGTGTCTGGCTTTTTTTCTCCTCAATATAATGTTTTTGAGATTGATCCATGTTGTTCAGTATAACAGTAATCATTCCTTTTAATAGCTGAGTAGTATGCCATGATATGAAGATATACAATTGGTTTACCTATTCTCTTGCTGGTGAACATTTGAGCTGTTTCCAGTTTTGACCAATAATTTTTAGTCACCAAATTCCAAAGCTTCTTTTTAGCAAAGACATATTTGTAGCAGTGGACACTAATTATTGTTCACTGTTCCTTCAAACTCTTCTCATCTTTGACATTCAAGATGAGAAAATCTCTCCTCTCTCTAAATATTATATATTTCCTGTCACTAAGCAGTGCTTGACCCTTAACTTATATATATTTTTTAGAATTCATGGTTTTGCTGAAATATCTTATTCCATCTTTAAAGAAATCAAACTCTTACCATGTTCAATCCTCTTTTCTCTAGCTCAGACACCTCACCCGAGTTCCAGTTACATTTCTAGGTACTCACTAATCTCATCCATTTGTGGGGTCTTGCTTGCCCTTCAAACTCAACTACCAAAACTGACCTCTAATTTTTCAGAACCTGTTTCTCCTTTTTAATGATTTGTCTTGATTAAAAGTATAACCAAGTAGGCCACTGAAACAGAAAAACAGAGTAATCTTAAGGCTTTTCTTTTTAAGATCTACATTTATTTTGATCACCAAGTCCTGTCAGTTATACCTCTGGATATTTTTAATATCGTGTTTCTTCTTTGGTCCTAATTCAGTCCCTTATCTTTTACCTAGAGTCAGGCCTCTTAATTGGTTTCACCACTACTTCAAATGCTTCACATTAAAACCTATTTTATTTCTCAACTTTTTATCATGTCATTTAGTTACTTTGATGAATTCCCTCTTTTTCCACATTCACTGTCAAATATAATAAGCAAGTCTGAATTAAAAGCAGACCATTTAGTCTGGACCTGTCTTTAGCAATTTCTTTCTTTCTTTCTTTCTTTCTTTCTTTCTTTCTTTCTTTCTTTCTTTCTTCAGGTAAAATATACAAGTTATGTAACTTTATTTTTAAAATATGCAATACAAATAGATACATTGGTGTACTCAAAGTAAAGTTTGTGTGAGAATGTTAACTCTTTTCATACATAGTAAATTTAATACTGTTAGTCATCTTTTGGTGGGGGATGAAAACAAAGGTTTATTTTATTTTATTTTATTTTATTTTATTTTCAGCACTTTCTTGACCTTTGCTCCTATAACTGACAATCTACATTTTGGGCAGTTCCATATGTGCCTAACATCTACCCAAGAGTAAGTGTGGTATGTGAAGTAAATTTTGTATATATTTTCATTAGGAAGCTCTGATATATAAGAACTTAAATAAGTAAATGTTGCTCATTTAGCAGCTCTGCAACAAGTTTGTTTAGGAAAGGAATGCCTATTATTTATAAAATTTCCTTATCTAACAAACTTGTTCTTCCATTATGGTTTGGAAGCATAAACAAACCATTTTATTCTGTGCAAAAGGTTTTGATGTACTACATATACAAAAGACATCAAAGGGCTTATCCATATATAGCATAAGCTTGAATACACTTTATACTTTCTGACACACACAGGAGGTTTATTGTTATTTATTTATATATTTTTATTGATTTTAGAGAGGAAAGGATAGGAAGAGATAGAAACATCAATGATGAGAAAGAATCATTGATTGGCTGTCTCCTGCATGCCCCCCAATGGGGATTGAGCCCGAAACACGAGCATGTCCCGACTGGGAATCGAACTGTGACCTTCTGGTTCATATGTCCACAGTCAACCACAGAGGCACACTGGCTGAGCAGAAGGGTTATTGTTTTTTAAAGCTACAGACTAACTAGATTTGACTACCTAAATTTGGGTCCTTCTATCACCACTGAAATCAGATATTTGCCTGCATCTTAACTTAAGAGTTACTCCTCTACTTGGGGAATATATTAGCAAACATATATTTCATAAAGGACTTGTTTTCAGAATATATCAAAAACTCAAATCCACAATATGTTATACAACCTGATTTTTTAAATGGGCAAAATATTTAACAGACAGATCTGAAAGAAGATATACAAATGACAAATGAAAAAAGATGCTCAACATCATTAGTCATGGGAGACATGAAAAGTAACAAGACACCACTATATACACTCGAGTCCCTAAATTAAAAACACTGACAATACTAAGTTTTAGCAAGAATGCAGAAACAGTGAAATTTCAAAAGGGTGTGGCTTAGCAATTTCCTATAATATTAAACATATTCTTGGCATCTGACCAAGCAATTCTTTATCCAAGATAAAGTAAACCACACATTCAAAGACTTGTACTTGAATTTCATATCAGTGTTATAAAATAGACAAAAGAGGAAATAACTCAAATGCCCATCAACTGGCAAATGGATATAAAAACTGTGGTGCATCCATACAATTAAATACTCAATAATACAAAGGCACTCAAATTACTGATATAAGCAACAACATGGATGAATCTCAAAGGCATTATGTGAAGTGAAAGAAACCAGACACAAAGAGAATGCATACATGTTATGATTGCTTTTATATAAAATTTTAGAAAATATAGAATTGGAATGACAGAAAACAGTATAGTGGTTGCTAAATGCCAGTAACCAAAGATATTTTTTAGGTAGTGGAAATGTTTTATATCAAGAGTAGTGGCCTGTGCATGAAATTCTTGCACAGGGGTGGGATGTCCCTCAGCCTGGCCTGCACCCTCTCCAATCTGGGACCCCTCAGGGGATGTCCGACTGCCTGTGGAATCAGGCCTAAACCAGCAGTCGGACAGCTGTCTCGCAATCTGGGACCACTGGCTCCTAACTGCTCACCTGCCTACCTGCCTGATTGTCCCTAACCACTCTGCCTGCCGGCCTGCTCACCCCCAACTACCTCCACTGTTGGCCTTCTTGCCCCCAACTGCCCCCTCTTGTCAGCCTGATCGCCCCAACTGCCCCCCGCTTGCCGATGCCCTTGGCTGGAATCGAACCTGAGACGCATCAGTCTGCAGGCCGACACTCTATCCACTGAGCCAAACCAGCTAGGGCTACATTTTATTTTTTAATTACACTTTACATTCAATATTATTTTGCATTAGTTTCAGGTGTAGAGTATAATGGTTACACAATCATTTATTTTACAAAGTGTTCCCGCTGATGCTTCAAGTACTCACCTGCACCATACATAGCTATTACAATATTATTGACTGTATTCCCTATGCTCTACTTTACATCCCCATGACTATTTTGTAACTACCAATCGATACTTCTTAATCCTTTCACCTCTTTTACCCACTCCCCCAATTCCCATCTCCTCTGATAACCATTAGTCTGCTCTCTATGAGTATGTTTCAATTTTGTTTGTTTATTTTGTTCTTTGAATTTCACAGTCCTGGCGGGAATGCATATTGGCGCAATCATTATGAAAAAGAGAATAGAGGGTTCTCAAAAAATTAAAAATGGAACCCAGCAATTCCACTGCGGGGACTATATCCAAAGAAACCCAAATACCAATTCAAAACAATATATGAACCCCTGTGTTCATTGCAGCATTATTTACAATAGCCAAGATATGGAAAAATCCAGCTGCTCATCAATAGACAAGTGCATAAAAATAACTGTGATTTACACAATGAAATATTACCTGGTCATAAAATTGAACATAATCTTACCATTTGTGATAGCATGGATGGACCTAGAGGGAATTATGCTAAGTAAAATAAGTCAGTCATAGAAAGACAAGTACAAAAATAAGCTTGTTGAGAGCTCTGGAAATTAATAAAGGCTTGCAAGAATCTAAGTACTGTTGGAAAATGGTGAGTCTTTGTAAGAACAGAACTTTGTGGCATTTGAAGTTGGCCTATTCAATTGTCCTTTTCCCAGGTATGCAGGAGCTTTGAAAAACAACAGTTACAATCAGAGTAACTGTGCAAATGGGCAGCCTAGCAGCCACTGGAGAGGGCAGAATGGGTTTGATCTCCCCAAAAGCTCCATTATTAAAGAACGGTCATTATCTAAGCTGTCTGGCAATTCACTGCATGCCCTTATCACACGGCTTGTCTTTATTTAACTTGATTATGAGCTCATCACTGAGAATAGCTTATTCACAAAGGGGTTGTCAAAATCAATCAGCAGCAATTATTTAACATTACAGCTCCATAAAATGGTGATAATAGTTGGGCCAAATAAGATGTCAATCAGAGGAATACTAGTAAAAGAAAAACCTCTGAAATGAGATGTCCATAGGGGATTTAGAAAAGTTCTGACACATTCTTAGGACTCTAGAAGGCCAAGCACGTATGAAGAACTGTGTGCATACCCAGGAAAGACTTGCAAAAGTCCTAATTTATAATCTCTGTCTGACCTTGGTGATCTGCACAAGCAGAAAATAAATGCTAAGACAGAGCTACTAACTTCCTGCTGGAGTGTTGAAACCATAGCCCAATATGTGCAGAACCCTTTGTCAAAGGCTGGGAGACATAGTGCTTCAAGGCGTTTGTGGAAATCTCTGCCCAGTTATTTGCTGACCACTAAGCTAACCAAGTAGAGACAACAAATAATTTAGACATTAGAGAATTAGTTGAAAAAAGTCACTAAATAAACAGCAACAACAAGAATTCATGGGTGGGGAGAGGATCTGATTTGAGAGTTTCCACATTATAATGTTTAAAATATCCAGTTTTAAGAAAAATATTACAAAGCAACAAACTGATTCCAAAGTTTACATAGAGAGGCAAAAGACTCAGAATAGTTAACATAACATTGAAGCAGAAGAACAATGTTGGAGGGTTTACATTACCCAACATCAAGACTTACTACAAAGCTCCAGTAATCAAGTGTAATATTGGCAAAAGAACAAACAGATCAATGGAACAAAACAGAGAGCCCAGAAATAGACCCATACAAATATAGTCAACTGATCTGCTACAAAGGGACAAATATGACGATGGAGAACAGACAGTCTTTCAACAAACAATTGATTATCTTCATGCCAAAAAAAAAAAAAAATCAATCCAGACACATAGACCTTATACCCTTCCCCAAAATTAACTCAAAATGGATAATAGGCCTAATTTCAAAGACAGAATAATGAAACTTGTAGAAGATAACATAGGAGAAAATCTAGGTAACCTTAAGTATGGTGTTGTGACTTTTTAGATACAACATAAAAGGCATACCCTGGAAAAGAAAAAAAAATTGATAAACTGGACTTCATTAAAATGAAATCTGCTCTATGAAAGACATTGTCAAGTGTATGAAGAGACAACCCACAGACTTGGAGAAAATATTTGTAAAAACCATATCGGATAAAGAATTGTTATCTAAAATATTTAAAAAATAACCCTCTTAAAATTCAACAAAGGAAAACAAACAGCCCAATTAAAAAATAGACAAAAGATCTGAACAGACCCCTCACCAAAGAAGATACCCAGATGGCAAATAAGCATATGAAAAGATGCTCAACATCATATGTCTTTAGAGAATTACAAATTAAAACTATGAGACCACGATTCATACAGGCATCCTCAAACTACGGCCCGCGGGCCACATGCGGCCCACTGAGGACATTTATCCCGCCCGCCGGGTGCCGCTGCCTGTCCTGCTTAGCAGCCGACTCGTCCCGGGCCCGCAGTGCGCATAGGAATTTGTTCATAGTTTGTTTTTTTTTAAACTATAGTCCGGCCCTCCAACGGTCTGAGGGACAGTGAACTGGTCCCTGTTTAAAAAGTTTGAGGACCCCTGTTAGAATGACAAAATACTAAAACATCCACAACACCAAATGCTGGAAAGGATGTGGAGTAACAGGAGCTCTCATTCATTGCTGGTGGGAATATAAAATGATACAGCCACTTCGGAAGACAGCATGGCAGTTTCTTACTTCCAAACACACTCTTATCATAGGACTGAGCAATTGCACTCCTTGGTATTTACCCAAATGAGATGAAAACTTACGTCCACATAAAAACCTGCACAGAAATGTTGATAGCAGTTTTATTCATAATTGCAAAAACTTGGAAGGAACTAAGGTGTTCTTTAATAGGTGAATGAATAAATAAACTGTGGTACATCTGGACAATGAAATATACTCAGCACTAAAAAAAATGTGAGCCATCAAGCCCTAAAAAGACATAGAGAAAACTTAAATACACATTACTAATGGAAAGAAGCCAATATGAGAAGGCTACATACAGAATAATTGCAACTACATGGCATTCTGAAAGAGTCAAAACTACTGAGACAGTTAAAAAGATCAGTGCTTTCCCGGGGTTAGGAGGGAGGAAGGGTGAATAGTCAGAAAAAAGAGCATTTTTAGGGCAGGGAAACTACTCTGTATGATACTATAAATACATCTGTCAAAACCCATAGGATGTACAAGACCAAGAGTGAACACTAATATAAACTATGGACTTTGGGTGATAATGTAGATTCATCAATTGATGATGGGAGATGCTGTGTATGTGTAGGTCCAAGGGTATATAGGAACTTTTTGTATTTTTACATATATACATATACATACACACACACACACACACACACACACACACACACACACGCACACACACTAGAGGCCTGGTGCATGAAATTCGTGCATGGGGGTGGGCGTCTCTCAGCCCACCCTGCCCCCCTGCCCCCTCTCACAGTCCAGGAGCCCTCAGGGGATGTCCTACTGACAGCTTAGGCCTGCTGTCTATGGGCCTAAGCCATTAGTAGGCCTCCCTCTGCAGGAGGCAATCTGGCTGATCAGGGGAAGGCACCACCCCCATCACCCTGCTGCTGCTGCCACTGCCTGCTGCTGTGGCTGCCAAGGTGTTTTCATCAACACAGACTCCAGTCCCTTAACCACGAAAAAATGACAACTTTCTTTAGGCATTTTCAAGATGTCTCTTTCATAGGATATTACATTTCTTCCTTCCTTTCTTTTTTTTATTATCCTCACCTGAGGATATTTTTCCATTGATTTTTAGAGAGAGTGGAAGAGAGAGGGAAAGACAGAGAGAAACATCAATGTGAGAGGGACACTTTGATTGGTTGCCTCCTGCATGAGCCCTGACCTGGGCCCTGGCCAGGGAGGAGCCTGCAACCTAGGTACATGCCTTTGATCAGAATCAAACCCGGACCCTGCAGTTGGCAGGCCGAGGCTCTATCCACTGAGCCAAACTGGCTAGGGCAGGATATGACATTTCTTAGCCCCTCCAGCAGCGGACCTTCATTTTTTCCCCCAGGAATGAGGTGGAAAAACCCTACATCACCTTCTTGGATTGTTATTAGGTAAGTTACCAAGAACACTGCAAGTGGCGTACAGGGAGCTTAGTCAATGAGCGGTCAGAAAAGGTGTTTTCTCTGCAGCTCACATGCAGAGGTGGAACTGCTGGCGAGGGCCTGCCCTCGGCCTCGAGCAGGCCCTGGCCCTCTCCCTCTCCCTCCAGTCCACTCTCTCTAAAAAGCAGTGAAAAAATATCCTCTGGTGAGTATTAAAAAACAAAACAAAAGAAAACACAGAATAACAGGCCTCCTCCTTGGAGATGCTGAATACATAGGCCTGAAAGAGAATTCTTGGCTCTGTGAAGATCCCTACATGAATTTTATTAACAATATTTGGAAAATTAGCCTAAGCCACACCAATGATTCAAGTTTGTGCTTTTCTGTGTTCCAGGGAAGAATCAAATGATCTTTTGTTTTATTGTGTCAAAACAAAATTTTGCATGTGTTAAATACATAATTCTTATTCAAATACATAATAGCAGATACAAAAGTTCTGTTTAACTCAGTGAAGGGACTGACAGGTTGATAATGCTGTTTAAATGAGATTGCCAAAGATGGAAGCCTAAAGTAAAACTGCTAAATTAGATACAATCTGGCTAATGTCCTATAGGACAATAAAACCAACACTTTTTGAATTAGTGTGTCTTCTAGACAGAAATTAGTTACATCTTTAAAAGCCTAAAAATTCACCCTAGCTGGTTTGGCTCAATGAATAGAGCATCAGTCTGCAGTCCCAGGTTCAATTCCAGCCAAGGGCACATGCCTGGGTTGCGGGCTCGATCCCCAGTGGGGGGAGTGCAGGAAGCAGCCAATCAATAATTCTCTTTCATAATTGATGTCTCTCTCTCCCTCTCCCTTCCTCTCTAAAAATCAACAAAATATATTTTTAAAAAATAAGCCTAAAAATTATTTTCATCTTTTCACTTTGCTGATCATTATATGTAACTTTCCAGGGCTGTAAAATGTCAAAGTATATGGAACTTATTTAATAGTAAATAGTGTGTCAGAGTTATATGTGTCATAGAAAAGGAAATGATCATTCTGTGGGCCTCTAATGCCCCAATTATACTGAAAGGACTTGCTGTCAACGTTTTACTCCGGGCCTGCGCTTAGCCACAGAGGCTGTGGCGGGTCTGCCCTTGCCTCTCAGGGCTCGCGATCAGCCACAGAGGTTGCGAGTGGGCCCATCGTCTCCTCTTCCGGCCTCTGCTCAGCCATGGAGGCTGTGGGCTGGCCCCCCTCTCCCCCAGAGGCCTTCTGTGGCTGGGGTGTCACCACGGCGATGAAGCAAGTGTCCGCCCTGGCCACTCCACGCCCGCTGCCCAGAGGCCCTCCGTCACTGCGGGGATGAAGCAAGCATTCCGCCAGGTCACTCACGCTGCCTGCTCTCAGCAGCAGCCCCCACAGGACTGGGGACTCCGGGGAGGCTGAGGGGACTGGGCGCTGCCACATTGTGGCTATGGGCACCACCATATTTTGTGATGAAGTGATGGTTAATTTGCATATTACTCTTTTATTAGATAGCATATATGTGTATACACACATACACACACACACACACACACACACACATTTAACATGTTTTTATTGATTTCAGAGAGGAAGGGAGAGGGAGAATTAGAAACATCAATGATGAGAATCATTGTCAACTGCTTTCTGCATGCCCCCTACAGGGGATTGAGCCTACAACCTGGGATGTGCCCTGACTGGGGATCAAACCATGACCTCCTGGTTCATAAGTTGATGGTCAACTACTGAGCAATACTGGCTGGACAGGAACTCTGTATTTTGTGCTCAAATTTGCTGTGAACCTAAAATGGCTCTAAAAAGAAAATCTATTTTTTTAAAGATGTGGTCTTTTGTTTTATTCATTTAAAAATTATTTTGTTTTTTGGACTTTGAAATTTCTGATGTAAAGTGATCTGCATTTCATTCACTTTTAATCTACTTGCTCATTTGTTCTCAATCCTATCTACAAAATCATCCTCATTGAAGATATCTTAGAAATCCTAGGTACAATTTCAAATATCATACACACAACCATTTAACTCTTCTTTTCACAATGTATATCTATATGAAATCATCATATTGTACAATTAAAATATTTCACAATTTTCTATCAGCTCTGGAAAGCTGATATAAAATAGCTGATTTGTTAAGATGGAAAAAAAACACAAAGAGAGAAAATACTCCTTATGGTGGTCTGACGGTAGGTAGACATTCCCAGCATGGTTTAGCCTTGGCTTGTGATTTATCCTGTACAAGGTAATATAAATAACTAGAGGCCCGGTGAATGAAATTTGTGCATGGGTACAGTCCCTAGGCCTGGCCAGCAATTGAAGCACAAGTGTCTGGCATGGAAGGGCAGGTCCCAGCTGTCCCCGGGCCTCTGCATGCCCCCATATGCCTGAGTCATGACGCCCGAGTCCCTACGCGGAGATGTGGTGAGCATGACCAGACACTGCATGCCGGGGTGCAGAGTGGGCCTCTGGGCCACCCAGCAGCACCACACGGAAGCTGTGTGGGCAGCGCGCTCTCTCCCAGCTGGCCTCTCAGACCAGCTCCTGCATGAACCCATGGTGAGCCTGGCTGGGCGGACTCCTCGCAGGTGCCCAGCACCTGAGCATGGGGGGCTTCCCCAGTGTGCAAGCCCTGGTGTCCCTGGGGAGGGACACCCTGCATTCTCACTGCACCTCCGTCCCAATCACCCCCACCCCCAGGTAGCCAGTGAGAGGTCACAGTGCGTCGCTGAATGACCTCCATGTTCCGCACTGCCCCCTGGTGGTCAGCGCACATCATAGTGAGCTGTTGAATTCCCAGTCTCCCGGTCAAATGACTGCCTGAGGGAACAATTTGCATAGTAGGCTTATATTACATAGAATGGCTAGACTCTATAAGAATAAGAAATGGATGAAACACATATCCTGGAGAGATGTAAATGCCTCTTTATGGATCAGCTGACTCAGGTAAAAAAACATGTCACATAACACAAGTATTCAAAATATTTTATCAAAACCACTGTGAAATTCTGCTGTGAATGAAGCCAATCTGCATTTCGGCAAATATTTAGCATTGGTATTTATTTACCTCTAACTTAATGATCCTATATAATAAAGAGCTAATATGCTAATTAGACCAAACAGCAGAAGAATCATCTGGACGACATTCTAGATGACTTTCTGGACGAAGCCGGGGCTCTGAGGGCTGAGCACCTTGCACACATTTCGTGCATCAGACCTCTAGCAAGTAATATAAAGCCCTTGAGATAATTTGAGTTGGTCTCACACTAGTTGCCTGGAAAGCTATTGAATGAATAACAATTTTGATTATAAAATGTATTTTATTTGTTGGCATGAACAATATGTATTCCATTGGATTAGAGCCTCTTTTGAGGCAGAAACCATAATTTATTCTTCTAATCCACATAAAGCCTAGCAAGAAATTTTATACATGGCTAGAGGCCCAGTGCACGAAATTCGTGCATGGGTAGGGTCCCTAGGCCTGGCGGGCATTCAGGGCCAATCAGGGCCAAACTGATCAGGGCCCAAAGGCTCCAATGGGGTCAGGAGAGGAGGTGATTGTGCCTAGGCCAGGTGCGGAAGGAACAGATGCCAGACGCCGACGCTGCCTTCGGCGCCCTGCCACCCCACAGTTTCCCACCTCCCTCTTCTTCCCTCAGTGCCATGCCACCACCGGGGACCTGATGGCTGGGGGAAGGATGCGGGGAGGGGCCAGGGAGGTTTTGATCCCTAGTTTGGAACATGCAGGAGGCAGCCAATCAATGATTCTCTATCATCACTGATGTTTCTAATCTCTATTTTCCTCTCCGAAATCAATCAAATATATATATTTAAAATGCAAGGTTTTTAGAGGAAGAAAGGTAGGGCAAGGGAGCTATTGACTGGGGGGACATTTGAGATCTTGCTCACTTTTCAGATAGGATAACATAAGGTGGTCCTCAGGGGGTGACAGGTGAGGAGTGGCAGTGGGTGGAGCAGGGCACTGTAGGCTGAGGAATGGGCTGTAATGACTGGGAATGTTTGTGACAGTGACACTGAGTATGTGTTGGGGCCATTGCTGGGATCATTCATCCCCAAGACGTTTTGATTCCAGACAGGAGGAGGAACACAGAGATCAGTGGGCCTTTCTTAGCCTAGAAGGTGATGCTGGTGGCAGGAACAGGCTGCCCTGCTTTCCTACAAATGTAAACATGCAGTGTAACTGCATATGGACTTCAGTCACACGGCCAAATCAATGCCCAGCCAGCGCTGGTGACTGTGTCCTGCCACTCTCTGGTGATGCTGCGATGCTATTGGCTGGGGGAGGCCGAAGACATGCCCCCAAGTGCACATAGTATGTGAAGGGGCGGGCAGGAAGCCAGAAGCTGGAAGTCGGAGCTGAGGTGGCCCAGCAGCACTGTGTCTGCTGTGTAGCTGGATGAGGAGCAGCTGTCGGTGCAACCGACTTTGGATTTGGATGGGCTGCACTTCCTGAACATCACCAGTGAGTCCCTGTGAGCCCAGGGTGAATCAGCTGGGCCAGGCAGGGCCTGGGGAGGCCTTTCCCTCCTGGAGCCATTCTTCCCAGGGTGGCAGCGTCGGCTGTTTCTTTTTTCCCCCCCAATTTATTTTTTTTTATTGGAAAGCAAGCTCTGGGCTTGTGGTTTTTGGGATCCCTGGGCCATAGCATGCACCTCCAGGCCTCACTGTGTCCCCCTCCACCTCCTCCTGCATTGAGTGTCTGGCTCCTGGTGGTCAGTGCGCATCATAGGGACTGGTCCACCAGTCATTCTGGTTGTTATACTCTTATGGTTGCTGGGCTTTTATTATATAGGATAGTCATAGTAGGTTCTTCTTTTTTAACTGAACATACTTTGTCTATATCAGTGGTTTAAGTAGTCACAGTAGAACTTGTATGGTCTCCCTCCTGAATACAACAGGCTGAGAGCATCTAATTTGCATCCCTAATGCCCAGCATAGGCACTGGGTCAGAGAGATTCTGCCCAATGTTTGCTAAGAGCTTGGCAGACTCCAGGGACCATTTGGTCTGACTATTTTAACTTCAGATGAGAAGAATAAGGCTCCTAGAGGAACACTTGCTCAAGGGAGCCACACATCAGTTAGACTTCTTCCTGACAGTGATTTCTCTGTCCCCACATCCCCAAGAATTTTAGAGAGGCCCAGAAAATGAAAGCATATGTCATGGATCTCTCACAGGCTATTCAACAAGTGGATTTTCTCTTCCCTTTTTTCCATGGGAAGAGAAAATCCATGGCACATGATAAAGACATGTACTCTATGCTTTGAGCAAACTGGATTTATGTGTTAACATAAGCAAAGTAGTTTGACCTTTTCAGAAGAAACGTTCACAATGATACTGCTACTAGAACCTATTGATTTCCACTGTTACCTTCAGAATCCTTGAGAACAGCTAATACATTAGTAAAGGAGAAATAGTCAGAAGTCTCATTTTAAGAATAACACTTGAGATTCTAACAGGAAAGTCAATAAGAGAAGAAACTGAAATTCATCTAACCATGTGTGCTATGTACCAATAACAAGGCTAAGTGCTGCGGATGCAGAGGTGAGCAAGATGTGGCCCTGCCAATGAGGATCTCACAGTCCTGTGTGCAATATAAACATAACGAATAACAGAAGAAGTAACTTATTTCCTGAGTACATAAAGAAAAAACCTCCCACAAGAGGTAATATTTGAGCAAAGCTATGGAAGGCTAAGAAAAATTTGCTGCATAGGCTAGAAAAGTTATAGGCAAAGCAAACAGGCATTACATAGCATGTTTTAGCCTGGGAATTGCAAATACATGAGTGGGGATGTCTGGAGAGATAGATAAAGGCTAGACCAGTGGTCGGCAAACTCATTAGTCAACAGAGCCAAATATCAATAGTACAATGATTGAAATTTCGAGAGCCGAAAACCGACTTTTGCGCATGGGCCACGAAGTTTCAATCGCACTGTACATGCGCGCCCGCACGTGGTATTTTGTGGAAAAGCCACACTCAAAGGGCCAAAGAGCTGCATGTGGCTCGCGAGCCGCAGTTTGCCGACCACTGGGCTAGACCAAGAAGGACCAAAATGAAGATGTTTTGAGCAATCTGTGGGCAATGAGGAGCTATTGAAGGATATTAGAAAGGAGGTGTAGGAGGTCAACAGAAACTGAAAGAGGTGTCTTCAAAGCTGTAGAACAGGCATGATTAACAGGAGGGGTTAGTTGGTTAGTTGTATCTAATATTAAGAGTAAGGGACAGAAAACCTAAACTATGCCTTTGGATTTAGTAGTTAGCGAGGGCAGTTTTACAGAAGTCTGAGTGAAGAGGGCTGAGGAGCAAGCGGACACTGAGAAAGAAAATGAAGACACATTGTGAGCACAGAGGATTCCACTAAGAAGGAGAAAGATTTAGGATATTTTGATGAGAAAATAAATAATTTACAATCACACAATATTCTCTAACATGTAAAAGCAGTTAAATGATTTGTGAACTTATAGGTCATTTTCTTTCATGTTCCAGTTCAACTGAATGAATATTTATTTGAATTCCTGCTCGGCACAAGCCATAAAGCACCCAGCACTCAGGATATACCATTCAATAAGATGCAGTCCCTACTACTGAGTACTTAGAAGGGAGGCAGTGATCCTGGAGCACATAGGAGAGAGAACCTGAGAGAGGAGGGCCAGGAGGGCAGAACCCAGGGGCCCACTGAACAAGGAAAGGCTGGGGATTTGTGAGCATAGTGTGTGCCAAGAGTATGGCTACATGACCTGTAGGGTAGTCTGGGCTGTGTCTGAGAGGAGTTTTCCATTTACCCTGTTACAGAAGCTGGGAGAACAGTAAGGCCCTGCCCTGCAGATGTATTATAGGAAAGCAATGGAACCCTTCCCTTCCACATAGTTTAGATTCACGTTTTACTTTTAAACTGCCAGACTTTAGATTGCTCATGAGGTCTCCCATGCTGATTTAACATCACTCTCTGTGATGTTTCTAATATTCCTGTCAAAGGCATGAGAGGAATAACAAGCAAGGGTACTGAGTTCATTTCTAACATGCCATTCTGCTTAAAGCCACAGGCTTGAAGGGGCCAAGGGCCCTGTGTGTTTAGGAGTGTTCTGGGTGTGGTCCTAAAGAAGTTCAGAAACAAAGTCACTGGAGACTGAAAGCTATCGCAGCAGCTCTGGCAGAGCTCAGGGCCTAGGAAAGGTCTCCCCAATGCCCTGGAGTTTTCAAAAGAGATTCTGCAGAGCAGGGTGGAAAGCCATGCCAAACAGACAACTCTAGTATGTACTCAGTGAGGGTGGGGCCTTTTCAAAAGTCACTGGCCAGCCAAGAGGAGGGCTTTATTGTATTTGAGAGGAAAAAAGAATGCCATCAGAAGTCCACAAGTGGCTGTCATTGTGCCACTGCACACCCAGCGAAGGCCGTACCTCTGCTCTGCTAAGCGTTTCGCTCTAGCTGTTCTCCTACCAAGGGCTGCAGCAGAAATGCTGGCCTCTCTTCCATCACATACACTCACAAACGAGTGTCCCTGGATACTAGCTGAAGTGAGGGAGAAAAGAGATTAAGCATCAAAAGATCTAGCTATGCAAGGAAAATGAAGTATGTGTATATTGTTTGTAGGTTAGAAGATATATGCGTAGAATTGTGTGGTTGACATAAGAGAATACATTTTTAAATTTAGATATAACTAACATATAACATTGTATAAGTTTAAGGTATACAACATAATGATTTGATATATGCATATTTTGCAAAATGATTACAATAAGTTTAGCAAATTTCCATTGCCGTATCATTACAATTCTTTTCTTATGATGAGAATTTTTAGGATCTCTCTAAGCAACTTTCAAAGGTACAATACAGTATTGTTAACTATAGTCATCCTACTGTGAATTACATCTCCAGAAAATAATTTTAAATGTTATATGTTCTAATGGTCAAGGTTTCAAGGAAGAGTGTAAACTCCATCTGCAAACCGATAAAGTGATCAACAATTAAAAAAAAAAAAAGTCCAGGTTGTCTTGAGCTCCTTTAGATTGTACAATTTCAGACAAATTTTCAATTCACATATGCCTGTATTGGAAAAGTCACATGAGGTGTCCTTAGCTTTTTAACTCTTCACAACAATTGCATCTAATCCAGATAATCTAGTGAGAACAAGTTCATGTTGAAACAAGTGTCACATTCAGATATTTTTAAGAAAAGTTAAAAAACTGAAAGAAAAACAAAAACAGCCCAGAGGTAACTGGATGGCATGGAACACTCACTCCTCAGCACTGTGGGCACCCTCTCCTATCTGCCCACTAGATGTGGGTCCCCAGAGGTCAGTCTTGATCCTCTTCTCTTTCACTGTCTTGGCCTTCTTTGCTGTTCCTAGGTGACCTCACTCACTTTCAGGCCCTTTACACTTTCATATGTGGATGATTTCACATCTCTACCTCCAGCTGAGGTCCCTGTTCAGCTACAAACATGCACACTCAGCTGCACACTGGACATCTCTACTTGCAACTGGCTCCTCAGGTACCTCAATTCACCAAACCTTCTCTTCCTCAGACTCTCGCCAGACTCTACTTGCCTTCCAGCCACAGCTATTCCCTGCCTCAGGGAAGGCTGTCACCATTACCTATCTGCTCACACTAGGAGGAGTCTGGTCACCCTTACTTCTGAACAACATCAATGACAATAATAGTAGCACCTGTTACTCATAGGTACTTGTGATATTTAAGTGAGATCAATGTAAAGAGCTTAGTATACTACTAAGCACATAGTAAACACTCACTAATTGCCAGCCATTATTATCTATTATTTACCTGGCAATGTTTTTAATAATGCAATACAAACATCTAATACTAGTGGCCCGGTGCACGAAATTCATGCATGGGAGGAGGGGGGAAGATGTCTCTCAGCCCAGCCTGCACCCTCTCCAATCTGGGACCCCTCAGGGGATAACCAGCAGTCGGACATCTCTCTTACAATCCAGAACTGCTGGATCCTAACCACTCGCCTGACTGCCTGATTGCCCCTAACTTCTGCCTGCCAGCTTGATAGTCCCTAACTGCTCCCCATCTGGCTTGATTGCCCCTAACCACCTCTGCCTCGGCCCTGCATCCAGGACCCAGGATTCCCTCCTTCAGCTGACCACAGCCACTGGGATCCGGGATTCCCTCCCTCTGGTCAGCCATAGGTGCCCAGGCCGGCTGCAGCTGCAGGGGATGGTGGGCAGGTGGCTTCGCCTGGGCTGCAGCCGCAAGTGCTGGTGCCCAGGACCCCGGGTGGGCGGCTTCTCCGTCTACCAGGCTGTAGCCAGCCTCAGGTGCTGGCACCTGGACCACAGGTGGGCAGATTCTTTGTCTTCCCTGGGATGCAGTGTGGGTGACTTATCCGGATGGCTGCGGCCTGGGATCATAGGCAGGCGGCTTCTTCGTCTCCCCGGCTGCAGCCAGCCTCAGGCGCTGGGGCCCGGTTTCTCCATCTCCCCCAGGACGTGGGGCAGGCAGATGTAAGGCAGGAGGCTTCTCCAGCTGGCTGTAGCCTGGGATCACAGGGCAGGCGGCTTCTTCGAAGCCTTAGGCGCTGGGGCCCGGTTTCTCCATCTCCCCCAGGACGTGGGGCTGGCGGACATGACGCTTCTGCTGCTGGCTGTGGCCTGGGATCACGGGGCAGGCAGCTTCTTGGTCTCCCTGGCTGCAGCCAGCCTCAGGCGCTGGCCCCCGACTTCTCCGACTCCCACAGGCCCCGAGTGGCTGGGGGGCGGGGCTGCCGCCATCTTTTCAGGTTAATTTGCATACGTACTCTGATTGGCTGTTAGGCATAGTGGAGTGATGGTAATTTGCATGTTTCTCTTTTATTAGTGTAGATAAATATATAACATTAAAAATATAAAATTTTCTTCTACCCTCAATCTAATGTCCTATTTTACAGTTTCTTGTATATTCTTCCTGAAAGTTTAGGAAGATAATAGTCATTTTGAGTAGCTGGTTGGAAAAGGTTATATAAGAGGTCATTTTAAAATATAAAGGTATGCTTTTCATACAAATTTATGTAAATATAGGAGATTCCCTATCTTTGACCTGACCATGTTTGTGTCAGTCTATACCCCAAGCCTGGTCCTATATTATATAGGCAACACTGGGTAAAGTTCATGGGGAAAGTAGGAGTGGTGATGAAGATACCTTTTCTGAACATTAGTTTAAAAAATGCCAAAAAGTTATTACAGTATTTGTCCAAGTAGCTCATAATTTACTCACTTCTCAACACTGGCACAACTGGCATTTGGGGCCAGATGATTCTTTGTTGAGGGAGGCTGCCCTGTGCACTACCAGAAGTTTAGCAGCATCCTGACATCTATCCATTAGATGCCAGTAGGATCACCCCAGTTGTGATAAGCAAAAATGTGCTCAGATGTTGAGAGGGGGGTAAAATGATCTTTGCCTGGTGGGTTAGAATCACTGCATTAGCCTGGGATCTTAGGGTACGGATTCTGTCTTACTTGTCTCTGTAGTAAAAAGAGGCCCACAAGAGACAGCCTTGATGAAGTTAACTGAAGGAACAAATGACAAGGCTCTGCTCCTCTCCTGACAGTAAATCAGCTCTAATCTCTTCACAAAAGAACAAAGTGTGCTTTAAATTTTTATTTTGATTATTTTTAATGGAGTTCCATGATGTATGAGGTGCAAATGCAACAAGAATTTCTATCCTTAGGACTTTTAAGTCAAATTTAGAAAATCATGAGGCAACATAGACAACTTTGGAAGGATGACCTTCAAAAAAAGAAATGAAAGTACTCCACATTATATTTTACAAGACCTTAGCTCTCTTTGAAAAATCCAGAGGAAGCCTGGCTGGCTTCTAATCCTAGCACTATCATTTACTTGCTATAAGTGGGTAAATTATTTTATATCTCCATGCCTCAGTTTTCTCATCTTAAAATGGTAATGTTGTTACTGCCTACCTTAAAGGATTGTTATGAAACTTAGATGAGTAAATACTTGTAAAACACATAGAGTAGTGCTTGGTATATATTGAATACCTTATAAAAGTTTTAAAGACTTTTTGAGATTTGTTTTTGTTTATGGACAGAATTTTAGAGGAAGCAGTGACCATGATTATCATGTAAGCCTATATGTCCATCTCCCAATGATTTGCCCAAGGCCTCAGTCCAAGTCATTGTCATATCTATACTAATAAAAGCCTAGGTGGCCCCCGTGCCCTTGCACAACGCCCCCATGTCGTCACAAGATGGCCACACCCATGTTGTCACAAAATGGCCACCTCCACATCGTCTCAAGATGACCATCATAACATGGCTGCCACAAGATGGCCAGCAGGGGAGGGCAGTTGTGGGCAATCAGGCTGGCAGGGAAGGGCAGTTGGTGGCAACCAGGCCAGCGGGGGAGAGTAGTTGGGGGACTTTGGGCCAGCAGGGGAGGGCAGATGGGCACCATTGGGCTGACAGGTAAGGCCTACATGGCGGGGGGGGGGGCAGTTGGGGTGACGAGGCCAGCAGGGGAGGGCAGTTGGTGGCCACCAGGCCAGCAGGGGAGGCCTGCAGGGGAGGGCAGTTGGTGGCCATCAGGCCAGCAGGGGAGGCCTGCAGGGGAGGGCAGTGGGGGACCACACCTGCAAAGGAGAACAGTTGGGGGTCATCAGGCCAGCAGGGGAGGACAGTTGGGGGCCATTAGGCTGGCAGGGGAGAGTAGTTGGGGACCTTTGGGCTGGCAGGGGAGGGCAGTTTGGGGCCATTGGGCCAGCAGGGGAGGGGAGTTGGGGGCAATCGGGCAGGCAGGAGAGCAGTTAGACATCAATCAGGCCAGCAGGGGAGCAGTTAGGGGGCAATCAGGCTGGCAGGCAGAAGCGGTTAGGGGCAAACAAGTAGGCAGGCAGGTGAGTGGTTAGGAGCCAGCAGTCCCAGATTGAGAGAGGGATGACCAACTGCGGGATCAGGCCTAAACCGGCAGTCGGACATCCCCCGAGGGGTCCCAGATTGGAGAGGGTGCAGGCAGGGCTAATGAACACCGCCCCCTCGTGCACGAATTTCGTGCACCGGGCCTCTAGTATTACTATAAGACATAACACATTATATAATACTATATATTTTCTGTGATGAATATTCTAAAAGAGAAAAATTGAAAATGTATTAATAATCATAAAACCAAACATTATTTACTATTATTTAACACTAGAGGCTCGGTGCACAAAATTCGTGCATGGGTAGCATCCCTAGGCCTGACCAGTGATCAGGGTCGATCAGGTTCTGCACCTCCCTGCCTCCCCACCTCCTCCTTCCCTTGCCACCGCCATGAGCCGCCACCACCTCCCTTCCTCCTCCTTCCCTCACTTCTCCCACCTCCCTTCCCCCTCCTTCCCTTACTCCCTCAGCACTCTGCTGCAGCTGCTGATCACCCGCCATGTTCTGTGACACCCCCTGGTGGTCAGTGCACATCATAGCAAGCAGTCAAACTCCTGAGGGTACACTTTGCATATTAGCCTTTATATATATATATATATATATATATATATATATATATATATATATACATATATATATATATATAAATTAAATATGTGCCTTTTTGCATAGAGATAAATTATAAATATAATTTTTACCAGCACTGTCTCCTATCTCTCTCCCCCACCCCACATGAAAATCATTGTCATTAATCCTAATCAATTCCATATATCCACAAAACAGTACTGAACAAAGTGAATACCCTTGTTTTATACATGCTATAATTAACTAGTGTTTATTAAAAACATAAATTATGCAGAGGGTTTACTGGCTAACACTAAATTAGAAACTCAGAGATAGTCTTGAGTATCAGACCCTATGCTAATGATCTGAGTGAATACTGATAATCAAAATGTTACTAGAACATATTTCTTCTCTCTTAAAATCTAATTCAGGACCTTTGATTTGCTGCAATTTGCCTTATAAGTGACAAATTTTGCAAGCGATTTTGACACCTTGTATTTTAGTACATTCAGATAGATTTACAGTTTCAATTAGTTTATCCAGAAAATTAGATTTGCAATTAGCTTTTTTACTCACAGGGCACAATAGTTTTCAATTAAAAACTCAACCAAAAAAACATAAAAACAGAATTATAATTGTGGTTGTTAAAATAACAGATACTTTGACTTGCAGTAACAGACATTTACAGAGCACCTACTATGTTCCAGTGCTGTCTGAGTTACTGAAACAACAATGAGATGTGGTAGACATCCTGGAGGTTCACTGCTTCAGTAAAAACAGCAAACTTGTCTAGTTTCCAAGACCTACATATCCACATATTCAGGACAGGCATGGGTCCTCCCTGCCATCAACATTCTCAGGACAATATATTTCTAAGTCAATCAGAAAGTTAGCACTGCTCAACAACTCTTCAAGTATAAACTGGGATCTAGGACATTGTCTGCCTACATAGGTGAGAGACTCCAGAAAACCAAAGGTGAGTAAAATTCTGTGGATAACATTTACAGGAGACCTTCAGCTCTCTAGACCTTCATTTCTCTTTTCTTCATTTGTCTACCTGGCATAAGTCACCTGCCTCTGGCTATGGCTCCCTTTATGATTCTGCATTAGGTCAGCATTTCAAGTATGCATGAGAAACGTAATGCCAACAAAGCTTTAAAAGTAAAACAAGAGACCAGCTCTATCACTGTGTCGGCAGTGCACAGGAAACAAAATGAATAAAATCACAACACCTTACCACTCCTCAGGAGTCAATCATTGCATACCATGTGAGTGGGTGAGTGTCTGATTAACTACTCATCAATATCAAAGTTTTAAAAGCACTGTCATTACCCTCCATCTGGAGGTCTTCTTTCTGCCTGCTTTCCACTATTTGCAATGAGGGAAATCTGTGTTGGTGGACTGATAATGAAGGGAAAGAAACTTTTGTCCCAGTGGCCTCCCTCTCTGCCTGCTTCCTTTGATCCACCTTGCTGTGACTACTCCTTTGGCCTCTGTTTTACCCATCACTTCTATGCCCAAGAATCTCAGCTTGCACACCTTCAGCCAAATGTTTTCCTTCATAATATTTTTGGAGACATAGCTGTTATGAGAATTATTCCAATTATAACAACCTCCTGCCACTCTAACCAGTTTTACACAAGCTGGGCCTTTCTCAAGAGCACTGCGGTGTCTGGCATTGCTGCACTTCCATGTGTTTATGCAGTATTGCCTTTTGTTTGTAAGGATCCTGCTATGGGCTGAATCACAAATAGGTTCTACAGGAGAAGGCTTCCTAATTTATCCAGTTGACACTAGCATTATTAATCAGAACCTTGTATCTCTAAATGACTTCACATTAATTGTACTGGCTCTTCTCTATAACAAGTCTGAAAAGCATTTTATTAAAAGGGTAGACTTTGATGGGAAAGTCCAGAACCTAGTCACAACACTTCAGATAACATGCAGCAAGGACTTGATAAGGATTTATCACTCACATATTTGAGATTCAAAGGTTGGCCCACTTAGCCACATACATGACCCCGTGAATAGATCTACACAGAGACAAAGTTTGCCCCTGCAATCCTGATTTAAAAATATGGAATAGAATTTTTATTCTTGGTTTATAATGTAATCCTTCATTTATACTTTAAAAGTGAAATTTTAGAAATCTATCACTGATATCAAGCTATATTATCAAGCCATGGTTCTCAAAACTGCCTGGTACTGGCACAAGAACAGACATATAGACCAATGGAACAGAACAGAGAACCCAGAAATTGAACCAAGCTATTATGCTCAATTAATATTTGACAAAGGAGGCAAGAGCATACAATGGAGTCAAGACAGTCTCTTCAATAAATGGTGCTGGAAAATTTGGTCAGATACATGCAAAAAATGAAACTAGATCACCAACTTACACCATACACAAAAACAAACTCAAAATCGATAAAGGACTTAAATGTAAGACGGGAAACCATAAAAACCCTACAAGACTCCATAGGCAGCAAAATAGCAGACATGTCATAGCAATATCTTTACCTACACAGCTCCTAGGGCAATGGAGACTATGGAGAAAATAAACAAATGGGACTACATAAGAATAAAAAGCTTCTGCACAGCAAAAGAAGCCATAAACAAAACAAGAAAGGCCACTGCATGGGAGAACATATTTGCCAATGTTATTTCCAATAAGGGTTTAATCTCCAAAATTTACAGGGAATTCATACAACTTAACAAAAGGAAGATAAACAATTCAATAAAAAATGGGCAAAGGACCTAAATAGACACTTTTCCAAAGAGGACATACAGAAGGCGAAGAGACAGATGAAAACATGCTCAAAGTCACTAATCATCCGAGAGATGCAAATCAAAACAATGAGATACATCTCACACCTGTCAGAATGGCTATCAAAACAAATCAGCAAAGGATACGTGCTGGTGAGGATGTGGAGAAAAAGGAACCCTCTTGCACTGCTGGTGGGAATGCAGACTGGTGCAGCCACAGTGGAAGATAGTATAGAGTTTCCTCAAAAAGTTAAAAATGGAACTCCCATTTGACCCAGTAATCCCACTTCTAGGACTATATCCCGAGAAACCAGAAACACCAATCAAAAAGGATATATGCACCCCTATGTTCACAGCAGCACAATTTACCATAGCTAAGATTTGGAAACAGCCTAAGTGCCCATCAGCAGATGAGTGGATTAAAAAACTGTTGTACATCTACCCAATGGAATACTACACTGCTATAAAAAGACGTAACTTTTACCATTTACAACAGCATGGATGGAACTGAAGAGCATTATGCTAAGCGAAATAAGCCAGTCAGAGAAAGATAAATATCACATAATCTCACTCATATGTGGGCTATAATGATCAACATAATTTGTTGAACAAAAATAGATCCAGAGACAAATGGCAGAGGAGGTGGGGGGTTGGAGAGCAACCAAAGGACTTATGCATGCATATTAGCATACCCAACGGACACAGACACTGGGGCGGTGGGGGCTTGCCTGGGGTGGGAATGGTTGGGGGGGATCAATTGGGGAAAAAGGAGACATATATAAAACTTAAGACAATAATAAAAAAAATCTCTCACTAGAGTGAGTTTAGGACTGTAAGATACACGGACAATGTACAAAAAATTTTATATACTAGTAATGAAAAACTGAAAATTAAAATGATAAAAAGCTGTAATACTTAAATACAAAACATGAAATAGTTAAGTACTCTCAAATGTAGTATTCATATGCTGAAAACTATGAAACAGGATTAGAAAAATTAAAGGGGACCTAAATAAATAGATACCAATTCTCCCCAAACTGATTTATCTGTTCAACACAATCCAAATCAATACTCCAGTAGAATTTTAAAAAACATAGATTGATAGCTGTTTCCAAAATTTATATGGGAAGGCAGAGGAACTAGAATATCTAAAACAATCTGGCAAAAAGAACAATCCTGGAGGATTCATCTGTTAGATTTTCAGATGTACGAAAAACTAAGTAATCAAGTGTAATATTGATGAAAGAATAGAACATAGATAAACGGAACAGAATAGGGAGTCCAGAAATAGACTCATAGATATATGGTCAATTGATTTATAATACAGACATTTCAATAAAGAAAGTGTAATCTTTTCAAAAAGGTGCTCAACCAATGGGATATTTATATGCAAAAAATGAATCTTGACCTACACTTTGTACCTTATAAGGAAATTAACCATTGACTTACATGAAATAGACCATTGACTTAAATCTAAAAGATAAAACTGAAATTTCTAGTAGAAAACAAAAGAGAAAATAATTGTGACCTTATGTTTGACAAAGATTTCTTAGAAATGACATTAAAAATATGAAAAAAATCAATAAATTGGACTTGAGCAAAATTAAATCTTCTCTTCTGTGAAAGACTGTTAAAAGAATGAAAAGGCAAGCTACAGACCAGCAGAAAATATTTACAAACTACATATCTGACAAGTAACTTACATCTAGAACATATAAAGAACCCTCAAAACTTAATATAAGAAAACAAACATCCAAATGTTAAAGATGAACAGAAGAGTTGAACAGACATTCTACCAAAGAAGATATGTAAATGGCAAATAAAATCCTGAAAGGATGTTTAACATCATCACTCATTAGTGAAATGCAAATTAAAATCACAATGAAATAACCCCAGATGCCAATTAGAATGGACACACACACACACACACACACACACACACACACACACCAAAAACCAAAACCAAAACCATGACAATACCAAGTGCTGACAAGTGTGGAACAACTGAAACTCTCATTTATTGTTGGTAAAAATACAAAATGGTATGGTCACTTTGGAAAAGTTGGTGATTTCTTATAAAGTGTATTCTTTAAAATGCACTTATCATATGAACCCCCTCAATTCCATTCCTAGAATTTTACCCCAAAGAACTTATGCTCACACAAAAACTTCAATATGTATGCTTATAGTGATTTTATTTCCTCATAAACCCACTAAAACTGGCTACAACTCAATTGTCTTTCAATTGGCGAATGGATAGACAAACTGCAGTGGAATACAATGGAATACTACCGAGATATTATATGGATGGATACACACAACAACATGGATTAATCTTAACTACATTGTACTAAGTAAAAGTAGCCAGAGTCAAAAGTCTTCATTTCATTTATATGGCATTCTGGGAAAGCCAAAACTATAGGTGCAAAAACCAGATCAGTGGTTGGCAGGGGTTGGAAGCAGGGGTAGAGGTTGATGATAAAAGAGATCCAGGGAATTTTTTTTGGGGGGGAACGAGTTGTTCTATATCTAGGTTGTGGTAGTGGTTAGATAGCTTCAGGCATTTGTAAAAACTCAAAAAAAAAAAAAAAACTGTACATTGCATTGAAAATACTGAATTTTACTATATATGTCACCTCAATGTAAAGAAAACATAAATTTAAAAATTCAATGGGGGGAAAATAACCTAATACAATTAAAATGTAAAAATGATTTCGTTAAAAAAGGCAACTAGTAAAAATACTCCTGATTAAAACTAAGAGGGAAAACTCAGGATTAGGTGCTGTTTGTATAATTCTGAATCCGATGAATGCTTTTGAAGAGGGAACTGCTCCTGCTTGGAGTGTACTTCAGACATCCTGAAGAGAAAATGTGGCTTTTCCAATTCATTACCTTTAAACAATCACAATCAAACCATCTATTCCTCTCATAAAGGCTCACAAATGGCATTCTGTGCTTGTTTGTTTTCTAGTCCAAATAGTCTGTTCCTTTCATTTGAAGAGGTCTTTGCTCTTCTACTCACTTAAGCTAACCCACAGCAGTGTTTGCTTTGAACATTCAGAGATCATTTCTTTTTTATTTTTTTAGGTGAATATTTTTTTAAATTTCTTTATTGATTAAGGTATTACATATGTGTCCTTATTCCCCCATTACCCACCACCTCCCATTCATGCCCCCATGCCCCTGTTGTCTGTGTCCATTGATTAGGCTTATATGCATGCATATAAGTCCTTTGGTTGAACTCTCTCCCTTACCCCCACTGTCCCATACCATCCCTGAGGTTTGACATTCTGATTGATGTTTCTCTGTCTCTGGATCTATTTTTGTTCATCAGTTTATGTTGTTCATTATATCCCACAAATGAGTGAGATCATGTGATATTTATCTTTCTCTGCCTGGCTTATTTCACTTAGCATAATGCTCTCCATCTCCATCCACGTGGTTGCAAATGGTAAGAACTCCTTTTTTCCGCAGTGTAGTATTCCATTGTGTAGATGTACCACAGTTTTTTAATCCACTCATCTGCTGATAGGCACTTAGGCTGTTTCCAAATGTTAGCTATGGTGAATTGTGCTGCTATGAACATAGGGGTGCATATATCTTTTCTGATTCGTGTTTCTGGTTTCTTGGAATATAGTCCAAGAAGTGGGATTACTAGGTCAAATGGGAGTTCCATTTTTAGTTTTTTGAGGAAACTCCATATTGTTCTCCACAGTGGCTGCACCAGTCTGCATTCCCACCAGCAGTGCATGAGGGTTCCTTTTTCTCCGCATCCTTGCCAGCACTTGTCATTTGTTGACTTGTTGATAATAGCCATTCCGACAGGTGTGAGATGGTACCGCATTGTTGTTTTGATTTGCATCTCTCTGATGATTAGTGACTTTGAGCAGGTTTTCATATGTCTCTTGGCCTTCCTTCTGTCTTCTTTCGAAAAGTGTCTATTTAGATCAGTTGCCCATTTTTTGATTGGGTTGTTTATCTTCTTTTTGTTAAGCTACATGAGTTCCCTGTAAATGTTGGAGATTAAACACTTATCTTTATATCATTGGCAAATATGTTCTCCCATGCAGTGGGCTTTATTGTTGTTTTATTGATGGTTTCCTTTGCTGTGCAAAAGCTTTTTATTTTTATGTAGTCCCATTTGTTTATTTTCTCTTTAGTTTACATTGCCCTAGGAGCAGTATCAGTGAAGAAATTGCTTTGGCATATGTCAGAGATTTTTCTGCCTATAGATTCCTCTAGTATTTTTATGGTTTCCCATCATATGTTTAAGTCCTTGATCCATTTTGAGTTTATTTTTGTGTATGGTGTACGTTGGTGGTCTAGTTTCATTTTTTTGCATGTATCTGTCCAATTTTCTCAACACCATTTATTGAAGAGACTGTCTTGACTCCACTGTACGTTCATGCCTACTTTGTCAAATATTAATTGAGCATAGTGATTTGGGTCAATTTGCGGGTTCTCTATTCTATTCCATTGATCTATATGTCTGTTCTCGTGCCAATACCAGGCTGTTTTAAGAACAGTGGCTTTGAAATACAGCTTGAAATCTGGTATTGAGATCCCACCTACTTTGTTCTTCTTTCTCAGGATTGCTGTAGCCATTTGGGGTCTTTTTTTATTCCAGATGAATTTATGGTAAGTTCTTTCTAGGTCTGTGAAATATGCTGTTGGTATTTTAATGGGAAGTGCATTGAATTTATAGATTGCTTTGGGTAGTATGGACATTTTGATGATGTTGATTCTACCAATCCATGAACATGGTATGTTCTTCCATCTGTTTATGTCTTCCTCTATCTCTTTTTTCAGGGTCGTGTAGTTTTACGCATATAAGTCTTTTACCTCCTTAGTTAAGCTTATTCCTAGGTATCTTAATTTTTTTGGTGTGATGGTAAATGGGATTGCTTTTTTAGTCTCTCTTTCTGTAAGTTCATTATTGGTGTATAGAAATGCCATAGATTTCTTGGCATTAATTTTGTATCCTGCTACATTGCCAAATACATTTATTAAGTCTAATAATTTTTTGATGGAGTCTTTAGGGTTTTCAATGTACAGTATCATGTCATCTGCTAATAAGGACAGTTTTACTTCTTCTTTTCCAATTTGGATGCCTTTTATTTCTTCTTCTTGTCCAATTGCAATGGCTAGTACTTCCAGCACTAGTTGAACAGGAGTGGTGAGAGTGGGCATCCCTGTCTTGTTTCTGTTCTTAGGGGAAATGGTTTTAGTTTTTGCCCATTGAGTATGATGTTGGCTGTGGTTTTGTCGTATATGGCTTTTATTATGTTGAGGTATGATCCTTGTAGTCCCACCTTGTTGAGAGGGTTTTTTATCAAGAAAGGGTGTTGGATTTTGTCAATTGCTTTTTCTGCATCAATTGATATGACTATGTGATTTTTATCTCTCAATTTGTTTATGTGAAGTATCGCGTTTACTGATTTTTGAATATTGTACCATCCTTGCATCCCCAGGATAAATCCTACTTGGTCATGGTGTATGATCTTTCTGATGTACTGCTGGATCTGATTTGCTAGAATTTGGTTGAGGATTTTGGCATCTATGTTCATGAGGGATAATGGTCTGTAATTCTCTTTCATTGTGTTATCTTTATCTGGTTTTGATATTAGGGTGATGCTGGCTTCATAGAAGGAGCTTGGAAGTGCTCCTTCCTCTTGAATTTTCTGGAATAGTCTGAGGAGGATATGTTTTAGTTCTTCTTTGAATGTTTGGTAAAACTCCCCTGTGAAGCCATCTGGCCCTGGGCTTTTGTTTGATGGGAGCTTTTTGATGACTGCTTCAATTTCGTCCATAGTTATCAGCCTATTGAGATTTTTAGTACCTTCCTGAGTGAGTTTTGGAAGGTTGTATTTTTCTAGGAATGTGTCCATTTCCTCCAGGTTGTCTAGTTTGTTAGAATAGAGTTGTTCATAGTATTTTTTAATAATCCTTTGTATTTCTGTGGGGTCTGTTGTTATTTCTCCTCTTTCATTTCTGATTTTGTTTATTTGGGTCCTCTCTCTTTGCTTCTTAGTGAGCCTGGTTAGAGGTTCATCAATCTTGTTTATCCTTTCGAAGAACCAGCTCTGGTTTTTATTGATATTTTGTGTGTGTATATATATATATATATATATATATATATATATATATATATATATATATATATATTGTCTCTATGTCATTCATTTCTGCCCTGATCTTTAATATTTCCTTCCTTCTGCTCACTGTGGGCTTTTCTTGTTGCTCTCTTTCTAATTCTTTGAGTTGTTGAGTTAGATGATTTATTACCATTTTTTTCTTGTTTTTTTGAGGTAGGCCTGTAGAGCTATAAACTTCCCTCCCAGGACTGCTTTCATTGTGTCCCATAGTATTTGCATTGTTGTGTTTTTATTGTCATTAGTCTCCAGGATGTTTTTAATGTCTCCTTTGTTCTCATTGATAACCCAATCATTGTTTAATAGCATGCTATTCAGCTTCCAAGTGTTTGAATTTTTTGGAATGTTTTTATTGTAGCTTATTTCCAATATTATGCCATTGTGGTCTGAGAAAATGCTTGATATGATTTCAATCTTTTTAAATTTGGGGAGACTTTGTTTGTGACCCAATATGTGGTCTATTTTTGAAAATGTCCATGTGCACTTGAGAAGAATGTATATTCCGTGGCTTTGGGGTGAAATGCTCTGAAGATGTCAATTAGGTCCATCTGATCTAGTGAGTCATTTAGAATTGCTGTTTCTTTGCTGATTTTTTGTCTAGACGATTTATCCAGTGATGTCAGTGGTGTATTAAAGTCCCCTACTATGATTGTATTGTTGTCGATCTCTCCCTTGATATCTTCCACGAGTTTTATTATATATTTAGGTGCTCCTGCATTGGGTCCATATATGTTTATCAGGGTTATATCCTCTTGTTGTATCGATCCCTTTATTATTATGAAGTGGCCTTCCTTATCTCTTGTTATGGCCTTTACTTTGAGGACTATTTTGTCAGAAATAAGTACTGCTACCCCAGCTTTCTTTTGTCATTTCCATTTGCCTGAAAGATGTTTTTCCATCCCTTCACTTTCAGTCTGTTTGAGTCCCTTTTTCTGAGGTGGGTCTCTTGTAGACAGCATATATATGGGTTGTGGTTTTTATCCATTCAGCCACTCAATCTCTTTTGATTGGAGCATTTAGTCCGTTTACGTTTAAAGTTATTATTGAAAGGAACTTATTTGTAGCCATTTTTATTTTTTGTGTCTGTGTTCCTTCTTTCTTACCTTTTTATTTCTTCTTTTTATACCAGTCCTTTTAGCATTTCTTGCATTGCTGGCTTGGTAGTGATAAACTCCCTTAGGATTTTTTTGTCTGTGAAGCTCCTTATTTCCCCATCAATTTTGAATGATAACCTTGCTGGATAGATTATTCTTGGATTCAGTCCCTTCGTTTGCATCACTTTGTAAATTTCCTTCCATTCTTTTCTGGCCTGATGTGTTTCTGTTGAGAAATCATTTAATAATCTAATGGGAGCTCCTTTGTATGTAACTTTCTGTCTCTCTCTTGCAGCCTTTAAGATTCTCTCTTTGTCCTGAATATTTGCCATTGTAATTATGATGTGTCTTGGTGTGGGTCTTTTCGGGTTCATCTAGTTTGGGAGACTCTGTGCTTGTGTGACTTTTTTCTTTGCCACATCAGGGAGGTTTTCTGACATTATTTCTTCAAATAGTTCTTCTAACCCTTGTTCCTCTTCCTGTTGTTCTGGCACCCCTATTATTCTTATGTTGCTTCATTTCATGTTGTCCCATAGCGTCCTTAGGATCTCCTCCTGTCTTTTAATTTTTTTCTCCAGTTGCAATTCAGTTTGGCTGTGTTTTGCTTCCCTGTCTTCTAGTTCGCTAATTCGGTCCTCCACTTCTCCTAGTCTACTGTTGAAACTTTCCATTGTGTTTTTTATTGCAGCTATATCACTCTTCATTTCTTCTTGATTCTTACATAAGTTGTTGATTTTTTCATCTATTTCTTCTTGATTCTTACTTAAGTTGTTGATTTTTTCTTTCATCAGGTTTATGAACTGTATGACCCTTATTCTGAATTCTTTTTTTGACATATTGCATGCTTCTGTTTCACTTAGCTGCTTTTCTGGCGATTCCTCCTTTTCTTTCCTTTGGGGTATCTTTGTCTACCCATTTTTGGTCTCACCGACTGATCTAGACGTAGAGCTATGCAGGGGCTGCTCCTTGGGTGGCATTGGCTTTTCTGGCTGCGGTTGCTCTTCGGGCGGTTACAGTAGCAGCTGCTTGTCAGTTGGCAGCGGCTCCTCTGGTGGGTGCTGTTCGCAGCAGTGGTGACTCCTTTGGCTGGTGGGGGAAGCTGCTCATATAGCTGCTGTTCTTTGGACGAGGTGGGGCTGATTATGAGGTTGCTGCTCCTTGTATGGGGATGGGTTGCTCGTGTCTGCTGCTGCTAGGACGGGGGCCAGCTGTTCACATGGCTGCTGCTCCTCAGACAGGGGCAGACTGCTTGCGTGGCTGCTGTCCTTTAGATGGGGTCTGGCTGTGTGATGCTGCTGTTCCTCAGATGGGACGGGCTACTTGTGATGCCGCTGCTCCTTGGACAGGGGCAGGTTGCTTGCAGGTCTACTGCTCCTTGTACAGGTGTGGGTTGCTCATGCAGCTGCTTCTCCTTGGACGGGGGGCAGTCTGCTCATGCGGCTGCTGCTCCTTGCGTGGGAGTGAGCTGCTCATGCTGTTGATGCTCCTTGGACAGGGACGGGCTGCTCACCTGGCTCCTTCTCGTCAGACAGGTGCAGGCTACGTGTGGGTGCTGCTCCTTGGACCAGTGCGGACTGCACAGGGCTGCTGCTCCTTGGACGTGGGCGGTCTGCTTCTGTGGCTGCTGCTCCTCAGATGGGGGAGGCTGCTCGTGTAGCTGCTGCTCCTCAGAAGGGGGTGGGCTGCTCACACAGCTGCTGCTCGTCGGATGTGGGTGGGCTGCTCCTCAGATGTGGGCCAGTGGCTCGTGTGTCTGTTGCTCCTCAGAAGTGGGTGGGCTGCTCACACAGGTGCTGCTCCTCGGATGGGGGCAGGAGGCTCACACAACTGCTGCTCCTTGGATGGGGGCAGGCGGTTCATGCGGCTGCTGCTCCTTAGAAAGGGACGGTCTACTCACTCAGCTGCTGCTCCTCAGAAGGGGGCGGGCTGTTTGCATAACTGCTGCTCCCTGGAAGGCAGCTGGCTGCTCATGCGGCACAGCTTCTGTTCTTTGGACAGGTGCAGGGTGTGGGCTGCACGCAGCTGCTACTTCTCAGAGGGGGGCCGGCTGATTGGGGCTGCCGCTCCTCAGTAGTGGGTGGGCTGCTCAAGCGGCTGCTGCTCCTCAGATGGGGTGAGCTGCTCGCATGGCTGCTGCTCCTCAGATGGGGAACTGGCTGCTCACACAGCTGCTGCTCCTTGGACAGGGGCAGGCCACGTGAAGCTGCTGCTCTTAGGCCTGTGGTGGGTTGCTCGCGGGGCTGCTCACGTGTCTACTGTACACGTGGTTGCAGTGCCCTGGGCTAAAGCGTTGGGCTGGTCAGAGGAGAGCCTGCTTCCAAACTCACAGGAGCCTGCACCCAGGGTGGCTGGAGCCTCATTGACCGTGGGATCACAGCCTAGGTAGCATGTCCCTGGCAGGGGTGGCTGTAGAGTCCCAGGTTTTATCTGCGGGCACTCTGGGTGGAGTTGAGGCTGGGAACCCAGTTACAGCAGCTCTCCCCTTCAAACAGGCTAGGCCTCTAAGGACAAGCTGGCTTCCCGGTACTGTTTGCAATGGTAGCAGAAGCTGCCTAGTTAGGCGAGCCTGATTTGCCTTCCCCTGAAGGTCCTGTGGGATCTAACTGTGCCTCACTCACTCTCTCTCTCACACACACACACCCCCCACACACACCACCTGACCACACGCTCCTCTTTTACTTCCTCACTCACTCATGCTCTTTCCCTCACTGCTGCATTCTTCCTGCCTCTATAGTTGGGTCTGGGGTGTTATTGACCCGTTCATGGATGGAGTTTCCTCTCCAGGTGTCTGTTTATGAGGCTTGCTCTCAAGCCCCTTGACCAGACAGGATAAAAGTCACCTCAACAAGACACAGCACAGAGGGAACTAAGCACAAATGTACACACGACATCAATAACCCCAATATAAGTGACCAACTGAGCAAAGAGAGTTAGGGCAGAGAAAAGAGAGCACAAATGCTATTGAAGAGAGAGAAAAAGGTAAGGGATAAAAGACAAAGGAATAAAAAGGAGAATATATATATGTATGTGGGGGTAAGACACCACAGAACCAATAGATAAACCAAAAAAAATACAAACACCACACACCCAGCAAAGAGGATTGGGGCAGAATCTGTTGAGGCTGAGCTTATATAGTGAAAATAAGATTAAGAATTGGATGAATATGGGGAGGACCTCAATTTAGTATTGAGGAAGTAGAAAGGGAATAAGTGGATGAGAAGAAAGAAAATGAGAAGAAAAAATAATAAATTTACAAAAAACAATTGATTTCAAAAATGGTATAAAAAATTAAAAATAGCAAATAAAAATAGTGATGGAAAAATAAACAAAAAGAAATAGAAAAAAAAGCAACAAACAAAAACAGGAAAACAAAGAAGAAAAGAAGAAAAAAAAGAAGAAAGAAAAAAGGGATAATAAAAAAAATAAAAAATAAAAGTGAAAAAAGTGGAGTGTCGTTCCTTTGGCTGGCTTATGATTCCAGTGGTCTGTACTGTACTGTTTCTCAGTTTCCAGTTGCTGGGGCTAAAGATTTCTCATTAGGCCAGTTCCTATGACCTCAGGGAGTATTCAGATTCCTTTGTATTATTCAGGGTGGGATCTGGGTGTGGCTATATTGGTTGCCTGGAGAATGGAGGGAGGGGCTATCTCTCAGGAGAAAATGGCAACTGGGGCTTAGATATGACTTAGCACCAGACTTGCTACCATCTCTCCTGGACCGCCGCCTACTCTCCCCAGATTCCACAAGTCCACACCTTCTCCCGCACCTCAGCCACGGGTAAGTGTCTATATCTGAACGGTCCTACAAACTAGGTTCAGTGGAGAAAGGCACAGGCCCCCGCGCGAGGAGGGACTGCGTCTCTGCAAGCTCCTCTCTTGCCGGCACTGCGCGGTCTGGCCAGCCCGTCAGGGATGCCTCTAAGCTCAGATCCAAAATCCAGACTCCAAGGTCCAAAATCCCCTACCTCCTGTAGTCCCGTGGTTCCTTTTTTTTCACAGTCAGACACTTTGCCTGTCCTCAGGGACGTGGCTTGGCACCCTGTAGTTTCTCCCTAACCCTCTGGGCACAGAGGTCCAGCAGACTCTCTTGCCTAGATCCTTAATTTCACCTTTATCTAGGAGACCTCTGCCCTTCTCACCAGCTGCATCTCCTTCACCAATTCGGGCTGAATTCCACTTGTTTCAGCTGCTCACTCTATTTGCTCTGGGACAAGGCTCAGGACACGTCCATCTATTCCACTGCCATTTTGTTTCCCAGAGATCATTTCTTAATGTAAATCTTTTTTCATATAGGAACCATAGAATGACCAGCTTGTGAACACAAAATATACATATCTGAAGATTCAACAAACCTAAGGTTATTTACACATCATACTAACATACATTTGTTTCTCTTATTGTCACAAAAGTTTTGCTCATCATTACTTTCCTATTAAACTACCATCTTTTCTATGTCAAATGCAGGATGTACTAGAAAGACCACTGGATTATAACTTACAAGGACCATAACATATAAAGGTCAGTTCATCCCATTACTAGTTGTGTGGCTTTGGAAAAATGACTTGTCTCCTGTAACTAATATTTATTTCCAGCCCTGGACTCTCTGGGACTTTTCCATAGGAAATTTCAAATTCCCAGATACATACAAATTCTTATGTAGCTCTTAATTATTCAGAGATATATAATGATTACATTGGCATTTTACTATTACCCAAATTTTAATTACTTATTTTTTCATGTGCTCATGCTTTATTTCTTCAACTAGATTTCTCCAGCCAGATTATAAATTCTTTGAGGGGAGGGAATTATTTATATGCTAGAGGCCTGGTCCATGAAATTCATGCACTTGGGGGCGGGGGTCTATGCTGGCAGTCAGACATCCTTAGTGCTACTGAGGAGGTGGGAGGGGCTGCTGCGCTTGCCAGCCATAAGCCAGGCTTCTGGGTGACCGGCGCTCTCCTGCGCACCTGCTCCCCAGTGGTCAGTGCACATCACAGCGATGAGTTGTTCTGTTGTTCGGTCGATTTGCATATTAGCCTTTTATTATACAGGATGGTCTTTGGTTGATTATCTCCCACCTACAAGGGCCGGGAAGGGACGCAGGATGTTGGCCAGCTGGAGAGGGACCACAGGAGGGCTCCAGGGCATGTCCAGCCTGTCTTGCTCAGTCCCAATTGGCCAGACCCCAGCAGCAAGCTAACCTACCAGTTGGAGCATCTGCCCCCTGGTGGTCAGTGCATGTCATAGCTATTGGTCGACCTGTCGACTGTCTGGCCTCTGGTGGTCAGTGTACATCATAGGGAGCAGTTGAGTGGCCTTAGCATATCATTAGCATATTACACTTTGATTGGTTGAATGGATGACCGGAAGACTGGACACTTAGCATATTGGGCTTTTATTATATATGATACATCTTGGTCTTCTTATAGCATCTATCACATAGGCTTAAATATTCCAAGTTGCCAATATAATTACTTGAGCTTACATATTCCAGTTTTCTGATATAATCACTTGACTTGCAAAAAATATAGGTGAATTGGACATACTCCTGGAGATTTTCAGGGCCTTCCTTGACCACACATGCTGCTTTCTCCCACTAACCCCCACTAATCCACCCACAACCCCAACCACTGTCTCTAGCCTCATCTTGTTTTACTTTTTTCATATCATTGCACATTCTCTGAGATAACCTCTCCTTCTCCCTCTCTTTTTCTCTCACTCTCTCTTTCCTTTTATAGTCTATTTTTGAAGCCTCTTACTAAGATTTAAGCTCCATGAAACCAGGTCTGATCATGCTCACCATAGTATATACTTAGAACCTGGACCCATGCCTGGCACTCAATGAAGTTAATGAACTATTGAACTCACTCCTCAATATAGGGGTGCCTATTGGAAACAATTGAAAGAAACAAAAGTACTTCACATGATTTACCTGTAAAGAGGTTCTACAAGGTCCTTTTCAAGAAAATCATGATCGTTTTTAACAGCCAAAATGTTGATGGGAAACTGTGAATCTGAAAGAGAGAAAGAGGGAGACAAAAGTATTTATGTGCCTTGTTTTATCTGAATAGACACACATGTTCAGGCCACCATGTTTTTGTACACAGGAATGATATTAACAGCAGTTACTCTTCATTGATGGGGAGTATGAGGGTACTGTTTAAGATAGCAAGCAGTTTTATTTTCATCACAATAAATGCTTTTAAGGATACAAAAAAAGAATGAAATATGAGAATAACCAAGCACTTGTGCCGGAAACCAATCATTCTACCACTAATAGAAAGATGTGGCCAGGAAACTGGGAAGACTGGTCCACAAACTTAATTGTTTTAATCACTCACTGTTTAGTTGAAACATTGTTAGCTGAAGCAGCCTTCACCTCTGTTTGTTTCATGTAAATTTCTGTTATTGGAATTTCCTGCCTAAAGGTTATGGGCTTATCCCATAGTCTCAATAAAAGGGATTGCAAGGCCAGAGCAGGTGGTAGTCCTTCCACTAGAGTTGGGCTCCCGCCTGGCCCCCAATATTCCCAAATTAATACTTTTCCAAGTCTCTTTTCATTTGTGTGCGGCCTTCTCCAGAACCCGAACCCTGAACTGGAACCCTGAACCACACGGGACGTGAAAGGGGTTCCCACACACTTGACTTTGGATAGGACTGAATACTAAAGTCTGCATTTTTATAGCTCATCATTATCAAAACATTTGCCTTTATGGAGAAAAGCTTTTATATTTTCCTCATTGACATAAGGCTCTCACTTGTATCCTGACCAGTTCATGAATTGTTGGTTTGTATTGATTTTTCTTTAGAAAGGACATTTTCCAAAACACCCGAAACTCAATGGCCTCGAATTTTTCTTTTGTAGCAAAATCCTGAATCACTTTAGCATATAAGCAAAATACTCAAACAACTAATTTTATCCAAAGAGAAAAAAGGAATTCCACCATCATCACTTTTCTCCAGTCTATTTATGCCAGTGTTGGAGGTCAAGGGCAATATTTAAGACACTGTTAATTTTAGGTACCTCATTCAGAGTAAAAATCTGAAGATCATTGTAATAGAGGCCTTAGCCAAATGTCACAGACAATATCAGTTCACTACCATTACCCTGCCATTCTTTCTCTTCCTCATTTTATATTTTGTACCTCTTCCATCTTGCCAGTCATAAAATACGGCTAGGGCAGTGGTTGGCAAACTCGCGAGCCGCGGTTTGCTGCTCTGTTGACTAATGAGTTTGCCGACCACTGGGCTAGGGGTATGTAAATCTTAATACAATTTGGAAATAGAAATAATTCTTCTTCTGGTGAAAAAAAGTAATGAGTGAATTCTAGGTTGTGCAAGAATGAAGACAGTCTTGTTCCGTGAGGGAGGAAGTGTGTGTAGTGTGTGTCCTGGTTTTCAGTCCTGGCTCTGCTACTCTCTAGCTGTAGAACCGGGTTCAAGGCACTTAACCCCTTCTGGGCCTGTTCCTTCATCTGGAAAATGGGCATGAGGTTTGTTGTGAATATTAAATGAATCTATATATATAAAAGCCTAAGTGACTGTTACCACTGGTCGACCAAATGACTGGTTGACCAAACGACCAGTTGTTATGACGCGCACTGACCAGCAGGGGACAGATGCTCAATGCAGGAGCTGACCCCTGGTGGTCAGTGTGCTCACACAGCCAACCTCCTGCAGCCAGCCAATCTCCTGCAGTCCCTCCTCCTGGCCGGCCAGCACTGATTCGCCCCAATCAGGACTGGGCAAGATTGCCCTGATCGGCTCAATTGCCAGCCAGGCTGAGGGACCCCAACAGTGCACAAATTTATGCATTGGGCCTCTAGTAGTTATATAAATTGCTTTGAATAGTACCTGACACATTGAATGTTCTACATAGTGTTTGCTATTATCTTTATTACATTCATTCAGTGAACTAGTGGCCCAGTGCACAAATTTGTGCACATTGAAAGGAAATTAATTGGAAAAAATATTTTAATATCACTATTCACCCTTTCTCTGTAATAGAAGTGTCAACCAAATTCACAATCGACAATGACAGATTGAAACACATGTGTGCGACTGGCGCTAGCGAGAGCTTTATATACATATAGATAAACTTGCTTAATTAGATCTGCATTTTGATTTAGCTAAACTTTTACCAGCCCAATGAAGCACCCCAACTTCTCTTTCAGGTAATTGTCAGCAACACAACAGTAAATATTAACACAAAGGAGATTAATATTGTAGATCATGCAGGGAGAACAAAGGGTAAAATATTTAACTGCAGCAGTGTTTGACTATATTCTGAGCAGTGAGAAAAATTGAAGTCATTTTCAAGGTCCACCATTTCTTACTTCTTTTCAGTCAGGTCAAGTTTCTAAGCTTTCTAAATCTCCATTTTCTGGCTAATGAAAAGAAAATAGGATTCCACTGAGTCTCCTATCTACCTACTCTAGGACATCTGTGAGGATCAAATGAGATGAGGCATGGAAAAACACTTCACAGACATTTGACTAAAGTGTAAAATGTTTCCACCTGGCTATAAAGCAAGTTGTGTTCCTTGGCTGAAGAAACTCCAAGGAGGCTAATTGTGACATCATTACCCAGAGCCCTCAGCCACTGTTTCCGGGCTGGGCTGGGCTGTGAGCCACATTTTGCACCATGGGTTCTTGGCAGCATTGGCTGCAATTTGATGGGCTGTCGCTCCAGGGCCTATGTCCCACTTGGGGGAAGCCAAGTGTTGCTTTGTGGGTACCAGGTCTGTGGTGCCATTTCTCTGTATATGGCCAGTGCACATTATGGCAGCTCCTGTGTTCAGCGTCTGCCCCCTAGTGGTCAGTGCGCATCATAGCGACCAGTCAGTCAGTCAGACACTTAGCATACTAGCCTTTTATATCTATATAGATATGGCTTAAACCAGCCGTGGGCAAACTACGGCCCACGGGCCAGATCCGGCTGTTCTATCCGGTTCTCTTGCTCTCCCCTCCGCTCCTTTACTTTGAATTTATATTAGTTCACACAAACACTCCATCCATGCTTTTGTTCCGGCCCTCCGGTCCAGTTTAAGAACCCATTGTGGCCCTCGAGTCAAAAAGTTTGCCCACACCTGGCTTAAACACAATCTTACAGACACATTTTACTGATGAGGTATCTTTACTTTTTTAGCGATTTATACCCTTCACATTTAAGTCACATAGTATTTTGACTTTACAAAAAGAATGTATATTATAGCAGAAAATATTAAAGCTCAAGAGACTGTGATTTTAATTCTGACTCTTCTACCTTTAAACCTTGGAAAAGTCACAACTTTTTTGGGCCTGTCTTTCATAATCAGTGAATTGGGAGTGGTGGGTGGGAGTGAGGTTTGATAAGGCCAAAATGATAAGACCCTTCCTTGCCTAAAAGGCTATAATTCTATAAAAAAATTATCAGAGCTTCTAGACTTCAAAGCACATGCATAGATATGCTCTCCTTTTATCTTCACAGAATTTAAACAAGAGAAGTAGAATAAGTGATTTTTGTTTTATTTCATTATTTTAAATTATAAAATGGAGCTTCTGCATGAGTGAATGAGATTGACCATGAGTACAGGTTAATTTTGTTGATTCTTTCTACACTACATACATTTTTAAAAATTTATCTTTATTATTGAAAGTATTACAGATGTTCCTTTTTTACCCTAATGGTCCCCTTACCCTCATACAGTCCCCTCTCCCAGGCCTTCACTATACCACTGGCTGGGTCCATAGGTTATGCATATATACATATAAGTTATTTGGTTAATCTCTTTTGGCCCCCAACTTCTCTCTGAGATTTGTCAGTCTGTTTCTCATAAATTTTATGCTATCAGGAAGAGAAGTTGATATTGTTTCCTATAGCCTGCAATGGACTGTTGCAATGAATGGTAAGTAAATCCTCCTCAGATTATCTTGAGTGTGCCATCTGCTTACTGTTGGGATCCTAAGGACTACACAAGTAGTTAGAAGCCTTGTTTATAATTAAGGGATAAGTAAAATATAGGTGAATAAGTTTATTAACTATCAATTAAAACATAAATGAAAGGAAGTATTATACTCGCAATAAAAGCACTTTACTTAAAACCCCCCAAAATCACATATACCTTAAAAATCTTACCTAATAATAGACAAACATGTAAATTGACTGTACCTCCGCAACACCCACAGCCAATCAGGAGTGAGTATGCAAATCAACCCAACAAAGATGATGGGTTAATTTGCATATGAGGGGGAGGGGAAGCAGTGAAGGGAGCTACAGGAGCGGTGCTCCGGCTGGGAGTGAGGACTTGCAGGCTCCTGGGCAGCCCAGGAGCGAGGACTTGCAGGCTCCCGGGTGGCTGGGAGCGAAGCCAGGGGAAGGAAGGCCTATTCTTGCACGAATATCGTGCAATGGGCCTCTAGTGTTCATATAAAGTTAGCAGAACTGAAGATAAGCCTCAAGACAACTAGTTTTGTTATTTCTAGGAAAATTTTCAACAACTAATTTATTGTACTTTTAAGAAAACTAGAGTAATGAAGAAGAAAAAAAAATTAAAAAGAACAAAAAAGGAAGTGAAGAAGAGCTACCCTGGCAAAACACTGAAGGAAAAGATAGAGTCAGAAATGATGGTAAAGAGGTAAGCAGAAATGTAGAACAGAAAGAAAAATAGGCTTGGGAAACAATACTTATTCCCAAATTGGCATCAGTATAAGCCCTGGCCATCACAAAGCTGAAGGAAAGAGACAGGAAAGAAATAAACAAAAAAAGGTAAGAAAAGACTTAGAAGTCAAAACATAGCACAGCATAAATGCACTTTATTTTGCATTATTCTCCTTATAAAGAGTGACAGGAAGGACAACTTACCCTCATATAACTGAGCGTATTGTGGGAACCCAGCAGCACGGAGCCAGTCACATGCTTCCTTTGCCTCAATTTCTGAAAAATACAAGAAGGGAAAAGAGTGAGTTAAAAGGTCACACTAGCACTCTACTTTCTTAATCAAAAAGAAACTGGTGAGCACTGTGTGCAAGTTATTACAAAGTGACATTGTTCTCAGGTGTGTTGAAGTGGGCCTTCCCAGAAATGAGTGTAAAATGAGCAGGTATCTCCAAGGTACTTGTTATGTGTCTATTAAGATTATCTTCAATGTCAACAGAGAAAAACGTCTTCATTTATACAGCAGGAAACCAGGGGAGTAGGGAGGAGAAAATAGTTCTTATGATACTTTTTTAAAATAATTTTTTAACTTCAAAAATAAGGCTAAGAATAATTATGAACATTCCTTTATTCTTTTACTCTTGGGATAATGAAAGAAAGAATACAATTGGGTAGTCTAGGAAAGTGTATTTTCTCATGAAGAAAGATATTACAAAAATCCAATGTATCATTATTTCTTTAAACTTCCAATGGCTTTAATTCCCTGTGCCTTATAACGCGATGTCCATTCACCAAGTACATTATAATGACTTCAGGCTGCAGAGTGCTGCTTATCTAGAACTGAGACTTGAGTCTGACGGGCCTTTTAGAACCACAGAGGGCCAAACTCAAGAAGTTCATGTATCCTCTGGATGACCATTTGTGGTGTGGACGTACCAACAGCTTGGAGACCACCTGCTTGGAGATGCTGCAGAGGGAGAGGAGAGGAGTCTATGGTATGTGAACCAGGTCACTACTTGATCTTGTGAATCCTGGATCATTTCCCAACCACAACTCTGTTAAAGAAATATGAGTGCAAGGGAAAAGAGGTTCATCTGTCAATAGTCCAGTTTCTCCAAAGGAAATTAAACAGTATATTATTACAGGCCCCTTACTTTGCTGTTGGGAAGGAGCCTGATCAGGCCTTGAATTTGCATTTACTCTGATGTTCGTTTTCCCCCCACAGTGAAAGCCAAAGTGTACAGGGAGTTTGGGGGACCACTGCACAAAAATGATCTATAGGAACATCTGTGGCTGTGAGCCTATACATCTACCCTGAAAGCTCAGTGTCTGTGACGCATAATGTTTAATGTGACAGAACTATCTGGTATGTACTAGGGAAACAAACCAATGGCCAGATTTTGTATAAGCCCCTAAAGGAAGAGCAAAAACCAATACTCCTCTACCACTGATCTGGTTAGACACGGACTGAAATCTGCCATTAAATTCAGGGAAAAAGAGTCTGTTGGTGACTTTTGTCCCAGAATGCCTGCTTCTTTTGGCATCCCCTAATCCACTGTTATTCTAGTGATTGACAGTTTCTAAATTCGGAGTGTTTTCCTTGACATAATTGCTACTAGCATAGACCTAAAAGTACTTGTTCCTGCCATGTACACATCATTCAGAAATGCCCAGGGCACCAACCTGGAAATAAAAACTTTGGGAAATATCTCTATCAGGAGGAGTATCTCTGAGATCCACAAATGCAGTTCAAGACCTTCAGCTGAACTGTTCTGTATTGGCTAAATTAGGGTTTCCCTTCAGAAGATACAAAAGATACAAAAGGCAACTACTTTAAGGCTCAAAGTTCTATTTAGTACTAATTTGAGAGTCCTTCTGTGAAGGCTTTCACTTGGAAAATTACACAAGAATTTCAGGGGTAGTAGGAAATGCACGTTCTGACTATAATATGTAGAAAATGAGGTGAATTACTACTAAAAATTTGCCTCCAAAATTTTAAGCTTCAAATTTGCATTTTAGTTTAATAGCCTATCTAATAAAGAGGGAATATGCAAATTGACCATCACACCGATAACAAATGGCTGCGCCCACAGCGGAGGCAGGGATTCCATAACACAAGATGGCTGTGCCCACAGCAGAGCCGGGGATCCTGTAACACAAGATGGCTGCGCCCACAGCGGAGGATGAGTTCCCATAATGAGCCTTAATGAGCAATCAGCAGGGACCTGAGGCTGCTTGGCACTGGGCTGGGGCAGGGAACCTGAGGCCATGGCCCCGCCTGGTGGGGCTTGACAGGGGACCTCAGGCTGCACCCCGTGGCCCGGGCCAGGGTACCTCAAGGCATGCCCCCCACCTGGCGGGGCTTGATGGGGCTGGGGCCATCAGGGTCTGGAACTAGCCCAATGGGGGTGGGGCCGGCTGGGTCTGGGTCTCGTGTGAGGTGCACATGGGTGGGCAGGGACTTGACTCTGGTTCCCATGGCATGCCCCAGACTCTGACAGGAGGAAGATTTTCATGTACATTTTACTAATTTTCTTTCATCTCTGACACTTCTATTATAGAGAAAGGGAAAATAGCAATATTAAAATATTTCCTCTAATTAATTCCATTTTAATGTGCATGTATTTTGTGCACCGGGTCACTAGTAGTATAATAATGAAGAAATATCTAATTTCTTAATTGTTCTACTTAATTATGAGGCAGTAGGTCTTAGAGAAGCACAGATTTATGTATTTTCTATTTGAACTACATGAATAGTATTCCTTTTTCTATTTTTAAAAATATATTTTTATTGATTTCAAAGAGGAAGGTAGAGGGAGAGAGAGATAGAAACATCAATGATGAAAGAGAATCATTGATCAGCTGCCTCCTGTATGTCCCCTACTGGGGATTGAGCCTGCAGCGCAGGCATATGCCCTTGATTGGAATCGACACTGGAACCCTTCAGTCCAGCAGGCCAGTGCTCTACCCATGGAGCCAAACCAGTTAGGGCTTCCTTTTTCTATTTTATTATAACTTTTACTACTATGGAAATTCAGTGTTAAGCAGGAAAATCCCAGAAAAACAGACCACAAAGAATAAGTGGAGTAGAACTCGAAGGAAGGGGCTCTATAACATAAAAAGCTCAAAGAAGAGTGGGAAGTGAACTTATAAAAAAGTATAGAGTCTGTCAGCCTAGGGAAGGGGTTGGGGTAGGGTGTGGCTCAGACACTGGAGAAAGAAGGACAATGAACTGGGGGAATGGTAGGCAGCAGAGGTCCCTATAGAAAAACTTTCAGAACTGAAGACCTGGGTTAGGTAGTGGAATAAGGCTCAGGCTAACCTGGAAAATTTCACTTAAAGTCTCTCTAAATCACTTTATTTTATAAGAGCAACATAGATAATAAACTGAAATCCTACCCATACATAAAGATAAATAATCAAATCTCAACCAGAACCCAACTGAATCAAACCCTTAAACATGCTGATATTTTTAATGCGTAGGAATTTTGCTTTTCTATCTCAGAGTCAGATGACAACAAAAACTGTAATTTGTAAATAATAAATGAAAAGAAGCCACACCCCAGCCATGGCTTGGCTCCTTACCATCATTCCCCACATCTAACTCACTAATCTATTTCTGAAATGTCTCTCAAACACATCAACCCCTCCTCCTCACCACTCCAGCTGTAGGCCACCTTGATCTATCAATTTAAGGGCAAAATGAACTCTTTTTTTTACTACCTAGTGACAAAGCAAACGAACAAAATAACCTGGCATAATTAACCACTACAAATTTGACTTTGCCTATCGAGTTGACGTGGAGAAAAAAAAAAAGCCTTCACTTTTATTGATTCTGCACCTATTAAAACCTATCAGCTAAATGCTAATCTTTTCCTCAAGGCATATTACCCTTGCAGTGGCCAAAATGATTATAGAATAAAAAAGAAATCATTACTGCCAGTGTTATCATTTCATAAATATTTACCTAATAAGAGTTCAATGATATTTGAGGAGTGTATGAAAATCTTTTTTACTGTACTCTTGCTAGCCAGTATAACCCTATATAATAAAAGCATAATATGCTAAGTGTCTGATCAATTGGTTGACCGTTCGGTCGACTGCTTGACCAGTCGCTATGATGCGCACTGATCACCAGGGAGCAGATGCTCTGACTGGTAGGTTAGCTTGCTGCTTGGGTCCGGCCGATCAGGACTGAGCAAGAGGGCTGGACATGCCCTGGAGCCCTCCCATGGTCCCTCCCTGGCCAGCCCGCCCCCATCAGCCCCAATTTGGACTGGGTGAGACAGCCTCGATGGGCCAAGGGACCCCACCTGTGCACGAATTCATGCATCAGGCCTCTAGTCCTATATGATAAAAGGCAAATTGTCCCCTAGACCAGGAGTTCGACCAGGAGTTCAGCTGGGATTTTGACCAGGGGGCAGGGCTGGCCTGACAACCGCCCATGAACCCGCCCCCAAGCTGGCCCAGCCTGATTGGTCCCTATCCGGGGTGGGCTGGCCAGACCCCACCTGTGCATGAATTAGTGCACTGGGCCTCTAGTCCTATCTAATAAAAGAGTAATATGCAAATTAACCATCACTCCATTACACCCACCAGCCACACCCACCAGCCAATCAGGAGCAAGTATGCAAATTAACCCAACCAAGATGGTTGCGGCCACAGAGAGAGCAGGAGGGAGGCTTGGGTTTCCCCAGCAATGGAGGAAGCCAAGCTCTCTGCACACCCTAGCTGGCCCAGGCCTCCACTACAGACTACAAAGTTTCAATTAGGGAAGATAAATAAATCCCAACAAAAGTGGCAGCAGCCACTGAGCTGGAGAGAATAGAAGGCTAGGGTTGCCCCCGGCGACGGAGAAAGCCAAGTTTCTGCAGCCCTGGCCTGCCTTGGCCTCTGCTTAAGGCTACAAAGTTTCAATTATAGAAGATAAATAAAACCCAACAAAAGTGGCGGCAGCCACTGAGCTGGAGAGAATAGAAGGCTAGGGTTGCCCCCGGCAATGGAGGAAGCCAAGCTTCTGCAGCCCTGGCCTGCCTTGGCCTCTGCTTAAGGCTACAAAGTTTCAATTATAGAAGATAAATAAATCCCAACAGAAATGGCTGCCACCACGGAGCAAGCAAAAGGCTTGGCTCCACTCCAGGCTACAAAGTTTCAATTGTAGAAGATAAATAAATCCCAGATACCAGGGCCTCCGCTTGGGTCTCCAGGTGGTGTGGCCAGCCTGCAAACCACCACAGGCCCCTCGCCCAGGCTGCCCCACGCCCCAAAGGAACCCCCACCCTGATCTGGGACACCCTTCAGGGCAAACCAGCTGGCCCCCACCCATGCAACAGGCCTCTATCCTATCTAATAAAAGAGTAATATGCAGATTGACCATCACTCCAACACACAAGATGGCTGCCCCCATGTGGTCAAAGATCCTGCCCCCATGTGGACACAAGATGGCCACCACAAGATGGCCAGCAAGGGAGGGCAGTTGGGAGGGACCAGGCCTGCAAGGGAGGGCAGTTGTGGGCGATCAAGCCTGCAGGGGAGGGCAGTTAGGGATGACCAGGCTGGCAGAGGAGGGAAGTTGGGGGTGACCGGGCCTGCAGGGGAGGGCAGTTAGGGGAGACCCAGGCTTGCAGGGGAGGGCCGTTAGGGGTGACCAGGCCTGCAGGGGAGGGCAGTTAGGGGCAATCAGGCTGGCAGGGGAGCAGTTAGACATCAATCAGGATGGCAGGGGAGTGGTTAGGGGGTGATCAGGCTGGCAGGCAGAAGCGGTTAGGGGCAATCTGGAAGGCAGGCAGGCAAGCAGTTGGGAGCCAGCAGTCCTGGATTGTGAGAGGGATGTCCGACTGCCCATTTTGGGCAGTCGGACATCCCTTGAGGGGTCCCAGATTGGAGAGGATGCAGGCTGGACTGAGGGACACCCCCCGCCCCGTGCACGAATTTCATGCACCGGGCCTCTAGTATTATATAATAGCTTTAAGGGTCATTACAATCACATTTTCACAGTTTCATTTTTTCTGTATTTGCCACCCATACCTGACCCTGTAGTTCCAGAGCTATAAAGAAAAGCAGCAACCTATAGCAAGTTCCCCCATGAAAACCTAAATATGGGGTGGAACCAGAGAATGCCCTAGGACAGACCTCTATGGAGATTATTGCATTATGTTACTGAAGAAAATGTAATCTACTTGGCTTAGTATCATGATCAAATTTCAATAAAAATTTGTAATTATTATATATAAAAACATTTCCTTTTTACTCTGAAAGGTATCTATTTTTACTTGTCCAACATCTTTCCCCACTTCTTCAAATAACAGAACTCTCTACCTTAAGAACCTCTTCTTTGTGGTTTAGGTGGGGCTGGCATCCCTTTTTGTCCCAACCACACTCCTTGGTCACCACCACCCACACAGGGATGATGTGCTTCTTAAGAGTACCCTACCCCCCTTAGTCTAAGAAGACCAAAGAATTTTGGTATCTTAAGTCAACAGTTGTTTGGGGGCTGAAATCAACTAGTGGAAAAAGTGGATATCAAACTTTTTCAATTGGTGCTTGATCTGTACAATCCTCCCCCACCCCACCCCCCAAAAAACAAACAAACAAACACACCTCTTCACTCAATAAATCCAGAAGATGGTTTTGTGCTTGGCATATTCTGCCAGGTATTTGTGATTCTACTTGAAGGAGAGTTACTTGCTTTGCCTCAGTTGTACATGCTTAGAGCATGATGTGACCTCTGTCCAGACACAGTGGAGGGGGGCTGTCTCACTGGCCGCCCAATAAAATGCACAGCAATGGGCATGATAATAAAGATACTACAGAAATTAACCATGGCTTGCAATGCTGGTCTTAAAAAATATTATCATGTTCTTAATTATACATGCTCAGGGGTGAAAACACACAAAAAAAATACAGAAAGGTACAATTAAAGAAAAAAAGTCAACTCTTGTCCCATTACTAACACATAATTCAATGTATTATTTGTCAAAATGGTAATACGGTAATATCTTTGGGCTACGAATTTTTTCAAATTGATGTTTATTTTTTTAAATTTATTTTTGAAACAGCCAATTATATTTCACTGCTGGGAGGTTATACCATCAAAGCAAGACAAAACAGTTCAGTAGGACTGCATTAATGAAGACTGAGCATGGAGAAGGCTGGAAGTCAATATGACTGAAAAGAGATTTACAAGATGTGTCTGTAAAGAAATATCATGGCCTGGTGGGTGTGACTCAGTGGTTGAGCATTGACCTGTGAACCAGGAAGTCATGGATTGATTCCTGGTCAAGGCACATGCCCGGGTTGTGGGCTCCATCCCCTTAGGCAGTTGATCAATGATTCTCTCTCATCATTGATGTTTCTATCTCTCCCTCTATGAAATCAGTAAAAAATTATATAGATATAGATATAGATATAGTTATATAGATATAGATATAGATAGATATATATAGATATATAGATATAGATATAGATATAGATATATAGATATAGATATAGATAAAGATATAGATATAGATATAGATATATAAAAGAAATATCATGTAGTGAGTTTGGATACAGTCAGGTGGACAAGGCTCCAGAGGGCTCAGTCAAGTAAGGAATTATATTGAGCTCAAGAAATTTGCGTCCCAGGTTTGCAGGTCTCCTCTCATGTTATAGTCTCATTAAATTTTCAATCTGGTGTTTCTAGAGTGCTCAGGAACAGTGTGTTCACCCAGCTAAGCATTTTAAGTACATTTTGGTTTACCTTAATCTCGGCATAGCAAATTCCCATAGCTAACCCAAAAGAATACCATTCCTTCTAAATGACCAAAAATTTAAATTTGAGTCACATTAAATTTTATTACCACCAGAAAACTAGCTGGCTAGAAGGAACCTGGTTTACTGTGGATAGTTTATAAAATTATTATATACGGGCATATATGTTTATGTTGTTGTTACAAATCTCCTGCAATTCAATGGACAACTTGGCTCCAATTTAAGTAGATCTTCTTTCTTAAATGCTCATCAAAATTACTCAAGAAGAAAAGACATCGTGGATATCCATGTGACTTAGAAAAGCAGGTTTGAGGGAGAGAAACCAAGATGGCGACATAGGTAAACACCTGAACTTGCTACCTCAAACAACCAATTCAAAACTACAAATAAAAGACAAAATGGACATCATCCAGAACCACAGAAAGGCTGGCTGAGTGGAAATTCTACAACTAGAAGGAAAGAGAAAAGCACACTGAGACTGAGAGGAGCTGTGGAAGTAAAGTGCAGAGGTATGGAGGCGCATGCAGAAAGGGCTGGCAGCTGAGGACGCAGTTGTCTTTTTCAATCAGGAGGGAGACACAAGCTCTTGACTGCTCTGAACTCCAGTTCTGGGCGAGACTCTGGGGACCCAGACTCATACAGGGAGAAACTGGACTGTCTGGCATCGGGCAGAATTCAAGGGCAGCTTTCTCTAAGAGGTGCTTGCAGCAATTACCGAGGGACACTGAGACCCGGGGGCCTCTTAAGGCAGGGCTGAGGGTCAGCCATAGCTGTTTTATCCACTCTGTTAATTCCCTGAGACCCCACCCCACCCAAGCTGTGTGAAGAGGCTTTTGCATATGAATGGCCTGGCCCTTTGCAATCTAAAATTACCTAACAAGCTGCAGCTGGGTCAGAGAGACCCAGAACATCCAAAAGAAGGCCCAAGGCCCCACAGCAGCTTGCATTGCTTCACACCTGGGCCTCATCTGGGCACCTCCAAACCCCAAACAAAGAAAAGGAATCTGCAGATCTCTCCATAGTTCCTGCTGGTTGGCCTCAGGCAGAGGCTAAATTAGCACCTCCTTAGAGATCCAAGAGCCAGTGTACCCAGGGGTCAGAGTAGGACCATCCTGATTACAACGCCTCAGATCCATAAGAGACACACTCAGGGGGCAGACTCAGTGAGCACCAAAGCCCCACTGAAGCAAGTCTTGCCCCAGAAGGGTTTCTCCAGCACAGAAGTTCTCCCATCGTAGACACAGCTGACTCTCACAGCCAGTTGGCCTGGAGGCCAATTCCTCCCAGTGATACCAACAACAATCAAGGCTTAACTACAATAAGACTGTGCACACAGCCCACAAAGGGGTGCACCAGGAGTGTCCACCTCAGGTAACTGGGGAGGCTGAGACACCTAGCACACAAAGCCACTCTATCAAGGGAAGCAGCCAAAATGCGGAGACAAAGAAACAAGTCACAAATGAAAGAAATGGAGGAAAGCAAACTACTGGATATAGAGTTCAAAACCACGGTTATAAGGTTTTTCAAGAATTTTCTAGAAACCGCCGATAAATTTAGTGAGACCCTCAAGGATATGAAAAAGGACCAACTAGAAATTAAGCATACACTGACTGAAATAAAGAATAATATACAGAGATCCAACAGCAGACTAGAGGATCGCAAGAATCAAGTCAAAGATTTGAAATACAAAGAAGCAAAAAACACCCAACCAGAAAAGCAAAAAGCAAAAAGAATCCAAAAATATGAAGATAGTGTAAGGAGCCTCTGGGACAACTTCAAGAGTACCAACATCCGAATTATTGGGGTGCCAGCAGAAGAGAGAGAGCAAGATATTAAAAACCTATTTGAAGAAATAATGACAGAAAACTTACCCTACCTGGTGAAAGAAATAGACTTACAAGTCCAGGAAGCGCACAGAACGCCAAACAAAATGAATCCAAAGGGGACCACACCAAGACACATCATAATTAAAATGCCAAGGGCAAAAGACAAAGAGAGAATATTAAAAGCAGCAAGAGAAAAATAGTTAATTACCTACAGGGGAGTACCCATACGATTGTCAGCTGATTTCTCAACAGAAACCATGCAGGCCAGAAGGGAGTGGCAAGAAATATTCAAAGTTATAAATAGCAAGAACCTACAACCAACCAAGATTACTTTACCCAGCAAAGCTATCATTCAGAATTGAAGGTCAGATAAAGAGTTTCACAGATAAGAAAAAGCTAAAGGAGTTCATCACTGCCAAACCAGTATTATATGAAATGCTGAAAGGTATTCCTTAAGAAGAAGAAGGAGGAGGAGGAGGTAAAGATAAAAATTATGAACAACAAATACATATCTATCAACAAGTGAATCTAAAAATCAAGTGAATAAAAAATCTGATGAACAGAATAAACTGGTGAATATAATAGAATCAGGGCCATAGAAAGGGAGTGGACTGACAATTCTTGGGGGGAAAGGGGTGTGGAGGGTGTGGGAAGAGACTGGACAAAAATCGTACACCTATGGATGAGGACAGTGGCGGGGGGTGGGGGGGGGTAAGGGCAGAGAGTGGGGTGGGAACCGGGTGGAAAGGAGCTATGGGGGGAAAGAAGAGGAACAACTAATAATCTGAACAATAAAAATAAATAAATAAATAAATAAATAAATAAATAAATAAGAAAAGCAGGTTTGAGAACAGTGTTTTGTTGTTTCATTTAAACTGGATAACATGGTGGGCACCCTGTTTCTGAAAGATTATGGGTGACTTAACCACCACAACTTGTCAGCAATGGATGCAATTATCACTATTAAAGCATATCATAGGTATTAACGTTTCAACAGGCTCACAGTAGCTGGTTTAGGATGATTTCTATTGCTGAGTTAACTTAATTAGTTAACGTACTACTTAAGATAAATGGCTCCTTTGTCTTTAGATGGAATTTCTCAAGTGAAGTCCCTATGTATCAAAGGAAGGTGTATTTATTTGGCCATACACAAGGCCAGTTTTGTTAGTCAATACCAGAGTACCCATCCTGTCTATATATGGATCTGAATGACAAATGTCATATAGACCCACATACTAACACAATCTTTCTTCCTGGAGGGCTTTATAACCTTAATCACAAGTGCAGGATGAAACATCAAGTTTTGTAGTAGTAACAGACTTTGAGATTCCATGTCATGGTGTCAGGCTACATTTCTTTGCACTCTTTGTATACATAAATAGGTTTATTGCAATGTAAACGGTCTGAATAATTCTTAAATGTATACCAAATATTATTTTTTCTAATGTGCATAACATTTTCCTTGTATGGCATTTAAGTTACTAATAGGAGTAAAATACAGGTTATTTAGAATAAATTTAAGATGAATATTCAGGGGAGAATTAATAAACACCTATTTCAGTTCTCCATAACTTAAGACAACTTTTTCCTGGATGTGTAGCAAAATATCTTGCTGTCAGCTGATATACAACTATAGAAGAAAGAAATCTGGGAGATGTATACTAGTATATCTGTGACACTGAAATGTATTCAATTTACACAGAGATTCAAAGCTGTGTTTATGTGTATTTCTTTCTGGAACACATGAATCATAGACATGATGAGACATACTATTCCATCACCAATTCTTAATACCGGTATTGTTTCTCAGAACTTGTAACATCTTCTGCAAGTTGGATTCATAGCAAATCCAGTCACCTAAAAATCATTTCTATTATTGTAAAAGAGGATCAAGCAAAATGTTTTAAATCACTCTTTACCAGTGTGGTTGGGAAAATCCATACCTAAAGATGACAAAGACTGCTTATGTATTTAAACAGTGACTTTCCCAACCACACTAAAAATGTAATTTATATAAAATTTATTATTTATGTAAAATTTTACACACATTATAAGTGCTTTATATATGTTATAGTACATAACATATAAAACATATACAACTTTTAATTTATTTATTAATGTATTTAATTATTAAATTTATAATAAAAATATATATACACACAAACACATTTTATTCCTTATATATTCCCAATGATTCCCTGTTCTTTTCAGTTGCCATGTAATTTGCAGTTTTCCTCCAACTGGGAAGCATATATCTCCAATCCCATTGATCTTCTGCTTGGCCAGATGCCCCACTTTGGCCAATGAAATGTGAGCAGAAATAATATATGCTGGTTTCAAGCAAAACTCTGCAAGTGTCATCACCTAGCTCTGCCAGATCTCCTGCTCTTTTTGCTTTACCACAAGGCTAGCATGTCTCATATAGAGGCTATTCCTTCATCCGGGGCCCAAGAATGATGGCACAGGGGAAAAAGTCACAGCAGATGAGCTACTGACATGTGATGTGAGCAAGAAATAATTTTTTGTTTGTTTAATGTCACTACAACTTAGAAGACAATTAGTGATAGTGGCATAATATGGCATAAGCTAATTTAACACAGCTTCCAACCATTCATTCTGTAGATGAAGCACATACTAGGAACTGCAGACCCTGATTTCAATTTGAAACTATTACTGGATACCCATTAATGTGTCACAGCAATGAACACAATTATTCTTAGGAATCATTTCTGCCTGGAATTCTGCTGCCCTGCCCATAGTGCATGGCCTATATGAATTTGAAAAGTGTAAACAACCTTTCACATTCATCTTTCAAATGCATATGTGAATGTGTACAAGCACATTCACAAACTCTCTCTCTCTTACACACACACACACCACAGAAAGTCAAATGTTCAGTTGCATCTGAACCAGAACACTCTTCAGTGTGTGTGTGTGTGTGTGTGTGTGTGTGTGTATCTTATATAATAAAGAGGTAATATGCAAATTGACCCTCATGCCATTGCACAAGATGGCCACCCCCATGTGGTTAAAGATGGCCTCCACAAGATGGCCAGCAGAGGAGGGCAGTTAAGGGCGACCAGGCCATCAGGAGAGGGCAGTTGGGGGGGACCAGGCCTGCAAGGAAGGGCAGTTAGAGGCAACCAGGCCAGCAGGAAAGGGCAGTTGAGGGGACCAGGCCTGCAGGGGAGGGCAGTTGGGGCTGACCAGGCCTGCAGGGGAGGGCAGTTGGGGGTGACCAGGCCTGCAGGGGAGAGCAGTTGGGGGGGACCAGGCCTGCAAGGAAGGGCAGTTAAAGGCAACCAGGCCAGCAGGGAAGGGCAGTTGGGGGGACCAGGCCTGCAGGGGAGGGCAGTTGGAGGTGACCAGGCCTGCAGGGGAGCAGTTAGGCATCAATCAGGCTGGCAGGGGAGTGGTTAGGGGATGATCAGGCTGGCAGGCAGGTGAGCAGGTGGGAGCCAGCAGTCCTGGATTGCGAGAGGGATGTCCGACTGCCAGTTTAGGCCCGATCTCTCTACAGGAATCAGGCCTAAACCGGCAGTCGGACATCCCCGGAGGGGTCCCAGATTGGAGAGGGTGCAGGCTGGGCTGAGGGACACCCCCCCCCTCCAGTGCACAAATTTCATGCACCAGGCCTCTAGTGTATGTGTGTGTGTGTGTATATATATATATATATATATATATATATATATATATATATTCCTTTGTGCCCATATTCCTACTAATATTTAAAAATTATAAAAAGTATACCTCTCAATCTTAAAGAAAAATAAAGCAGAAAATATATGCTCTATCAGCCAAATAGTTTCTGACCAGACTGTTTTGATTTAAGTTTTCCATGAGGCAGAGTAGCTCTTTATTCTCCTCTTTCATTTGGTACAGATTGTTCCCACCAGGCACTTGTGGTATTTCTCAGGGAGACTGCATGCATACACAAGCACATGAATATCCCCAGGTCTTGAAGTTGTGGCCACTGTTGACCACTAAAGTCCAAGAGATCCTCCAGGTGGAGTCAGTTAAGCCAGTGGTTGGCAAACTCATTAGTCAACAGAGTGGCAAACCGTGGCTCGCGAGCCGCATGTGGCTCGCGAGCCACAGTTTGCCGACCACTGAGTTAAGCAACTAAAATGCAAGATAAGGGAACAGAGAGTGGATTCAGACAATTAGAAAGAGGGTCATGATTTGCAGGGTCATGATTGACCAGAATGCCTCCATGTTGACCCACCAAGACAATGAAACGTTGAATAACCTTTGTTGGGATAAGAATGTTAGCTTCTGGAAATGGCCTGTCTCTAACTCAGTTTCTTAGGCATCTCTTGGAAAGATGGAGAATAAGAGTGCATGATAGCTGACTTGAAGTTGGCTTCTCAGCAGAAGCTCTAGCCTCCACAGGTCAGCCAAACTGCCAGTATTAGAAGGTCCCTTGCTTATTCACTCTCTGTCATGCCAATGACTTCTTGCTGGGGGAAGAGCAACTATTTGGGACAAGTTCCACCACCACTAGAAAGTCAGTGTTCTTGGCTTTGTACAGGTGCTCTTCTATCCTATATTGCTTTAAGACTTTCAGTTTTTAAATGTTAAAATTAGGCATATCTTTAAGGAATCAAACCGCTTCTATATATACTTCCAGCCATAGCTGAACTAACTCAATTCTTTTATAGCTTTGGGTACTCCAATTACTCCAGAAGCTTTCTTGATAACCAGGGGGTAATGTACCACTCAGGACTCAAAAAAAGTACAGAATCTGACAGTGTAAAATAACTCCAAGGATCCTCTTCCAGTCTTTCAGTCCTTGTGGGACTGACAGGGCAAGATATACATCATCAAAGTTTCTGACTCCCAACTCAAGGCTTTGTGAATTTAACTTCTCAGCAACTGTAATCCCTCGATCAGTTGGGTCTAGTCAGTGTTTGCTTAAATCAATCCCAAGAAAAGATGAGCACAACTCAAATATAATTTTACTAGGGTCCCTCAGCCTGGACTGTGCCTTCTCGCAATCTGGGACTCCTCGGGGGATATCGGAGAGCTGGTTTCTGCCAGACCCCCACAGGCCAGGCTGAGGGACCCCACTGGTGCATGAATCCATGCACTGAGCCTCTAGTATGCATATGAGATCCTAGGTTAATCTCTTCCCGCCCTCCCGCTGCCCTCTTCCCTCTGAGATTCATCAGTCCGTTCCATGTTTCCATGCCTGTGTGTTGAGCATCTTGCCCCCCTGGTGGCCAGTGCACATCATAGCTATCAGCTGAACAGTCACTTAGGCATATATATATATATATATATATATATATATATATATATTATCTGACTATATATAAAAACTTGATAGTGTATGTTATGTGTGTATGTGCTTTATTTTTAAATATGTATTAGGAGCAAATATTTAGTGGGAATTTTTAAATGTGCCAATTTTCTGGATGCTTTCTATCTGTCTTACTGGCACTGCTTCTTTGAATGATTTTCTAAACACACATCAAATCCCAAATAGTAAGAACCAAATCAAAGAAACTTAAGTCTGTATTAAGTTTTCAGCTATTGTTTCATTTTTCTCCATATTCTTTAAGGCCAAAGACTGCTGAGTTTAGAGGTTAACTCTAAATACTGAGATTTTTATTTTGTAATCCATTATTGGCAGTGACATTAAATATCTCTTGTAGAAAACAAATTAAAATGAATTTAGGTAGTTGAAATAGCTTTATCTGATTTTTGGGAGAAAGAGATTAAGCTCCCAACTGAAGAGGTGAGAAATTTAACTGGCATGTTGGCACCCTTAAGACACTGAGATATGTCAGTGATTTATGTCATGCTGTGATCTAACCACATGACACACTGATGTTAATATCAATTGAGGCTTCTCATAAATGTATCCCAAATGTAATCAAATAGTTTTATAAAAGTTATATAAAGTATAGAAATATTTTAAAAGTTTAAAACACAAAAAGTGTTTAAATCTCTGAATAGTTCAATTTATAGGGTAACTTCTACTTTTAAAGAATTATTTAGACCATAATAATTATTGTCATAAAATCTTAGATGTTAGTCTTTAAATGTTAAGTGTAAGAGCATACTAGGAAATGGCAGGAATATGTGTCATGTCAACACACAGCTGCTTCTAAATGGAGTTTCAGGTTACTTTGCTTTATACAATATGAATAGCTTTGGGCATATGCCAATTTCTATCAACATAGTGAATATTAAAGACTTGACTAATATGTTTGCCCAAATTCTCACTGAAATCAGGTATAAAATAATCATTTCTCCTAAGAAAAGAGATAAAAGTGACAAAATTTCCTCTTAAATGAAATCTAAACCTAAGATTTGAAACACCCACACATATGCACAAAAACTAGGGCAAAGTATACTATAAAAGGAAAGAACACAAATCAACTTAGCAAATTTAAAAGTGTTACCGAGGATCCTTTAATTACTAAAGCACCAGCAAACTGGCACCATGGAAGGTTTTGGTGATACTATTATCCGATAACATGGATCTCCGGCCCCACTCAGGCCCGCACATTGTAAGAAACAACACCAGGACAGGCTAAGCACGGAAAGCCCGGGGCTCTAGCTGCATTCAAAGAAGGTGGCAAGATAGGTGAGAAGACTCAAGTAAAGATACTATACTTACTTAGATTTTAAAAATCAAATAAAAATAATTTTAATTTTCTGATACTCTATAAAAAGAAAGGAGAAGAAAAAAGAAAGGGAAAATTTGCTGTAATTCTATCACCTAGCAATTAACATTTTGTTGGTATAGTCTCTAATTCTTTTTTTTATGAAGCTGTGTGTGTGCATCTAGGCTAAGTATACTATTTTACATAATCTGTAAATGAAATTGTAATCTTTTTCACTTGACAATGCATTGTGAACCTCTTTCCATGACAACAGATGTTGTTCTCAAATATTCTAGATGGCTGAATAACATTCTTATTGCCATTACTTTAAAAAAGCATCCTCTTTTATCAATTCAGGCTTCCATAATTATGGGCTAAAATAATAAACCCAGTTCTCGGGAGGATTTAATTATAAATATAAAGAATTTTTCCAGAATGTGCATCCTGTTGAATGTATTTCAGGGAGTACTTCTGGGTAGACATTTCTCATGTTATTTTACATTCTGGATTAAGAAAATCTCATATGGTTTTCATTTCTATTCTCAGCAGACTTCAAAAAGGAAATTCTAAGTGGAAGTTTATGCATACACCAGAATTATGTTTAAATGATGCTACAGGGATGTCTTAAACTAACATAAGTCAGGAAGTTCAAAGTTAAGGGAGTCTATGTGACTTCTCAAATCTTTAAATAAGTAAAAGCAAAATGTGACCCAATTTCTAAAACTAGCAAATTCACCAAAAATGCATCTCTTTAGAAAAAAAAAAGTCTTATTTTTATGCAGGGTTAATGTTATTGCTTTAAAGGGGAGTTTAAAATGAAGATATATTCTAATTTAATTTTGCTCTTAACTAATGGCTTACCTATTACTCAAACAAAACTCACATTTCTTCTCTTATTGGATACTAATAGTTAGTTTTATTGATTTTTAAATATATATTTATTGATTTCAGAAAGGAAGAGAGAGGGAGAGAGAGAAACATCAATGATGAGAGAAAATCACTGAATGGCTGCCTCCTACACGCCCCCTACTGGGGATTAAGCCCGTAAACTGGGCATGTGCCCTTGGTTAGAATCAAACCCAGGACCCTTCAATCCGGAGGCTGATGCTCTATCCATTGAGCTAAACTGGCTAGGGCTGTTTTTATTGGTTTTAGAGAGAGCGGAAGGGAGAAAGAAAAATATTGATGTGAGCGAGAAACATCGATTGGTTGCCTCCTATATGCATCCTGACCAGGCATCAGACCTGCAACAGAGATATGTGCCTTAATCAGGAATCTAACCAGCAACCTTTTGGTGCACAGGACAATGCTCCAACCAACTGAACCACCCAGCCAGGGCTAACTTAAACACCTTTAAAGAGAGATCATGTGGTCTAGAATTTATTTGAACTATGGGCTTGATACTTAGTTTTATAAATTAACTTTTTTTAAAAAGTCAGTTTGTTTGGGAGATGTTCCTTTATATGAGGGCATAAGAAGGCTAACTGGACAAAATAGATAACACTGCATAAAGCTGATAGAAGCAAGGACCGAGTGCCAATCCTGGCTTCACCTGTCATTACCTCATAACCTTAGATAAGTTAACTTCAGCATATCTTAGTTTCCTTATCTATAAAATGGAAATAAACAACAGTGTCTACCTCAGAGCATTGTTATAAGGCTGAGATGAGTTATTGACTGTAAAGTGATTAGAGGAGTACCTGGGGCATGGCGTTTGTTACTATTACTTCAGTGGGGCTTATTGTTACTTCCCATAATAGCAAGTAGTGGTTCTGATGGTCTCCGGTTCTCTCCACTCAGCTCTCCTTCATTTGGCCTTCAGAAGTAGAAGACATTTGTCCAGACATCTGTTGAGTGCCCACGATGTGAAAAGCCTGTTGGAGGATGCATGGCTGTGGGTGACTGGGTCCTGCTCTGAAGGTCTCTAAGTCAACCAGGGAAGACAAAGACGCATCCAGGCATCACTACAATCCAAGAAAGTAAAAGCCTTCTGTAGCAGGACCAAATCCTCCAGCGATCAGAACAAGAAGGGGCATTTTGGAAAAGGTGACAAGAATAAAGCTTAGAAGTTGAGATGAAATTTGAGCTAGAAGATGCTTAGCTAACTGGTTCTTCCTGCAGCAATGTCCCTTCTGCTTTCCCACTGGTTTTGAGGCTGGCATTCTTGAGCATTTTGTTCCTTCCTTAAGTGGATGCTTATTCTTCTCCATCTGTGCCTGCAGGAGCACCTTGGGGCCAAATGCCACCAGTCCCTTTCACCCAAATTCTTCTGAGAGGAATCTCACAGACAATTCATTTTTTTTTTTGCATTCTAGAAGATCTCATTATATTCTTTCTGTTAAATAATACTGTATCATAGGAAGTCATGCTTCACACAATACAATGCTATTTAACAAGATATAATGAGAGTAAAAAATGAAATGTGCCACTGCAGAAAATGGCAATAGGGCCTCCACAGGCTGTTACTTTTAGGATATGAACACCAGGTTAGGGAAGACAGTCATGCGATGATAGTTTCCAATGTGCTGCCAGTTAATAAGTAAACTGTTAGCATGATATGTGGGAATCTCAAGGGCAAATGTGTTTAAATATTACCAAATACATTAGAAGCTTGGGAAAGAAATCTGTATCAGACATGTAGGTGCATTAAGGGAATTTCCTTCAGAAGATTATTTTTCCATGTTATGAGAAAAAACTGAACAAATAAATAAATTGTGAGCAAGGAATATAGGCTTCCTGTGGAGTAATGACTGGGAGAAGTTGGGGATTAATGTAGAGCCCAAGTTCAATGACCTCAAGGGGTCACGAATCTCCCAGACAGACTTCCTGTCAGGTCATTCCCACTATTAAAAACATCCTAGGTGTGTATTCAGGGATCTGCTTTGTGAGGAGGCAACTGGGAAAGTAATTCAAATACTTCAAATCATTTACATTTAAAAGCAAATAAATATTTTTCTTTTATGCTTAAAATAATTATAATTAATATTTCATGACTGCTCACATTATACCTAACACTGAACAGAAAATTTAGAAAGCAGTCCTCTTTGAATCTTTTTTCCCCAAAATAAGGAACACAAACATTTATTTATTTGTTAAAAATTGAGGTGGAATCTGTCTTGCTTAGACTAAGGCATGAAGTAGCAGTTCTTAACCTGTTGATTTTATTTTATTTTTTTATTTTTTTATTTTTATTATTATTTTTTAAATATATTTTTTATTGATATTTTACAGAGAGGAAGGGAGAGGGATAGAGAGCTAGAAACATCGATGAGAGAGAAACATCGGTCAGTTGCCTCCTGCACACCTCCCACTGGGGATGTGCCCACAACCAAGGTACATGCCCTTGACCGGAATCGAACCCGGGACCCTTCAGTCCGCAGGCCGACGCTCTATCCACTGAGCCAAACCGGTTTCGGCTTAACCTGTTGATTTTAGATAAAACTCAGAAGACTGGATACGCTTTGTAATCAAATATCGTTATGTAGGAGCTTTATTCGCTGAGGCTACATAGCTTTTATCAAATTCTCTGATTCACTTATTCTTCCTTTAAGGTACTCACATTTAGCCCAAGAAGGAGAAAGCTTTATGCACCTTGTCAGCTTCAAAGAGGGCCAACTTTCCCTGGCTCTGTTCCATGTGAGCTATCTTTTTTTTTAATTTTGGGACTTGGAGATATAAATAATTAGTTCTCTGTCTCTCCCTCTCTCACATACACACACACACAAATGTATATAGGTGAACATACATTCTGTAAACATATCATAAACAAAACTGCAAGCATCCTTAAATAAATAATTGAGATTTTGCATCTTTTTAAATTATGACTTTGCAAGCAGGTATACATCACCAGACTGGAAAACAGACTGCATCTTTGCATGTCCAGTTCTTAGTCTGAAGCAAATGAATATTGACTGAAAAACTATATTAAAAGGAAAATATTTATAGCTTTAAATATTTCTATGCCAACAAATACCTAAACCATTTTTTCAGATATTGAGGTCCCTCCAAACTCCCAGGGCTGTTCTAAATATGGGAACACTAGAGGCCCGGTGCACGAATTTATGCACCAGTGGGGTCCCTCAGCCTGGCCTGCGGGATTGGGCCGAAACCGGCTCTCCAACATCCCGCGGGGTCCAGGATTGTGAGAGGGCACAGACCAGGTTGAGGGACTCCACCGGTACACGATTGGGGCCGGGGAGGGATGCGGGAGGTTGTCCAGCCAGGGAGGGACTGTGGGAGGGCTCCTGGGCATGTCCAGCTCATCTCACTCAGTCCTGATTGGCCAGACCCCAGCAGCAAGCTAACCTACCAGTCAGAGCATCTGCCCCCTGGTGGTTATTGCATGTCATAACGACTGGTTGACCAGTCAACTGTCTGCCCCTGGCAGTCAGTGCACGTCATAGTGAGTGGTTGAGCGGCCTTAGCATATCATTAGCACATTACACTTTGATTAGTTGAGCGGATGACCGGATGACCAGACACTTAGCATATTAGGCTTTTATTATATAGGATATATTGTGAAAGTAGTTTGCAAACTGTAAAATCCTGTATGGAAATAAAGTAACTTGATTCTTCCAGCTATGATTCCCCCTCTGAGAGACATGTCCTAAGTGTTTTTGTAGATGCTTCTTGTGTTTTCTGAAGGGCAGGACATTTGATGCTGTCCCAGCCCCCACTGGAAGAGTCCCTTTTTCCTTACTGTGCAAGGAATCCATGGGAATTCCAAGGGCACAGATTACTATAAAATTTAGTCTTGAAAGATTAATAGTGAGAAAAGATTTTTCCTGTTTACTACAAAGGAATCACTATCCTTGGTTGGGGCATATTCATCCTTGAGAATAATCAGACACAACCATAGAAAAGAAATACCATAGGACTTCAAATGTTTGGAACTAAATCTTAAGTAAAAAGTATACTTCATATAGTTGTAAACATGCACACACTTGCACTTGCACACTCACAAACTGAAACAAAACTTCACAAAATAATAATTACACTTTTTTAAATATATGCAATGCCACCTAACATTTTCTGCTCTGTTCTCTTCTATTAAAAATTTTCTGGGTATAATCACTAACTTCATGACCCCACTTTTAAAAACAGTTTTAGATGACACTCTGTTATATGAGAAGCATCAGATTAAATAAATGAATAAATTGATCACAGTTCTAAGAATCTGAGAGCTGAGGGTCTTCCTAGACTCCTCTCCTCTCCTCTGTTCCCCATAATCTCATTAACACAACCCTAAGACCTGCTGAATTTCTCTCTTAAATGTATTTCTCAAAACCCTCTTTCCCCCTCCCTTATCCCCTCTGTCTTGCCGAGCCTCATCATGTCCCCAGAACTCTTGCAACAGATGTCTAACAGGTCTCCTGTTTAAATTCTTGCCTTCCTTAACTTTCTAAGATGCAAGTATGATTATTTTCCTTAAGGCTCCTTCATGCCTCCCTGTCAGCTGCAGAATAAAGCCCCTTATCATGGCCCACAGTGCCCTCCCTCAGTTGACCTCTGCCTGCTTCCGGGGCTCATGGCCCATTTTTGGGTCCAGTGCACGAACTGCCTGGAGTTCCCCAGTCCCATGGGGCTGTTTCACAGCCCACACTTGTGCATAGGCTGTTTCCTCTTCTTTGTCTTCTATCACATTCCTCCTACTATTCTTCCTCCTGACTTAACACTCATTCATCTTCTATCAAGATTAACTAAGATATCAGTTCCTGAATCCCATGTTACCTGCTCCTCTCTGGACTTCCCTATATCAACTATAGTCCTTAGTGATTCTGGTTGCATGTCTATCTCCCCATTTAGACACCAATGCTTCAAGGGCAAAGGCTGCCTGGTTTTCATGCTGAATTGCAGAGGAGAGGGGAAGTTCTGCTTCTGTTCCAGGTGTCTCCTAGGTACCTTTCCTTCATGGACATTGCTCTGTGTTAATCCCAACCATAATGGACTGCTGCTCCTTAGAGCTATTTCTAGCAAAAGACCTCCAGCTGCTGCTGGTCAAAGATCTTTGATGAAGGTACCTCTGCCCCTGAAACTCTCCACTTTCTTTCTCCTGTCCTGGTTTGACTGAAGGAGGCTGAGGGTCACATGCTGAGTTTTCATAGCTTTCTGTTACATTTGAGAAGTCTGCCACTACTGTTATTGGGGCTGAGGTTGAGCTGAGTGCCAGCCCCAGTCTTAATCAATAACTAATCAATGACATGAAATCTCATGAAGCTTAGAGGCCTTCCAGATGTGGATTTGGAATAGTTCTGGGAAGTTAGATTTGGCCCAGAATTTTTTCCAATGTGGGAGGAGGGTACTTCTGGTGATGAGGAAAAAGGGTTAGGGCACTCATGAGTAGGTCTGAGGCCTAGTTCCATCTGCACCATCCAAAATCTCCTTGGATATGCCCCAGAGGAAACTCAGCTCCCCAAAGCTGTCCCATGCATACCTCCAAGAAAATCATCCAGTCAGTCCATTATGGCATTCCTGGGGAAGTGGATATGCTTTTCATTAGAGTAGAATAATCCCTCTCTTGAAATGTAACCACACTAGAGTAGAATAACGGAGTAGAGTTATTCCTTCTCTTAAAATGTAACCACACGAGAGAGGGAAAAATGGCGGCGGAATAGACAGACGTATTCCCAGCCTTGTCCCGGAGCAGAAAGAAAGAACAGCTAAGGGTTGCACGAGGAGTGTTTGTTGGCAAGTTGGGGGACAGCTGAACTCCAGAAGAAGGTGGGGGACTGCTAGACGGGGTTCCCCTGACCTGACAGCCCCCACTGTGGCTGGGTACCCTCCCGGAGCTGCGGGCTTGGACGCGGAGTCTGCGCCATCTGAACCGGAAAGTGGAGCTTATTGGAAGCCTGAGACTCCACAACTGCGGCACCCACGGAACAGCTGCAAGCCCCAGAACAACGCTCCCCAATTGGCGCAAACATACGGGTTCAGAGGAGCTCTACACTCCACCACAGAAAGGTCAGATTTCGCCTGGGATAAGGTGAGGTCTCTGGTCCCAGCGGGAAAGAGGAACGCGCGTTTTGCAGGACCTGGAGGACCAGGGAAGTCTGTGCCTAGAAAAATCCGTGGCTGTTGGGGCGGGAATGATCTGTGAATGTGGAAGGGGGTCCTCAGAGCTGCTAACAGAAGGGCTCTCTAAAAAGCAACCCATTTTGATCTGACGTGCAGGGACAGCCTAAGAATTTCAGGGGTGTGCCGGCTGCCTAGACTTACGCGCAGCCCCGGAGTTCTCACACTTGGGCTTTTTCCTCTTCAAATCCTTGCTTCTGATTACTAAGCCCAATACATAGGATCACCCAGTTGGGGATACCCTGGGAGACTGCAGGGGAAAGTTGTTTTTCTGGAACCTGGGGATAGGAGCGGGGAGTGACCATCGGAGAGCCAGCTCTGATGCAGCCCACTCCCACAAACCGGTAGTGAGTGCCACAGGGAAAGAAGGCTCTAACACTGCCTAGAGAGACCATAGATAGACCCGGAAGTCAATCCAGAAACACTGCCACCCAGGAGCTGAATCACAAATTGACTCTTGTGTAATCAAAAATAAAGGAATACGAGAAATTAAGACACACCACCTGCTTCAAATCAGGACTGGCTTACAACATTAAAGAGCAGAGGAATGCAGGGAACTGCAGTACTGTCCAGAGAAACAGGCGTGCAAAACAGAACAACAGAGGAAGTGAATGACCTTCACTACTCCACATTTTATTTTTATTTTTTATTTTTTAATATTTTTATTTTCATTTTTTGCATCTTTTACTCAAGAAACTAATTTTTTTCTTTTTCCTCACTTGATTTTACCTTTTTAATTATTACATTTTTATTTTCAATCTGTATTATTACTACTGCTATTTTATCTTTTTTTTTTAAGTGTCATTTTATTTTCTCTTCATTTTATTTTGGGATTAGTGTTCTACATTCTATTTTTATCTTTCCTTTAGCATCGTTTTACTCTATCTCACCTCTACCTTTATGCCATCACTCTCTTCCTAACCTTCCCTTTTTCGGTGTCCTGTTAATCGTAACCCTTTCCTGCTTTAGATTTTCCCTATTCTTTCTGTTTACCCCTTGTTAAAATTTCACCCTACTTACATATCTAATCTCCTCCCCTGCTCCAAATCCATACACACCTCTCTCTTCGCTGTCTTAACTATCCAAAAAATTGTTTTTCTCTCTGTCCTTTTGTTGTTGTTCGCTTGAAAGTAGATTAAATTGAATTTTTATGCTTTTTTTGTGAGATTGTTTTGCTTATTATTCTTTTGTTTACTTTTTGTTTGTTTTGTGCTTCTGTTTTCCCTTGCCTCACTCAATATTAGTTGGTGTTGTAGTTTGAATTAAGCCCCAGGTACTTGTTGCTGGCATTTGCTGGGATTAGTGATTGTTCTATAGGAGTTTTATCCCCAGTATATATATAGTCTGTTCCCTTTTTCCTCTTAGTCTCTTTCTTGTCTCTCTTACTTTTCTTTTCTTTCCCTTTTCCCAATTTCAGTTTGACACTCCTTTTTTTTTCTTCTTTCTTTCTTTTTCCTCTTCTTCTTTCTCTCCTATCCCCTAATTTGCCTTTCTCTGGTGGTCACCTTTATTGGAGGTTATTAATATCGTGAATACATTTCTGTTCAGTGCCTTTTGTGTTGTACCAGGTAGTGTTGTATTTTGTGCCTTTAAATCAATGCAGGAGAGAGAGAACTACATAACCAGACACCCAGAGAAGAGAGAACATGGGGAGACAAAGAAACAGCCCGCATATGAAAGAAAAGCAGGCATCACCAGAAAAGGAAGTAAACGAAATGGAGGCAAGCAACCTTCCAGAAAAATAATTCAGAGAAATGGTCATAAGGTGGCTGAAAGAATGGAAGACAAATTCGACAATATGAGCAAGAGCCAAGAGGAAATAAAGAAGAACCGAGAAGAAATGAAAAATGACATCGCTGCTGTAAAGAACTCAACAGAAAGCATCAACTGTAGACTAGAAGAAGCAGAGGACCACATCAGTGAGCTAAAAGACAAGATGGGAAAATATACCCAAGTAGAGCAACTTCTAGAAAAAAAAATTAAAAGGCAGGAGGAGAGCCTAAGGGAACTTTGGGACAACACGAAACAAAACAACATATGCATAATAGGGGTTCCAGAAGGAAAGGAAGCTGAGCAAGGAATAGAAAACCTGTTTGAAGAAAGAATGACAGAAAATGTCCCTGATATAGGGAAGAAAAAACCCACACAAATCCAAGAAGCTCACAGAGTCCCAAGCAAAATGAACCCCAAAAGACAGATGCCAAGGCACATTATAATTAAATTGGCAAAGACCAACGACAAAGTAAGAATCTTAAAAGCGGCAAGAGAGAGACAGAAAGTTACATAGAAAGGAACCCCCATCAGACTAGCAACTGATTTGTCAACAGAAACGCATCAGGCCAGAAGTGAATGGAATGAAATATACAAAGTCATGCAAAGGAAGGTTCTGAATCCAAGAATACTGTACCCAGCAAGGCTGTCAATCAAAATTAAAGGTGAAATCAGGAGCTTCACAGACAAAAAAGGACTAAGGGAATTTATTACCACCAAACCAGCAATGCAAGAAATGCCAAAGGGTCTGCTGTAAAAAAAAAAAAAAAAAAAAAAAAAGAAAGAAAACGAAGAAGGAACACAGGGGTAAAGAATAAAAATGGCGACAAATAAGTACCTATCAATAATAACTTTAAATGTAAATGGATTAAATGCCCCAATCAAAAGACATAGGGTAATGGATTGGATAAGAAAACAAGACCCATATATCTGCTGTCTACAAGAAACCCACCTCAGAAAAAAAGACTCACACAGACTGAGGGTGAAGGGATGGAAAAAGGTTTTCCAGGCAAATGGAACTGAAAAAAAAGCTGGGGTAGCAATACTTATATCTGACAAATTAGATCTCAAAGTGAAGGACATAACAAGAGATAAGGAAGGCCACTTCATAATACTAAAGGGAGCAATCCAAGAAGAAGAAATAACTCTGGTAAACATATATGCACCCAATACAGGAGCACCCAAATACATAAAAAAACTCCTGGAGGATATCAAAGGAGAAATTGACTGCAATACAATCATAGTAGGAGACTTTAATACCCCACTATCACCATTGGAGAAATCCTCTAAACAAAAAATCAGCAAAGAAACATCAATCCTAAATGACTCACTAGACCAGATGGAATTAATTGACATCTTCAGAACATTTCACCCCAAAGCCACAGAATATACATTCTTCTCAAGTGCACATGGGTCATTTTCAAAGATAGACCATATGTTGGGACATAGGCAAAGTCTCTTCAAATTCAAGAAGATAGAAATCATATCAAGCATCTTCTCAGACCACAGTGGATAAAACTGGAAATCAACTACAATAAAAACAACCCAAAGAAATCAAACACATGGAGACTAAACAGCATGCTATTAAACCATGACTGGGTTACCAGAGAGATCAAAGAAGAAATAAAAAACATCATGGCAACAAATAACAATGAAAACACTACAATCCAAAATCTATGGGACACTGCGAAAGCAGTCTTGAGAGGGAAGTTCATAGCTCTACAAGCCTACTGCAAAAAACAAGAAACAATGGTAATAAATTACCTAACCCAACAACTCAAAGAGTTAGAAAAAGAGCAACAAGAAAAGCCCAGTGTAAGCAGAAGGAAGGAAATAATAAAGATCAGAGCGGAGATAAACGACCTAGAGACCAAAGAAACAATACAAAAGATCAACAAAACCAAGAGCTAGTTCTTTGAAAGGATAAACAAGATTGATGAACCTCTAGCCAGGCTCACCAAGAAGCAAAGAGAGAGGACCCAAATAAACAAAATCAGAAATGAAAGAGGCGTAATAATAATAGATCCCGCCAAAATACAAAGGATTGTTACAAAATACTACGAACAACTCTGTTCCAACAAACTGGACAACCTGGAGAAAATGGACATATTCCTAGAAAAATATAACCTTCCAAAACTCAATCAGGAAGAATCTAAACAGTTCAATATGCCAGTAACTATGGAAGAAATTGAAGCAGTCATCAAAAAGCTTCCGGCAAACAAAAGCCCAGGGCCAGACAGCTTCACAGGAGAGTTTTACCAAACATTCAAGGAAGAACTAAAACCTATCCTCCTCAGACTATTCCAAAAAATTCAAGAGGAAGGAACACTTTCCAAGCTCCTTCTATGAAGCCAGCATCACCCTAATACCAAAACCAGATAAAGACAACACAATGAAGGAGAATTACAGGCCAATATCCCTCATGAATGTAGATGCCAAAATCCTCAACAAAATTCTAGCAAATCGGACCCAGCAGTACATCAGAAAGATCATACACCATGACCAAGTAGGGTTTATCCCAGGAATGCAAGGATGGTACAATATCTGCAAATCAATAAACGTTATACATCACATAAACAAATTGAGAGATAAAAATCACATAGTCATATCAATTGATGCAGAAAAAGCATTTGACAAAATCCAATACCCTTTCTTGATAAAAACTCTCAACAAGGTGGGAATAGAAGGATCATACCTCAACATAATAAAAGCTATATATGATAAACCCACAGATAACATCATAGTTAATGGGCAAAAACTAAAACCATTTCCCCTAAGAACAGGAACAAGACAGGGATGCCCACTCTCACCACTCCTGTTCAACACAGTACTGGAAGTATTAGCCATTGCAATTAGACAAGAAGAAGAAATAAAAGGCATCCAAATTGGAAAAGAAGAAGTAAAGCTGTACTTATTTGCAGATGACATGGTATTGTACATAAAAAACCCGAAAGACTCCATCAAAAAACTAACAGACTTAATAAATGAATTGGGCAATGTAGCAGGATACAAAATTAACGCCAAGAAATCTATGGCATTTCTATACACCAACAGTGAACTTACAGAAAGATAGACTAAAAAAGCAATCCCATTTTCCATTGCACCAAAAAAATTAAGATACTTAGGAATAAACCTAACCAAGGAGGTAAAAGACCTATACGTGGAAAACTACAGGACACTGAAAAAAGAGATAGAGGAAGATGTAAACAGATGGAAGAACATACCATGTTCATGGATTGGTAGAATCAACATCATCAAAATGTCCATACTACCCAAAGCAATCTATAGTTTCAATGCACTCCCCATTAAAATACCAACGGCATAGGCTGGATGTAGATATAGGGCAGCTGCTGTCGGCCAAGTCTCTGTCTGTTACCTGGGTCCCAATCTGAGCTGGGTCAAGTCCCTGTCTGTCACCTGTGTCCCGATCTGAGCTGGGCGTGGGAAGCAAAGCAGCCATGGGGGCAGGAGACCTCTCTCAGACGGGGTGAGGGTTCAGGCCCCTGCAAGGTTGGGGGGTGAGGGTCTGTGCCCCACCTCTGATGATCCCCAAGTTCTCTCCTGATGCCACTGTGCCTGTCTTAGGTTGTTCCTTCCCTGAGGAATCTTACCCGTCTCTGGCTAACCAGTCATCCTTCGGGGCCAAGCAGGGTGATGTGAGGTTCAGTTCTGTCTCCTTGGTAGCTTATGCCCCCGTGGCCTCCACGCCCAGTACCTGCCTTGGGCACCAGGAATGATCAGGGCCTACTCAAGAATGCAAATAATCCTTTCCACTAATATTTACAGGGTAAACTAAGATTGTTGGTAGAGTATTAAATTTGACAGTAAAATAATAATCAAGTTTTCAGATTAATTTAAATAGGCTAATTGAAATAAGTGAATATTCAAGAAAATTTAATTGTACTGGACAAAAAGCTGTTCCTAATGTGGTAACTAAAATTTCTATTGGTAGTTCATCTCATGGTAAAACTCCTGAACATGCAATGAAACTAAAGCAGTCATATTTTTGTGAAAAAATTAAAATTTAAAGTCATCAAGACTGCATTATAAAAGTTACAAAAGCCTCCATTAATCAAAAAAGGGGGGATAGAAGGGTAATATCATGTAAGGAAAAATATCCTATAAGTAAATTACATCTAGAAAACTTTTACTTTACAAAATTAGTTTTCATTTGTAATGCTAACAGCAAGACACCCATGAAAAACACACATGGTGTCTAAATAAGACAAAGGAAAATCATTTGGGCAAAAATAAAAAAGATCCCAAATCAATTATATAGAAAAGATTCCTTTATTAACTTTTGGTCGAGAATATGTTTGTATATTTCAGAAAACTCCAAGACCATGTGGATTCCTGCAACAGAGAGGAATTGACAGGTCTGCTCCAACCACGAAGACAAGAGGAGAAACAGTCCAGAGATGGAAGACGCTGACGACGCCTTGCCACACTAGCAGTCAGCAGCTGTGTGAAGCAGCAAGTTGCCTAGAACCAAACCAGAGAGGGTCGGACCTGCATTGCCACCATGTGCCCACCATCCAGATATCATTGCTGTCATGTACACTTAGGGAACTGTTTGACATTGAAACGGGGACTCAGAACTGTTGGACATGGAAATTGGGACTCAAACATTTTTTGTTATTATATGTTTATTTCTAGTCTGCAGAGGCAAGATTTCTTAAAGGAATGAAATGGGGAAAAAAATAGATACAGAGGCAAAGAATCATTGAACAGACTGTCAAACTACAGCGGGAAGTCAGAGGAGGTTGCCGGGGGTGGGGGGGTGGGCTGTAAGAGATCAACCGAAGGACTTGTACGCATGCATATAAGCATAACCAATGGATAAAAAACACTGGGGGGGGGGGGCAGGTAAAGGCATGTACTGGGGGCAAGGGGAGGCCGAGGGAAGGTCAATGGGGGGGGGGGAAAGGAGACATATGTACTACTATTTGTAATACTTCAAAAAATTAAAAAATAATAATAATTAAAAAAAATACCAACGGCATATTTCACAGACCTAGAAAGAACTCTCCAAAAATTCATCTGGAATAAAAAAAGACCCCGAATAGCCACAGCAATCCTGAGAAAGAAGAACAAAGTAGGTGGGATCTCAATACCAGATTTCAAGCTGTATTATAAAACCACTGTCCTCAAAACAGCCTGGTACTGGCCCAAGAACAGACATATAGATCAATGGAATAGAATGGAGAATCCAGATATTGACCCAAACCACTATGCGCAATTAATATTTGACAAAGGAGGCATGAACATAAAATGGAGTCAAGACAGTCTCTTCAATAAATGGTGTTGGGAAAATTGGACAGATACATGCAAAAAAAATGAAACTAGATCACCAACTTACACCATACACAAAAATAAACTCAAAATGGATACAGGACTTAAATATAAGACGGGAAACCATAAAAATACTAGAGGAATCCACAGGCAACAAAATCTCAGACATATGCCAAAAGAACTTTTTCACTGATACTGCCCCTAGGGCAACGGAAGCCAAAGAGAAAATAAACAAATGGGACTACATCAAAAAATAAAAGCTTTTGCACAGCAAAAGAAACCATCAACAAAACAACAAGAAACCCCACTGTATGGGAGAACATATTTGCAAATGTTATCACTGATAAAGGTTTAATCTCCAACATCTACAGGCAGCTTATACAACTTAATAAAAGGAAGAGAAATGATCCAATAAAAAAATGGGCAACGGACCTAAATAGAATCTTTTCGAAAGAAGACAGAAGGAAGGCCAAGAGACACATGAAAACATGCTCAAAGTCACTAATTATCAGAGAGATGCAAATCAAAACAACAATGCGGTACCATCTCACACCTGTCAGAATGGCTATCATCAATAAATCAACAAACGACAAGTGTTGGCGAGGATGCGGAGAAAAAGGAACCCTCGTGCACTGCTGGTGGGAATGCAAACTGGTGCAGCCACTGTGGAGAACAGTATGGAGTTTCCTCAAAAAACTGAAAATGGAACTCCCATTTGACCCAGTAATCCCACTCCTAGGAATATATCCTAAGAAACTAGAAACACCAATCAGAAAGGATATATGCACCCCTATGTTCATAGCAGCACAATTTACAATAGCTAAGATTTGGAAACAGCCTAGGTGCCCATCAGCAGATGACTGGATCAGAAAACTATGGTACATCTACACATTGGAATACTATGCTGCCATAAAAAAGAAGGAATTACTACCATTTGTATGCACCTGGATGGAATTAGAGAACATTATGCTAAGTGAAATAAGCCAGTCAATGAAAGAAAAATACCACGTGATCTCACTCAGTTGGGGATAATGAAAAACAGTATAAAGTGATGAACAAAAAGATAGATACAGAGGCAGTAAAGCATCAAACAGACTGTCAAATTACAGCGGGAAGGTTAGGGAGAGGTGGGGGAAATAAGAGATCAACTGAAGGACTTATATGCATGCATATAAGAGTAACCAACGGATGCAAAACATTGGGGGGTGAGGGCATGTATGGGAGTGGGGTGGGGGGGCAATGGTAAGATATGTACACATATAATACCTTAATAAAAAAAAATGTAACCACACTTGTCTATGACTATTTCAGTTCTCAGGAACAGAGGAAAAAACGTGAGATATACTGTGGTGAACCTCTTTTAGGTACTGAAATTATTTGGGTATGCCTAAAAGGTCCTCCCCTTTTTCCTTCCTTGAAGGCATAGCTTGTTGAACACCTCCTCCAAGAAGACTTCACTGAACCTTTCTAACACTTATGGTCTGAATCGCTCGATGATCTCTGGACATCTTGAATTGTTAATTGGCCATTATATATAACCCTGACTTCCATTTCTCTGTAGAATTAAAGTCTGATCACAGTACATTTGTAAACAGTAGAGGCTCTATACAAGTTTATAATGGTTGTAGTTATTATAGCTACTGTTAATAAGTAACATAAAAATAAGTTCGTATATAGGCACAGCTTATTTTTTAATTTTTTAAAATTTCTTTATTGATTAAGGTATTTGGCATAGCTTATAATGATTAATGAGGAGGATAGATGGCATTTGATCATTTCTAGAGATAGAAAAGCAGATAGACCTGGAGGAAAGGACAAAATATCTTTAATAAAGTAAATGCAAGAACAGGTAAGGCAAAGGAGACAGAAAGTTGAGATCTAAAACTTTCAGAGAAGGAATATGGTAGTAAAAAGCAGCATGGAGTATGACTTTACTATAGGGGTTCCTGAGCAAACCTCCTTATATCATAAAGTCTCAGTTTTCTCATCTGCAAAATGGTCATAACGTTGCCTAAACTCTGCAGAGCAGTTGTGAGAATGCAAGAGAAACTGAGTTTACCACTGCAATTCTGGTCCTGGCAAAGGGCATTGGACTTAACTTTGTGTTTTATATGCATTAAACAAAAGTAATTATGTAAATTGACAAAACTCAGGCAATTAAAAATGTGAGCCATTATTATTAACTGAAATGAGTACTTGTCAAATTTTCCTCAGATGGCAGAAAAAAATAAACAGATGCCCTTAATGATTTATTTGACATTTCCATCTATATGGAGGATGACTATAACATGCCCACACTTGTTTTAATACAAAAAACTTTCCCTCAAATTTTAAGAAAACTGATGCTGTGAGAAGATATACAGTCCTGCAACTTCTTATATACCTCATTGTTCTGCAAGGCTAAATAAGCTCATAGGTAAATTTATAAGAGAAATTTCACATTTAGAGAGTTATTATTATTATTAAATAATAGCCTCCTACACACCAGAAAATGTTGGATTCTGACAAATTTCAACTCCATTCAAGCCACGAGTACTTTATATTAGACCTATCAGTCTAATTTTAATGAATTGAGAGACATACAGGCCATTGACAGTTGGCTCAGCTTAAGATCACAGGTCAGAGGCAGAATCTCTGCTGATCAACATTAAGTGCTGGCTCAAAAACAAAAACCTTCCTAAATATATTTCCATAAAGTAGCAGGAGATCTTATGTTCTGAAGGCAATTTATGCATTTTATCTAGTAACCTAACCAACATCCTGCAACGATAACTTCAGAGAGAGAACTCCACTTTGATCACTTACTCTCCTGTTTAAAATCCTTCCTGGCTCCCAAATCCCTCCAAAGTAAAATCCTAACTTCTGAGGACAGTTTACAGTTCTTGAGCTCACCTGGGTTGCTGGCATGTCCTTCTGCATCTCAACTGCCCATGTACCCTGGATGTCAGTGGTATTAAATAACTCACAGTTCCCTAAGTTGGCCACTATCTCTTCCATCCTATCCTCTGTTCCCTGCAGGTACTTTTCCTATGTCTAAAATGAATTTCTCCCACTTCATCTGGCTAGACAATTCTTATTATTCTTTTTTCCTCTATTGCTTCAATTCTCAGTTCTAGCTCTATCTTCTCTGTGAAGTCCTTCCTGACCACCCAACTCTTGCCACACAGGGAAGTAAGGTTTGCCCGTCTGTCCTTTGCACCCTCTGTGTACTTCTTGCTCTGCACTTACCCTGGCACTGGAATTTTTGGTTACTCTGCTTTTCTGCTTCCTTCCTCAGGCATTGTCTTTGCATATCCTGCACCAGCACAGTCCGAAGTACCCCAAAGGGGCTTGGTTAACGTTTGCGTGGCAAACTGAGGAAGCTTCCAGCACAGAGGCTCAAATAAATTTAGAGTAAGGAGGCCTTTCCTCTTTGGTGTTTCCGGCCACTAACAGTGGAGAAGAATCTCACTGCTCCCCAGTGACCCGTGAGGCATCAGCTAAGATTCCAAGCCTCCACACTTCCTTTCCTCATTGTTTACTTTCACATTAAAAAGGAACACCATGGACTTGCATCACAGTCTCAAAATCAAGTCACAGGGAGGAAGGAACAGAAAGAACCACACACTTTCTAAAGAATTAAACAACTAAGTATAACTAAAATGTAAGGTGGAGTATGTCTACATCTCCACATAATCAACAAAGCCTTTAGTTAGTGAACAGAACTCTCTACTCATAGAGAAATAGCTCAAGAGTTCCTTATAATCCCAATGCTTAATCTTTTATTTGAAATTTCCGAATTTTTTTCTTACATGCCCTTTAATTCATAAATATAGTTTAAAGACATTCCATAGATGACTACTAGTAGCAAAGTGATGTTTCTAAAAGACTTCCTTTTTGGTACAAAAAGTACCCTCACAGTATCACGCAGGTACTAATGAAGCCATGTTAATAACCTCTTTTAAATTATGTGTCAAATGTGGTTTCTCCTTACAGTCTAAACAGTATACTATCAACTACATATTCTATAATTTCATTTATTTCATAACATAATAATGGTAACAGTAAATTTAGAGTATTTGAAATTAATAATCCCAAAATAGCAACAATGAAAATTTCACATATATTCAAAGTTTACCAAATTCTAGGTTTTAAAATTGCCTTTGGCATAATGGTTTCTATTAGGAAAACACAGAGAGCACTAAATTACCAATAAATTCTTCCAGAAACCTCTAATGAAACTTCTTCAAAGACTTACAACCATTCTCCTTCAGCTTCCTATTGATACTTCCTTCCAATCACTCTGTGAAAATTGATGGGAAACAATTCAGGGCAGGGCTTTGAGATGCTGTCTGGGACAGTGGGAAAGTATCACACTAATGCTGATGTCATTGTCATTTCAGAAATTCTAGCCCTGATCACTCTCCCTTCTGGGCCTAGTCTTCCCCAACTATCAGACTATCCACTCACCTAACCCGTGGGGGAACCATGAGTCATTTCCTGTCCATTAAACTTGTGGCTAAACTTCCCCTTCTGTAACAGCCTTAAACTGAGGGGTATGATGAGAAAGACTGAGAATAAGGGTGTTGCCTGGAAGGCCGGGCAGAGGGGAGAGAAGGGTCCCATTCCATCTATACTGGATAGTGAGGTTCCCAACACTTCCAACTCTTGATTTTGTAGGAGATAATTATTGCCACCACAGTAATGACCTGAGTTGTGCAGTATTTAATATTTGATTTATCTCCAGGATCCTGATTCAACTCTTCACCTTTCCACTGCTAATTTGTAACTTTAGAAAGACTGAAAGGAAAAAGAAATAAAAAGCAAATTCTTCAATTGTATATTTATGAAAAGTCTGGGCAAATTTGAGACCTAATTAAAAATAGTGGTTGGATGGGCTTCTATTTTATTGATACCAGTATTCTTTTTTAGTCACTAATATTAATAAATTGGATGCAGTATACTAGTCTTAGTTATCCAGGTCAGTTTTTTGTTTTGTTTTTTTAATCCTCACACTGAGGATATTTTTTCATTGATTTTTAGAGAGAGTAGAAGACAGAGGAAAAGACAGAGAGAAATATCCATGTGAGAGAAGCACATTGATTGGTTGCCTCTTGCACGAGCCCAACCAGGGCCTGGGCCAGGGAGAAGCCTGCAACCAAGGTACTTGCCCTTGACCGGAATCAAATCTGGGACCCTTCAGTCTGCAGACCAATGCTCTAGCCACTGAGCCAAACTGCGATAGGGCATCCAGGTCAGTTTTAATAAAATTAAGAATTTTAAAATAATATTGTGGCAAAGATGAGCTTAATTTTTACAAACATGTAGGTCAGGGGTAGGGAACGTCCAGCCCATGGACCCTATAAGGCCTGAGAAATCATTTGCTCTGGCCCTGCCAAGGGATTAGGGGTGAGTTAATTAAATGTTTGACCAAATACAGCAGGCTAGCTTTTAAGCTGATAATTTTGTATGGCTAATGAATGGTGTTATAAATATCCAAATAGCCCTTGGCAGAAGAAAGGTTTCCCATCCCTGATTTAGGTGGACTATGATTCGCAGTCCCCCCTACCCCCCTTATGTAGATGGTTCTATGCAAAGGCACATGGATGATCTGCCATGTGATCTATCAATCACGGCTCCTCTCTCCACCAGTGGATGTCCCAGTGCCCAGGTGACTTTAGAAGCTGAAGGATGAGGTGGGGACTTTTCATTTGACTTGAATCTAGAGCAGAGTGTCTTGTCCCCATGTGCGTGCAAAAGAGAAACTTTTAGTTGGTTGATAATATAACATTTAGAGGACAGAGACCACTGCCTTATTTGATGTTGAATCTCCAATGGCCACCTATGCCTGGAAAAGACTAGGTATATGGCCAATGTTTATGGAATAATGAATGTTTAATGAGGCACAAGGTATGCACATGAAAAATTAAAATGCACACAGAGAGTTAATGCTGAGAAAAATTTCTGGTGATTCTCACACACACAAACATACTCAACTTCCCTCTAAATATTATTTAAAAACTCTTGACTGTTGTGCCCATTATTGTTTTCACGGAAAGATTCAAATTTTTAAAAATATACTTTTATTGATTTCAGAGCGGAAGGGAGAGGGAGAGAGAGAAACATCAATGGTGAGAGAACATTATTGATCGGCTGCCTTCTGCACACCCCACATTGGGGATCGAGCCTGAGACCCAGGCATGAGCCCTTACCTGGAATCAAACTGTGACCTCCTGGTTCTTAGGTTGATGCTTAACCACTGAGCAACACAGGCCAAGCAATTCAAACTTTTAATATGTACCATACTAAGATAGATTGTGAAACCATTTTTTAAAAAAGGGATTCTATTTCTCTCCCTGCCCTACCCTAAAAATAAACCTGGTCTCAACTGACTGAACAGGTTTATTTCACTGATCCTCAGTTTTAGAGACTCAAATGCATTTAAAAAAAAACACTTTGGGGCCATCCAGACTTTAATGGCAGATCTGTCAAGGAGATCTTGATGGGGGGTAGTTTGCCTGTTCCATGTTCTCTTCATAAATAAACTTCTTGCCCTTATAAGACTAGTCTGTGAGTCCTTGAACATGATAAATGGTAAGATACTTTGCCTTAAAAACAAAACCCATAAATCCTTTTTACGTTTATTTCAGGCTAAACTTGATTTCTAGGCTTAAGACTATAAGTGACATTTGATGGCTCATTTTTACACTAAGTGTGACTAGTTACTGGGACAGATATTCTGTGTCTGCAGGGATAAGTCATTATTCCACACTATATGTATGCTTCTCTTTTGTCATTTAAAATGTTTCTTTCTTTTCTTTTTATTATTTAAAAAGTAACACAATGAATAGCTTGATGCCTCATAAAATCATAAGCAAGAGTTAGAGATCAAGATTTTCTAAATTCCTTTACTATATTTGCAAAAGGTGATAGCAGGCACATTAATAATTTGGTTGTAATCCCCAATGTTAAGTATTATTGCAAAAATGATGATCACAAACCTAATTTTAGATTTATGTTATTTTAAAATTTAGCTTCTCAACACTTTTTGGAATAAAACAACCTTCTCACTCTACTAGGTACCTTGTGATCACCCACTAAGTTCACATAAGTATTTGATTAAAGTTCATTGTGGCTAATAAATGCCTAGTTGAGCTTATTTTGCTCTGAATCTGTTTTATTTTAAAATATTTTAAGGATTTCCTGAGATAGGCATGAAAGCAAAACTCCACAAGTTTTTAAGCATGAGGCTCTTAGTACTACCACTACCACAATAGATGAAAAATAAGGAGGATACTGTTGGAATATTGCACCCATTTCTCAATGTGCCCAATATAAATTACCTATGCTTACAAAAAAAATGCTTTCAAAACAAACAAAAAAAAATAGTGTTACTGCAATTCATTATTATACTCAAGCCTCCAAAAAAGATTGTAGACTTCTGTAAACAGTTTCCAAGTTACATTTATTTATCTTTAATTTTTTTAATCCTCAACCCAAGGGCATGCTGAGAGAGAAAGTGAGAAAGAAAGAGAGAGAGAGAGAGAGAGAGAAACACCGATCCATTGCCTTCCACATGCTCCCCAAATGGGAATCAGACCCACAACCCAGTTATATGCCCTGAAGGGGAATCAAACTGGCAACCTTTGGGTGTACAGGATGATGCTCAACTAATTGAGCCACTCAGGCCAGGCAATGTATAGTTAATTTAATAAGTCATGACATGTAAAAAACTATATACACAATTTTCAACTTTTAAAGTGTATTTTCTTTTGGGAAGCTTTGTTGATTGGCCCACTGTGAATTATTAGATAGTAAATAATTTATGAATGTTTTTATTGAATTTTACAAAATCATCTGCTTGTCATTGTCTATATATTGTTGCCAAGAGTTTAATAAAAATTTCTTTTTAATTTTTTATAGAATGTATATACACAGGAAATTAGAAAAAAAACAAGATCCTATAGAAGGCAAAGACTTTTACAGAATAGGTTGCTGCTCCAAAGGAGAGACAAGAGATGCCAAATGAAGCAATAGGACAAAGTGACCAGCTAGCTGTGTAATCTTGGACACAACACTTGAAACTCTCTAGTCTCAGTCTTCTTGCCAATAAAATGAGCTATATCCAAAATCCTATGATTTGTTAGATGAAGGGTTGTGCTGACAATATCTGAAGTCATTGAGGCCAATGTCACTTTGGAAACAGTGTCACAAGATCCAGAGAAGATAAACTATACCTCTGTTCAGGCTACATGAGTCTAGTCCAGTGGTCGGCAAACCGCGGCTCGCGAGCCACATGTGGCTCGCGAGCCGTGGTTTGCCTCTCTGTTGACTAATGAGTTTGCCGACCACTGGACTAGACTAAATGTTACCGTGTAGTTGGAAGCTGTGAGGATTAGGCAATTGTGGCATATTGTGTGCAAAGAGGTAGAGGGTAGAATATGACAGTGGTTGGCAAACTCATTAGTCAACAGAGCGGCAAACCGCAGCTCTCGAGCCACTAGTCAATAGCCACACCCGTGCTCACGAAGTCCAAGAAAACTCACATAAATGTTGTAGAAAAATTTAGGTCCCTCCAGCACTTTGTTGCTAGGACAGGATTGTTGATGAGCTCTAATCCAAATACTTTATTTGATTTTATATTGTGGTATCTGACATAGCGAGTGAAACATCCTGAGAAACCACAGATTTAGCTGCTGTGTCTGTCTATAATCCAAACCAGTTCCTTTTTTCCATCTTATTCTTAAACGCAACATTTCTGATCTCGCTTTGTTTTGCAACTCAATTTTTTTTAAATATATTTTATTGATTTTTTACAGAGAGGAAGAAAGAGGGATAGAGATAGAAACATCAATGAGAGAGAGACATCGATCAGCTGCCTCCTGCACACCCCCTACTGGGGATGTGCCCGCAACCAAGGTACATGCCCCTGACCGGAATCGAACCCGGGACCCTTCAGTCCGCAGGCCGATGCTCTATCCACCGAGCCAAACCGGTTTCGGCTGCAACTCAATTTTGATAAAGACAAGAATACAGGCAGGATTTGGACTGTGGGGGATGAATAAAGTGTATTTTTAGGAAGTCAGTTATTATAAAACAGTTATTAAAATGACTGGGTAAATGACCTCACACTACACTCAGCCAGCAAACCAGCCGGGTAATCTAGCTCTTGGTGCACATGGCCTTGGACTGCTTTCTTTGAAATCAAGTTCCAGGAATCTGTGACTGGAGGCTCTCTGTTTTGCAGCAGTTCCCACAGCACCTGATACTGTCAGGCACATGGTAGTATGGTAAAACGTACTGACAACTTGTTGGCAGACTAGTTATTATTGAAAAGGCAAAACAAAAATTCTAGAGCATGTGAAGGCTTTAGGCATGTTGTTGTTTGGAGATAAACATTTGCTGTAATTGCACTATTTACTAAACAGAGAATAAGCTATGTAGAGGCTAAAACAGCACATTGGTAACTTTGCTTCCATTATTCCTTAATTTGTTAATCATATCATGCACACCTGTTAGTGGAATTTGTTTTCTTTGAAATAAATATTATCACTAGAATATTGTATTTTTAAATGCATATTCATGAGTGTTCTCCCTGATATAAATTGTATGAGAAGGGTTTATAAGACTCCCAAAATGCATTCAATTCTTGCTTTAATTCTCTTTAATGCCATTCAAATATTCTTCTAGAAGGTATATGCATTGTAATTGTTGATATCATATGCCAGCCATAATGTTAAATGCGTATGCTTTTATGTACAATGGCTCATTTGATCCTCACTACAACCTCTAAGAAGGTATTACTGGCCCCATCTTATGCAGGAAGAAAGTGAGACTCAGATGGCTAAGTAAGATGATAATGTTAAACAATGGAGATGCACCCTAACTGGTTTGGCTCAGTGGATAGAGTGTCGGCCTGCAGACTGAAGGCTCCCAGGTTCGATTCCGGTCAAGAGCATGTACCTTGGTTGTGGGCACATCCCCAGTAAGGGGTGTGCAGGAGGCAGCTGATCGATGTTTCTCTCTCATCAATGTTTCTAACGCTCTATCCCTCTCCCTTCCTCTCTGTAAAAAAATCAATAAAATAAAAAAATAATGCATTGTAATTAAAAAAAAAAAAAACAATGGAGATGCTACCAGTAAAACCAAGGGTTTCAGCTCCAATTCTGTCCTCATTCATAACTAAATGGGAATAAGTAGGTAAAAAAGCAAAGCTCTTCCAAATCCTTTCGAAAATAAGGTAGGGTGTGCCAAAAACAAAATTCTGAGATGTCCTAAATTAAATTACAGTGGAAGGGAGAATGGAAAAAAGACAGAGCAGCCAGCCTGTTAATAGCTTCGGCCGCTGACAAGACTGCTCACATGCCTGAACCTCCAGGCATCTACTAGCTTGACCAATAGATGGTCCATGGTATCCTGAATATACATGAACTTTGAGGACTGCTGCTATTAACCAATCAAAACTAGTAAATATTTTTTCCTTTACAGACTCTGCACCTATCATAGAACTGCCCTAGCTTCACCTTCAGCTGCCCTCCTGATCTATGGCCAATGTAAATTCTTTCAAAACAACTTATATCTTTCTTCCACCTTACATGATGTGTAAAAAAGACCCATCTCCAGGACAGCAGACATATTACATTCTCCACTTAACCCTGTTGCTGGCTGTTTACACTGCATGACCAGGACCTGGTCCTTTCTGGCCTAATAAACCTTTCTTATAAAAAGGACTTTCAGCCATGAAAATTAAACTTGTTGTTAAACAGGTATAAATTATAAATAAAAAAGCAACCAAGGAAAAAAATTACTCACTTAATTTTTCCATTTACCTATTCCTACCTTAATCAGCCATTAAATACATGTATATAGGTCAGCATTGCACCAGATAAAGGGAGGAGTAGAAACAGAGGTCACCTAAATGGCAGTGCTTACACCAGTATAAATGAGGGTTGTTAGTGAAAAGAAGGGAAAAAATTTGGATCATCAAGCAATATTTTTTCCAAAGGTCTTGACTCCTTGTGGATGTTTTTAGGCAGAAGCACCAGGGTTTGCGACAGAGTGAAGGCTCTAGGAGCTTTGAAAGAGGGGCAGAGCAGTAACTGGGAGGGCAGCATAATTGAAGTGTGGTGACAGGACACATGCCCAGAGAAGCATGCACCAGAACCTTTCCTCTGTGATCTCACTCCTCCGTGTGCACACAACCAGTGACAGTGTCAGGATTCAGACCCTCTGAGCCCAAGGTCTTCCACTTTCCAGGATGCCAGGCTGCTGCCTGTGCTGCACAGAGCTTGCAGCCAGAAAATACTAGTAAGCAAACAACAACAAAAGGACCCTACTGTGGGGGGCAGGGAGAGAAAGCACAGTGATCAGTAAAATGGATGAAGAGGTTTATCCAGCTATCTGCACTATTAAATAAATTTAGCTGTCTACCAGCCAAGGACACTGTGGCTCCATAGTGATTATCAACCCAGTCACAATTTCAAATGGGTCAGATAACTAAGTGGAATAGGATTATGTTTTTTCCTCTCAGACTGAAGCTAAAACGTGGCTTTAAACCACTGTTTTACTGTTGTTGTTTTTCTATTAGTAAATAATCCAGAATTACCCCCAAAGACCTCAATAATTATTAGAGCATATTTTCACTTATACAGGGAAAAAGGAAGAATTCTTCTTAGATAGGAGCAGAATACAGAAACACACTCTTCCTGGCCCTTCTTGCCTCAATCTGGACTTCCATGCAATGGACTCGACAAGCAGAAAAGCCACATGAATGGGGCAATGAGCACAGTCCACGCCTAATAACTGGATAAATAAATAAACAAAAGTTTGATGACTTTTAAACTATGAATAAACTTCACTTTTAAAAACACCTATTGCCGCCCTAACTGGTTTGGCTCAGTGAATAGAGCGTCGGCCTGCATACTGAAGGGTCCCATGTTCGATTCCGGTCAAGGGCATGTACCTTGGTTGTGGGCACATCCCCAGTAGGGGGTGTGCAGGAGGCAGCTGATTGATGTTTCTCTCTCATGGATGTTTCTAACTCTCTATCCCTCTCTCTTCCTCTCTGTAAAAAATCAATAAAATATATTTTAAAACAAACAGGAAAAAAAAAACAGCTATTGCCTAAAATTGTATGTTAAAATGAATTTTTGTAAGTAAATCTTAATTTAAATATGGAGGGTGGTTAATATTTCATTTTGGAAATATTCTGCTATTAAATCCGATTTACTAAGGAGACTAACTTTTTCATTTAAAAAAATGTTTTGACTGGCCCAGCCCATGTGGTTCAGTGGTTGAGCGTCTACCTATGAACCAGGAGGTCACAGTGTTTGATTCCCAGTCAGGGCACATGCCTGGGTTGCAGGCTCAATCACCAGTAGGGGATGTGTAGGAGGCAGCCGATCAATGAGTCTCTCTCATCACTGATGTTTCTATCTCTCTCTTTGTCTCCCTTCCTCTCTGAAATCAATAAAAAAAATTTTTAAGTGTTTTGAATCTTAAACAAAAAATCCAATTTACATATCTTATAAATGTAGATTATTTTATGGTAAGAATACATTAAATAGATTAACCAGCATTTGTTTTAGGTTTGATTTAGATATTGTATTTTAAAGTATTTAGCACAGAATAAAATTGCTATAATTGCTATTATATAACATAAACCTGATATAATTTGTATGTTTATTAATAGAAAACTTTTTAAGTCTATAATGCTTTGTTAGTGTCTGGTAGATTATTGAATAAATTCAAACAGTGAAGAATTAAGATGGAAAAAAAGCTGATTCTCAACTCCCAGATATGAGTTTCTTGGGAGAAAGTAAAAACAGATAAAAAAATGAGTAATGAATGGTAAGCTGCTTTTTAAAAAATCCTCACCTGAGGATATTTTTTTTCTATTGAGAGAGAGTGGAAGGGAGGGACAGGGAGAAAGAAAGAAACATTGATGTGAGAGAGACAATGAGAGAGACAATGGATTGGTTGCCTCCTGCATGCTCCCTGACCTGGGCCAAGGAGCAATCCCACAACCCAGGTTTGTGCCCTTGACAGAGAATCAAACACGAGACCCTTTGGTTCTCAGGCCCATGATCTAACCAATGAGCAACACCGGCCAGGGTGATAAGCTTCTCTTTAAAAAGGAAATTATATATGCTGTTAGTTATTTTTAAAAATGACCATTGCTACTATAGATGCATTGATGCACATTTTTCTGGTGATACAGCCTCCTCTTGTATAAACATACACGCACATAAAATAAGTTATAATCAAGGGAATTATAATCAAGGGAAAACTTGCTTTCATAAAAGAACTCATATTTCCTATGTTTCTTCACTTCTTGTGTAAGAACTCATATGAGATTCTAGCAAACTGTGTTTTATTTATTTTCTTTTGTTCTTACTTCTTCCTGGAAGAGTACATTATCTGGATATAATCATGTTCAAGGAGAATAAATTCTGACTAAGGAGATGATTTAAATAACTGACCAACCATTAAAAAGCCTAACCATGCTTCCACTTTGTATATACAACATAATTTTACTGGGTCAACACATTCATTTATTCTAATGCAATATCCTCCCCCACAGAAAGGAATGCTAGTTTAATAACCTCCTATTTCATCTTTGCAGACTGAGCCACTTCCTCTGTAACCCAGCTGACTAAAGTGGGTTTTGTAGCAGTAGAAATACAATGTGCCAATTCCTGGCCTACTTCATGAAGTCCCTGTAGACTATGTTCTCACAGCATAATACCCTATAACTCGATAAATCATTGCTCATATTCACTGAACTATCAGTAAGCCTGTTTGGTGTTCTAGCCACCTGGAGCTGACAAATATTTTCCTAATATGAGGGATGTCATAACAACCAGATATGTGACCTGAATACAAACCAGGCATGATGCTGCTACAATTTAAGGCAGGAAACAGGGATGTAGCACCCGCAACAGGGGAGCGTGGGGTAAGGGGAGAGATCAACCAAAGGACTTGTATGCATGCATATAAGCCTAACCAGTGGACACAGACAACAGGGGGGTGAGGGCATGAGTGGGAGGTGGGGTTGGGAAGGTAATGGGGGGATGAGGACAAATATGTAATACCTTAACCAATAAAGAAATTAAAATGCAAAAAAAAGAGTATCTTAAGAACTCAAAATTCATTATTTTTTAGGACTAAGCTCTTTAAATACAAGAATGAAAATTACCCCAGACTCTAAGAGAAAACAGGCAGTAATTTAGATTGGAAAGATCATACATTTCAAATCTGTCTAGTTTCTTATAAGCAATACATCTTGGACAAGTTAATGAATCTCTCTGAACCTCAGTTTTCTCACCTATAAAATGGAGATAATAATACTGCCTCAAAAGATGGCTATGAGAATAAAATGGGATGATATCTGTAGTATGGTTGGCAGAGGAGGAACACATAATAACTAATAGCTTTTATCATCAGGTTAAGGGGTGAGGCAATGGATATTTACAGGACATAAGGGCAATGATCTCCAAAATAGTGTGCAGATGCACATTAGAAATGCTTATTTTTTTTTCATTTGAAAAATTTTATTTTAAGTACATACTAGTATAATATTTTTAAGAAATAAATTCTTATGCAGTATTCAATATCAGGAGTGATATGAGGTACTCTCACGTAAGTTGCCTGCCTGCTAGTGGGTTCTGCGGGAGGGTGGGAGTTGTACATACAGGCAGCTGGCAATTCCACGCACAGGCTCACTTTCAGTACTGTCATGTATCTTGGTGGACTATAGTCTATTCATACCTGATTGAGAGGATATGTGGACAACATTGCTTACTTTTAACCAAACTAACTCACAAAATGAAGAAGAGAGTTAAAAAGATTCCTGCAGAAGAGTCATGAAGAGAAGTTAATATTAATAACTAGCATAAGATAAGAAAATGACACAGCTGAAATTTCCCTACCTCTAGTATTGGCACTGTAACAGTGACATCTACAAGGTAAGAACAATGAAAATATAATTTGACCAAGCAAGAAGTCAACTGGAATAACTGAAAATGGTCTGGAAGATTATTTGAAACTAGAGGCCCAGTGCATGAAATTTGTGCACTGGTAGGGTCCCTAGCAGCTGCTGGCAGCCATCTGGGGCCTCCCTCCCTTTTCCCGGCTGCCTGCCACCACCACTGGCCAGGGCCTCCCTCCCTTCCCTCAGCCAGTCCACCCCCTGGTCAAACTCCTGAAAAAACTCTGGTCAAGGGGACAATTTGCAGGCTACGCTTTTATTATATAGGATAGGGCAGTGGTCGGCAAACTGCGGCTCTGTTGACTAATGAGTTTGCTGACCACTGACCTAGACTCTCAATTCCAATAATTACAGGCTGTTGTTGTTCCTTGTGATTAAGCCCCTATCCCAGTGGTTGGCAAACTCATTAGTCAACAGAGCGGCAAATGGCGGCACTCATGAGCCGCAGTTTGCCGACCACTGGGATAGGGATTTAAGTAATTGCTGATGAACTTTGGCTTTTATGACTTGAGATGGTTAATGACAGTAGAACATGTATGTAACTTATAAAGTACAGGTAGATTTATTGAAAGTACTGCTAAAAAAAAAAGTGTGGGACCACTGTGCTAGGTAGCATGAGTATAGAGCAGGCATACTGTAGGACCATCTTCTGTAGCATGTTTCTCCAGCTTTCTCACAACATGGCCCATGTTGCATTTGTACTACACCCTGGGATTCACTGCCGGGCTGCTGGAAGCCCAAAGCTATCAGATAGGGCCCTGGGCTGCCCATCTCCTGCCTAGCTCCTGCTCTACCCAAGGGCTGAGTGGATTAGTATCTTCAGCAGACCTATAGCTCATTCAGAGCACACCAACACCCCATGTGAGGCACTTCAAAGCATATCAGTTGAAACTCAGTCCTAAAGGCAGATTTAGTCTGGGCTACTTATTGAAGAATACAGCCATTTGGTCCTAATTGAGTCATTTCTATAGATAAAGAAAGAGAAAGTTTTTTGGTGTATGTGTATTTTTTTTTTAATTAAGGTATTATATGTGTACAGATCTTACCATTGCCCCCCCGCCCCACTCCCATACATGCCCTCACCCCCCAATGTTTTGCATCCGTTGGTTACTCTTATATGCATGCATATAAGTTTTTCGGTTGATCTCTTATTTCCCCCACCTCTCCCTAACCTTCCCGCTGTAATTTGACAGTCTGTTTGATGCTTTACTGCCTCTGTATCTATCTTTTTGTTCATCACTTTATACTGTTTTTCATTATCCCCAACTGAGTGAGATCACGTGGTATTTTTCTTTCATTGACTGGCTTATTTCACTTAGCATAATGTTCTCTAATTCCATCCAGGTGCATACAAATGATAGTAATTCCTTCTTTTTATGGCAGCATAGTATTCCAATGTGTAGATGTACCATAGTTTTCTGATCCAGTCATCTGCTGACGGGCACCTAGGCTGTTTCCAAATCTTAGCTATTGTAAATTGTGCTGCTATGAACATAGGGGTGCATATATCCTTTCTGATTGGTGTTTCTAGTTTCTTAGGATATATTCCTAGGAGTGGGATTACTGGGTCAAATGGGAGTTCCATTTTCAGTTTTTTGAGGAAACTCCATACTGTTCTCCACAGTGGCTGCACCAGTCTGCATTCCCACCAGCAGTGCACGAGGGTTCCTTTTTCTCCGCATCCTCGCCAACACTTGTCGTTTGTTGATTTGTTGATGATAGCCATTCTGACAGGTGTGAGATGGTACCGCATTGTTGTTTTGATTTGCATCTCTCTGATAATTAGTGACTTTGAGCATGTTTTCATGTGTCTCTTGGCCTTCCTTCTGTCTTCTTTCGAAAAGATTCTATTTAGGTCCGTTGCCCATTTTTTTAATGGATCATTTCTCTTCCTTTTATTAAGTTGTATAAGCTGCCTGTAGATGTTGAAGATTAAACCTTTATCAGTGATAACATTTGCAAATACGTTCTCCCATACAGTGAGATTTCTTGTTGTTTTGTTGATGGTTTCTTTTGCTGTGGAAAAGCTTTTATTTTGATGTAGTCCCATTTGTTTATTTTCTCTTTGGCCTCCGTAGCCCTAGGGGCAGTATCAGTGAAGAAGTTCTTTCGGCATATGTCTGAGATTTTGCTGCCTGTGGATTCCTCTAGTATTTTTATGGTTTCCCGTCTTATATTTAAGTCCTGTATCCATTTTGAGTTTAATTTTGTGTATGGTGTAAGTTGGTGATCTAGTTTCATTTTTTTTGCATGTATCTGTCCAATTTTCCCAACACCATTTATTGAAGAGACTGTCTTGACTCCATTGTATGCTCATGCCTCCTTTGTCAAATATTAATGGCGCATAGTGGTTTGGGTTGATATTTGGATTCTCTATTCTATTCCATTGATCTATATGTCTGTTCTTGTGACAGTACCAGGCTGTTTTGAGGACAGTGGCTTTATAATACAGCTTGAAATCTGGTATTGAGATCCCTCCTACTTTATTCTTCTTTCTCAGGATTGCTTTGGCTATTCGGGGTCTTTTTTTATTCCAGATGAATTTTTGCAGAGTTCTTTGTAGGTCTGTGAAATATGCCATTGGTATTTTAATGGGGAGTGCATTGAATCTATAGATTGCTTTGGGTAGTATGAACATTTTAATGATGTTGATTCTACCAATCCATGAACATGGTATGTTCTTCTATCTGTTTACATCTTCCTCTGTCTCTTTTTTCAGTGTCCTGTAGTTTTCCGCATATAGGTCTTTTACCTCCTTGGTTAGGTTTATTCCTAAGTATCTTAATTTTTTTGGTGCGATGGAAAATGGGATTGCTTTTTTAGTCTCTCTTTCTGTAAGTTCACTGTTGGTGTATAGAAATGCCATAGATTTATTGGCGTTAATTTTGTATCCTGCTACATTGGCAAATTCATTTATTAAGTCTGTTAGTTTTTTGATGGAGTCTTTCGGGTTTTTTATGTACAATATCATGTCATCTGCAAATAAGTACAGCTTTACTACTTCTTTTCCAATTTGGATGCCTTTTATTTCTTCTTCTTGTCTGATTGCAATGGCTAATACTTCCAGTACTATGTTGAAAGTAGTGTGAGAGTGGGCATCCCTGTCTTGTTCCTGTTCTTAGGGGAAATGGTTTTAGTTTTTGCCCATTGATTATGATGTTAGCTATGGGTTTATCATATATAGCTTTTATTATGTTGAGGTATGATCCTTCTATTCCCACCTTGTTGAGAGTTTTTATCAAGAAAGGGTGTTGGCCCTAACCGGTTTGGCTCAGTGGATAGAGCGTCGGCCTGCGGACTGAAAGGTCCCAGGTTCGATTCCGGTCAAGGGCATGTACCTTGGTTGCGGGCACATCCCCAGTAGGGGGTGTGCAGGAGGCAGCTGATCGATGTTTCTCTCTCATTGATGTTTCTAACTCTTTATCCCTCTCCCTTCCTCTCTGTGAAAAATCAATAAAATATATTTAAAAAAAAAAAAAAGAAAGGGTGTTGGATTTTGTCAAATGCTTTTTCTGCATCAATTGATATGACTATCTGATTTTTATCTCTCAATTTGTTTATGTGATGTATCACATTTATTGATTTGCGAATATTGTACCATCCTTGCATTCCTGGGATAAACCCTACTTGGTCATGGTGTATGATCTTTCTGATGTACTGCTGGATCCGATTTGCTAGAATTTTGTTGAGGATTTTGGCATCTACCTTCATGAGGGATATTGGCCTGTAATTCTCCTTCATTGTGTTGTCTTTATCTGGTTTTGGTATTAGGGTGATGCTGGCTTCATAGAAGGAGCTTGGAAGTGTTCCTTCCTCTTGAATTTTTTGGAATAGTCTGAGGAGGATAGGTTTTAGTTCTTCCTTGAATGTTTGGTAAAACTCTCCTGTGAAGCCGTCAGGCCCCGGGCTTTTGTTTGCCGGAAGCTTTTTGATGACTGCTTCAATTTCTTCCATAGTGACTGGCATATTGAGCTGTTTAGATTCTTCCTGATTGAGTTTTGGAAGGTTATATTTTTCTAGGAATATGTCCATTTCCTCCAGGTTGTCCAGTTTGTTGGAATAGAGTTTTTCATAGTATTTTTTAAGAATCCTTTGTATTTCTGTGGGATCAGTTGTTATTTCACCTCTTTCATTTCTGATTTTGTTTATTTGGGTCCTCTCTCTTTGATTCTTGGTGAGCCGGGCTAGAGGTTCATCAATCTTGTTTATCCTTTCAAAGAACCAGCTCTTGGTTTTGTTGATCTTTTGTATTGTTTCTTTGTTCTCTAGGTCGTTTATCTCCGCTCTGATCTTTATTATTTCCTTCCTTCTGCTTACACTGGGCTTTTCTTGTTGCTCTTTTTCTAACTCTTTGAGTTGTTGGGTTAGGTAATTTATTACCATTGTTTCTTGTTTTTTGCAGTAGGCTTGTAGAGCTATGAACTTCCCTCTCAAGACTGCTTTCGCTGTGTCCCATAGATTTTGGATTGTAGTGTTTTTTCATTGTCATTTGTTGCCATGATGTTTTTTATTTCTTCCTTAAAATCTCTGGTAACCCAATCATTGTTTAATTGCATGCTGTTTAGCCTCCATGTGTTTGATTTCTCTGGGTTGTTTTTATTGTAGTTGATTTCCAGTTTTATGCCACTTTGGTCTGAGAAGATGCTTGATATGATTTCTATCTTCTTGAATTTGAAGAGACTTTGCCTATGTCCCAACATATGGTCTATCTTTGAAAATGACCCATGTGCACTTGAGAAGAATGTATATTCTGTGGCTTTGGGGTGAAATGTTCTGAAGATGTCAATTAATTCCATCTGGTCTAGTGAGTCATTTAGGATTGATGTTTCTTTGCTGATTTTTTGTTTAGAGAATTTGTCCAATGGTGATAGTGGGGTATTAAAGTCTCCTACTATGATTGTATTGCTGTCAATTTCTCCTTTGATATCCTCCAGGAGTTTTTTTTATGTATTTGAGTGCTCCTGTATTGGGTGCATATATGTTTACCAGAGTTATTTCTTCTTCTTGGATTGCTCCCTTTAGTATTATGAAGCGGCCTTCCTTATCCCTTGTTATGTCCTTCACTTTGAGATCTAATTTGTCAGATATAAGTATTGCTACCCCAGCTTTTTTTTCAGTTCCATTTGCCTGGAAAACCTTTTTCCATCCCTTCACCCTCAGTCTGTGTGCATCTTTTTTTTTTATTGGGTTTCTTGTAGACAGCAGATATATGGGTCTTGTTTTCTTATCCAATCCGTTACCCTATGTCTTTTGATTGGGGCATTTAATCCATTTACATTTAAAATTATTATTGATAGGTACTTATTGTTGCCATTTTTATTCTTTACCCCTGTGTTCCTCTTCGCTTCCTATTTCTTTTTTTTTACAGCAGACCCTTTGGCATTTCTTGCATTGCTGGTTTGGTGGTAATAAATTCCCTTAGACCTTTTTTTCTGTGAAGCTCCTGATTTCACCTTTAATTTTGATTAATAGCCTTGCTGGGTACAGTATTCTTGCATTCAGAACCTTCCTTTGCATGACTTTGTATATTTCATTCCATTCCCTTCTGACCTGATGAGTTTCTGTTGAGAAATCAGTTGCTAGTCTTATGGGGGTTCCTTTGTATGTAACTTTCTGTCTCTCTCTTGCCGCTTTTAAGATTCTTACTTTGTCGTTGGTGTTTGCCAATTTAATTATGATGTGCCTTGGCGTCGTTCTTTTGGGGTTCATTTTGCTTAGGACTCTGTGAGCTTCTTGGATTTGTGTGGGTTTTTTCTTCCCTATATCAGGGAAGTTTTCTGTCATTATTTCTTCAAACAGGTTTTCTATTCCTTGCTCAGCTTCCTTTCCTTCTGGAACCCCTATTATGCGGATGTTGTTTTGTTTTGTGTTGTCCCAAAATTCCCTTAGGCTCTCCTCCTGCCTTTTAATTTTTTTTTCTAGAAGTTGCTCTACTTGGGTATTTTTTCCCATCTTATCTTCTAGCTCACTGATGCAGTCCTCTGCTTCTTCTAGTCTACTCTTGATGCTTTCTATTGAGTTCTTTACAGCAGCGATGTCATTTTTCATTTCTTCTCGGTTCTTCTTTATTTCCTCTTGGCTCTTGCTCATATTGTCGAATTTGTCTTCCATTATTTCAGTCACCTTATGACCATTTCTCTGAATTCTTTTTCTGGAAGGTTGCTTGCCTCCATTTCGTTTACTTCCTTTTCTGGTGATGCCTGCTTTTCTTTCATATGTGGGCTGTTTCTTTGTCTCCCCATGGTCTCTCTTCTCTGGATGTCTGGTTATGTAGTTCTCTCTCTCCTTATCCCAGGCGAAATCTGACCTTTCCGTGGTGGAGTGTAGAGTTCCTCTGAATCCGTGTGTTTGCGTCAATTGGGGACTGGTGTTCTGGGGCTCGCGGCTGTTCCGTGGGTGCCGCAGTTGTGGATTCTCCAGCTTCCGATAAGCTCCTCTTTCCCATTCAAGATGGTGCAGATTCCGCGTCCAAGCCCGCAGCTCCGGGAGTGGACCCAGCCGCAGTGGGGGCTGTCAGGTCAGGGGAACCCCGTCTAGCAGTCCCCCACCTTCTTCTGGAGTTTAGCTGTCCCTTAACTTTCGAACAAACACTCCTCGTGCGACCCTCAGCTGTTCTTTCTTTCTATTCCGGGACAAGGCTCGGAATGTGTCTGTCTATTCCGCCGCCATTTTTCCCCACACTCTGGTGTGTGTTTTTTAAATATATGGACCTAGTAAAAATAAGCCCAATAAAATTTGTTTGTAACACAAGTGGGCTTGTAGTGGAGAAGTCAAATATTTATACTATTTCATTCTCTCCAATCTGATAAAAGAACATATGTAATACATTTACAAATACGCTCTTCTTTTTCATTGAGCATATTTCACTCCTGCATGGTCAGCATTTTGCACAGTACTACTCATACAGTAAGTACTAATATATATTTGCCCAACAGAAAAACAAGCCACAGTTAAGCTAAAAACACCATTCACCAATCTCTATATTCACAACTAAAGTCCTTTACCTATTTCTCACAGCAACTAGCCTAAAACTTGGCTACTGATTTCCAATTCCCAGCCCTAATCCCATGCTTCTTACTTACTCTTAGCTGACTTCACCTCTTCTTTTTATGAGATTATCAAGACCATCCTACCCAAACTGTCTTAATGCTACATATATCAACCTAAGTCATTCAGTGTAAAACATCCCAGGTTGTATTTGACTTAATCCTTCCTAACCAATCCTATCAGTCATGGAGGGATGCTTTAATTGAAATAGCTCCTCTTTCTTCTTCTCTTTCTTCCCAACACTGTCTCAACTGAATAGTCAACTTTCGAGCCCCAGGCTCACCCTGCACTAGAGCTCTTCCTTTTCTATTTCCTCTGACATGCTCTTGCCTCAAACATCCACAACTTCCTTTTTCATGCCCCTTCCTTCAAGTCTTCACTCAAGCTACTTCCTCAAGAGGACTTTCCTGGCCACCTTTTCACAAATTTCAACCCCTTTCACTCACATCCACATCACCTTTCCCTGTTTGATTTGTTCTGTTTATCAATTTATCACTACAATAAACATCATTTTATTTATTTATATTGTTCATTGTCTATCTGTCCCACTAGAACAGAAGTGCCACGAAGGCAGAAAACTTTGTCTTTTTGTTTTGCATATTGATGTATCTATATCTATAGATCCATTGATCTATAGCCTAAAATTGGGCTGGGTGCAGAATAGGTACGAAATTAACATTTGTTGAAAGAAAGAAGGGAATAGATGGATGGATTGCTGCAATGGATCTATAAATGGTATCTTCCCTTCCTCTTCAACCCACCCTCTATCAAAATATTCATCCTAAATTATGAGTTAAAAAAATCACTACTATCCTCATATAAATTGTCAATAGCTGTACATAATTTAGGAAATACCATTTATTATTTTTATTATTTTAGTTTTTTAAAATTTATTTTTATTATTGAAAGTATTACAGATGTCCCCCTGTTTTGCCCCCATTGACTCCCTCCACCCTGTACCTGCCCTCCCCGACCCCCAAGCATTCACTGAACTATTGACTATGTCCATTTGTTATGCATATATGCATATAACAGTTCAAAGCCTTAAGAGAGCTGGCCTGACCTCCCATTCCAGCCCCATTTCTCAATGCAGCTCTATCTCTCCATACGTCCTAAGATCTAGTCATGCTAAAGGACCATATATTTATCTTGAACAAATTCAACATTTTGAAGTCTTTGTTTTTGACATATGTCCTTTTGAATATCTTTTCACTACTTTGCCCTCTACTGAAATCTATTGATGTTTCCAGGCCATGCTCAAATGTCATACCTCCCGTGAAGTTTTTCTTCCAATTTAAACATGTGCTCCATAGTGCACTGCCTTCTGACTCTAATTAGTATAAAAGTCATTCTTCCTTGAATTGTGTTCATTATAATTCTGTCTCCTTTTCACAGTTTCTTGTACATAGTAGATGTTCAACAAATGTTTATTGAAATGAAATGTACAATGTCACTAGCTGTGCATTTTGATACAAGAGAATTGTAGTAAGATGTGCATTTAGATCCCCTGTAGGAGTAATATACCAAAACCAAATAAGTGAATGCTAGTGAGACTGAAAAGAAAAATAAAATTGTAATATAAACAATGTGAAGAGTCTTTCATAATAAACTCTAAAGATATGGATATCTTATTTCCATCAGCTGGAATGCCTGGCAGAGAGGTCACTTGATTTGAAATTTGATCTTCAGCTGAAAATAAACTTCTTTAATTAAACTTAGGCTCACTATTGTTGTTTAACTATCTTGTGGTTTTATTCAAGTACTTGCAAGGCTGAAAGAACTCCAGTCAGGATGTGTCTATGTTATATAAGAGTTCTTTTCATAGAGTAATTTATGGTTAATTCAAGAAATTGTATCATATCTGTTTGCTGGTTTCTCCTCCCCAGGCCTATTCCCATAGTGTACAGAGCTAGCCATTAGCCAGGCCCAGTACAAATGGTCTAGTATGCAGGATAATAAGCACATGGGGAAAGAACAGTTACTTTAAACCACTGTTTTCTTGTGGGCAGTAAAGAACTCATAATTTTAGGAAGCATTAATAGCAAAATCTTCACTGAAGCTTTAGTATAGTGCAGTGGTCGCGGTTTGCCACTCTGTTGACTAATGAGTTTGCCGACCACTGGTATAGTGAATTTAAATTCTAGAACCATGAGTAATAATTTAGACAGGATCCTCTTGCTCTTGCAGAATAAAAAGGTCTCCCACGAGGCCCCTCTGCAGAAGTAGAAGGGTAATGACAGCCCCCACCCCTTGAACTGCTTCCCCTCTGGTTTGCTGACATTACTTATACCTTTCCTTGGTATCCTGCCAGGGCTACCTGAGCTGGAGGATTTCCAGCTCTCCTTCAACTGGCAGCTTTCTCCCTCTCATTCCTTTCTGGCTCAGATAACTTGGCTCAATTCAAGCTACAAAACTGATCAACTTCACCCTTGTGCTACCCTTTTCTACCATGCAGCTTGTGAAGGTACTTCCTCTGTGTCACTGACAACAAGGCCACTTTAAGGGGCTTTCCTGAATATGAAGACAGGTTTCTGTAGCATAAACCCACTTTCCCCTGCTCCCTCCACCCAACCCAACACACATTGCATATTGCCTGGGGTGCAGCCCATTTGGGGATTTATCTGTCTATTTATTACTGGGTTTGTGTTGTGTGTGTGTGTTTTTTTTTTTTTTTAATTTGGCATTCCTTCATGATGTAAACAATGACCTCTTTGAAGCAGGCACTTTACATCACTCATTCTGCAACATGCAGAACAGGACCATTTAGAAATGTCTTTAAAGGAGACATGCTTCTCTGCCCTTAAGACAGGTGGACAGGCCTGCTGAGGGGATGTCCCTGCCCAGCAGTCCTGTGTTATTGGCCTCTTTACTGAGAGCTTTAGGGAGTGGCATTATTAGTGGGGATGCATGTCAAGTATTTTTCCAAGAACTAAAAAAGTAAAACTTCCCCTCTTGAACAAAGAGGTAGGTGATAGGCAGTATACCTCCACTGGTGAAACTCCACCCCATTTATCAGTGAGGTTGTAAAAGAGAGTGGAGCTTCTAACTCAGCTCAATGTTCAAGTGACTACACAACCCTGATTTGATAGATTATTCCCAGTATTCCTGTGGTTTATCCTGACAAAACTTGTAGAAACTGTTATGATAAAATGGCTTTACCTCTGCTAGTTATTCCATGTAAAAGAAGATTACATAAGGGATTACAAAAAGCCTCCACAATTTACATAGTTTTCTTCATAGTCATTTAATAAGCAGACTCAAGTTTTCCCTTAGCTGTTTTCAAACTCAGTTCAAGAGAAAGATTAAACCAGTTAGATTTCGATCTCTCAGTAATAGATATTTGTTAATGAAAATGGGTAAGATGGGCCTTTTATGCTCCTACCAATGCTAAGATTGTTGGTCCTTCAAAGAGCTTTCAAACTTTGGCTCAAATGTTACCTTATTTTCAATATTTTCTAAATTAAAAAAAGGATAGTAGTAAATTAAAAACCTAGTAAAAAATTGCTAAACTTGACTTCTTCAGGTATATTCCTGGTTCTACATAATGTTATATAAAGAAAGCAAAACAAACAAAAAAGGCAGCAGCCTTCAGGTCAACACAATCTATACTAATAATAGCCTAGGTGGTCGTCATGCCCTCACAAATCACGCCCTAATGTCGTCACAAGATGGCTGTCACAAGATGGCCATCACAAGATGGCCATGTGCACAGTGGAGGCGGGGCCTGGTGGAAGAGGTGGGTCGCAGTAGGGGAGGGCAGTTGTGGGTGATCAGGCCAGCAGGGGAGGGCGGTTGGGGGCGATCAGGCTGGCAGAGGATGGCAGTTGGGGGTAATCAGGCCGGCAGAGGATGGCAGTTAGGGGCAATCAGGCTGGCAGGGGTGTGGTTAGGGGCAATCAGGCAGGCAGGCAGGTGAGCAGTTAGGAGCTAGTGGTCCCGGATTGTGAGAGGGATGTCCGACTGCCGGTTTAGGCCTGATCCCTATGGGATCCCTATGGGATCAGGCCTAAACTGGCAGTCAGACATCCCCTGAGGGGTCCCAGATTGGAGAGGGTGCAGGCCGGGCTGAGGGACACCCCCCCTCCATGCACAAATTTCGTGCACTATAGTTACTATATAATTGAACATGTAACCTTTAGATTATTAAAAACTTTATTCTGCTTATTAAAATAATGCTGGTCATTTAACTTATTTGTCATTTTTCATATTATTTGTAATATCATCCTATATAATAAAAGCCTAATATGCTAAGTGTCTGGTCATCTGGTGACTGGTCGACTGTTCAACCAATCAAAGTGAATATGCTAATGATATGCTAAGACCACTCAAACGCTCGCTATGACGTGTACTGATCATCAGGGGCAGACAGTCAACTGGTCAACCAGTCGCTATGACATGCACTGACCACCAGGGGGTAGACGCTCCATCTGGTAGGTTAGCTTGCTGCTGGTGTCCGGCCAATCGGGATTGAGTGAGATGGGCCGGACACGCCCTGGAGCCCTCCCATGGTCCCTCCCTGGCCTGATCGTGCACCATTGGGGTCCCTCGGCCTGGCCTGTGCCCTCTCATAATCTGGGACCCCTTGGTGGATGTCAGAGAGCCGGTTTCAGCCCGATCCTGTAGGCCACTTCCCTAGGGAGGGCACCAGATGCAGGGGTCCTGGCTGGTGAGCACTGCTGCGGCAGTGAGAGTCTCTCCTGATTAGGACTGATTGGGTGCAAGCCTGCGGCAGGAGCTGTGGGGTCGGGATGAGCGTGAGTAGCAGGTAGTAGCTGCAGGCAGTGTTGGACTGCGGGTTTTGGCCCGATCCCCACAGGCCACCCAGAGGGACCCCACCCAAAGCACGAATTTGTGCACCAGGCCTCTAGTGTCAAATATCTTTGCTTAGGAAGTTCTGTCTACATATTTTTTAACCACTTCCTTAGGATAATTTCCTAGAGGGGAGTTACTACATCAATGGATCCTGATAAATACTGCCAAATTTCTCTTCAAAAAGATGGTTAGATTTTCTTTTTAAAACACATCTAGCCACAGAAATATCAAGACTATTTCCAAATAGAAACAGTTGATTGATAGTTTTAATTTTTAGTTAGCTAGGTATAATTAGTGGGACTTTGATAAGACTAATCGGTTAACTATTTATCTACTGGTGATTACATATAAGGTTTGCCCAGCCTAACATGGTCTATATGTTATTATGTGATAATGGTCGAATTTTTCCACACACAGAAATGGGTAGCCAGATTCTGTCCCCAAAAGTGTGTGATCACAAACAAGATGACATTTTCAGCAAAATATAGAAAGGTTGACTTGATCATTCATTCAACAAACATTACTTGAACACCAGCCAGTTATGAGAAACTATGGTAGGCATCAGGAAATCAAAGAAACATGGCATCTTCCCTGTTTTTCTGGAGCCTATGAAGGGAGAAAGATATGTAAATAAAGAACAAAGTAGAACACGAACTTTATTAGAAGTTTATAGGAGGGAACCATGAATGAAGAAGCTCCTGACCTTATAGAGAAAGAGTGGGAGTAAGGCTTCGAAGTCTGGTAATGTGTAAGGTAGCTTTGGAGAATAAAAAGAATGATAAAAAGTTGCAGAGGCAGAGAAGCATCGAACAGACTGTCAGATGACAGCAGGAAGGCTGGGGAGGGTTGTGGGGGAGGTAAGAGATCAACTGAAGGACTTGTATGCATGCATATAAGCATAACCCATGGACGCAAGACACTGGGAGGGGGGTGCAGACGTGCTGGGGAGTAGGAAAGGCTGGGGGAAGGTCAATTGGGGGGGGAAAAGGAAACATATGTACTACTATTTGTAATACTTTAAACAATAAAAAAAAAGTGGCACAGAGAATGTTTAGTAGAACACAGGGAATGAAAGGAATAGAGCATTAAGGTGTGAAAGCACATGGAGAATTAGGGTCAAATTGGTGGGGAGGGGAGGAAGGACATGGCTGGCAAACTGGTTAGTTCTTTCCATGGAAGGCTCTAGGAGTTCAAAGGAAAAAGAAAACATAGCTTTGAGATCAGAAAAGGGATAAGAGAAGGCTTGGAATGCTGGGCAGGATTTGTTAAGAGGGAAGAGCTCAGACTGGTGTGGCTCAGTTGGTTGGAGCACTGTCCCATATATTGCAAGGTTGCAATTTCAATCCCCAGTCAGGGCACAATTGATGTTCTCTTCCATATCGATGTTTCTCTCTTTCTCTTCCCATCTCTCTAAAATCAATAAGCATGTCCTTGCATGAGGATTACCAAAAAAATAAATAAATAAATAAAAAGGGAAGAAAGGTATATTCTAGGAAGCAGTTAGTGATTTAAAGTTTTCAAAGCATTTTAACATATATTATTATGTCACTTGAGCTCCACAATGTCCTTACATGTTAAGGCATACATTCTCATTCCTATTTTGCAGCATAGGAACTACAAGTCAGTGCGGTTAAGGGACTTGCCCTGGGTGACATGGTTGAGTGAGGTAGCTCAAAGGGCTGCCATGCTTCACAATTCAGTGAATGGTGAGCACTAGGATAGTTTTGTTTGGCAGATGTTGGTACTGGCAGCTCAGATTGGCAGTTCTGACTTCTGATTTCTGGTGTCCTTTGCACTATACTTAAAATGAAAATGGTTTAAAATGAAAACACACTAACAGGCCTTATCTTTTACTTTTAATATTTTATATACTGTTGCTGTTACTAGAATATTTTGTAAAGATATGTATATAGCTCATATGAACATAAGCATATATAAGCATATTTTTATTTAAATATGGTATGTATAAAATATTCAAAATTAGGTACATTAATATGCACTATTACCCATTTTCCTTATATTAGAAATGTTTAAAATTAAATATCTTTAACCATACTAAATCAAGGCAGTTTTGTACCAATTTAACTTCTAAAATTTCAACCTGTTTATGGAAATGCCGAAAACAGTGATGAGAAAAATTAAAGGATAATTTCACATAGAGAAAAACTATTGGTGCAAGTACCTTTAAGAGTAGGCTACTGCCAACAACAACAATAAAATAAAATAAAATAAAATAAAATAAAATAAAATAAAATAAAATAAAATAAAATAAAAGTGGTCATTAATAGCACCTACCTAAAAAAAAAAAGTACTATGATATAAGATTGTAGAATTCATTTTTAGTGACCTAGAGTTTTTTTGTTTTCTTTTTGGCTTTTTTAGTGTAGTACAGTTCTATTGAAAAAAATGGGGGCAACTTCATAAATAACATATATAATAAGAGCTAACAGCACAAGATATCTTATAAATATCTCACTGATATTTGAAATGCCCCTAGGAAACAAAGATGGCTAGAATTATTCACTGTATTTTTAAGCAGTGAAACAGATTTATTAAAAGGTCAGTTATTTTTCTCAGGGTCACACGTTAGGCAGCATTAGAGTAGGGGCTGAAATCCAAGGTTTCTGTTATCTTGGTTCTTATAATAAATTCAAAATAACTTCATGAGGTCTGATGTGGTTGCTCTCAGAAATTGGCAAATATTCTTTCACACATTAGAAAGACAGGTTTGGAGGCTATCCTGTCCCATGTCAGCATATGGCAGCACATGTGATTTTAGCCCATGCAGAATTTACTGGCTGGCATATCTGATATCCTCACATACAGATACTAGTCTATACATCAAGAAGAGCATGTTCCAGAATTTCACAAAGCATATTCCACACACATCCCTAAATGACTGCATAAGTCGCACAAAGCCCACGGAGAACTCTGCCTACTGCTATTTTCTCCTTCTCTTTCTTCACATCTAGACTATAGGAAACAGGATAAGCTTCTGAAAAGACAGACATACAAAACGTACAACTTTCGGTTTCTGATTACCCCAAAGGAAAATACACAATGTGGCATTCATTATGAAACATGTGGAAAGGGCCTTGCAAATACCATATGGTTGTCAGTAGCAGCACAATCTCATTCAAAGGTGCCAAAGAACAGTAATGAGACCAGATTGTCAGGAAAAGCAAAAATCGATCAATATTTCTCTCCCACTTGCAGTTGTCCCCACCATCAGTCACTGTGCTCGCTCTATGTATATTAAATCAATCAGCAAGGAGTTCTGTAAAATGCATGAAACTAGTTGTCTTCTAGACTTTAACAGAAGATAAATGAATCCAGACCTTGGACCATGGCCATTTTCCCACACATACTACAAAGTCCTGACATCCATATTGGGCCACAACACTGAGAGCTTTCTGCTTTGGGGAATTTACAGCCATCACTTCCGCTTCTGGTTTGGATAGACAGTCTGCTAAGGCCAATGCAAAATAAGTCCCCTTTTGCCTGTGTAAACTGTAAGAGCATTGCCTTTTTATAATGAAAGGGCTCCTTGTTATTGGTCATATAAGCTTAGCTTCCCAAATCACTGCTTTTGATTGCCATGGAATTAGACAAGTCCCAGCCTAATAAACACACAACATATGACATCAAATGCAAACCAATTAGATATAACATATAACAAACAGCACAAATCCAACTTTGTTTTAAAACCAGTATGCTTGAAAATGTGTTAAACATAAATAGCAGGATCATTTTACATGGTAATTAATGTTCTGAAAAAGAGTAAACAGCTTTTTGAGAAAGATGAACTAAAAAAAGTTCCAGAAGCAGCTTTCTTTAAAACTATGTCAACACAATAACTTTATTTGAAGGCATGTAGAAGTCTAGGTCATATTCATAGCTATTTACCTAACTGATCCCATGGAATAAACATCCAGTGGATAGCATTTACTACCAGCCTCTTAAATCTGAGAGATGGGCACTTTTTACTAAATAGCCTTTGAGGAAAGATACACATTTTGCTAAAAGTTAAAAAAAGGAAGAAAGTCCTATCCCAATATCTATATATTTAGAGTTTAACTGAAATGAAAAACAATTCTTTAAATAAAAGCAAAGTAAATCTTACTGTATCTGTCAAATGTTTTTAAAGTGAATAATCAAAATGAGAGGCACAGCTTTAAATTTTGAGTCCAGTTCTTGTTAAAAGAATGTCCTTGTAAATAACAAATATACCACAAAGAAACTTTATATATCAATAACAAAACTCACACTGCAAATAGAAAGTAACTGCTGTCTTACCCACCACCAGGACCTCTTTTTCTATGGAATATAACTCACTTTGTTTAAAAAAATGTCCTTAGGCTGTGCTGTACCTTTGCACAAAAACATCCTCTTCTTCATTTCATTTTCTGCTTTCTTGAAAATTGCTCCTCCAAAACTGACAGATGCAGTATCTATCACTGAGCACTTCCTCTTCGTTATCTTTGCCAGCTAATATTTCCTTTGTGCTCAGCTGTTGTCTGTGGGACTGTTCCACTCATTCTAGCCTGATCATTGATGTGCCTGATTTGAGGTTGGTTTTGGCCCCACCTCCAGCCCTAAGAGAGAAAACGAAAACTCACAGCTGGCTTTGCTATAAATCCTCTATTTCAAATCTGGCTCTGCAGCTATGGTACATACTGGAAGCAAAAGCTGCCAGTCTGTCACAAACCAGGAGGGACGATCCTTTCCTAGGCCTCTCATACCAGTGCCACGCATATATGTTATATACCAAATCCCATTTTAAATTAGTCTGAAACTTCATAGAATGGGAGAAGGGATTTGAAATTAGGCTTGAGTTTTCTGTGCCTAACACTCCTCTAAAGATGTCCATGACTGAAGCGCGTGCACACACACACACACACACACACACACATACACACACAACTGAATAGTTTTTAACATGTTAAAATTGTGAAAACTGATTTCAAGGAGAAAATAGAAAGGTGTGCTAGTAATTTCTTATCCTAATACACAAGTCATTATTCATATTCAGATGACATTGCACCTCCTAAATAATAGGATTTGCTTGTAGTTAAGCCACTGATAAACTCGAATTGAGATGACACACAAATGCATTTCAGATTGTAAGAGAGAACTTGCTCTACCATGCAGAGTCAAATGGTAAATGTGTGGGACCAGTCTGCTCTGTAAATCAGTGGGACAGAGGATGTAGTTTTGAACTTCCATATTCTGCACAGTCAACAGTAATCAAACCTTATCAGATAGAAGGACTTCACATTTAGAGCAAATAGCTGATGTGAGTGTTATTAAAATAAGGCAAAAGGCTTGAAGACTGTACTGGGATCCAGAGTCAGAAGATCTAGATTTAAGTTTTGTTTCTTGGACAGTGTCTTTGAACCTGATGGGCACAGAATAAGCTCTGGAGACCTCAAAGGTGATTGCAAGATTAGAATAAGATGATTAAGTACTATGTTGTTATTAGTCAATGTTTGAATTGCTCTTTTCAACAAGAAAGAGAATATCCTCCTATCTAATAAAGAGGGAATATGCTAATTGACTGCCTGCCTTCAAAAATGGCAGCACCCACAGCCAATAAGGAGGGAATATGCTAATTGACTGCCCCATCCTCAAATATGGCAGCGCCCACAGCCAATAAGGAGGGAATATGCTAATTGACTGCCCCGCCCTCAAATATGGTGGCACCCACAGCCAATAAGGAGGGAATATGCTAATTGACTGCCCCGTCCTCAAATATGGCAGCACCCACAGCCACAAGATGGTGGTGCCCAGTCCCCTCAGCCCTGCAGGGGTGGCAGGCATGTGGCAAGGCCAGGCACACCACCAGGCAGGCCTGGCCACTCTGCGTGCCTGCATCTGGAGTCCCCCAGTCCTCTCAGCCCCTCAGCTGCCCAAGGCCGGCCGAAGGTGCTGGCAAGCCTTGGATACCGGCTGCCCAACCACCCAGGGGCTTCCCAAGACTCAGGTAACCAGGGCTGGCCAAGGCTTGCGCTGCCAGCAGTGGCAGCAGCAGAGGTGTAATGCGGCATCGCCTTCCCCTGATCACCGGGTTGCCTCCCGCCCCTGAGAGCTCCCAGACTGTGAGAGGGAGCAGGCTGGGCTGAGGAAACCCCCCTCCAGTGCATGAATTATCATGCACCGGGCCTCTAGTATAATAATAAAAAGGTAATATGCTAATTAGTCCAGACAGCTGAATGACCTTCTGGATGACATTCCAGATGACCTTCTGGACGAAGCCGGGGCTGCGAGGGCGAGGCGAATTTCGTGCATCGGGCCTCTAGTATTAAATAAGTATAACTATTTAATCTGGCAAAGGATGGCACCAAACTAAATGCCACAGGCTGTGATAAGGAGAATTAAAGATGAAAGGATTCCGGGAATAATGGGCAAGGTGTAAAGTGGGTGCTGAGGATAACAGTAACTGAGATTTTGATTATGTGAACATTCAGTGAGGGAATATGCAGTAAACACAGGTCAGAGAGGCTGGGAGAAGTAAAAGTTTGAAACTTCAGTTCACCTTCCACATTCTTGCAATAGAATCTTGGAACTGTCATTGGCCATTAGTCTGTGAGCCCAGTAAGGGCAGTGACACTGTGGGAAATTGTTGAGTAAGTGAATGAATGAGACATTGAACTAGGAGAGAATCATTCACTTTAAAGGAAGGAGTGTAAGATTATTGTGAGAAGCCTGAGCTTCAAATTGGAAAATCAGAGACAAGTTGGAGACTACCTCTGTGTTCTTCCTGGCTCCACAAATGTGAGTTTGAGATTTTTAGGGAGAGGTTTCTGGGTCACTGAAAAGGGGATATTTTGTTTAGGAACCCTGATGTGATCCAGCCTCTATACTTACCTCCCAACTCCTCCCCTTCGTCCTTTCTCCCCTGAGAATGTCATCCAGCTGACAATGAGTGTGAGTTAACCAACAGGATGTTTGTAAAAACCCTTTAATGAAAGTACATGGATTGTTAGATTCTTCCTAAATGGGGATGCAAGTTCTCACTTGCTATGTCTGCTAAGAAGTAAGTTTTCCAGATCCAGCGTGACCCTACTCCATGTAGGCCATGTGGAGGGCAGCTGTGGGCCCGGGCTGAGGAAAGGTGGATGACATGGCTTCCTGCTCCCATCCCACATGTGACCCCATGGCCAGTGCACTTCTGTGTTCTTGACTAAATGCACTGGTAAGTTACCTACTCTTCATAATGGCTTCAGGTGTATGATCTCTTCCCCTCAACGTGAAGCTGTGTACCCATTTAGGGTAAGAGAATTTAGCAACTGTGAAGATCTAACCTAAGAAATGCGTTTTACTCCTATAATGTTCACGGCATTCTATTAGACACCTTAGAAGCTGCATGCGTCCCGCTCTCCAGCAGCCAGTTCACAATGGCACAGAGATTATAATCTAAAACACAAGATGTGACTAGCAGGGGATAAAAGAGTGCAGCAGGGGTTTGAGGGAAAGATTACATCAAGTTTGGGGAGTGGGAGTAGACAAGAAAATATGACTAGGGGCTAGCATTAAAGTTTGGAAAGGATTTGCATACGCAGGATGAGAGGGAGGGCACTCCAAAGAGGACATTCCTAGAGTGAAGAATGAGGTCTGCCCTGGCCCAGTGTTCAGTGGTTAGAGCATCAGCCTGTGAACCAAAGGGTCATGAGTTAGATTCCCAGTCAAGGACATGTAGCTGGGTTCCAGGTTTGATCCCAACCCTGGGTCAGGTGCATGAGGAGGTAGCCAATCCACATGTCTCTCTCACATCTCTCTCTCTCTCTCTCTCTCTCTCTCTCTCTCTCTCTCTCTCTTCTCTCTCTCTCTCTCCCCCTGTCTCTGTCCTTCCTTACTTTCCTCCCTCCCACTCTCACTAAAAATCAATGGAATCGAAAAAATATCCTTGGGTGGGTATTAACAACCACAACAATAAAAAAAGAATGATCTCTATGACATAGGAGCAAGGCAGGCTTGGAAAATAGTAAACCATCTGGTTCTGCTGAAGCAGAGGAAACATATGGGGACTACAGGGCATGAGACTCAAAAGACAGTGGTGGGAGGAACCATACTGTGGTATGGCCTCGATGCTGGGAGGGGGTGTGGAAAGTTAACAGTAAGTTCAACCAGCACTCGTGAACCCTTGGGGCGGTTTGAGCACAGATGTAACATAATCTGAGCAGTGAGATCTAGAAACCATGTTTAGGATTAATTATAAAGGAGATGGTAGGCAGATTGATCCACTTAGAAGGCTACTGCAATAATTTAAACAAGAGGTTATGAAGGGTCAAACTTGGAAAAGAGAATTTAAAAAAGGAAGGGTGCTAGTGATGGGGAAAAGGACATTTTTGGGGGTTAGCAATCTGAATCTAGTCACTGCCCCTTTAATTGTCTGGTCCTGCAAGACCTGTTTACTCCCATTTTAGAGAGGCCACAAACCATCCCCAGATGAAGTTATCAGTGCTGGCGCCAGGCCAGGCCTTTGGTTGAGGTCTCAAAGCCCCAGCACATGGGGCTCTTTAAGAACTTGCAAAGGGGACCGGAAAACCCCATATTTGGGAGACAAAGGACTGGGAAAGATATAAAAAATGACACCTTCTTCCATGTTGTTGCTCAGAATTTGAAAGACATTTTTTTTTCTCTGAGCCCGCTGGCATAATAATAAAGTGTAATTCAATTTCTCTAAGTGTTGCTTGGTTTTCCTCTGATATTCTGTAACACTAGAGGCAGCTACACATATATGAGAGTCAAGGGAAATGAGCCAAAAAAAATCCTACCTTGTGGAATTTTCCTGGAGATATTTGCTGACAGATATACAAAAATATACATTTTCATTACAGAATTATTTGTAATAACAAAAGATTGATAACTATATAAATGCCACCAATAGGGAACCTATAAATAAATTATGGGGTATGGTCAAACAATAAAACACTAAACAGCCATTTCCAAAATATATAAAGCTACAAGAAAGCTGTTGTACAATATTGGTGATAGGCACCAGATTGTCAGTGATTAAGGACTACGTATAGAAGACAAGTTGTAGGCAGGGAGTAAATTTATGACAAAAAAAAAAAAAAGGAAAATACTGAGGAGTGGAAGGAGAACTTGGTAGGGACCTTGGAATTTGGAGTCTACTCTCAGATTGGCACTTGTCTTCTCTAGAACCAGGACATCCTACAGTTGTTCAGTGTACAACCCACCCAAATGTATGTGACAGGTTTTCCCACAATCACCAACTTGAAGGTACCAGATACCTGCCTAACTCAGCCTGTACATTTTTTATGGTCAATAGCTCAACACCCATGTGCCTGGGTAAATCTGTGCTCAAAAAAAAAATACCACCCATGTTTGGGACAAAAATGCTTTTAAAGATTATACCAGATGGCAAAGCAAATGGCATGGCATCTGAAGCTTCCCATTTTTTATCAAACTCTGGGCATTAGAAGTTAGTTAAGCATCATAAGCAACATCCATGCTCAGGTACATATGCAGTGCAAGTTCATAAACCAAGAAGTAGAGGCCAGCCTCACAGAATGGGTATGAAACTTTAACAGCCAACCCTGGGAGTCTGCAACAGCCACGTGTTCTTTGAAAGGGTACCATAGGAAGGATCCTAGACACAATGAATATGGCTCCTTGGTCATTTTATTTGATTGTTTGCAAAGAGCAAGGCCTGACTATTAACTGTTTCTCATCAGCTCTGTAGAGGAAACATCGAGGATACAGGGATTCCACAGAGGAACACTGTACATCAAGGAAAGAGCCATTCAAAGAACAACATGCAGACTATTTGATTTGTGCACAGAATCTGTTCAAGAGCAAGTTAAGAACAGTATTACATAGCTGATGAAGGCAGTATGGCTTCATGGATAAGAGTACGTTCTCTCTTTTCTGTAGTGAAAAAATTGTACTTCACATTGCAAATGTCTGGGTTCTAATCTTGACTCTGCTCATACAAGCTACATGAGCTTGGACAAGTTACTTGAGCTCCTTCTTGGGGTTGTTTTGAAAATTAAATGGGTTAATATATATAAAATACTGAGAACATTCAATACATTACTTATCGTTCCATAGTTAGAGTTTCAAAATATCGGTGATTATGACTACACTTAAATGATTGACCTGATTAATCACAATTCGATTATCTGCATGAATACCTGTTTGCAGTACTCATTTGTAATTTAGTTTAAAACACTTCAACGTATATGATATGTGTATACAGTACTTAGGTTAAGCTTTAACCCAGGTGCTGCTAGCATCTAATCAACCATTCATTGTCTGAGACAGTCTAGCTGGGATTCTAAAGAGGGAGCTGAGAGACCTGTCCCTCCTGTTCCCTCCAGTAGTTTTATATCCTGGGAAGTATGGTAGAATAGATGGACAAATGAATGACTATACAAACTCACAAAGGAAAAAATTAGTTGGAATGAATGCAATTCATTTACTTGCTGCAGTGTCCTCTAGGTAATACTTTCACTCTAGCATGCACACAGGTATTTGGAGTATGCCTGCTTTTTTTTTATGCACACAGGTATTTGGAGTATGCCTGCTTTTTCTACCCCATTTTAAGCATAAAATAAATACCACCTTCTACTTTTGAGTTACTCTTACTTAAGGCAATGAAAATGTCACATGTTCAGATTTGGGTCTTGAGTTGCTTGGGTGCACATGCACCCAGAGCATAAGCAAGCAGAGACAGGTACTAATCTGCAGGGGCCCTGCAAACAGGTACAGGCAGGGCAGATGTGCACAATGAGGGCTCTGTGACTTCCCAGTCTCCAGAGTCATGGAACCATTTTCAAGTTGCAACTTGTGGTTCTCTGATTCTCAGGATACTATGTATGCCTCTAACATAATTTCAGCAGCGACCCTTCCAGGTAATGTTGAAAACAAAACAAAACAAACCCACATTCTCATTTTGCTCTAAAAGCAAACTCTCCACAAGTTCCTTTCCTAGTATTTAACATTCCTAAAGAGGTATATCAATATATCATATAAATTCTACTGTATTTAGTACCCTTTCATTTTCTGGGGAAAATATTACCTTTCATTATAAAATTATAAATTTTCACTTTGCTTTAGTGAGTGTTGTTTAAAATGGAAAGTTTGGTGAAGCCACTGTGTTTTTAGATAGAGGCAACCTACCCCCACCTCTGATATATTAATATTATGAAGCAAATCAAGGTAATTGGCTTGGCTACTTGGATTACTGACCCTGATGTTTTTTAACTTTCTTTAAAAGATTACATAAGAAAAGTCTGACACACATCTGCAACATGAAGGCTCTGAAAATGAACCAGAAGATTAATGATAGCTTTTCATGGAATTCATATGATAAGATCTGAATTCCACATCAGGTGCAGTTTGCAAATGTGGGCACAGCCTTATCTATGTGGATGTTCCTCTGTACGTATAGGATTTCTTTTCAATATTTGCAAAATTCCAAAATTTGTTAACTTCTGGATCATACTGTCATAAAAAACAGAGAGAGAAATTGGGATGAAAAAAGGCTTGTCAGCACGTCAACTGTGCATTGAGAAGTCATATTGAAAACGGAGAAAACAAAATCATGCAGTATAAGAATAACTGTGTTTATAACCTCTTTCTTACAAATCTGATGCTTTGGGGAGCTGGCTTATGGTTTCTGTCGCCAACGAAAGGAACCTACTCTGGCTTTTTCAGTAGAGGAGGTATGTGAAGTCCTGGCATTCAGCAGCTACAGACCAGAAAAAGTCAACAGTGAGGCAGAAAGTATAAACTACCTGCTGGTGTGATGCCAATTTCATGCATTGTGCTCACAACCATTCTACAAGAATGGATTTGCCTCTTGGAAACTGGCCTGGCTATTCTTCAGGTTGTCTATCCTAATTCTATGTGTGCATTTTCCTTTTACCACTACTGTCTACTAATCATTGACCTGAAAATATAAAATCTATACTAGTGTATATTTTCAATGGTGTCATCTTTATTTCTGGGCAGAATAATACTGCTTTAATTATGATGCTAATGGCCATCAACAATGAAGCTGCACTTTGGAAGAAAGCCCTCTTCACAGAAAAAAACGTTACAAGGCAGGCCAGGATGGTCACTTTCTAAAATGGATTTCTTCCATGGTTTTGAAGATTATGCCACCTATCATTGCCTAATTCAATTCTTTTGTAGCCTACAGTTTTGACTTTTATTCAGGGTTACTATAAAAAATTGGATTATGTAATAAAATTTTTAAAATCTGCTATCTCCTCTAAGTTCACTTTAAAATTTCAGGGCAAGCCAGACTTATAGTAGATTTTGAAACTATAATGAAACCATCTACTTATAACCTCACATACCAAAAGTACATTCTTCATAACACGAGCCCTTCATGACTTGACTGAAACCAACTGTAAAACCAGACTTGGGGGCAGACTTACCTAAATCGTTCAGGAATCAATCCTGGGCTCCTGGACTTGCTTCTGGTTTTGTTGTGAAATGTGGGTGGCCATGAGCTTTCTGGCACTGTAAGGCATTTGCTAATGTATTTGAGTTTTAAAATTGTTAATCACATTTAACACAGGCAAGCAGCAAAAGATTAGCTACTCTACTATAATGCTCCTGGTAATCCAAATACAGGACCGTCAGCACAGAGTGATAACTGCCTTAGCCAGCTCCAGCCTTCAGTGACTTCAGAACGTATTAAAAACCTTAGGCTTTTAGTAAATGCCAGATTTTCTTTGCCATCACTTTACACACACACACACACACACACACACTTTCTTCTCCTGCTATGGCAGTTAAGACCAAACATCTCCCATGCTGTACATTGTATATATTTTTTAAACAAGTAGGATAAGCTTTAAATCACCACACATATTTGAGTTTCAAGGGGGCCTTTACTGTCAAAAGATTTAGGTGCTACCGAACTCATACAAAAAAATGTATACAGCAATCAGTAAAGAGGCTAGTTCCAGGGAAACTAAACCTTGTTTAAATTCTTTGGAAGCATTAGATTCTAACTGCAGTTTTTCCCCAAGACACACAATCCACTTCTCCTTAGAAAGAACATATTTAGAGAACAAGAAAATGTTTACCCAGCTCAGAAGTGAGTGCATTAGAGAATCCAGGAATAGAAGGTGTATTTTCAAAAAAAAAAGGGGTGGGGAGCACCTAGAGCTGAGCTTACTAGTCTCTAATGGAATCTTGCTTTCTCTTAAAGGACTCTTAAAAAGACCATGTTCTTCCTCAGCATACATATTTCTGCTTTTTTGTTCTTCCTGGCCCACCTTAACCCCACAAAGGTTAACATTAGCTGTATTTTTACAAAATCAAACAAAACCAATAAAGGTTCATCTTCTGTTTCAACTCTCAGACAACTCTCCACACAGTGTCCTCTAGGTAACCTCTAAGCCAGTGGTCGCCAACCTTTCGGACCTCACGGACCACCATTCACTTAGTAAGATACCATGATTTTTCTTTATAACAAATCTGATGGCAGCCTGTTCTGTTGACCATGGCATAGTCAAGAGTATGGAGCTATGATGCTTGGAAACAATAATGCTCATCAGATTTAAAGTCAGTTTCACAACTTAGAGATGTGGATGCTTCCTGGGTGAGATATAATTGAAGAGCTAAGGGAATAGAAGACTACAAGAAATAGAGAAATCTCACTTTCTAGGTGTCTTCAAAGGAAGATAGAGTATTATTTCCCTAAAGTATTTGAATGTAAGGCATCCAAAAATCACAGATAGACCATATAGTTTCTTGGGATGAAGAATATAATTGGTAATATTTGACCATATGCCATCCATCATAGCCCATAGAATGAGAATGAAAAGACAGCTCCCATCTCCCAAGTTCACTGTTTCAGTGGCATGTGCTGAGTTGTACTGACATACCACTTGGGGAAGGGAGAGCAAACTAGAGACATCCCCATCCTCATCACTTCTGAATCTCCTACCTCCATTGCTTGGCCTCTTTAAAACTGTTCATCCTGTTCCTACCAAATGTGCCACTTGTTAGGCTGAGCAATGAGGAGATAAAGGACCATTTATTTACAGGACAAAAATTCAATATGACTATTGAGATGGCACAATGACATTTGTGAAGGGCAGTAGGCCACAGAGCCATCCAAGACCAGGAGAAACCTGTCCCTTGGGGCTTCTCAACTCACTGCTGTGCTGGCTAACTGGCTATCATCGATGGCTCTTCCAGAACAGGAAGATTAAAGGGAGAGCAAGAGTGAAGGGCAGTGTTGCCCTTGCTGGGAAGGATGCCACAGAACCATAAATAAGAAACACCTTCCATAAAAATGTCTTCAAAATTAAATTTAACTTTGATTTTTTTAAATGCAGCTTTATTGGAAAATTACACTCCCAGGAAATATGCTGGGGACAAGGATAAATAAGGCATGACTCTTTCCATCAGGAAGTTCTCAGCCTAGTGAGGCAGGTAAATTAAGGAAGTGATTCTTTCCAAGAGAAAGACAAAAGATGAAAACATTTACTGAGCAGACTACATTAAATACATACACACACACACACACACACACACAATCTCATTTTGTCCCCATTTTAAAGATGAGGATGCTAAAGCTCAGATTTAAATGGCATCGAAAGATATACAGAAGTCGCCATGTCTATATTCAAATCTATGTCTCACTCCAACACCTCTAATTCTGAGGCCCATGCCAATTCCTACACTATGATGTCTGTTTTCCATCACTTGTCTGACTCAGCAACATGTTTATTCTCTCTGCTAAGTAAAAGATTATAAGAAATTCTGGAAATAACTTAATGTAGCTGGGGTACTATATAACTTCAAGATGGCATTATTGCAACATATCGCACCTTTAATTTAGTTGTCAGTGAGGAGCGCACAGCAAGCTCTATATTCTTGAAACTTGACTTTGAGATTTTGATATTATATGATAAATACTTATGAGGTCACATCATTCCATGCTTGGTTCTGCTGAACAATATGGCATTGAAAAAACTCAGAATACCTGTAAGATAATTTACTTAAAATGAAAACCTAAAGGTAAACCTGGAACTTGGGTGACCCAATAATAAGGGAATAGGAAAAATACAGAATGTGTTCCTTCTCTAATTTTTAAAATATAACAGGTATGTGTTTACCATGCCTATTGTATACGGAGTGCTATGTAGACACTAGGGGCTGAATATGAAAATAGGAATAAGAAACCTCAAAATCACTTTCCAGGATGGAGACATGATCACCATGAGGTACATCACAGTTCCAGGCTGAGACTGCAGAGTAGGGAAGAAGGGAACGATCCAGTATGGAAATAAGACAGCTGCAAGGTTACAGATTGAAACACTGATGAGCAGGAGACCACTTTTAAATCATATTCCTGTAGTACCTTATCAAAAAGTTACAATCAGACCTGTTCCTGCTTTAATTCTTTCCTCCACAGTAAGTTTCACTGTCTACCACAATTTTGCTCATTTATTTGGTTTAACATCCATCTGTCCCCTGAAGAAAAGCTCCATGAGGCAGAGATATTTTATTCTGTTTTGTATACTGATTTATCTTCAACGGCTAGAACTGTGCCTAGTGCATAATAGGCAGTAAAATGTAAACCAAATGAATGAACAAATCCTGTAACTGATAGACACAGATGAAGAATACATGATGGAACACACTTAGTGGTTAACAAACTTTTAAAAACAAAAAGGGAATGAGTTTTCTTAGGGTCATGAAATCTACCCATCTGAAATTCAGGGACAAAAATCTGTAATTATTCTCTTAGGCTCCAAACCATGAGTACTAGTTGGTTCTAGATTACTATTAACTGGTTGTAGAGCATGAGTATTGGCTATAAACGTTAAGATTCCTTAAAAAAATTAATGGATTAAAAAAATATCTTTCAAGCCCTAACTGGTTTGGCTCAGTGGATAGAGCATTGGCCTGCGGGCTGAAGGGGCCCAGGTTCGATTCCAGTCAAGGCCATGAACCTTGGTTGCAGGCACATCCCCAGTAGAGGGTATGCAGGAGGCAGCTGATCAATGTTTCTCTCTCACTGATGTTTCTAACTCTCTATCCTTCTCCCTTCCTCTCTGCAAAAAAAAATCAATAAAATATATTTTTTTTAAAATACCTTTCAAAAACAGATGGCTATCCAGGTTCTGGTTCCAATAAATTATACTGTCATTAATCTTCTCTAGGATTAACAACACAGATAAAATAATAAAAATATAAAAATAATATAAAATAATTTTTATATTAAAAATGTTTGCCATCAATAAAGTGAACACAGAATAAGTTATTACAGAGACTGCAAGAACAAACAAAAATTTTCCATGAATATCAATGGAGTTAGATGGATTCACAAGTCTTCACATCCATTAAAGTTAACTTCCTCCCCACTCCCTCCATATCCAACCCATCCATTTAGGCTCTGAAAGATTATTTTAACACATAGGCTATTGAAATAAAAATATTCACCATCTACCTTTTAAAAATTGTGGTAAAATGCATGTTAGATAAATTTTATAATATTAATCATTTTAAGTGTACAATTCGGTGGCTTTAAGTACTTTCACAATGTTGTAATGCAAAAGTTCATTACCATAGGTACCTCATATAAGTGGAATCAAACAGCATTTGTCCTTCTGTGACTGATTTATTTCACTTAGCATATTGTTTCCAAACTTCATCCACTGAAGGCTGAATAATAACATTATCAACTTTTGTGATTAATTAGGACTGGAAACTGATCTTGGAGCAAAGATTCATCAATTTGTCTTTGGTATATGTCCTTAATGTTCTTCAGCACGCCAATCCCCACCCACTGGGTCAAGTCCAGGCTGGTCCCTCTAAATTGAGACCTTGTCCTGTTCCTGTGCTTGGCTAATCCAACTCCCCCTTGGAGTTCTAGCTCACTCTCACCTAGCTACGCCCCACACCCACAGGACTGGATACATAAATTGTAGTTCCAGGGTAAAATGAAAATGCAGGCTCCCTGCTTAAATATTACTAATAATTTCAGTCTTATTATTATGAACAATAGCAGCATTGTTCATAGAAGCCAAAAGATAGAGGAACCCAAGTGTCTACTGATGGCTGAATGGATAAATTCAATGTGCTATATGTATTCATACATGGAATAGTATTCAGCTTTAGAAAGGAAAGAAATTCTGACACAACTACAATATATGTTTGGAGACCTTGTGCTGAGTAAAATAAACCAGTCACAAAAAGAACAAATACTGTGTGATTCCACTCATAGAGGAACCTAGAGTAGTCAAATTCATACAGATAGAAAGTATAATGGTGGTTGCCAGACACTCCAGGGAAGAAAGGAGGAGGAGTAATGTACTAGTAATGTACTAGTATACAGAATTTCAGTTTTGTAAGAAGAAAAGAGTTCTGGAGATGGATGATGGTGATGGTTGAACAACGAAGTGAATATACTTAACATTAATGAACTGTACACTTATAAATAGTTAAGATGGCAAATGCTATGTATATTTGATCACAATAAAATATTAATAATCTCAGGACAGCAAAAGCAGAACATTAAACCAAGTGCCAGGCCCTTCTAAGCTCGGGGCCCTGTCACAAAACTGCAGGGTTGCATGCCCATGAAGCTGGCCTTGCTTCTATGTCCTCATGTACTTTATCTCATCACACCTCTACAGTACTTAACACTACTTATCTACATGTGGGGATGTTCTCCCACTAACCTGTGAACTTCTGGAGCTCAAACTTTTATTCATTTGTTTTTTTTGCATAATCTCACATGTGTTTGATGCTAAAAGATATTCAATGTGTTCTTTTTATTTAATTCCTGCTATAAATTATATTAATGACAAATTATGTTTGATTTTTTTCTCCTCCCCTGAGGATATGTTCTTTGATTTTTTAGAGAGATAAGAAGGGAGAGATAGATAGATACACACACACACACACACACACACAGAGAGAGAGAGAGAGAGAGAGAGAGAGAGAGAGAGAGAGAGAGAGAGAGAGAGAGAGATGAATCGGCTGCCTCTCATACGTACCCTGACTGGAATTGAACCTGCAACCTGGGTATGTATCCTGACTAGGAATCGAACCTGCAACCTTTTGATGTACAGGATGGTGCTCCAACCAATTGAGCCACTTGGTTAGGGCAAATTATGTTTGATTTAAAAAAACTTGCATGCATTCATAAATTACAGAACACTTCCAGAAGTTCCTCCTGCTGTCTTTCTCCACAGCACATTTAATGTTCATTTCTATTGGGTTTTTATTTTATTTTTATCTTCACAGTTCTCTATGATAAGAATAAAGAAGGAAGAAGCTATCTATATGTGCTGTCCATGTAACATATAAATTACAAAGCCCTAAAATTTCTCAGCCATTTGAAATTTTTAGCAACCAGCAAAATGTTCAAAATTCCTCTTTGGTAATGAGTAATGCCACAGAATGAATGCATCGGTAATATGAAGAAGCACTGCCTGAGTCTAACTGTTATAATTCTTATTTGTTCATAAGTCAACTTTCTCCAAGACTGAACTAACTGTGTTGATCTCTGATCTGTGAAGGACTGATAAATTAAATGATTGGTAAATACAATGACTTTCAAAGGGAAAGAGGGGGTAGGGATCTAATTTCTACTTTGGGATTACTACAGAATTTCATTTCTGAAAATAGAACACAGATTAATTTAGTTAAATCTGATACTAAATAAAAAATATTTGATAGAAGTTATCCAGCTTGTCCTAAATTGCCCAGCATTTATCTGAAATTCTGAGAATCTAAGGAAAGATGTTAAAAGAGTTATGTGAAGATAATAGTTCAGACAATGCACTGTGAGGTTAATACATAGTTTTAATCTTGGTTCTTCAAGGATAGTGATTTTACATTGCTGTCGTAAAACAAAACTGAAAACAACCTGGATACATTTTCTTTATTTTTTTGGATACATTTTAAAAGCTCATACATAATACATTTCTGTTTGTACAGGACAACTATACTTGAAACAAAATCAGTGCTATATGCAGCAGCTAAAATTGTGGGTTCTGTAGTCACACTGCCTATATTCATATCCTACCTCTATCACTCCTGGCAGTGTGCCCTAAGCAAGCTACTTAGCATTTCTGTGCCTCAGTTTACACATCTGTAAAATGAAGATAATAATAATACCTATATCATATGATTGTTATAGGAGCGAGTTCACACATCCAAGCACTTAGAACAGGGCCTGATACATGTAAAATGGTCATTCAAGTTATCCATTAATTTTTCTAAGTTTAGTAATTTTCTCAAACTTGCAAACCACAGGCTTGCTTAGTGACAATCACATCTGACTCAAGAGGTCATAACATAGGCTTAATTGAACCAATCAGATTCCTAACCTGGGGAAACTAAACTGGGTGACCCAAAATACAGTTTGAGTCCATGGTAAAGATAAAAGTTATATTTGATAATGTGTTGGAGGAGGAAGCAGAACTAATTGTTTTGACTAGTTGAAAGCAACACACAACTTGTGGAGAAAACCAAAGATAGAAAACACCATGCAGCCATGGCATGGAGATACTAGCTCTGATCTTTCTAGGTCTTCATTTCAGTTCCCACGAACACCGACTCTATCTTATTTCCTAATCTTAGAATTGGAGAACAGCTCTGTATCTTTACAATCAACACTGTATTAGTTAGGTCAGGCTAAGTCATGCTTCAGTAACAAATAGCTCCAAGATCTCAACAGCTTAACACTACAAAAGTGTCCTCTCACTCCACAACATGTGCATTAAGGGTTGGCAGTGTGGTCCGGGTCACCTTAGACCTTAGGGACAGAGGTTATTAGAAACTTCATCTCAACAATAACCACAGAAGCAGAAAGGGAACATGAAAGTCACACACTGGCTTTAAACTCTACCTGGAAGTGAACCTGTAACTTCTATTCACATTTCATAAGTCAAAGCAAATCATGTAGCCATGCTTAACCTCAAAGAGGGAATACAATCCCACCACATGCCTGAAAGGAAGGTTACATTAGAATATTTTAAAATGGACAACATCCTTTATTTTATTGTTGGGACAGCTTATATGGGTCTCTGTTTCTTCAAAAACAATAACAATAACATATTGATAGGAATATATAATACTAGAGACCCATTGCACGAAATTCGTGCACTGTGTGTGGGGGGGGGCGGGCGCGGTTCCTCAGCCGGGCCTACACCCTCTCACAATCTAGGACCCCTCAGGTGATGTCCAACTGCCAGTTTAGGTCCGATCAGTCTGATCCCTCTCGCAATCCGGGACTGCTGGCGTCTAACCGCTCACCTGTCTGCCTGATCGCCCCTAGCCACTTTGCCTGCCTGCCTCATCACCCCTAACCACTCACCTTCCTGCCTGATCACCCCTAACCACATGCCTGCTGGTCTGATCACCCCTAACCGCCTCTGCCTTGGCCCCTGCTGCCGTGGCTTCATCCGGAAGGTTGTCCAGAAGGACATCCAGAATGACATCGAAAGGCTGTTCAGCTGTCCGGTCTAATTAGCATATTACGCTTTTATTATTATAGATACATATGTAAAAAAAAAAAATCACTGTTCCTGGTCATTAATCTCAAAATTGTGGTCTTCTGAATATAAGTAAATCTCCTCCTCTTCACCACTCTATATGAATATGTGGTTTATTTGAACTTTGATTCTCTATCTAGAAAGTCATTTAAGTCACCCCACTCTTTTCAAGAATGAGAGTAAAAGCTAAAAACTTCAGAAATAAGGTATTTCAGGATAACTGAGATTTCAGTGTATACCTAAGGATTTAACAGTAGAGAGTATGAACTTTAAAAAAAACAAAACTTTTTCTGAGATGGTAGTATGTTTAAAATGGTTATATATATATTTTAATTTTTAAACAAAATATACATATATAATTTAATATTTTCTTAATGGTGGAAGATCAACATTATAAATATTAGATATAATATTGTTATTTACTTGGTATCAAATAAAATATTAATTCATTTAACAAATATTTATATTAAATAAATATATATGAACCACTATATATAAACATATATTATATATGTCAGATACTGGCAACACATGAGTGTTAAAAATAGCCCTTACCTCAGAGTGCTGTGCAGAGTCTTTGAGCCAGATTGGCTTTTTATAATTATTTTCTCATCTCCATTGCTATCAACAAGTCAGCCAGCTATCTACTGTCTGCATATCAGTAGTACCTCCCTTCCTTCTAATTTTTAGCTTTTAATCCTCTTTATAAAGGACTTGAAACTAAACTCATTAGATTTATTTGTAAAGTGAGAGTAAATGAGCCAAGTTGGAAGGATCTCGGGTGCTCTTTTATGAAGCAAACCCAAAGCCTTTGGTGCATAACCATTATACTGCTTTGCTTATGGGCCTTCTCTCTGCATCTGACACTGCCACATATCTGAAATTTGGATAAGTGAGGTATCATTCTTTCAACCCAATTAATCACTTTAATTCCTCCACTTTTGCCCATAAAATTACAGAAAGTCACCCTAGTCAGCATGGCTCAGTTGGTTGAGTGTTGTCCTGTGCACTGAAAGGTCACCGGTTCAATTCCCAGCCAGGGCACATGCCCAGGTTGCGGGCTCCATCCCCATTTGGGGTGAGTACAGAAGGCAGCTGATGAATGTTTCTCTCTCCCATCAGTATTTCCTTGTCCCTTTCCCTCTCCCTCTCCCTCTCCCTCCCCCTCCCACTCCCCCCTCCCTTCCTCTCTCTCTAAAAATCAATTTTAAAAAGTACAGAAAGTCTAATAAAAGGCTATTTACTGCCAGGTTATTGCCAAAAATGTTAGGGTATTTGGACAATAGTTTTCAAATTTAGTTCTATTGTTCAATTAAGAAAATTCAGTAAAAAAACAATTGAATATATGTAAATGTAATAGTCAGCCTAATCCAGGCAATATTTAGACAAAAAGTCTATTAATCTGACCCATACTATAAAACATACATCAACCATCTCATAAAATAGTAATTCTTAACCATTTTTAGGTTTTTCAAGACTCTTACCAAACCTTTCCCCATTAATCATATGGCATATGTGTACATATTTTTTCTTATAACCTCTGAAGCTTTAGAGACAAGACATCATCAGATTAAGAATCCTGGCCCCAAGACTAGTTCAAGGTCTGTCTTGTAGTGATGGACTCATAATAATCTCATTGTTTTTCTGTACAGCTCAAAATACGCTCCCAGGTGGTTCAGCTTTATACACATTTAAATACAGGGCTAATTTGTCCAGAATTACTTTCCATGTCAGTACTTTGAAAGTTTAATCCACAAGGCAGTACATGAAAAAGTGAAGTTAATCTAATTCTTAGGGAGAAAGATAGATTACTGTGTAATATCAAGCAACTATGCTCTCTCACCAGTATAGATGCTTGATATTCATGCTCTTATTTAATGCTAGGGCAAAGTGTTTCATTTCAAATTCGAGATATGGTTTACATTTCAAATATCCTTAAAAATATAATGCAGGGCCTTAAAATTACATTAAGTTGAATATGACTATGGAGAAGGATAAAGAAAGTAGGATGCTGGATGCAAATGGAGATACTAAGGAGAAAATGTGGATTCTTCCCAACATCCCAGTTTTACCCTGATGAGCACCACAAGGAACACCTGTCAATTCAACAATCTTTCCTAAGGGCCAGGAGCTGTGTTAGGGACTGCAGACAGAGTGATAATGAGAATATTGCAAACACAACAATGCCCTAACCCAAGAGGAGCTCAAAGTTCAGCCTCAGAAATAGACAGATCCTATCTATAAAAACACCTGTGTGTGCAATTGAACGTGTGATAGACAGTAAAGCTGAACAGTAGAGGATTTTATAACTCTGTTAGGTGGAGTGGGGAGGGGAGTTACAAGTGAAAAATATAATTTAACTTGGGTTTAAGGATATGAAGAATTTCACCAGTGGGAAGGTGGTGGAAAGGAGGAGTCATTTCAGATGAAGAGAACATAAAAGCAGGCACAAAGATATGAAGAGTACATGAGTGCTCATGGAAAATCACAGAAGACTGCAGCGATCCTGGTGGATTCGGTCTTTGGAGAAGGTTGGGGCTGCCTCTGGGAATCACTTTCCACACATTTTGTTGTTGTTAATCCTCACCCGAGTATACTTTTTCATTGATTTTTATAGAGAGTAGAAGGGAGAGGGAGAGGCAGAGGCAGAGGCAGAGAGAGAAACTTCAATGTGAGAGAGACACACTGATTGGTTACTTCCTGCTCATGCCCCGATCAAGGCCTGGGATGGAGCCTGCAACCAAGGTACTTGCCCTTGACCAGAATTGAATCTGGGATCCTTCAGTCCATGGGTTGATGCTCTATCCACAGAGCCAAATGGCTAGGGCTCCCACACATTTCTTTATAGAAGCATATTATTTTGAAATTAACCATTTAAATTATATATTAGAGGTTTAAAATTATTGAAAAAATTATTGGTAAAAAATAAGTTAAAGTACAGCTGATTTAAAGTTATTATTTGAAGTTAAAATTCAGCTGCTTTTATAAAATAGGGACTTAAATGGACAAAAAAACTCAGTTTAGTTGACAAACAACAACTTGATATACTCTATGGTTAAAGTCATCCTAGAATTTATTTTACGTTGTCCTTAATTTACATGCCTTAAAACACACTGTTATACTATTAAATTAAAAATCTAATAAATAACTTATTTTTGAGATTGCATAATTTCTGTAGGTCACACCACAGTTTTATGAATTTGAATACAAGATTTCTGCATTTCCGGTACATGTCCACTAGAGGCCTGTGAAGAGCTACCCCCTCTCTCCGCCGCACCTCCTCCCCGCCCCAGCCTCTCATAACCAAAAAGGCCAAGATTAACACAAATAAGAAATATTGATCAGTAAGGTAAAGATCTAATTGATAGGTCATCTCATAATAAACACTATATCTATATAAATAAAAATGTAAATGTTCGTTTGTTCAAAATCTTAAATCTCCGAAAGTTCTTCACCAATTGCTTTGAAATTTTGACACAACGTTGCATTCGAATACGCGCGTGTTTTTATGTACCTTATACCTACTATTATATAGATGTCACACCTGTGACAGGTAAAAACATGCTTTTTTTAATAAAACAGCGCCATCTGTTGGACGTAAAAGCAACACACGCTATACCTAATATTTTACGATTCCATTTCAATGTTTCCGATTGCATTGTTAAATTGAATTTTCATAGATTTCTATTTATTTTTATTTTGCTTTAATTATTTTGTGTGACATTGTGTTGGGATTGAGCTGTGTCATTAACTATAACGTTCATTTCGTGAGTATCCAAATAATGCCTCGCAGAAGATCAAACCTAGGTTGTCCTACTCGTGGAGTGGAAGCAGTGCGATGAGTAATTGCAAATCAAACTGGGGAAGAACGGGCATCAGCGAACGAGTGAAACAGACAAAGAATGGCTCAAATACATGCCGAGGAAGCAGCAGAGCGATGTGCAGCCAGACTTGCGGATGCACAATTGCGAGCACGGTGATCGTGTTCTGCAGCTTCAGATCTGCTTCGTTCTCAACCAAATGAACGCGACAGGCTGAGAGTGGCTGAAAGACGTCAACGAGAAACAGCAGATCAGCATCAAACACGACTCCATGCTCAGCAATCACGCGATTACAATCGCCTTGCATTCCGGTACAACCCAGCTGATGATTATAGTTTGAGCCGGCATGTTCTCATCGGCACTATGACTGAAGTGTGTCCTTATTGCAAGGCTCTGAAATTTAATGGAGAAACGAAAGGAATGTGTTGTGCCACCGGAAAAATTAAACTGCCTAAACCTGGAGAACCGCCAGAGCCATTAAAAACTTTGCTTGCCAGATATACTGCCAAATCAAAGCATTTCCTATCTAACATCAGGAAATACAACTCACGCTTCTAAATGACGTCGTTCGGCGCAGAAATCATAATAGCTCAATTCATGCCAACTTTCAAAGTGAAAGGACAAATTTATCATAAAGCCAGCTCCCTGCTTCTGTTCCCAGATGGTCAACATAAATTCCTACAAATGTATTTCATTGGTGATGGCAATGATGAATTGAATGCACGCTGCGGAATTTCTACCGGCATAAAAAGGTCCATCGTTTCCCAACTGCAAGAGCTTCTTCACGAAAAAAACAATTTAGTGCGTTTTTTCAAAACAGCAATTGACATGATGCCATCTGATACACACAAGATTGTTATTCATGCTGACAAAACGCCTGCTGGAGAACATGTGCGAAGATTCAATGCTCCAACTATAGACGAAGTGGCAATTGTTATAGTCGGAGATCAATTCCAACCTAGAGATATTGTTCTTCATCGGAGAAATGATCAATTGACAAAAGTTGCAGAAACTCATCGGTGCTACGATGCCCTGCAATATCCAATCATTTTTTGGGATGGTGCTGATGGATATCACTTCAACGTTAAGATGATAAATCCAGTCAGTGGCGAAGAAACAAATTACCTGTAATTCCTCGATCGACACCAGCGGACGAAATAAATGCTTGCCTGAAATACTCTACTTTGTGGCGACACGTAAAGACGTTAAAATTAACTACAAATATGCGTGTCCAGCTGCAAAATGATTGATCGACTGAGATATTCTCACATCAATTGCTGGAAATGGGAACAGAAAGGTGCCGGTTGATCTGACCTCAGGACGAATTTTATTGCCTCATAACTTCTGCAATTTAGTGACGTCAAAAGAAGAATTGGTTGAAAAAGTATTTCCCAATATTCAAACCAATTATAAGAATCACGATTGGCTGAGTGAACAAGCTATTCTTGCGGCCAAGAACAAAGACGTCTACGAACTTAACAATATTATTCAGTCTAACATTCAAAGCGAGGCAGTCACATACAAGTCCGTCGACACTGTTGTGGAAGCAGATGAAGTGGTTAATTATTCAACAGAATTTTTGAATTCACTCGATCTGCCAGGGATGCCACCGCATGTACTGCAATTGAAAATCGGCGTGCCAATCATCATGTTGCGAAATATCTACTAGCCAAAGCTTTACAATGGCACGCAGCTTGCAGTAAAAAAATTAATGAGCAACGTCATAGAAGCAACGATCTGACAGGACCTTTCAAAGGTGAAGATGTCCTCATTCCTCGCATTCCTATGATTCCAACGGATATGCCATTTCAATTTAAGAGATTGCAATTCCAAATTCAATTGGCATTTACAATCACCATCAACAAAGCTCAGGGCCAATCTTTAGAATTGTGCGGTTTAGATCTAGACACGGATTGCTTCTCACACGGACATGTTCTAGAGTCGGCAAACCAGACAATCTCTATATCTGCACAGACAATGGAACAACAAAAAATATTGTATACCCACAAGCATTGTGAAATTAAACATATCAGAAACGTGCGCTTTCTCTTTTCTTTCTTTTCCATTTAACCAGACTGAGCCACAGCAACGCGTGACTGGGTACAGCTAGTTGTGGATAAAATCAACAAAATACAACACTCTTAAAACTCTAAGATACTGAATTGTGAAACATACAACACTACTAGTAAGTAACTGAAAAAAACAAGGTTAATAGAGGTGGAGTTTTGTAGGCTGCTGCAATAATTCCAAAATTCCCCCTCCCCCCCCCCGCCCCCCACCTCCCCACCCCCCCCACCCCATTTCTGGCAGGCTTTGACTAGGTGGAAGCAGATACCAAGTGGTGAATCAGCCCTTAATACAATTCACCAGCAGCCTGTTGGGGTTTCTGAGCCGAGCGGGCTTTCATGTAAGTGCACTCACACTAAACACAAAGGCCTGGGACCAACAGAGGGAAGGTTCCTGGGTGGGAAAGTAAACAGAGCAGTAATTTAAGACAGATGGGTAAATATGGACTCCCAGAAGAAAACAGGACAGACAGATGAGAGGGCACAGACTGAAACAGACCCTAAGGTGAGGATTGAAATAACTTTCATCTTTAGAGGAGAGTGGGTGACTTAAGCCAAAACATGAAATATACTCAGTATATAAACCAGCTGCAAGAATGTATGCACAGAAAAAATTACTAGGACAGATGGGATGTCTTGCGATAGTCCCCTCACCATCTTGTCAAACCTGAAAACAGGGCTTCATGCCTTTGCCTCCTCAAAAACCGTACACACAAAAACATTAAATGCACATCAACCACTTGGCAAACATGTAAACACACACACACACACACACACACACACACACACCACTTTCTATTTAGAGAAATGGCCTGCTTTTCACTAGGTACCAGGTCTGGATAGTTAGCAATCAGAAAAGAGTTGCATGAGGTTTGAAGAAAGAACCCTTTGTTTGGAAAATCTGTGAAAACATTCCCTCAGCAGCTTGTAACTTTCCCTGCAGATTGCCTGGGGCCCGAGGAAAAGCCAGGTGCCAGAAGCCTCTGTGGTCCCACACAGAGCTCACATTCAAAGGCAGTTCTCTTTGTTGTCCCCTTGGAGTTAAGCCTTAATGGGTTTACAATTTGCAAGCCTTTTTGGAGAGTGGCTCGGCCATTGTTGCCTGCTCCCAGAAATGGAGCTGAGACCAGGCCTGGTGAATCCCACAGCTGCAGCTGTTGTGGCTGCTCTGGCTGCTGTGGAGAAAGGAGCAGTTGCCGGAGGCATCTCAAAGATAAGCAAAAATTTAGGGAGGATTTATGAATTCTGGAAGTGCATTTGCAGTTATTATGAGCCGATGGTTGGTCCACATGATAGAAGAAAGATTTTAGTGAAGACTGTAGCAAATGGTAATTCACTGAGTCTTAGTTTCCCCACATACATCCTTCTCAGGGAAAAGACTCAACAGTAATGTAATATCATTTGCTACTATTGAACTTACTTCACAATCCTGACTTTCAAACCTCAACAATCACAACTGGGAAAGGAATAAGCCAGTACACAGATATTACCTTTGTTAAAAAAAAAAAAAAAAAAAAAAAAAGTTGTGGACGAGGAGGAAAATGGCGGCGGAATAGACAGACGTGTTCTGAACCTTGTCCCAGAGTAGAAAGAAAGAACAGCTGAGGGTTGCACGAGGAGTGTTTGTTGGAAAGTTAAGGGACAGCTAAACTCCAGAAGAAGGTGGGGGACGATTAGATGGAGTTCCCCTGACCTGAGAGCCCCCACTGTGGCTGGGTCCCCTCCTGGAGCTGAGGGCTTGGACGCGGAATCTGCGCCATATTGAACGGGAAAGTGGAGCTTATCGGAAGCCTGAGAATCCACAACTGCGGCACCCACGGAACAGCTGCAAGCCCCAGAACACCAGTCCCCAATGGGCGCAAACACGCGGATTCAGAGGAGCTCTACACTCAACCACGGAAAGGTCAGATTTCGCCTGGGATAAGGAGAGAGAGAATTACATAACCAGACATCTAGAGAAGAGAGACCATGGGGAGACAAAGAAACAGCTCACATATGAAAGAAAAGCAGGCATCACCAGAAAAGGAAGTAAACGAAATGGAGGCAAGCAACCTTCCAGAGAAAGAATTCAGAGAAATTGTCATAAGGTGGCTGAAAAGAATGGAAGACAAATTCGACAATATGAGCAAGAACCAAGAGGAAATGAAGAAGAACCAAGAAGAAATGAAAAATGACATTGCTGCTGTAAAGAACTCAATAGAAAGCATCAAGAGTAGACTAGAAGAAGCAGAGGACCGCATCAGTGAGCTAGAAGACAAGATGGAAAAAAAATACCCAAGTAGGGCAACTCCTAGAAAAAAATATTAAAATGCAGGAGGAGAGCCTAAGGGAACTTTGGGACAACACGAAACAAAACAACATACGCATAATAGGGGTTCCAGAAGGAAAGGAAGCTGAGCAAGTAATAGAAAACCTGTTTGAAGAAAGAATGACAGAAAATGTCCCTGATATAGGGAAGAAAAAAACCACACAAATCCAAGAAGCTCACAGAGTCCCAAGCAAAATGAACCCCAAAAGACCGACGCCAAGGCACATCATAATTAAATTGGCAAACACCAACAACAAAGTAAGAATCTTTTTTTAAAAATATATTTTATTGATTTTTCACAGAGAGGAAGGGAGAGGGATAGAGAGCTAGAAACATCGATGAGAGAGAAACATCGATCAGCTGCCTCCTGCACACCTCCCACTGGGGATGTGCCCGCAACCAAGGTACATGCCCTTGACCGGAATCGAACCCGGGACCCTTCAGTCAACAGGCCGACGCTCTATCCATTGAGCCAAACCAGTTGCGGCCAAAGTAAGAATCTTAAAAGCGGCAAGAGAGAGACAGAAAGTTACATACAAAGGAACCCCCATCAGACTAGCAACTGATTTGTCAACAGAAACTCATCAGATCAGAAGGGAATGGAATGAAATATACAAAGTCATGCAAAGGAAGGGTCTGAATCCAAGAATACTGTACCCAGCAAGGCTATCAATCAAAATTGAAGGTGAAATCAGGAGCTTCACAGACAAAAAAGGGACTAAGGGAATTTATTACCACCAAACCAGCAATGCAAGAAATGCCAAAGGGTCTGCTGTAAAAAAAAAGAAATAGGAAGCAAAGAAGGAACACAGGGGTAAAGAATAAAAATGGCGACAATAAGTACCTATCAATAATAATTTTAAATGTAAATGGATTAAGTGCCCCAATCAAAAGACATAGGGTAACGGATTGGATAAGAAAACAAGACCCATATATCTGCTGTCTACAAGAAACCCACCTAAAAAAAAAAGACGCACACAGACTGAGGGTGAAGGGAAGAAAAAAGGTTTTCCAGGCAAATGGAACTGAAAAAAAAGCTGGGGTAGCAATACTTATATCTGACAAATTAGATCTCAAAGTGAAGGACATAACAAGAGATAAGGAAGGCCACTTCATAATACTAAAGGGAGCAATCCAACAAGAAGAAATAACTCTGATAAATATATATGCACCCAATACAGGAGCACCCAAATACATAAAAAAACTCCTGGAGGATATCAAGGGAGAGATTGACAGCAATACAATCATAGTAGGAGACTTTAATACCCCACTATCACCATTGGACAAATCCTCTAAACAAAACATCAGCAAAGAAACATCAATCCTAAATGACTCACTAGACCAGATGGAATTAATTGACATCTTCAGAACATTTCACCCCAAAGCCACAGAATATACATTCTTCTCAAGTGCACATGGGTCATTTTCAAAGATAGACCATATGTTGGGACATAGGCAAAGTCTCTTCAAATTCAAGAAGATAGAAATCATATCAAGCATCTTCTCAGACCACAGTGGATAAAACTGGAAATCAACTACAATAAAAACAACCCAAAGAAATCAAACACATGGAGACTAAACAGCATACTATTAAACAATGATTGGGTTACCAGAGAGATCAAGGAAGAAATAAAAAACATCATGGCAACCAATGACAATAAAAAAACACTACAATCCAAAATCTATGGGACACAGCGAAAGCAGTCTTGAGAGGGAAGTTCATAGCTCTACAAGCCTACTGCAAAAAACAAGAAACAATGGTAATAAATTACATAACCCTACAACTCAAAGAATTAGAAAGAGAGCAACAAGAAAATCCCAGTGTAAGCAGAAGGAAGGAAATAATAAAGATCAGAGCGGAGATAAACGACATAGAGACCAAAGAAACAATACAAAAGATCAACAAAACCAAGAGCTGGTTCTTTGAAAGGATAAACAAGATTGATGAACCTCTAGCCAGGCTCACCAAGAAGCAAAGAGAGAGGACCCAAATAAACAAAATCAGAAATGAAAGAGGTGAAATAACAACAGATCCCGCCGAAATACAAAGGATTGTTAAAAAATACTATGAACAACTCCTTTCCAACAAACAGGACAACCTGGAGGAAATGGACATATTCCTAGAAAAATATAACCTTCCAAAACTCAATCAGGAAGAATCTAAACAGCTCAATATGCCAGTAACTATGGAAGAAATTGAAGCAGTCATCAAAAAGCTTCCGGCAAACAAATGCCCGTGGCCAGACGGCTTCACAGGAGAGTTTTACCAAACATTCAAGGGAGAACTAAAACCTATCCTCCTCAGACTATTCCAAAAATTGAAGAGGAAGGAACACTTCCAAGCTCCTTCTATGAAGCCAGCATCACCCTAATACCAAAACCAGATAAAGACAACACAATGAAGGAGAATTACAGGCCAATATCCCTCATGAACGTAGATGCCAAAATCCTCAACAAAATTCTAGCAAATTGGATCCAGCAGTACATCAGAAAGATCATACACCATGACCAAGTAGGGTTTATCCCAGGAATGCAAGGATGGTACAATATCCGCAAATCAATAAATGTGATACATCACATAAACAAATTGAGAGATAAAAATCAGATAGTCATATCAATTGATGCAGAAAAGGCATTTGACAAAATCCAACACCCTTTCTTGATAAAATCTCTCAACAAGGTGGGAATAGAAGGATCATACCTCAACATAATAAAAACTATATATGATAAACCCACAGCTAACATCATAGTCAATGGGCAAAAACTAAAACCATTTCCCCTAAGAACAGGAACAAGACAGGGATGCCCACTCTCACCAGTCCTGTTCAACATAGTACTGGAAGTATTAGCTATTGCAATTAGTCAAGAAGAAGAAATAAAAGGCATCCAATTGGATAAGAAGAAGTAAAGCTGTCCTTATTTGCAGATGACATGACATTGTACATAAAAATCCCGAAAGACTCCATCAAAAAACTAACAGACTTAATAAATGAATTGGGCAATGTAGCAGGATACAAAATCAACGCCAAGAAATCTATGGCATTTCTATACACCAATAGTGAACTTACAGAAAGAGAGACTAAAAAAGCAATCCCATTTACCAAAGCACCAAAAAAATTAAGATACTTAGGAATAAACCTAACCAAGGAGGTAAAAGACCTATACGCGGAAAACTATAGGACACTGAAAAAAAAGATAGAGGAAGATGTAAATAGATGGAAGAACCTACCATGTTCATGGATTGGTAGAATCAACATCATTAAAATGTCCATACTACCCAAAGCAATCTATAGATTCAATGCACTCCCCATTAAAATACCAACGGCATATTTCACAGACCTAGAAAGAACTCTCCAAAAATTCATCTGGGATAAAAAAAGACCCGGAATAACCACAACAATCCTGAGAAAGAAGAATAAAGTAGGAGGGATCTCAATACCAGATTTCAAGCTGTATTATAAAGCCACTGTCCTCAAAACAGCCTGGTACTGTCACAAGAACAGACATATAGATCAATGGAATAGAATAGAGAATCCAGATATCAACCCAAACCACTATGCGCAATTAATATTTGACAAAGGAGGCATGAACATACAATGGAGTCAAGACAGTCTCTTCAATAAATAGTGTTGGGAAAATTGGACAGATACATGCAAAAAAATGAAACTAGATCAGCAATTTATACCATACACAAAAATAAACTCAAAATGAATACAGGACTTAAATATAAGACGGGAAACCATAAAAATACTAGAGGAATCCACAGGCAGCAAAATCTCAGACATATGCCGAAAGAACTTCTTCACTGATACTGCCCCTAGGGCAACGGAAGCCAAAGAGAAAATAAACAAATGGGACCACATCAAAATAAAAAGCTTTTTCACAGCAAAAGAGACCATCAACAAAACAACAAGAAATCCCACTGTATGGGAGAACGTTTTGCAAATGTTATCACTGATAAAGGTTTAATCTCCAACATCTACAGGCAGCTTATACAACTTAATAAAAGGAAGATAAATGATCCAATAAAAAAATGGGCAATGGACCTAAATAGAATCTTCTTGGAAGAAGACAGAAGGAAGGCCAAGAGACACATGAAAACATGCTCAAAGTCACTAATTATCAGAGAGATGCAAATCAAAACGACAATGTGATACCATCTCACACCTGTCAGAATGGCTATCATCAATAAATCAACAAACTACAAGTGTTGGTGAGGATGTGGAGAAAAAGGAACCCTCGTGCACTGCTGGTGGGAATGCAGACTGGTGCAGCCACTGTGGAGAACAGTATGGAGTTTCCTCAAAAAACTGAAAATGGAACTCCCATTTGACCCAGTAATCCCACTCCTGGGAATGTATCCTAAGAAACTAGAAACACCAATCAGAAAGGATATATGCACCCCTATGTTCATAGCAGCACAATTTACAATAGCTAAGATTTGGAAACAGCCTAAGTTCCCGTCAGCAGATGACTGGATCAGAAAACTATGGTACATCTACACAATGGAATACTATGCTGCCATAAAAAGGAAGGAATTATTACCATTTGTAGGCACCTGGATGGAATTAGAGAACATTATGCTGAGTTAAATAAGCCAGTCAATGAAAGAAAAATACCACGTGATCTCACTCATTTGGGGATAATGAAAAACAGTATAAAGTGATGAACAAAAAGATAGATACAGAGGCAGTAAAGCATCAAACAGACTGTCAAATTACAGTGGGAAGGTTAGGTAGAGGTGGGGGAAATAAGAGATCAACTGAAGGACTTATATGCATGCATATAAGAGTAACCAACGGATGCAAAACATTGGGGGGTGAGAGCATGTATGGGAGTGGGGGGGGGGGCAATGGTAAGATATGTACACATATAATACCTTAATAAAAAAAAATTAAAAAAAAATAGTTGTGACACCTCTGAGAGAAATATGGCAAATACTCATCTTGGCCCACTGGATATCGTGGAGACACCCATCTGAACATTGCCTCCAACATTATTTTGTCCAGCTCTTATGTCAGGAAATCTATCTTAAACTGAGATATATGGATGGTGGGACAATGTTGAGAGTGGAGATTTCACAACCTCCTTTTGCAAGGTATACCTACTGCCATCCCTCACCCTCATTCTTCCAATCAAAGGCTGATTTTTGGCCCTGACTGTTTTGGCCCAGTACTTAGAGCATCATTCCTCGGACCGAAGGGTCATGAGTTCAATTCCTTTCAAGGGCACATACCTTGGTTGCAGGTTCGATCCCTGGCCCCGATAAAGGAGGCAACCAGTTGATGTGTCTCTCTCACATCAATGTTTCTCTTTCTCTCTCTCTTTCCCACTTCTTTTTCCCTTCCATACTCTCTCTAAAGATCAATGGAAAAATCCTTGGGTGAGAATTTAAAAAACTGTCAAAAGCTGCTTTTTGATACAAGGGATTCTCTTTTACTGAAATCTCAGCCTATATCCTATTATCCATGTTGATTCATTCACGAATCACATTATCTCTGCTAAAACAGGTTTTTTAGTCTATTATGATGCCCAGCATCAGTCATTACTCATTTTGTATCTGAATTATTAACTAATTCAATTCAAGCAAGGCCACATAAGTACGCCTAATGTATAAATCCCAAGCCAGGCACAACTATAAGAGGTTCGGTAATCTGATGAGGGAAACAGAAACACCTGGGAAAGAATTATCACCTGAGTAGGGCTGAAACAGAGGTGTGCTGTGGCATATAAAGAAGAAAGAAAATAATTCTTACTTCCTAATAGAGAGATAGAAAGATTACTTTTAAAGGAGATAAAATTGAAGTTGACCCTGTATAGGGTGATTTATCATTCCAGTTTTTAGACTGGAAGTCTTGGGTCCCAAGAAATCCCCCCCTCCACCCCAGAACTATACAGGATGATTTATCTCAAGGGTGAGACATGAGGAGAGATCATCCCAACAGCAGTGGATTGGAAGTGATAATGAGTGGGCAGCCCAGGCCCTGGAAATGCGACTCAGGTGCAGAATGGGGTGAAGATATTCAGACAGGACAGCAGGCCCCAGCATCTCACTGCACAGTACTCTGTGCAAGACACCACTGAGACAAGGCTCAGGGCCAGGCACACAGGTGGTGGCAGAGTGTCTCTCTTTAGACTGGAATGTGGCCTACAGCTTTGCAGCCTGAGGACTCCCTCAATGCACACATGCCCACTTATTCAGCTTCACCACCCTGTAGGCGTATGCATTCGAGAGCCCAGCATTATGAGTGAGGAATCCGAGGAGGAGCAAGTCCAGCGCGTTAAATTGTATTTTACACCCAAGCATCATCTTGACTCGAAGGGAGCATAATAAAAACTTAGAGCATGCACTCACATATATTACTATTTTTGAGTTCTATGCAGACCCATGAGGTAGGAAATAGAAAGTTTAAAGAATGGCCTTGGTGACAGGGCCAGAAGTAGCAAAGCTGGGATTCAAATTGCAGACTGCTCATTGTGACTCCAGAACCAGCAGCATTTATCTAACTTTTTGATGTGCCTGAGCTTTAACAACCTCATAGTTCAGTGTCATCTTAGTGAGCATACTCTGCTCAATCATTTACATCACTGATTAGTATATTAACTCTCAGACTCCAGGACAGACATAAAAAGCAGTTACTCAATTTATAACCACTTGTGTTCTCTCTTTTCCTCCAGAATCCTGCAATAATACTGCAGGCACCTCAGCAATGTATGTTAAGCACTTGCTAAATGCACAGTGCACTGTTTGAGGCATTGTGGATGCACCAAATATATGTAGGGCTATTTATTTACACAAGTGCGACTTAAAATTGTCTACATTGAAAAATTTGCTTTGTTGTTTGTACCTAAATAGACTCTTTTTAACTTCTTGGCTATGGACTGCCACTGAAGTACAGAGGCTCCTCAACTTACAATGGGTTATCCTATATAATAAAGAGCTAATATGCAAATGGTCGTCCTGAGGCCAGGCCGGGGGACCTGAGGCAGCACCCCCCTGCCCGGTGGGGCTTGACAGGGGACCTGAGGCTTCATCCCCCGCCCTGCGGGGCTTGACAGGGGTGGGGCCAGCTGGGTCTGGGTCTCGCACAATTTGAGGCGCACACAGGTGGGTGGGAACTTGACGCTGGGTCCTGCGGCATGCCCCAGACTCTGACAGAAGGGAGATTTTCATATACATTTTACTAATTTTCTTTCATCTCTGACAGTTCTATTATATAGAAAGGACAAACAGCAATATTATGATATTTCCTGTAATTAATTCCCTTTTAATGTGCATGAATTTTGTGCACCGGGCCACTAGTGTCCCTATAACCCAAACGGTAGATTAAAAATACCATTCAGTGAAAATGTGTTTAACACACCTAACCTACGGAACATCACTGTTTGGCCTATCATACCTTAAATGTGCTCAGAACATTTACATTGGCCTATAGTTCAGCAAAATTACCTCGCTGTTGCTGCCCAGCATCATGAGACAATATAACACTGCATATTGCTAGCCCAGTAAAAGATCAGAATTCAGAATTCAAAGTACTGAGTGTGTATTGTGAAGCATTGTAAAGTTGGAAAAATCATACGTTAGCCAGTATGTCAAGGAGCACCTATAGTGCTTGCATCAAGCAGAAGTTCAATGTCTATCCCTCAAAGGGGAGTACTATTAACTACTGCCTGCTTTTCTTGTACTAAAGTGATTTTTCTGTCCCTTTGTCCTCAAGGGGCTTTGAATTTTGGTCTTTTGAGGAAATCTCAAGAGGATACAGGGACCCAGCCCCAGTTATTCCCAAAGGTAACCACCAGCCTTCCTTTTTCTATGGCTCAGTGTTTTTACTCATCTTGCTGTCTACATTCTTTCATTCAGGGCTCTCTCAAATGCTTTAATGACTCATCTCCCTGCCACACTTTCACAACTGCTGTGGATTTATCGTTAGTCAAATGAGACTACTTGCTATTCCCCCACCTTACAAGATTTTTGTGAAAATTAACTATGAAGCTTGAGGAAATCTGAAGTGAAATGATAAGCCAGTTTCTGATAACCTGGGTTTTAGCTTTCTGCCTCCAACAAACTAAGCTCTCTTTGGCTTAAGGCAAGTCACCTAAATTTATATCAGTTCTTGTGTGTAAAGTGAGTACACTAGTCATTACTCAGCTCACTGGGATTGCCAGGTTTGATTAGTTAAGACTGAAAAGTGTCATTAAGAAAAAAAAATTGCTTTCTAAGTGCTACATAACAACAACTACACACAGCAGTTAAGTGCTTTTAACCTCGAACCTTACAGCTGTTTTGTGGCATCTTTATTCATTCTCTGATTCCTTCCTTATGCAGTTCTTCTGCTACAGAAATTAAAAAAAAAATCATTGATGGTGAATTTGTATATATTTTTCTGTATTTTTTGCTTTCCAACATTTTAAAGCTATTAAGTATTGTCAAAGAAAAATGAGAGAAAGCTCAGAAATACGTGCCTTGTGAACTATTTGAGACATTCATACAGTGGTTCTCAGAGTGAAATCTTTAAACCAGCAACATCAACAACACTTGAGACCCAGCTCCCAAAATGCCTAGTGCCCAGTAGCAAACTCAGGGGGTACCACAGAGTATTTACAATTTCAAGAAACTCAGAGCGACACTGGACATCTGTCAGACACCAAGCAAAGCACTGGTTCAAGGTAGCTGACAGTTTCAACAAGAGCTCTTCTCAACAATATGCCTTTCTCTGATGCCTTATCTTTGTGAACCTGGGTCAATAGTCGCTATGATAAAAAGCAAGTGCTGTGTTGAAAATCGATGTGAGACAGAAAGTGAGGGTAGTGACATCCAGATTCCAAGGTTTGAGAAGTTTTGCAGTGTCCATTATTAAGTAATTAGTTATTAATCTATATATATAAAAGCCTACGTGGCTGTTCAACCATTTGACTGTTCGACTGGTAGCTATGATGTGCACTGACCACCAGGGGGCAGATGCTCAATGCACAGGCATGAAAACATGGAATGACTGATGAATCTCAGAGGGAAGCAGGGGAAGGGAGGATGGAAAGAGATTAACCAAAGATCTTATATGCATACTAGAGGCCTGGTGCACGGATTCATGCACTGGTGAGGTCCCTTGGCCTGGCCTGCGGGGATTGGGCCAAAACCAGCAGTCTGACATCTCCCAAGGGGTCCCAAATTACAAGAGGGCGCAGGCCAGGCTGAGGGACCCCACCAGTGCATGAATCTGTGCACTGGACCTCTAGTAAAAAAATTAAAAAATTCTTTCAATTTAGGGGTATTATTATTTTTGAATACCTACTTTTTTAGGACATAAATGCTTTTTAAGTTGCTTTGATCTAGCTACTTAATAAACAGAACTGTTAGGTACTTCTTTCAACATAGGAATAGGGTTGCCAGGTAAGTCTGGCAGTCTTACAAGGGCACAGTGAAAAGTTACTGAGACATTGAGAGTACCATGAACCAACAAGTTTTGGGGATCTCTAACATGAGAACTTGCTATAAATGCAAATTCTTAGGCCCCACCCCAGAATTACTGACTTAGACACTCTGTGGGTAGGGCATAATGATCTGTGCTTTAACCAGGCCTCCAGGGGACTTCTAATACATACTGAAGTTTGCGAACCACCTCAGTAGCATGTCCCTAAAGGCAAATCTAGCTATATGTGGACATCAGGTCAATCTTACTTTGAATGAAAAATTACAGAAATGGCCCACAGGGGGAAAAAATAACACCACCAAACTAATTAGTGCATACGTGTGTGTGTGTGTGTGTGTGTGTGTGTGTGTATCTTCCAGTCATTCTATAATTTTAAAATGATGAAAACATACTGAATTGTGAAGAGTTTATGTGTTATTTTTATCCCAAGGCATTTGAGTCACCCCACAATGCCTTTTGATTTCTGAAAACTGAATCAAAACACATGGTTATTTTAAGTATTAGAGATTTTGAGTAGAATATTTGCTGAGTAGTGATCTAAGTATTCCATTCCAGTTAATCCCAGTAAACCTTTGTACATATGCAGAGATTTTCAAACCTTTGAGTACTAAGTCAGAAGCTTTCAGCAACAATCTTCTTTGGGAACCTTCCCCCGCCCTCACCATTTTTTTACCAATATACCAGTTGAATGCTCAACATATAAGGAAGCTCATCAGGAAAGCACAATTATTAGAATACCTACAAAAATGATCTTTATGAACTTGAATCCTCTAATCCTGGAATTATTTTAGTGCTTGACTTGGAAGCGACAGAAAAAACAAGACCATACCAGAGATAAACTGGGCAAACTGTCCTCAGTTCCTCAATACCAATGAGGCCAGTGCCTTACCAACTCTCCAGCTCACAGCAGCTACCCAATAGGTGGCTGCAGTGTTCTTACTGAATGCGTCAATTTTTAATATATTAACTTATGATGATCTTCTGAGGTCAGTACAAATTCACTACTTCTTCTGAAAATGTCAGTCTCCTCTTCAAAATGTATACTTTTGACTACTATCTCCTAACTAAATTCTTCCTTCCCTTGGATAGACTCATTCAATTACCTTTTTTTCTCTGTTTGGTTTTCTTCCTTCCTCTGGTCTCAGGAATATGCTAACCTCTTCTATTTTCTTCCTACACCAGCCTTCTACAATCTCATCCAAACCAAGAAATTGAACTTTGTCCACTTGCTGGTGACATTCTCATCACTCTCTACACTCTGGGTCTTCTGAAACTCCACCATTGTCCCAGTCTCAGATTTTCAGCTACCACCTGACTAGCAATTCACTGAGGCCCAATCTGAACTCAACTTTCCCAGGAATTAGATTTGTCCCTTTGACATGCTCAATATTCTAATGAAACCACTATTCTTAGCTAACTTGATGAAAAAAAGCAAAATATATAATGGATCTAGGCTGTAATCCTTGGTTTTTCTTGGCCTCCAATTGCCATCAGTTCATAAATGCATAAAATACCTATATATTGAGTACTTGCCAGTGCAGCACTGTTTCAGTGCTGGGCATCTAAGACTTGGTCCTTGCCTTCTAGAAGGCAAAAAGCCTCATTTTATAATATTTATCCCTCCTTTCTGTTTCAACCACTGACAAGTTTTGGAGTAGCCTCACTTTCTACCTAAGCTATTGCAATTGACTAATCTTTTCTGGTCTTCTTGCCTCTAGCATCTTGCTTCTCCAAGTAATCCTATTCCTTGGTGCTAAAACTCTGGGTCACACACTCATCAGTGTGATCCCTTAATAGGAATTTCCAACCACTCCTCACCCTCCCCTTACCCAGAAGACTCATTTGACTACCCTTGTCCAAATTTTCTAAAAAAAAAAAAAGCCTGCCACAATCTCCACTAATATTCTGTGAGACACTGTATCTCCTCTGAAAAGATTGCTGCCTTTAAAATAAACTAATTAGGTTGAAAAAGTCTTTGTGGCTTAGAATTATCCGAACTGGTGATAAAAATCAGAGAGATTATGCCAGATTCAGAGAACTGTTTCAGTATCATCAATAGCATTTTGACAAAAAGAGATTGACAAAATCTTGTCTCTCAGGAAGACATCTTTATGTAAACCATATGGAGTAACTGATCAATATTATTTATGAACAAAGCAGTAGACAGTAGAAGTAAATTCTGAAACTAGCTCTTCCACAGACTAGTTGTGGGTTACTTTGGATTACTTCCAGCTTGGATATTCTAAGATTCTGTTTTAAATAGCATTTACCTTTCCTTTATTCACTCATATATAAATATTGCACCACATAAAGCACTGGGAAGTCAACAGTAAACACAACAGACACAATCCCAGCTCCCTTGGAATTTTTCTTTGTTGATTCAACTCCCTGGCTAGTTTCAGAGGCAAAGTCAGATAATAAAACTAAAGATTTAGTCGCAATAGGCTCCTCAACAGATGAGAATAGACATGGGGCCAAATGAGGGGAAAGATTTGGGGAAAAGGAATGTACTGCCCCCAAGAGGTAAAGCAAGTGATAAAAAGTTTTACATTGGAAGAACAGCATATCCTTAAAATTTGATTAACTTATTTTTTTACTGTTTGGTAAGAAGTATATTAACAATTAGGAAATTTTGGTTAAGGACCCAAAGACCTAAATTTTTGCCATTAAGGGGGAAAGTTTCAGTTTTAAAAGTAATCAAATAATAGTAGAAAATCTATGAAATCTAAGATGAGAAAAAATGAAGATCCAGCTCTGCCATTTAATAGTTGTGAGACTTTGAAAAAGTCCCTATCATCCTTAGACTTGAGTTGATTAATCAGTGACAACAATAATAGCTAACAAACAAGTGCATATTACAAGCCATATGCTATTCTAAATGCTTTACCTACATGTCTCTTTAATTCTGTAATATCCCCATGAAGCAGAATGAGTTTTTATTATAGTAAAAAATATATAACACAAAATTTACCATCTTAACCATTTTTAAGTGTATAGTATATTAGTGTTACCACTATGAAAATTGTTGTGCAATAGTTCACTAGAACTTTTTCATCTTGGGAAACTGAAACTCTTTACCTATTAACAACTCCGTTTCACTCTATACCCCCAGACCCTAAAAATCACTATTCTACTTTCTACTATGATTTTGATTACTGTAGGTACCTCATATAAATGGAATCATGCAATATTTGTCTTTCTGTGATTCACTTATTTCACTTAGCAAAATGTCCTTAAGGTTCACCCATGTTGTAGCATCTCACAGAATTTCCTTTTGTAAAAGCCAACTAAATTTCATTGTATTTATATACCACATTTTCTTTATCCTTTAATCTGTTGATGGACATTTAGGTTACTTTCACCTCTTGTCTATTATAAATAACTAGAGGCCTGGTGCATGAATTCATACACAGGTGAGGTTCCTTGGCCTGGCTGGCAATTGGGGCCGATTGGGGCCATCTCACCCAGTCCTGATTGGGGCCGGCTGGCTGGAGGGAGGTCCCATGGGAGATTTGCCGGTTTCAGGAGGTTTGCTGTGGGAGTGCACTGGGCACCAGGGGGCAGTTCCTGCAGAGTGTCTGCCCCTTGGTTGTCAGTGCACATCATATCAACTGGTCAACTTGTTGTTTGGTCGATTGACAGTAACAGTCGCTTAGGCTTTTATATATATAGATGATGCAATGAACATGGGTGTACAAATATCTCTTCAAGATCTTCCTATTTTCAATTATTTTAGAGATATACCAAGAAGTGAAATTGCTGATTATATGGTAAATTTTATTTTTAACTTTTTGAGGAGTCTTTATATTGTTTTCCATAGCAGCTGCACCATTTTGAATTCACACAATAGTGTGCAATGATTCTAATTTCTCTACATTCTCACCAAAACTTATTTCCTGTATTAATGACCATCCTAATGAAAGTGGGGTAACTCACTGTGGTTTTGATTTGCATTTCTCTAAGAATTAGAGCTGTTGAGTGTCTTTTCACATGCTTGTTGGCAACTTCAAAGAAGATATATCTATTCCAGTTTTTTGACATTTTTAAAAGTTGGGTGGGTTATTTATTCTTTTGCTGAGTTATAGAAGTTCTTTATATATTTTGGATATTAAACCTTTATCAGATATATGTTTTGCAAATATGTTCTTCCATTCCAGAGGTTGTCTTTTTACTCTGCTAATTGTTTCTTTTGCTGTGCAGAAGTTTTTAAGTTTAATATAGTCCCATTTATTTATTTTTGCTTTTGCTGCCTGCACTTTTGATGTAATATCAAAGAAACATTGCCAAAGCATTTCCCTTGCATTTTCTCCTAGGTGTTTTACAGTTTCAGGTTTTATATTTAGGTCTTTAATCCATTTTGAATTAATTTCTTTTGGAATATGATGTAAGGTAAGGATCTAACTTCATTCTTTTGCAAATGGATATCCAATTTTCTCAACACAATTTGTAGAAGATATTATCCTTTCCTTGTTATATAGTCTTGGTACCCTAATTAAAGATCATTTGACCATATACATGAGAGTTTATTTTTTGGCTCTCTACTATGTTCCCTTGGTACAGATATCTGTCTTTATGCCAGTACCATACTGTTTTGATTACAGTAACTTGTATTGTTTTAAAATCACAAGTATGAAGACTCCAGCTTTGTTCTTTTTCAAAATTGTTTTGGCTATTCAGAGTGCTTTGACATTCCATATGAATTTTAGGATGGTTTTGTTCTAAAAAAAAAAACAAACATTGAGGTTTTGAAAAAAATTGCCTTGAATCTTTAGGTTGCTTTGGGTAGTATAAACATTTTAACAATAATAAGACATAATCCATGAACATGGGATGTCTTTTCATTTTTTGTATTGTCCTTAATTTTTTTCAGCAATGTTTTGTACTTTTTAGCATACAAATGTCATCAGTGAACAGAGGTAATTTTACTTCTTCCTTTCCAATTTGTATGTTTTGGTAGGGTGCTATTATTAACACATTCAATGATTAATTTGTGTTCTGTCATTTTTATGAGGACTCCATGAGTGTATGGGTGTGTAATTGTTTTATAAACTATTTTAGGAACTTAATTTTTACAATCAGTTAAATGTCAAAATAGACCTCCATTCGTGATAGACTAAGTTATTTCTTAGCAGTAATAGGGGCTTATAAAGACAAAAACAAGAGGATGAGTAAAAGCAACCTTTGAGTGTTTAAAATCTAGTGGACCTTCAGAGTTATGATAGAGTAATGGAATAAAGCTATAGACTAAAATCTACATTAATGTCGAACTAAAACAAAAGCTTCAGCTTCTGATAGAACAGTTTGGTTCTCCCTCAGATTTATTTGCTTGGCGATTTCAGTCTGGATATATTTAAAAATAGAAAAAATAAAATTAAATAATATGGAATTAATAATAGTTGTATGACTAAACCTATTTTTAAAACACCCTTTCCTTGGTATATATTATATATTAATATATTCAGAGATTTAGCTGGTGTCCACCTGTTTTCCTGTGCTTGTAAGACTATTAATCCCTCTAAGTAAGAAGTTATATATCACTGCTTACTGAAGAATAAATACACTGAGTGGCCAGATTATTATGATCTCTGAATGCATAATAATCTGGCCATTCAGTGTATATACTATATAATAAAAGGCTAATATGCAAATTGTCCCCTCGACCAGGAGTTCAACCAGCAAGCAGGCCAGCCAACAGCCCATGTCCCCTCCCCCTGGCAAGGCTGGCCGGACCCCATCCATGCACGAATTCATGCACCAGGCCTCTAATACACACACACACACACACACACACACACACACACACACACACACTCTGAGTGGCCAGATTATTATGTGTTCAGAGATCATAATAATCTGGCCACTCCGTATATAACACCAGTTGCCTCCAAACCACTGGTTTCCAGAAACAAGAATTCAGCCTCACAAAACACCTCTCCATTGCAACTCTCCCTTCTGATTGACCTTGTTCAGGAATTCCTGTTTCATCTCCAGTGCTGTTCAGCCAACAAAGACAAGATGGCATGATACCCTCTATCATCCCATCCCTAGCCCCACCCCTTCAGTGCCAAGTGCCTCCTCTTCTTCCTCATGGTAGTCTTCAGTGGACACTCAACTTAGCGATCCCTCACTTGAATCACACTACTTCCTACCTCTAACCATCCTCACAAGCATTTCATTCAACAAACATTTATTGAGCATTTATTATGTTCTAAAGTTCTGAAATACAAAACCTACCAGAAACTTTGTGATGGTTGTTGGGGAAGGAATAGGTATCTTCTTCTTCCTCTTCCTATTCTTAAAGAATACCCTTCAGCATTTCATATAATACATTTGGTGGTGGTGAACTCCTTTAGCTTTTTCTTATCTGTGGAGCTCTTTATCTGACCTTCAATTCTAAATGATAGCTTTGCTGGGTAGAATAATCTTGGTTGTAGGTCATTGCTATTCATCACATTGAATATTTCTTGCAGCTCCCTTTTGGCCTGCAAAGTTTTAGTTGAGAAATCAGCTGAAAGTCGTATGGATACTCTCCTGTAGGTAACTAATTGCTTTTCTCTTGCTGCCTTAAGATTTTTTCTTTGTCTTTAACCCTTGGCATTTTAATTATGATGTGTCTTGGTGTGGTCCTCTTTGGGTTCCTCTTGTTTGGGACTCTCTGTGCTTCCTGGACTTGTAAGTCTATTTCTTTCACCAGGTAGGGGAAGTTTTCTGTCATTATTTCTACAAATAGGTTTTCAATATTTTGCTCTCTCCTTTATCCTTCTGGCACCCCCATAATGTGAATATTGGTACACTGGAAGTTATCTCAGAGACTCCTTACACTATCTTGATATTTTTGGATTCTTTTTGCTATTCTGATTTGGTGTTTTTTTGCTTCCTCATATTCCACATTGATGATTTGATTCTTGGACTCTTCTACTCTACAGTTGAATCCCTGTAAATTATTCTTTATTTCAGTTAGTGTATGCTTAATTTCTGACTGGTCCATTTCCATGTCGTTGAAATTCTCACTATGATTCTTGTCTCACTAAGTCCCCTGAAGCTCTCTTAAGATCTTTGAGCAACCTTATAACCATTGTTTTGAACGCTGTATCCCATAGTTTGCTTGCTTCTATTTCTTTCATTTGTGACATGCTTCTTTGTCTTCACATTTTGGCTGCCCCCCTGTACTTGTTTCTATGTATTGGGTAGAGCTGTTATGTCTGCTTGAGTTGGTTGAGTGGCCTTGTGTAGTAGGTATCCTATAGGGCCCAGTGTATTAGCCTCCCCAGTCACTTGAGATGGGCACTTCTAAGTGTACCCCTGTGTGGGCTGTGTGCACAGCCTTGTTGTAATTTAGACTTGATTGCTATTGATGTCACTGGGAGGAATTGACCTCTAGGCCAATTGGCTGTGAGGACCACCTGCAACTACAGTGGGAGAGCTGCTGTGCAGGAGACATCCCTATGGATCAGGACTTGCTTCAGTGGGGCTTTGGTGCTCACTGAATCTGCCCCTTACGTGTGTCACTTGTGGATGTGTAGAGTTGTAATCTGGTATGGTCTGCAGCTGTCAACCAGGTGCACTACCTCTGGTGCCTCCCAGGTGGTGAAAATTCAGCCACTACCTGGGGCTACCCAGTAGGAGCTACAGAGAGGTCTACACATGGCTGCTACTTATATTGGGCTTGGAAGTGCCCAGGTGAGGCTCAGCTGTTAAGCAAGGCAGGCTGGTGCTAGTGCCAGGTTTTTGGCCTCTTATTGATAGGTTTGGAGCACACTGATGCCAGCTGCTGCTGGTTTGAGGGATTTTAGCAAAGTCTGAAGCCTGAACCAGGACAGGCCATTCATATGCAAAAACCACTACAAACAGCTTGGGAGCGGCTGCAAATTGGATGGTGGGGGGATGGGGTGTCTCAAGGAATCATCAGGGCAGAGTTAATAGTGTGAGCCAGGCTGATGGATACTCCGATATGGCTGGCAGTCAGCCCTGCAATGGGGGAGATTTCAGCACAGAAACAATGACCCCTATGAGCACCCCTGTCTGGGAGAAAGCTGCCCCTGAGTTCCTGTCCTGATGCCAGACAATAGAGTTCCTCCCCGTATGGCCCTGGGTCCCCCAAAGCCAGCACTGGATCTCAGCAAGATCAAGTCTGAGTAAGTTCATGTGTCGACCCTTTAAGAGGAACACCTGGGTCTCCAGCAGCCTCCGTGTAACTCAGTCACAATCCCTGCATGTTTTTACAGCCCGTAATTATGGGAACTTTTCTTTCCAGCTCTGGAACCCTGAGCTGGGGTGTCTAGTATGTGGTTGGGACCCTTTGCTCTTCATGGGGGGACTCTGCAACTGAGATACCCCTCCCTGATTGACAAAACAGCACACGTGGGTGTCAGAGCTGCTCATTCCATGCCTCTGCCCTTCCTACCAGTCTCAATCTGCTTTCTTCTTTACTTCTCTAGTTGTGGGACTTCCAATACGTTGTAGGACTTCCAGCTTTCAGGTGGTTATGAATGATGGTTGTTCTGTATTTTGGTTGCAATTTAATGTGGTTGTGGGAGGCAGAGAGGACCAATGTTTACCTATACTGCCATCTTGGTTCTTTCTGTTGTGCAACTTTTGAGCTTAGGGTTGAAGAGGTCTTTCAGCTTCCATATTCACCCTCTTGGAACTCTGAGACAAAAAGCCCAGGCTAGCTTCCTGGAGGATGAGAGACCACATGGAAAGAGGAGTCTAGGTAGCAATCAAAACCAAACACCAGGCATGTGAGGGAGGCAATATTCATCACTAGACTCCACCAACTGCCAGATAGCTTCTGACACATAGCTGAACCTAGGAGAGACCAGCAGAAACACCTACCAGCAGAGCCTTGCTCAAATTGCCAGCATAAAAAAATTGTGAACCAATAAATGATTGTGTTTTTAGACATTAAGTTTGGAGTGGTCTGTTATTCAGCAATAGATAACTAATACATCCCTACATTCAAACACATTACAGCAAGCTGTCTCTGATGAAAGGAGAATCTCCTATCACTAATAGAGAGGAGGAAATTGCCACATGTCAAACACAATTTAGACATTTCAAGTTATTTGAAATATCAGCTCCTTTTCCCAAGAAATGATAGGGGACTATTAATGCTGTATAGTTGAGTTTCACTGTGAGCTAAATAGGTTATTGTGGGTCAGCAGGAAACTCGGCCTCATTTACTGTTGATTCTATTGGGAAATGTTCCTCATTTAAATAAATTTATTTATAAACTCACTTGTTGGTAAACTGAGGATGATTTATTCTAAGACCTGACACATCACTTCATAAAAGCAGATCAGAAATAAAAGAGAACAGTGAGAAATCAAACGGAATTAATCTTCATCTGCATATGCATCCTTGCAGGAGTGTTTAAAATAGAAAAAAAAATCTTGTGAATGCAAATGAATGCAGATGTGCTCCCAGAGTTTTATGTTCCTGGAAGAGAATGACTTTCAACCCTAATTGAGACATTTGGGGCCACACTCTGGATACCAGAACATGATTATGTTCAGAATGGAGGCTTTCAGAATGTCATTTAGCAAAGGAAAACATGGCTGGATACCAGTAATAAACTAATGCCCCTGAGCTACTCATTTTTTATTGCAACATAATTGAAACTTACACATTGTATAATGCTCCCTGATTGAGAGGGGGCAGGACTGAAATTCAGATGATTGATTCTGAAATTTAGTCACTTAGATAAGGTTTCTTCTTCAACAGAAAATATGTCACTGATCTAATTTCCGAGTAGCCAAGATAAGTGGAACTGTCACTCTGTCCTCCTGCTAGGAAGTCTTTGTCCATATGAAAAGAAAGCTGCGCAGATATATTTTTGTTTCTAACATAGATTTTGTTTCTTATACGCATTCTTTTCAAAGGTACTTTAAAGAATTGATTAAATTAACTGGTAAACTCAAGAGGCCAGTTTCTACTTTTAAATGCACACTCATGGCTCTTGTATGCAGCAGCAGATAGATGTGGCCTAAGGACAACAATTAAAGTTTATTCACTGCATAAGTGGGGATATTTGGAACATGCTGTTATCCAAGGGAACATCACAAAGAACAGGTTCAAGCTTGGCAATATCTTAAAAATTATAATTCCTTTTGTGTGTATATGTGGGGTGGCAATTGTACTCTATTCATAGCCATAAATGCTTTGTCTTTCTTCTGAAATAAAAGACAATAAATCCCAGGGTTACAATTTTAGACATGAGTGTCAAAGGGAAGTGACTTAAGATTAATAAGTGTCTGTCTTGTTTCACAAAAGAGAGATGTGTGGCAGTTATTCAGTTAGAGTTGAAAAAAATGATGCACTCAGAGACATGCACACAAATTCTTACTCAATGTTGGCTTGAAGGAGTTAGAGATGAGGAGCTTTTCATCTCTGTGTCTTTGTCTAAGTCTGCATGTCAAGGAGTAGAAAAGCATTTCCTAAATAGCCAATTTATTTTAATAAACACATCTGTCTAAAATTTAGTGTCATATTTCAATCAGTTTTATACCTAAATCAACACCTTTTATATTAATTTCTATTGAATGAATACTTGTTACCCACTTTTTATGGAAAAAATAGGCTAGGTAGACACAATAGAACATCCAAAGATATATCAGATATTCTTGATCTTCACTCAGCTTATTAGACAAATCAGAAAAATATTCATGACCATAAAACAAATACAGATGAGAGAGAAAGAGAGAACAAACAACATGCACTAGGATTTCAAAGGCAAGAATGATTGTGTTCTCTGGCAAGATAATTAAAATTGCTTCATGGAAGAAGAGATTCAATGGATAAAGTTTCAATAGACAATAATGGAATGATTGGGTGTGGTTAAGGAGCTTATAGATTGATCCAATTTAAAGGAAGGGCTGGAAAAAGGCCCAAGAGGAAGTTCATTATGGCTCAGTTTGGCTGGAGCCAGGGTACCAGAAGGCAGAGAATTAGAAGGAGGGAAGCTCCACTTGAGGAATCAGTGCTTAAGTTAGTAGACAATGGGTCGTGTTATGATCACAGGGCTCACCTCAGGTGGGTAAGCAGGTACAAATTCAACATAAAGTCTCTCCAACACCATTTCCATGACAGTTGTGCCACATGAACAGTGCCTTCTCATTTTTGGAGCTAGTCTTTTTATTACGCTTTTCAAGAAACCCAAAGGTTTTACCACATATATGCAATTTGCAAAACCATATGATCCTAGATACATATGTATATATACACATGTGTGTGGTTTTGTGTGTGTGTGTATCCCCTTACTAATTAGTGCTAGAGGCATGCTTCACACTATTGCCATTTCGACAAAGGCATGATCCTGGTTGCATAGCACACACATCATCCCAGGTGCTTGTAATAATAGGCAACTCCACCTTAAATGGGCCCCATCGGTGGGTCCAGATACCCTAGGCCAGTGGTTCTCAACCTTTCTAATGCCACGACCCTTTAATACAGTTCCTTATGTTGTGGTGACCCCCAACCATAAAATTATTTTCATTGCTACTTCATAACTGTAATTTTGCTACTGTTAATGAATCGTAATGTAAATACCTATGTTTTCCAGCAGTATAATGTAAATATCTGTGTTCTACAGCAGCGGTTCTCAACCTGTGAGAACCGCTAGCAGGGTCGCCTAAGACCATCGGAAAACACAGATATTTACATTAGGATTTATAACAGTAGCAAAATTACAGTTATGAAGTAGCAATGAAAATAATTTTATGGTTGGGGGTCACCACAACATGAAAAACTGTATTAAAGGGTCGCGGAATTAGAAAGGTTGAGAACCACTGCCCTAGGCTTTAAAAGCTTTCCAGGTAAGTCTAATGTGCCAACAAGGCTGGGGACCACTATTGCAAAAAACTTTTCATTCAGGCAATTTACATTACCTTCCCTTATATTACTGTACTTCACGACCCAACTAGGCAAAAAATTATTTTGACTAAATAGACATACAACATTTTAAGTTTAGATTTCTATTGCAGTGGTCGGCAAACTGCGGCTCGCGAGCCACGGTTTGCCACTCTGTTGACTAATGAGTTTGCCGACCACTGGGATAGGGGCTTAATCACAAGGAACAACAACAGCCTGTAATTATTGGAATCGAGAGTCTAGGTCAGTGGTCGGCAAACTCAGTCAACAGAGCAGCAAACTGCGGCTCGCGAGCCGCAGTTTGCTGACCACTATTCTATCATAATCTTGAGTTTTGAATCAGTCTGGCTATCATCAGGAAGAAGAAGATAAAAATAGAAAGAAGGGGCCATAACTGGTTTGCTCAGTGGATAGAGCATCAGCCTGCGGACTGAAGGGTCCCAGGTTCCATTCTGGTCAAGGGGATGTACCTTGGTTGCGGGCACATCCCCAGTAGGGGGTGTGCAGGAGGCAGCTGATTGATATTTCTCTCTCATCGATGTTTTTAACTCTCTATGCCTCTCCCTTCCTCTCTGTAAAAAATCCATAAAATATATTTTTAAAAAATTAAAAATTAGAAGGGAATGTAACAACAGATTTTTCATGACAAGGAAAATTTTAGGTGATACTTAAAACTGGACACCTATGACAATTCTGGGTATGTGAGAATGTGTTAGGGATTTGTGCACTTACTTCACACAACAAAACCCCCTTTAGATATAGAGTTACCTCCAGTTAGAGTCAAGACTTGAATGGGGGAAGGCAGAAGTAGAGTTACCCTATGCACAATGACCCCACCCATTTCTCTATTCCTTTTCCTTATTTTTCTGCCTCTTTTGTTTCTCTTTTTTTCTGCCCCCTCTCCTTCCTGCTACTTCTGCTTCCTCTTCTTTGTATTCCTTCCCAGTTTATGACCCTTCCTTGCCCCACACTTTATTCTTTATTCTTTATCCATTTCTAATCATTTCATTTCTTTCTCACCAATACCTTCTCCCTTATGAGCCCAAAACACCTGAATTACACAACATGTTAATTATTAGTTGTATTTATACATTCATTTATTGAATGAGCTTGATGTTCCTTAGTTTTAAGCTTTAGGGTGGCAAGTTGAACACATAATCTAGTTCTCTTTAAAATAACAAATTTTAAATAAGCTTCTCTTTCCTAATAAATGGGGAAGTGGTTTCTGATAAAGAAAATAACACAAAACAAAACTCCTTGCCCCCTTTAACATATTACTGATACGGAGAAGAAATGAGCACTACATTTTGTAGGGAGCTATCACTAGGAAATGTGTTTCATGCAAATTCTCATAAAAACTATCTGACATGAAAATGCCTGCTGGTTTTAGAAATTAAATGAGTAAAACAAGTTGATAGCAGGATAACACCATTTCCCAAATGTTGGGAGGATTTAGGAGCAGGAAAATCAATACACACCACTGGCCACATACAGCTGTCAGTGAATTTCAATCTTAACAAAACTCACTATCGACTGACAGCACGTTTGACTAAAGAGAAAACATAACACCATCTATACAAATTCCTGATCTTATATTTTCATTTTGTCTTTATTTTTTCTGGCCTGTAATGGTTTTCTTAAAACTAAGTCAATCAATGCCCATAGTTTCCTGAAGATGAATCTCAAAAAGCATTCCTTCCAAGAATCCTAACTTGACTACCCCGATTTTTTTGTTGTTGTTAATCCTCACTGGAGGATATTTTTCCATTGATCTTTTAGTGATAGTGGAGGAGAGAGGGAAAGACAGAGAGAAACACTGATGTGAGAGAAACCCATTGACTGGTTGCCTCCTGCAGGCACACCTACCAGGGCCCAGGCCAGGGAGAAGCCTGCAACCAAGGTACGTGCCCTTGACCAGAATCAAACCCAGGACCCATTGGTCCGAAGGCTGACACTCTATACAATGAGTCAAACTGGCTAAGGCACCCCCCACCCCGCCCCTATTTTCTTTCAATGATTTTTCTCAGGGTTTCCTTAGCTACCTACAATGTGCCAGGCACTTTGGTGGGACATTTACTGACATTATTTCTAACTGTTGTGACAATCTGGTGATGCAGATTATTTGTAGCACCAATTTACAAATGAGGAAATTAAGGCTCCAAGAAATTAAGCAAACTGTCTACATCACAGCTAACATAAGCAGAGCTGGTATTCAAATCAGGATGTTTCATTCCAATGCCATACGGTCTCCCTTCTCTGCTTCTTCCCAATGCCATAATACACTAATTATCTGTAAGTTTATTATTATTTTAAAGTAACTTTGCACACACCCATTTTGTCTCCTCAATCAGACAAAAATAGTAAAAAAAAATGTTCTGGAAAATTGTATCATAAACATCCTGGGCAGTAGGCATGTGTAGGTATTGGAGGGAAATCTGATACTTTGGCATACCAGTTATCTCACATTAGTTAAACCTGAATGTGCTCTATGCACTACCTAGTAATCACTGCCATCCTTAAAACAGAAAAGCACCATAGGGAGTTAAGAATGTGACATGGAATTACCAGCACTTTCTTTTGGAATCCATTATGGTTCAGACAGAACCTTTCTAAACCATTTCTTCATATTGCTAAGATTTCAAACATGATCAGACACCATATGAAATCATGTATTTCTGATTCTATGTTTATATAGCAACTAGAGGCCCGGTGCACGAATTCATGCATGGGTGGGGTCCCCGGGGGGAGGAGGGGATGCAATTGGCCCTCCAGGTGGGTGGTGAGACACCCTTGCCGGCCTGGGATCTGGATCCGTCCTGCTGACATTCATGCTGGTTGTCAGGGAGCCACCTGGCAGATGCTTTTATATTGTTTCTTCCTTGCTGAGCGTCTAGGGAGGGGAAGTGGCCATGGTACCTGAGGCCGACTTCCAAGAGGCTGGGGGCACTGTCAGGATAGTACCGGTGGTGCTGGTCTGTCAGTGCCTGGCCCGTTCTCCGGAGATTGGACCTGCAAGACTACTGAGGGAGTGAGTGGCTGCCGCCAGGCTGGTGGGCCACCAGGATGGATTGGTCAGCTGAGCGGTGCTCCTGCTGTGGGAGCACACTGACCACCACGGGGCAGCTCCTGCATTGAGGGTCTGCCCCTGGTGCTCAGTGCATGTTATAGTAACCAGTCATTATGGTTGTTACTGTTGTTTGGTTGCTTAGGCTTTTATATATATATAGACTAGAGGCCTGGTGCATGAAATTCGTGCATGGGAGGGGGGCTTCCTCAGCCTAGCCTGCACCCTCTCCAATCCAGGATCCCTCTCGCAATCCTGAACCACTGGCTCCTAACCACTCACCTGCCTGCCTGCCTGATGCCCCTAATTGCTCCCCTGCCAGCCTGATGGCCCTAACTGCTCTCCCCTCCTGGCCTGACCCCCCTAATTGCCTATCTGCTCTCCCCTCCTGGCCTGATCCCCCTAATTGCCTATCTGCTCTCCCCTCCTTGCCTGATCCCCCTAACTGCCTATCTGCTCTCCCCTCCTGGCCTGATCCCCCTAATTGCCTATCTGCTCTCCCTTCCTCTCCATGCCCTTCCCTTCGGACCCCCTGGTGTAGGCGTGCTGAGAGCTCTCCGCTACGGCCCCACCCTCATCCTGATTGGTCGTTAAGTCCCAGACAATTTTCATATTCCTCTATTATTAGTATAGATAACCCTAAATGAAAGGCTTTACAGTATTCATGCTTAATTTCAACTAATGATTTCAGTCCATTATTGCATCCTGTTGAAATCTTACAATTCTTAGTCTGTCAACTATACTATCCTCTAGCTATCCTCTCCAGGAAGCAAACATCCCTTCTCTATGTGCTCTGTCCTTGTTCCCTGCCTCCCAAATGCCCTTTAGTTTCTATTTGAACACACTTCTGTTCTTATTTGCTAGACTATCAGCTACAAGAAGACAAGGCCCTTGTCTTGTTCACTGCTGAATGCTGGCATCTAGCACAGGGTCTGACATAGTGTAGAAGCTCAATATGTTTTGAATAAATGAATGAATAGAAGGATGGGGAACATGAAGACAGGCCTAGGAGAGAAAGGGAAAGGCAGGGCAGGGCAGGGCAGGGAAGGGAGACATCATAGATAGAGGAAAGAGAGAGAACAGAATAAGTTCAGGAAATAGCAGGATGCAGAGCTTGGAATCTAAGGTGCTTAAGTTAAAAGTTATTTAATGTCTTTGAGCTTCATATGTTTATTTGTAAGATGTCATCATATAGGCCTTACAGGATTGACCTGAGAATTAAAAGAGATGATATATGAGCAAACATCTAGTGTTCAGGGGGTAGGACCCCTGCAGGTTGACAGGCTGATGGGGTTTCTCAGCTTCACTATCAGTGTGATCAAACAACAGGATTATGTGACTCAGAGCCCTCTCAGACCCTGAAGTATCTGGGCCTTTTCTCATTATAAGGCCTCTTCCCAGTGAATCACATCATTAAAATGGAAGATCTATTAAAACAGTGTACCAGATTAAGGTGATTCATCCATTCCAGCTGTAGTCATCATGAGAAAACCCTATACATTCAGTAGAGTTATAAAGCCTGAAAAACCACTAATTTGCAGAGGTTTTGGTCTCTGTGTTATTTAGTTTTGTATTTTCAAAGAGGAACTACAGAAGACATCTTTATGTCAGCAGCATGTAATGGGCTGGTGGACTCTTAGTAAGTGGAGACATGTTTACACTTCCAAAAGTTTATTTTTTCATCAAAATGTATAATTGGCTATTTGTAGAAAGTGTAGGCATACCAATATATTGGGTTATTTCTTCCCTTGATGGTAAGCTATAATGAAATACATTTTATTTATTTATTTTTTAAAATATATTTTTATTTATTTCAGAGAGGAAGGGAGAGGGAGAGATAGAAACATCAATGATGAGAGAGAATCATTGATCAGCTGCCTTCTGCATGCCCCACATGGAGATTGAGCCCAAAACCCAGGTATGTGCCCTGACGGAACTAAACCATGACCTCCTGGTTCATAGGTGGACACTCAACCATTGAGCCATGCTGGTTGGGTTGAAGTACATTTTTAATGTTAGATGGGACTTTTGAAAGCCTATTTTCTTTGAAAGCCTCAGATTTGGCACCATATTTAGCTTGTCAAGGAATGCTACTACTTAACTTAAACAAGTAACATCTCATCCTAAACTCAATTTCAAAAGTAAATTCCCTTCCTTTTTAAAATAGACAAAGTAGCAAAACTCTACCTCTGCAAATTTCTGATAAAGCCTATAAAGCAAAACAATGAGTTTCATTCATCTAGAAAGTCCACAGATATAAAAAGAATCAGCTATTCAATAGGTATTCATATCATTCCTATATTTAATATTTCCCATGTAATAAATGAACATCTAATAGTAAGAAAAGGAAATATTGTCATCTTCTAACTCAATTTATTCTGGTTCAATATATGATTTATCCAAGATTTTGAGTGTTTTTATGTCTCAGAAGCTGCCCTTTATTGGACATCCCTGCCTTTAACCTCTTCTACACTGGAGCACCCCCATGCATTGCCTATTTTTGACCTGGGAGGATGAGAACATGGGGGAGGTGGCTGGGATGTCTGAGGGCCTTCAGAGGTTACCTCTAAATCAACAATCACTGCTTGCTAGACATACCATTTAGAATGCTGAGACAGAGGCACAACAGTTCTGTCACTTGTTTTTGTTTTTTTATAAATTTAATAAATCTTTATTGTTCAGATTTTTACAATTGTTCCTCTTTTTCCCCCATAGCTCCCCTCCACCTGGTTCCCACCCCACCCTCTGCCCTTACCCCCCGAATCCTCATCCATAGGTGTATGATTTTTGTTCAGTCTCTTCCCACACCCGCCACACCCCTTTACCCCCAAGATTTGTCAGTCCACTCCCTTTCCATGGCCCTGATTCTATTATATTCACCAATTTATTCTGTTCATCAGATTTTTTTATTCACTTGATTTTTAGATTCACTTGTTGATAGATATGTATTTGTTGTTCATAATTTTTATCTTTACCTTTTTCTTCTTCTTCCTCTTCTTAAAGAATACCTTTCAGCATTTCATATAACACTGGTTTGGTGGTGATGAACTCCTTTAGCTTTTTCTTATCTGTGAAGCTCTTTATCTGACCTTCAATTCTGAATGATAGCTTTGCTGGGTAAAGTAATCTTGGTTATAGGTTCTTGCTATTCATAACTTGGAATATTTCTTGCCACTCCTGTCTGGCCTGCATAGTTTCTGTTGAGAAATCAGCTGACAGTCATATGGGTGCTCCCTTGTAGGTAATTAACTGTTTTTCTCTTGCTGCTTTTAATATTCTCTCTTTGTCTTTTGCTCTTGGCATTTTAATTATGATGTGTCTGGGTGTGGTCCTCTTTGAATTCCTTTTGTTTGGGGTTCTGTGCACTTCCTGGACTTGTAAGTCTATTTCTTTCACCAGGTGGGGGAAGTTTTCGGTCATTATTTCTTCAAATAGGTTTTCAGTATCTTGCTCTCTCTCTTCTTTTGGCACCCCCATAATTCGGATGTTGGTATGCTTGAAGTTGTCCCAGAGGCTCCTTACACTATCTCCATATTTTTGGATTCTTTTTTCTTTTTGCTTTTCCAGTTGGGTGTTTTTTGCTTCTTTGTATTTCAAATCTTTGACTTGATTCTTGCAATCTTCTAGTCTGCTGTTAGATCTCTGTATATTATTTTTTATTTCAGTCAGTGTATGCTTAATTTCTAGTTGGTCCTTTTTCATATCCTCGAGGGTCTCACTAAATTTATCAGCCTTTTCTAGAAAATTCTTGAAAAACCTTATAACCGTGGTTTTGAACTCTATATCCAGTCGTTTGCTTTCCTCCATTTCTTTCATTTGTGATCTGTTTCTTTGTCTCCACATTTTGGCTGCTTCCCTGAGTTGATAGAATGGCTCTGTGTGCTAGGTGTCCGATAGGGCCCAGTGGCTCAGCCTCCCCAGTTACCTGAGGTGGACACTCTTGGTGCACCCCTTTGTGGGCTGTGTGCACAGTCTTGTTGTAGTTAAGCCTTGATTGTTGTTGGCCAATTGGCTATGAGGATCAGCTGTGTCTATGCTGGGAGAATTTCTGTGCTGGAGACACCCTTATGAGATAAGACTTGCAAAAGCCTATGTGCTCAGCTTGGATGGGGCGGAGTCTCAGGGCGGAGCAGACAGCATTGGTTTCCCATCAGCCCTGCCCTAATAGGCCCGTGTCTCAGTGTCCCATGGTAATCGCTGCAAGCACCTCTAAGTGAAAGCCGCCCTCAAGTTCCGCCCGCTGCCAGACAGTCCAGTTTCTCCCCAAATGAGTCTGGGTCCCCAGAGTCTCGCCTGGAACTGGAGTTCAGTGCAGTTGGGAGCTTTTTTTCTCCCTCCCGCTTGAGAAAGCCAGCCGCGCACTCAGTTGCTAGTCCTCTCCGTGCACGCATCTCAGTACCTCTGCCTTCTGCAGCTCCTCTGAGTCTCAGTGTGCTTTTCTCTTTCCTTCTAGTTGTAGAATTTCCACTCAGCCAGCCTTCCTATGGATCTGGATGATGTCTGTTTTGTCTTTTAGTTGTAGTTTTGAAATTGTTGTGCAAGGCAGCAGTTTAGGTGTTTACCTATGCCGCCATCTTGGTTTCTCCTGTCATTTGTTTTTATCCACACTGAAGGACTAAGAAAGTTTTAACCCGACGGACTGCATTTAGTTATCTTCCTTCTTTCATAGTAAAACATACTAAACAGCCAGTTTCAGCTTTGTATATAATTCTCACTTTATAAATCCCAGTGTTCATGATCCCAGTGTTCATACAGGTTTCTAACAACGTTGAGGCTGCCAGAGAAAAACCAATTTCATCTCTATAACTAGAATTGACCCAGCAGGTATGTATGTGTCTCACTTGAATTACAGGTGTGTTATTTGAAATCAAACAATTGAAGATCTCATCCAGAAGAGCACGTGTTTAGACATTTTTATAACATTTCCCACATCAAATTACTTAACAAGATTTTCATGGAAATGTATTGTTCCAATTAAATTACATTCCATGGAAGTCAAAGAAGTCCTGCCCATATGTAGTATGAGTAGGGTTGTACAGGAGAGCAATGTGTTTCATTTGCATGAGAACATCAGAGATTTGTCTGGTTAAAGAATAATGTCAGTGCCCCATTCACCTGTGCCCACTCCACTTGCAACAGATGATCTGGCTCATCCCTTTCATATTTTCATATTACTTTAGGGACAAATTAAAAGGTCACTATCAAGCAACTTTTCATGACATTTAGATCACAATGTCATATATTATATCCAAAAACAAAACAAAATTTCCTGCATTTATACCTCTAGAGCACTGCATTTGTTCTCTGCCCACCATGTCATCACTGTCCTGCAGAAAGGATGGCTTCTGTCGGCTAAAGGAGATGACTATAAACTACTTGGACTTCCTAAAAGACTTCTGAGACCTGGTAGAAATACAGGTGCTATATTATGCTATCCATCATAGTTCTATGGTTTTGTACTCACTATTCTAACCCCACTCTTCAACTTTCTGAAACTAAGAATAATCTTAACACAAAAACCATTTTTAAAAATATTTTAAGCCAAGGGACAACATAAACACAGCTGTTCACTTTCCAACTGTATTAGCTAACTATGCCTAAATGTTTCAGCCAGGAAAAGCAGAATTATTCCAATGAACATACAGAACACAGGTTGAGCACTGAGTGAGTGCTACACCCACAGCATGGGCCAGAACTTATTGGTGCCCATACACATGATATCTGAATATAACTGCAGTGCTGGTGGGTAAGGGAAACGCTATGTGGTCAGGGTGACCTTCTCAGCCAGTTCTGCTGACAATTTGGCTTTGTGTGCTTCCTGTGGCCCCAGCTATGATCCCACCCAACAGAGGATGTAAATTATACTGATTTATGTCAAGTCTAACTCTGGTTTGTAAGCAAAACCTGGAATTAGGCTTTCAAAAAGCAAGAATCTAAAGATGATGCTTGGATTTTAACTAGATTAAAAGAGATAAAAACAAAGGCCTCCCTCCAATGGAAATAAGTTTGCTGAGCAATGAACAAAACATAAAAGGGCACTTTTCAACACGTCTGCCATTGTACTTGAAGGAATTGCACATTCTCTCCAAATGCGCTGCCATCAGTGATCAATTTGTGATATGTATCAGTGCTGCAATTAGATATATATACTAGTGAGATGATGAATATAGCATACAGGGTGACAAAGTGGGCTGGTTTGCCTAGACTGTTCCAGTGTTAGCACTGAAAGTCCAATATTCCAGGCAAAGCAGCTTGTTGATGGTCTCTAACAGGTGAAACAGTAGACTGAGAAGGTGGTAGGCTACAAAGCATACTTAAGGAACAGAGGCATAGCACAAAATCAAGCCAGCTGAAAGGAAGATATCTTGTAGACCGGATATGCTACACATGAGACTGGAGTGGACTGTAGGTGACCTCTGTGAGTTCTGACAATGTTGAAAAGAGATGTGGATGTGTTATTACACATCTGTAGGACATCACTATGCTGTATTGTCATTATGGCTGATTTGTTTAGCATAATCCCTTCTTTGGTGTCACCTATATCCAAGTGTTTGAAAGTGTTCTGTGAATGCAGCAAACTTAAAAACCATACAGAGATCTATAAACTGCTGTGTGTATGATTCACATCCAGAAAGATCCAAGTATTATAACTATCTTCTTAGATTAAGATTAGGGATAGACAAGTCCTCATAGGATAGTAAGTCCTACTTTCACATTATTACCCAAGCTAAGAATGAAGATTTATCAAGTGTCCCAATCTCTAAAGAGAATCACTCACAACTGAGGCAAAATCCCTTTCTCCTAGGCTTGCAGGCCCTTCAGCCATCAACCACACCTTTTGCTCACCCTCCTCAAGTCTGCATAAAAAGGTGAATGGGTGGGAAGGTGTCCATGGTATAGTAAGCCTTGCTGACAATATTAAATGTGACAAGGACATTAACAAATGTGATGGAAAATCCTTTCTTCTTATCACAAAGGCCACATTTTCTGAGGCCACTGGAGAAAAAAAAATCAGACTGAGCCAGAATGAGCCCAAGGGTGCCTCTTCATCACCAATAGGAGAGTTATGTACAAAAATATCTCCATCCTCATCCTCTGCCACACTTCTTCCAGGGGAGGGAGGGACTGGTTCATAATGTATAAGTGAATGCTCACTTGGAACCATGGAAAGAAGAGAACAGGTTCTTGATTCTACCCATCCTGAGATGCAGAGAAAGCACTAATTAGTGACCCTTCTGCTATGTTGCACCAAACTGACATTCATAATGATGGTCTACAGGTTAATATAAGACCCATAATAATCACCAAAGAAAAGAGTACATGAATTCAGATCAATTTTTATATAAATAAAATATAATTTTGATGATTTTCATCTGACCGCCTTCAAATTGTGTTAGTTAATGAAATACTAAAGGAGCTAAACATACAATTCAACAAAAAAATAGCATTTTCAAAAAAAATTTCCAACTTAGTTTCATAGAGTGCCAAGAGCCTGTTGCATCTTGGGCCTGTTGCCAGCCCTGAGTTGTAACCACTCTGATGCGCAGAGCTGAAGAGAAGTGGGGCCTAAGAAAATATCTTGGGTAGATGGCCTGCATTTCATCAATTGCCCCTCTGCTTGCTCAGCCTTGTGGGGAAAGCTCCTGCTGGCCTAAGGGCTCAGAGACTGCTCCTCCACCCACAAGGTCAACAGGGTTTTCACTTTGTGAACTTACACATAATTGCTAGTCACATGAGCTCTGTCCTCTTCACCTCTTACATGGCTTACTCACATTCCTTCCAAACCCATTAGTAGTTAAACAGTTTAAAAACTATCAAACTATCCATTCCAAGTCCATATGCAACACATTTCCTCCCATTTCAAGTTTTTAAAAACTTCTACTCTTGTTTCCATAGAAACCGTAGGTCTTTTCTTACTAGATCTTGAACTGCTTTTGAACTTTGAACTGTTACTCCTTTTGCATTTATCAGGCTAGAATCAGTTCAAAATGATTGCAAAAACCTTTCTCAATCAAGATTAAATGTGACAAGGACATTAACAAACGTGATGGCAGAAACAAAAATGATGACACATTGCTAACTAACCCCATCTATTGGTGGTGAGCAGATCCATGAGGATTTCAATGAAGTTAATTTGTTTATATAGTAAAAATTTTAATTTGAAAACATAGAATAGTTTCTATATTTGAATATTTGCAATGCTCCTGGTGAAAATAAAAAATAATTAAATCCCTATGCTAATCCTAAAGATGTTTTTAAGAAAAAAATGATAATGCTTAGAAACTGACTATAGGGTTGAAGGTTAGAGAAATTTTTTAAATGATCAAGTTTTTTGGTTTTTTTTTTCAAGAAGATGGGAAGAATAGATGAAGCTCTAACCAAAATGCAAAAAGGTTCCAGACAGAAAATTAATATATTCAGTTATTAAACTTGTTGATTAGGAGTGACAATGATTATACAATTATAGATGTTCATTAAGGCGATCTGAAATATGGTGCTGAAAGAGAGGTGTAAGGTCTGACCTGCAGTTGTGGATTTGAGAAGCACCCCTTGGAAATTGGTAACAAAAGCCATGAATGGAAACTTAATCATGGGGAACATATAGCTAGGGGTGGGAGGAGGAAGAAGAGTTGCTAGCAAAGACATCAGTAAAATCAATCAAGAGAAGCAGGGAAATAAGGTGCCAATAAAGTCAAGGCAAGAAGAATTTCAATAAGTAGGCAGAGATTAGTAAATTCAAAAGCCTTTCTCTCATTTAGTTTATCATGGACTGAATGCCAGGTGCAATGCTAAATGAGCACTGAGGATAGAGAGTGAATGTGACTAAGACCATAGCAGCCACCTCAGAGCTTTGGAGCTCAAAGCACATTGGAGATGGATAAAACTAATGAGAGGAGAAGGGGTCAGGCTGACTTGAAAAAAAAATGTAAATTGCCACTAAAAATGATTTGTAGGCAATTTTAAAAAATATAATCCATGAGCTCCAGAAATAATTGTATCCTTATATTTTATGGATTGAGATTATTATATTCATAATGAAAGTCATCAATTATTAGCAAGAAGGAGGTTGGTAATTATTATCAGATTTTGCCAGCCTTTTCAGTTCCTCACAAAAGGGCAACAGAAACAAAGCAGTAAGGCCAAATTTCAGTTTGAACATCTCTGGGAATTTGCATTTAAAAGGAAAAGATCATCACTGTAAATATATTTTCCAATTTGTAACAGCTGAGACTCATAAATGGCGATTGTGTGGCATATAACAGCTGACAGATTATCAGCATGTGTTGGCAAGAACCATTTGGCTATTAAAAGATAATTAAAACTTACTGTAATCTTCCAGCTGCTTCATTTGGTAATTCTGTTCTATATGCATGTGTTGAGGCTCTGATTTATTTGAAATGGACAATTCCCCTTTATCAGCTTCTTGCGTTAAACTGTTGAGTGATAATCCCTCATCTGCAAATCTCCTTCCAGCTACAAAATTTACTCAAAGCTTCTTCCTCTGGCGTTAGCATCAATGGTTCCAATTGCCAAGGAGAATTGGGTTCATTCTTTATCTGGTATAATTAAAGCAAGCAATAGTCCTCCCTATTCCCTGCCCTACTCCAGCATTATGTCACTGGAGTAAATGCTTTCATAACCATCTTCCTAAAATATAAAAAATTTAAACTGTGCTAGAGCAGTTGTTCTGTGCGTTCATTTGAGGAAACACCAAAGAGAATAAGTTTCTATTGGATTTCAGTTCACTTAGAAATAGTTTAATGATATCGAAGACCATAGTACAGGAATATGTTATCACAACAGACCATGCAATCTTCCACTCTAGAGACTAGGAAGGGAAAAAAAATAGCATGGGGGGAGATAATAAAGGACAACCTTTTTGGTATATATTCTTTGGACCCTCTAGCTCGAAGGCATAGGGATGGATTATAAAACATTTCAGGCAGTTTGCCCAGCTTGTAACAGGTGCTTAATAAATGTTGAATGAAAAAAAAAATGGGAGAAATGGATAAGAAAAATTATCTTCTGAGGAACAAATTAGGTAAAATTTATATTGTCCTCATTTTCATAAGGACTGACAATATCCTCTTTCTGAGATATTGGTAGAAATTAAAAATTAATAGAGAAATATTGATAAGGAGGATATTCAGTCAAGAATATTCACACACAAAAAAAGGAAAGACCTCCTCAAAATAGGTCTCTCATCAGTTTCCACTTTTAAATGTCCCACTTGCTTTGGTGTCAGTCCCCATGATCTAATGTCATCTCAACCTTGGTGGAGGGTACTTCTTTTGTCCTTGTAAACTATCCTTGATCACATCTACATAGTTGTCAGTCAAATAGAATACTGAAAGTGGGTTGGACACATTTTTTAAGTCTCAGGGGTGAAGGGCAAAGGCCTCTCTGTTTATAGTTGTGTCAGGCCCAAGAAATCACCAGAAAGTGACATCACTTTTGTTTGAGTTTTAAAACCATTACTGATTTATCTATACTTATGCAGGCCTTTCCTAAGCTCTGATGGTCTTCCTGATCTCCCCTCTCTAATCAGCATCAGTTTTTTAATTGAAGATAAATGCCACCCCAACGTCATCAAGACCAGCTTTACTCTGTTGAAGAACCTTCAAGGACTTCTTGCATTAAAAAGCAAAGACAACCCTAGCCAGTTTGCTCAGTGGATAGAGTGCAGGCCTGTGGACCAAAGGGTCCCAGGTTCCTTTCCGGTCAAGGGCACATACCTTGATTGCAAGCTCCTCCCCGTCTGGTGCAGGAGGTAACCAATTGATGTGTTTCTCTCACATGGATGTTTCTCTTTGTCTTTCCCTCTCTCTTTCACTCTCCCTAAAAATCAATGGAAAAATATCCTCCAGTGAGGATTTAAAAAAAAAAAAAAGCAAAGACCACTATTTTTTATTTTAAGTAACACAGTTGCTCTGTAGACCTATAATAGTTTCCTGGTTTTATTCCTATCTTTAAAAACAACACTTTTCAACCATAGGGTCACACCAATGTGAGGGGTTGGCAAGTAATGTTTTACTAACAATACTGCCACTACCCCATTTGCCAAGCACTTACATGAGACAATTTTTGAACATATACAATTCTTATAGCACTCTTTTGAGGTAGATGTTATTATCCCAATTTCTATAAAGATAACTTTTGTCCGAGGTCAAACAGCTAGTCCTGGTGGAGCCTGAATTTTATTCTAAGTCTGTCTAATTCCCCCAGCAGTGTTCTTCTTATTAATGAAATCACACTGCTCCCCACACAGTTAAAACATACACCTAATTTTAAATATAAATTTACATACATTCGAAAAATCCCTTATAATAGCAGATTTCTCACTTGTTTGCAATAAAAGAGAAGGAAGGGGGCTGGGGGAGTGGGAAAAGATTAACCAAAGAACTTATATCCATAGACCATGGACACAGTCAGTAGTGTGGGGAAGGCCTGGGATGGGGTGGAGCCAGGTAGAGGAAGGCAAAGGAGGAATATGGGGCACATCTGTAACATAAAATTTTTAAGGGGAAGATTTGGAGCTGGAGTGCTTGGAATTGTGCTCCTCAGTGCAACTCCCAGTGGGCAAGCATTGCCAGTGTCAGCTGCTTCAACAGTTGGGACAGCTTTACTCCATCCCTACTTCATCAAGACCAGCTTCACGTTACTCCAGTTTCACATTACTGTCCTTGACATTTTCTGGGGAGGTTATCAATCTCAGACCTAGAGCAGTAAAAACATCCACTTTTGCCTATGACTACTGAACAAGGGTTGAAAACTTTCTTCAAAGCATGGCAGACACCTTCCTGAGACCAAGCCTGGACACTCACTCAGCGCCTGACACTGTGTTGCCCTGCTGAATCATTCAAATGGTCTCACATATACCAGGGCATTTTTCCATCTACATTTGATAATCTAAATGTACTTAATCAATACATTTATTAAAACAATTCACTGTTTTGAGACTCTCTATAGTACCTTAGTAAACAATATTCCCCCCCCCAAAAAAAAAATATAGGTACTTCCTGATTAAACTGAGAATCAAAGAATTCCAAGAGGTCTGATAACCCAAAGCAGAGTTGAGATCTCCTTTTCTGACCTCCCAAGCTGAATCCTTCATATTCTGATTAGAGTACATACCTAATGTAATTATTTAAGTTCCGTCTGTCTGTCCAGCAAGTCCCTGTAGGGCAGTAATTATGATCTCTTTATCTATCTATTTATGTCTCCAAAGAAGATTCTAGCACACAGTAGGCACTCAAAAGATATTTGTAAAAGGAATGAACAAAGGAATGAATTCACTTGTATCTAAGTATTCTTTCATCTAGATCAACCAGTGGTTCTAAGCCAAGGGTGATCAATGTGTGAAGACATTTTTGGTTATTAACTTGGGGAAGGACATTTTTGGTATCTAGAGAGTAAAAACCACAGATGCAACTTAACATTCTGCAATGCACAGGACAGACCCAACAAAAGAATAATTATCTGGTCCCAAAATGTCAATAGTGCTGAGGTTAAGAAACCCTGATTTAGGTACAGAGTAGGCATAAAAATCCCATTAGTAGGCATGAGATCTCAGAAATAAGCCAGATCTCATATTTAGAAAAATGATATGGCACAGACATATCATTTAAAGAAAATATTTCACAGAAACATAAGCCAAATTTGAGATTACAGGTGGTCATTGTCATCTCATAGCTCATTTTTTTTGTTTTGTTTCTTGACATGAATTTCAACTAGATAATGTCTTTGGACTTTCAGAAGTCAGCATTTATATGCTGACCCATAGCCCAGAATAACCCAAAGAATGAGACTGTCATTCAATAACAGAGACATGGCTCTTCATTGTGGGTCATGGCTCATAATATGCAATTCAGCTAAAGGGGAAAGATACAAAACATTCAAGATGACTGGCAGGAGAAAACTCTAAAAATGCCTCAGCACAAAAGGCGATTAAAATGTCACAGGAAATTTTTTTCTTGAAAATGGAATGGCTGATGAATGCTTCATTCTTTCCAGAACAGTTAAAACACTGTATGTGTGGGCTGCCTGAGTTTGGGAGGCAGTACAGGCCTTTTCTTTCTTCTGCTACTCACCCCTGGAAGGATTTCCCTGGTGAACTTGGGCCCACAAGCACTGAGAAGATAGGAGCAGAAGACACTCATCTAAGTGAATAATCTGAAGTGTATTTACCCTCCCATTTGGAAATGAAGAGAGACTGCCTCGAACTTGGAAGTGAAAGAGACTGAGCAGAGACGGACAAATATTTCACTGGGGATAACATTTGCCTGACATTTTAACTGTCATCTATCACCTGAAGACTCATTTGTCCAAAGCAGAATGAAGCCAGCTCTTGCACTGACATGCAATGCAAAGTGATGAATGGGTCTAAAGGATGACTAAAAGTCAGACCTTCACCATCAGGTGGCATTAATCAGGTGTCGATAGGGAGTGGGGCCCCATCTGCCCAGGGCCTGCGTTTGCCAGACACAGTTCTGTTTTTTCTCCACGCCCAATGTGATGGGAGCACCCAGCCGCAGCTACGTTTTTCAGTTTGCCTGTTGGATGTGATGGAGGCTCCGAGGGGATAGTGAGTGCTTCTTTCTTGACTATCTGCAGAGGATCCAAACTTTCTGGGATTTTAGATTAATTTCCTGTTCAGCATGTCTGCCAGATGAGAAAACAATTATCTTAAAATTACAAGCAGTTAGCTGTTTGCTTGTCATTGTAAGATAAGATCTTAATGACCTCCTACCACACACCACAACACACACACACACACACACACACACACACACACACACACACACACATCCTAGCTCCAGTTTTTCAGGTGTTATTCATAAATCTTAATCTGGGAGGTTAGAGCCCAATTCCCACCTACACCCAACCCATAATCTTAACTGTGATGGTGTGAGCACCTGTCTCCTGAAGGGTAAAGAAAATATTCAAGCACCATGTCCATCACGGTGACTCACATTAATTAAGATGGGTGTGGTACACTTCTCACTGCCTAGGACATGAGAAAAGTGGCAAAACCACTTTTATCACTAAGTCCTTTCTCTCTGGGCAGATGGCAAGGCTGACTGAAGGCCCCAAAGGAAATAAGAACATGAGACTCAGGATCTCAAGATGGGTGTCTGACTTCATCACTTATTAGTTGTGAAATCCTGAGCAAGGATTTTTTTTTTATTGATTTTAGAGAAAGAGTAGGAGGAGAGAGAAACATTGATCAGTTGCCTCCAGAATGCATCCGGACTGGGGATGAAACCCACAATCAGTCACTAGATTATATGTGTGTTTGGGCATATTATACTCTTAGGTATGTGCTCTGACTTGGAATCAAATCTGCAACCGTTTTGGTGTATAGGATGATGCTCCAACCAACTGAGCCACCTGGCTAGGCCCCAGTTTCCTCATTTTTATAAAGGGAGGTTATAAAAACATCTTGTACAGCAGAGTTTCCAACAGTAGCAGTATCGACATTTGGGGCCAGAAAATTATTTGGGAGGTAATGGGCTACCCTGTGCATTATAGAATGTTTCAGAGCATCCCTGGCCTCTATCTACTGGAAGTTGGTAGCACACACCCCCAGTTATGATCATTCAGAAGTATCTCCAGTTATTGCCAATTGTCCCCTGGAAGGTAAAACTGCCACTGCTCGAGAACCACTGCTATAAAGGAGCCCCATCTTTAATTTCTATATAAAACAGCATCAAGAAACTTTAATTCTACTCCAAGGTTTCAGGGTAACCATAAAAAATAGCTATTAATAAAATAAGAGACCTCGGAGTACTCATCTCTGGAGAACAGGATTTGGGGTAAAACTGAAAACCATTTGGCCTCACTTGGAGACACTTCTCCAATCCTAAATCTTGGAGATGTTTGATGTTGTTTTAAATTTGGACAGGGGATTTTGATCTAATCTTGGACAAGGAGTAGTGGTGGAGCATAGGCTCCTTTGCACAGTGTTAGGGGACTTAAACAAGCTAATATATGTGAGAACAATGCCTGTCACTGTTGATTTAATCACAACTGAAGAATTAGTGCAATAGAGTGTACCTCGGAATGTCACTAAGGCACACTCTTCACACCTGGGGGCAAAACCACACTATGTGGTTTTGCTATAGCTGATTCCAGTTACACCATTCAGTCAAATGAATCGGTCAAGGGCCAGCCACATGCCGGCAAGAATGGCAGAAACCCAGAATTATCAAATGTGTTAAAGATATCTTGTTGCTGTTACGAAATATTTCTGTGAAGTCTTTGAACCTCTTCCCATCAAATGGTCAATGTTCCCTTCCCTTGAACCTAGACAGACATTTATGACTATGTTGGCCAGTGGAATAAAGCAAAAGTGACTCTATGCAACTTCAAGGCTAGTCATAAAAGACATGTACTTGTGCCTTGCTCATTCTTAGAAGGCCGTCTCCATGCTGTGAGGAACCTAACAACCATGTGCAGAGGACAAAGTAGATGTTACAGATGACAGTCTCTGCTGATGCTCTACCCATCAGGCAACATCAACTGCCAGTCCTTGAAGTGAATGAGTCTTTAAATGATTACAGGGCCCAGTCATTGAGTCATCCCCAGACTTCAAGTTTTTCCAATTAAAGTTTCAGTCCACATGAAGCAGAGACACGCCATCTCCACTGTGTCTTTTCGAAATTCCTGATCCACAAGACCCATTAGCATAATAATGGTTGATTAATGCCACTAGGCTTGGGGTGGCTTGTTACACAACAACAGTAACCAAATGAACCTCCATGAAATTTAACCATTTCTGCTCAAAGAATGTGTTCACTGGGAACTTGGGTCTTGTAGGATTAGCTCAACTGGAGGTTATGGTTTGCCATCAGGCATGATGAGGAGCTTAAGGTCCCACATTTCTCCAGTGCTATCTAAAAGTGTTTTTGATACATAAAAGATGCTAAGATTGTGATTTCTCATATGCCACCCATGTATAGAGCAGCCTAATCAGGAGGAAAGGGAAAGTTATATTTCAGACAAGAACATTAAATGTGAGCATTGAAAAAACATTCCCTTAGGGAGCCATGAACTTTTAGGAGCTGGTTATTAGGTCAGGAGCAGGCTGTTTTAGAGAATAACCTGGAGTTGACCCAGAGGTTGGACAGTGACCTCTAGTTTTTGCTTGTTGGGAGAGGTCATGGGAAAATGTGTAAACAGGCCAAGACAAGAGACTTTGACTCATGATGACTATTTGCCCATCTTTATCTGTAGAGATAACCATCTTGATGAAAAAAAATAAAAGTGGAATGGACTTGAGGGAAATGGTGAAAAGTAACTTTCTAAACAGGAGTCAAGAAACGAGACTGTGTTGAGAAAATAGTAGCATGTGTGCAAGGGTGCTAAAGAGCACAGTGGATAATTCACTACATATGCACATTATCTAAGCAAGTTGATTCTCCAAAATGGCTTCTTCCCCCTGGACACACACAAACCCCTGAAGGCTCTCAGTCATCTCAGTTAATTAGGATTCAACCTGCAGCTAGATTCAGAGTATGAATTACAATTCAAGCAGGTAAGTAAGACTTTGTATTAATAGCCCTTATAAAATAACAGTGGAACACTTGTCTGAGAAAAATATTTGCAATTTCACATTTCATTAAATATTTAAATATCTTTAAATTACTTCTGGAAGAATTCATATTTGAAACTCTTTTTCCTGGTAAAGTAATGACTGGCTAATTAAGAATTTGGAATAAACAAAAAGCATAGGTGTCCTATAGAGACATTTGTATATTAGGTTCCTCTACAGATTAATATTGTGGTTTCAAATTATTGCAGACAATTGGCCCAGTTTAATTAGTGTTTTGGCTCATTCACATTTCTAAAATCAGTCACTAAATTATATGTGTATTTGGGCATATTACACTCTTAGAAAAGCCTTTTAAAAATGTGAAATCATTCAAATTAATTGGTAAGGTCTCATGCTTTAAACTCATTTAATATTAGTATTTAATTTTATTTATTACCAATAAATTTTTAAGGGATCATGCCTAAAGCAGAAGGAAAATCTATATAGTTACATTATGTAATTTAATTACAATCCAGTGAAACTTCTGTTGTAAAGTGACCCAGACTTTACTGAGTATCCATTACTGATAACAAATCACTGAATAGGTATTTCTGAGTAGAATAGATAGCTATAGTAGAAGGTATATTAACATATTCAAATGAATGTATTCTTATCATAGTGAGTGGGAGAAAGGCATAAACAGAAAACTAGTAATTGAAAACATTAAAATTTTATAAAGAATTTAAGTATTCTGCATTCTGAAACATTATGCAGCTAAGTCCTATATTTATCATTTTTTATTGTCATAGTTAAAATCCTTACTCCTCACAATATTTTTGGGTAGCACTCTAACAACCGTAACAAGAACTACTAGTATAGGAGAGGAGGAAAAATGGCGGCAGAATAGACAGATGTGTTCCGAGCCTTGTCCCGGAGTAGAAAGAAAGAACAGCTGAGGGTCGCACAAGGAGTGATTGTTGGCAAGTTAAGGGACAACTAAACTCCAGAAGAAGGTGGGGGACTGCTAGACAGGGTTCCCCTGAACTGGACTCCCCCACTGCAGCTGGGTCCCCTCCTGGAGCTACGGGCTCCGATGAGGAGTTTGCGCCATCTTGAACGGGAAAGTGGAGCTTATAAGAAGCCTGAGAATCCACAACTGCAGCACCCACAGAACAGCTGCGAGCCCCAGAACACCAGTCCCCAATTGGCGCAAACACACGGATTCAGAGGAGCTCTACACTCTACCACGGAAAGGCCAGATTTCGCCTGGGATAAGGTGAGGTCTCTGGTCCCTGGTGGGAGAGAGGAACTCACGTTTTGCGGGAGCTGGAGGACCAGGGAAGTCTGTGCCTAGAAAAATCCATGGCTGTTGGGGCTGGCGTGATCCGTGAATGTGGAAGGGGGTCCTCAGAGCTGCTAACAGAAGGGATCTCTAAAAAGCAACTCATTTTGATCTGACATTCAGGGATACCCTAAGAATTTCAAAGGTGTGCCTGCTGCTTAGACTTGTGCGCAGACCCATTGTTCGCACACTTGGGCTTTTTCCTCTTCAAATCCTTGCTTCTGATTACTAAACCCAATACATAGGATCACCCAGTTGGGGACACACTGGGAGACTGCAGGGAAAAGTTGTTTTTCTCGAACCTGGGGATCGGGGCAGGGAGTGACCATCGGAGAGCCAGCTCTGAGGCAGCCCAATCTCACAAACCTGTAGTGAGTGCCACAGGGAAAGAAGGCTCTAACACTGCCTAGAGAGGCCATAGATAGACCCGGAAGTCAATCCAGAAACACTGCCACCCAGGGGCTGAATCACAAATTGACTCTTGTGTAATCAAAAATAAAGGAATATGAGAAATAAAGACACACCGCCTGCTTAAAATCAGGACTGGCTTACAACACTGAAGAGCAGTGGAAAGCAGGGAACTGCAATACTGTCTGGACTGAGAAACAGTCGTGCCAAAGAGAACAACAGAGGAAGTGAATGACCTTCACTACTCCACATTTTATTTTTATTTTTAATTTTTTAATTTTCATTTTTTGCATCTTTTACTCAAGAAACTAATTTTTTCCTCACTTGATTTTAACTTTTTAATTATTACATTTTTATTTTCAATCCGTATTATTACACTGCTATTTTATCTTTTTTTTTAAGTGTCATTTTATTTTCTCTTCATTTTACTTTGGGATTAGTGTTCTACATTCTATTTTTATCTTTCCTTTAAAATCGTTTTATTCTATCTCAACTCTACCTTTATGCCATCACTCTCTTCCTAACCTTCCCCTTTTTGGTGTACTGATTATCTTACCCTCTCCTGCTTTAGATTTTCCCTATTATTTCTGTTTACCCCCTGTTAAAATTTCACCCTACTTACATATCTAATCTCCAATCCCCTGCTCCAAGTCCATACACACCTCTCTCTTCGCTGTCTTAACTATCCAAAAAATTGTCTTTCTCTCTGTCCTTTTGTTGTTGTTTGCTTGAATGTTGATTATATAGAATTTTTATGCTTTTTTGTGAGATTGTTTTGCTTATTCTTCTTTTGTTTATTTTTTGTTTGTTTTGTGCTTCTGTTTTCCCTTGACTCACTCAATATTAGTTGGTGTTGTAGTTTGTACTAATCCCCAGGGATTGTTGCTGGCATTTGCTGGGATTAGTAATTGTTCTATTGGAGTTTTATCCCCATATATATAGTTTGTTCCCCTTTCTCTCTTAGTCTCTTTCTTGTCTTTCTTACTTTTTTTTTCCTTTTCCCAATTTCATTTTGACATTCTTTTTTTTTCCCCTTCTTTCTTTTTCCTCTTCTTCTTTCTCTCCTATCCCCTAATTTTCCTTTCTCTGGTGGTCACCTTTATTGGAGGTTATTAATATCGTGAATACATTTCTGTTCAGTGCCTTGTGTGTTGTACCAGGTAGTGTTGTATTTTGTGCCTTTAAATCAATGCAGGAGAGAGAGAACTACATAACCAGACATCCAGAGAAGAGAGACCATGGGGAGACAAAGAAACAGCCCTCATATGAAAGAAAAGCAGGCATCACCAGAAAAGGAAGTAAACAAAATGGAGGCAAGCAACCTTCCAGAGAAAGAATTCAGAGAAATGGTCAAAAGGTGGGTGAGAAGAATGGAAGACAAATATGACAATATGAGCAAGAACCAAGAGAAAAAGAAGAAGAACAAAGAAGAAATGAAAAAATGACATCGCTGCTATAAAGAACTCAATAGAAAGCATCAAGAGTAGACTAGAAGAAGCAGAGGACCTCATCAGTCAGCTATAAGACAAGATGGGAAAAAATACCCAAGTAGAGCAACTTCTAGAAAAAAAAATTAAAAGGCAGGAGGAGAGCCTAAGGGAACTTTGGGACAACATGAAACAAAACAACATCCGCATAATAGGGGTTCAAGAAGGAAAGGAAGCTAACCAAGGAATAGAAAACCTGATTGAAGAAATAATGACAGAAAATGTCCCTGATATAGGGAAGAAAAAACCCACACAAATCCAAGAAGCTCACAGAGAACCAATCAAACTGAACCCCAAAAGACCGACACCAAGGCACATAATAATTAAACACCAACGACAAAGTAAGAATCTTAAAAGTGGCAAGAGAGGGACAGAAAGTTACATACAAAGGAACCCCCATCAGACTAGCAACTGATTTCTCAACAGAAACTCATCAGGCCAGAAGGGAATGGAATGAAATATACAAAGTCATGCAAAGGAAGGGTCTGAATCCAAGAATACTGTACCCAGCAAGACTATCAATCAAAATTGAAGGTGAAATCAGGAGCTTCACAGACAAAAAAGGACTAAGAGAATTTATTACCACCAAACCGGCAATGCAAGAAATGCCAAAGGGTCTGCTGTAAAAAAAAAAAAGAAATAGGAAGCGAAGAAGGAACACAGGGGTAAAGAATAAAAATGGTGACAAATAAGTACCTATCAATAATAACTTTAAATGTAAACGGATTAAATGCCCCAATCAAAAGACATAGGGTAACGGATTGGATAAGAAAACAAGACCCATATATCTGCTGTCTACAAGAAACCCACCTAAAAAAAAAAGATGCACACAGACTGAGAGTGAAGGGATGGACAAAGGTTTTCCAGGCAAATGGAACTGAAAAAAAAGCTGGGGTAGCAATACTTATATCTGACAAATTAGATCTCAAAGTGAAGGACATAACAAGAGGTAAGGAAGGCCACTTCATAATACTAAAGGGAGCAATCCTACAAGAAGAAATAACTCTGGTAAACATATATGCACCCAATACAGGAGCACCCAAATACATAAAAAAAACTCCTGGAGGATATCAAGGGAGAGATTGACAGCAATACAATCATAGTAGGAGACTTTAATACCCCACTATCACCATTGGACAAATCCTCTAAACAAAAAATCAGCAAAGAAACATCAATCCTAAATGACTCACTAGACCAGATGGAATTAATTGACATCTTCAGAACATTTCACCCCAAAGCCACAGAATATACATTCTTCTCAAGTGCACATGGGTCATTTTCAAAGATAGACCATATATTGGGAAATTGGCAAAGTCTCTTCAAATTCAAGAAGATAGAAAACATTTCAAGCATCTTCTCAGACCACAGTGGCATAAAACTGGAAATCAACTACAATAAAAACAACCCAAAGAAATCAAACACATGGAGACTAAACAGCATGCTGTTAAACAATGACTGGGTTACCAGAGAGATCAAGGAAGAAATAAAAAACATCATGGCAACAAATGACAATGAAAACACTACAATCCAAAATCTATGGGACACAGCGAAAGCAGTCTTGAGAGGGAAGTTCATAGCTCTACAAGCCTACTGCAAAAAAACAAGAAACAATGGAAATAAAATACCTAACCCTACAACTCAAAGAGTTAGAAAGAGAGCAACACAAAAAGCCCAGTGTAAGCAGAAAGAAGGAAATAATAAAGATCAGAGTGGAGATAAACGACATAGAGACCAAAGAAACAATGCAAAAGATCAACAAAACCAAGAGCTGGTTCTTTGAAAGGATAAACAAGATTGATGAACCTCTAGCCAGGCTCACCAAGAAGCAAAGAGAGAGGACCCAAATGAACAAAATCAGAAATGAAAGAGGTGAAATAACAACAGATCCCGCCGAAATACAAAGGATTGTTAAAAAATAATAAGAATAACTCTATTCCAACAAACAGGACAACCTGGAGGAAATGGATATATTCCTAGAAAAATAAAACCTTCCAAAACTCAATCAGGAAGAATCTAAACAGCTCAATATACCAGTAACTATGGAAGAAATTGAAGCAATAATCGAAAAGCTTCCAGCAAACAAAAGCCCGGGGCCTGACGGCTTCACAGGAGAGTTTTACCAAATATTCAAGGAAGAACTAAAACCTATCCTCCTCAGACTATTCCAAAAAATTCAAGAGGAAGGAACACTTCCAAGCTCCTTCTATGAAGCCAGCATCACCCTAATACCAAAACCAGACAAAGACAACACAATGAAGGAGAATTACAGGCCAATATCCCTCATGAACGTAGATGCCAAAATCCTCAACAAAATTCTAGCAAATCGGATCCAGCAGTACATCAGAAAGATCATACACCATGACCAAGTAGGGTTTATCCCAGGAATGCAAGGATGGTACAATATCCACAAATCAATAAATGTGATACATAACATAAACAAATTGAGAGATAAAAATCACATAGTCAAATCAATTGATGCACAAAAAGCATTTGACAAAATCCAACACCCTTTCTTGATAAAAACTCTCAACAAGGTGGGAATAGAAGGATCATACCTCAACATAATAAAAGCTATATATGATAAACCCTCAGCTAACATCATACTCAATGGGCAAAAACTAAAACCATTTCCCCTAAGAACAGGAACAAGACAGGGATGCCCACTCTCACCACTCCTGTTTGACATAGTACTGGAAGTATTAGCCATTGCAATTAGACAAGAAGAAGAAATAAAAGGCATCCAAATTGGAAAAGAAGAAGTAAAGCTGTCCTTATTTGCAGATGACATGATATTGTACATAAAAATCCCGAAAGACTCCATAAAAAAACTAACAGACTTAATAAATGAATTGGGCAATGTAGCAGGATACAAAATTAATGCCACGAAATCTATGGCATTTCTATACACCAATAATGAACTAACAGAAAGAGAGACTAAAAAAGCAATCCCATTTACCATCACACCCAAAAAATTAAGATACTTAGGAATAAACCTAACCAAGGAGGTAAAAGACCTATACGCGGAAAACTACAGGACACTGAAAAAAGAGATAGAGGAAGATGTAAACAGATGGAAGAACATACCATGTTCATAGATTGGTAGAATCAACATCATTAAAATGTCCATACTACCCAAAGCAATCTATAGATTCAATGCACTCCCCATTAAAATACCAAAGGCATATTTCACAGACCTAGAAAGAACTCTGCAAAAATTCATCTGGAATAAAAAAAAAGACCCCGAATAGCCACAGCAATCCTGAGAAAGAAGAATAAAGTAGGAGGGATCTCAATACCAGATTTCAAGCTGTATTACAAAGCCACTGTCCTCAAAACAGCCTGGTACTGTCACAAGAACAGACATATAGATCAATGGAATAGAATAGAGAATCCAGATATCGACCCAAACCACTATGCACAATTAATATTTGACAAAGGAGGCATGAACATAAAATGGAGTCAAGACAGTCTCTTCAATAAATGGTTTTGGGAATATTGGACAGATACATGCAAAAAAATGAAACTAGATCACCAACTTACACCATACACAAAAATAAACTCAAAATGGATACAGGACTTAAATATAAGACGGGAAACCATAAAAATACTAGAGGAATCCACAGGCAGCAAAATCTCAGACATATGCCGAAAGAACTTCTTCACTGATACTGCCCCTAGGGCAACGGAGGCCAAAGAGAAAATAAACAAATGGGAACACATCAAAATAAAAAGATTTTTCACAGCAAAAGAAACCATCAGCAAAACAACAAGAAACCCCACTGTATGAGAGAACATATTTGCAAATGTTATCACTGATAAAGGTTTAATCTCCAACATCTACAGGCAGCTTATACAACTTAATAAAAGGAAGAGAAATGATCTAATAAAAAAAAATGGGCAACGGACCTAAATAGAATCTTTTCGAAAGAAGACAGAAGGAAGGCCAATAGACACATGAAAATATGCTCAAAGTCACTAATTATCCGAGAGATGCAAATCAAAACAACAATGCGATACCATCTCATACCTGTCAGAATGGCTATCATCAACAAATCAACAAACTACAAGTGTTGGCAAGGATGTGGAGAAAAAGGAACCCTCGTGCACTGCTGGTGGGAATGCAGACTGGTGCAGCCACTGTGGAGAACAATATGGAGTTTCCTCAAAAAACTGAAAATGGAACTCCCATTTGACCCAGTAATCCCACTCCTAGGAATATATCCTAAGAAACTAGAAACACCAATCAGAAAGGATATATGCACCCCTATGTTCATAGCAGCACAATTTACAATAGCTAAGATTTGAAAACAGCCTAGCTGCCCATCAGCAGATGACTGGATCAGAAAACTATGGTACATCTACACAATGGAATACTATGCTGCCATAAAAAAGAAGGAATTATTACCATTTGTAGGCACCTGGATGGAATTAGAGAACATTATGCTGAGTTAAATAAGCCAGTCAATGAAAGAAAAATACCACATGATCTCACTCATATGGGGATAATGAAAAACATTATAAACTGATGAACACAAAGATAGTTACAGAGGCAGTAAAGCATCAAACAGACTGTCAAATTACAGCGGGAAGGTTAGGGAGAGGTGTGGGAAATAAGAGATCAACTGAAAAACTTATATGCATGCATATAAGAGTAACCAACGGATGCAAAACATTGGGGGGTGAGGGCATGTATGGGAGTGGGGTGGGGGGGGCAATGGTAAGATATGTACACTTATAATACCTTAATAAAAAAATAAAATAAAGAAAGAAAGAAAGAAAGAACTACTAGTATAAGGGGAGGCCTTGATCTGTGGAAGAACACAAGAGTCGGATAGCCCTGGGTTCAATAGCTGTCTCTACTAGTTAATTGGGTTTAACTTGAACAAGTTTATTTTAATCTCTCTGAACCTCCATTTCCTAACTTTTAAAATGGAAACATCAGTGGTACCAACTATTATGAGGGTTAAGTGAGATAAATTATTTATTATGTTCAGATAGGGCCTAGACAAAATATATGCTCAATGACTATCTCTACATTCAGTCCGACTACTTCAAACACATGTTCATCTATTCATCTTTCTAAACTACTGTTTTCATCCTATTCTCTCCTCAAAGACTCTCAGTAGCTCCCCATTATTTAGCAAATAAATTTCAAATGCACTGCAGTCTGGCCTCAACTCCTTGTTCAACTGTATCATCTACACTTCCTACAACACCCGCATTTCACCACATTTGAACTACATTCTTAATCATTAAAATCATAATTTTCAACTCATTCTATTGCCATGCTTAAAATAACTCCCTCTGATTTTTGCACAGTGGAAATACAGTCACTTTACATAGCGCAGGCCCAGTGGTCTTTTTTCTTACCTTATTGTCCTACTGACAATTCACTCTTTTTCTGAACACCTATGTTTTGATAGTCTGTTAGTCACCGACCATATATTTCCTTGAATGGCTGATATTAATGACAGTTTACACATCTTATCTCAGTTGATTTTAATCTCTTTGAGAGCAGAGATCATATTTTACATTTTGTATCATGCACAATACCAGCAAAGATATGGCACACGATCGACTTTGAATAAATATGTGTTGAAATATTGACTTGGTTAGGTTTTCCACTGGTATAACTGATGCAGAAAAAATGACATTCATTTCTAAAATTTAGCCTCTCTTAAATTCCTCACCATCTTAACCCTTCAGGGAAACCACAATGCTAATGCAAAGGTGTTAACAGGGAGGGCAGCTCTCTGTGGATTGTGGGCCCTGACTTTACCATGACAGAGGAGAGCAGCAATGCACTTTTCACTACACAGAGCAAGTTCCATGTTCTTGGATAACTGGAGCCTAGTTATTCCAATTCTGAGGAAAACACATGGCAAACTGATGAGGCAAAAGTTGATAAAGTCTTAACCTCAGGGTTCCCCAGACAGCTAGTAAGAATCACCAGCCAGTAATAGCAGGCAAGGGTACTTTCTGCTCAAGGGATGGAAGCTGAAGCAATGGACCATCACCACCACCACAACAACAAAGCAACAGCTAAAGCTACAATTAGACTCCACTCTTCCTGGATGATACCCATCCCCGCAACTATAACACCATGGCACCTGTTCTAAGTGCACCCCATTAAACTGTGCAGTGGATTGTGCTCTAATGTGTTGTTACTGGTATATCACAAGTACCTAACAGCCCCTGGCACAGTGTAGGTTCCCAAGCAGTAATATTGTGAGTGAATGACCATGTTCTTCCATGCAACACAAAGCAATGGCTGCACTTCACTCTGTAAGCCAGCTGAATGGATTACAACAAAGCTGAGATTCAATGTTCTGATTTTAGCAAAACTTAGTAAAAACAGAAGACTTAAAAGTCTGTCTTTGAAAAGAAGCCAAGGGGATTGAAGATATCTTGTCTGGCTACTTGTGCTGTCTCTTTTGTTCAATGCTTTAGAGCAGGGTACAAACTTGAGGGTGGGGTGAAGATGGGGCACTAGGCTTCCTCTGCGCTTATATTACCACATCTTATGAGAGTAGTTAACAGAATGTATTATGAGTTCCCAACTGATTGCCCTGCTGAGGCAAATGTTTTAATGATACTTCATTTGAGGAAGCTAGACTTGAAAGATTAGGAGTTAGATATGTTCCCATCAAATTCATGCCAGGGTTGAAGTTTATACTCTGGATTTATGGGGGATGGTCTCATTAGTTTAAGGACTAAAAATATTTTCTATTATACCCAAAGTGTGACAGCTGTCTGCTTTCAGATGTAAATTCCATTTGATTAGGAAAATCCTTGTTTAAAATTGCCTAGTTTCTAGGCAGCCCTTGTTATACTTTTTCTCCTCTGAGGAAACTTCAGATATTCTTATTTGAGATGCATTATGACTGTGGCTCTTCCTTTGCTTCCAACTTATGTAATTATCTGAATATGGGTACTTTTTATCTTCCCCACAAGTACTTAATACACAGTGTAATGGGCCATATTGCTAATCTTTAGTGTCCTTTGTTTAAGATTACATATATTGAGCTCTGAGTAAGTACTTGGTTCTGTGCTAAGCACTTTGCATGTGTGACAACACTTCATTCCATAATGTTATTATTTTTATTCCTACTTTAGATGAGACAACAGGCTTAAAGAGGTCATAAAACCTGCTCAAGTTCACACAACTAATCAGTGCTGGAGCTAGGATTTGAACCCATGTCCGGATAACACCAAAGCCCATGCTTTTAAGCAATGCACATTGCATCTATAAGCTACAAGTTTCAGAAAATGCAGGGCCTCCAGAGCCAAAGAGAAAATGCCTGAAAGATTCTTTCTCTGATAAATAAAGGATGTGAAATCAAGGCTTAATAACTCCCATATCAAATTATTAACATCAATCACAAAACATGGTAATTTAAATAAAAGGCTGGGCACTGAGAAGAGCCAGCTACAAATAAGAAGTGTATTCTGCTAAGCAGAGGGTTGCAGAGAAACTCAGAGCAGCATGTGTGTGGGGCAGAGAGAAGTTAGTCTCACCCTCATGTGCAAGAAAGAAGTTAATCAAGTCTTAAGGTTCCATGTTTGCTGAAGTCAGAAGTTTCGGCAAGCCATTCCATGTGCTTGAATAGTCGTCCATTAAATAAGTTCCTTTCCTCTTCATTCACATTTCCCACTCAAATGCCCCTTCATTCAAGACATCCAGGCTTTCCAAATAATAACCAAATATATAGAGTGCTTAGCAATGTTCAAAGATTTTCCACAAGTCTCATCTTAATGGCTGTCCCTTCTCCTGGAATCCACCACCATCAGCACACTCAAACATTTAAAAAAAATTAAACTGATACCAAAACTATCAAACAAGAGTCAAACATTTTAAGGGGATCTTATATAATAAAAGGGTAATATGCAAATTGACCCTAACAGCAGAATGACCAGTCGCTATGACGCGCACTGACCACCAGGGGGTAGGCGCTCAACGCAGGAGCTGCCCCCTGGTGGTCAGTGCACTTCCACAGGGGGAGTGCCTCTCAGCCAGAAGCCAGCTTATAGCTGGCCAGCGCAGCGGTGGTGGCGGGAGCCTCCATGACAGCGCTAAGGATGTCTGGCTAATGGCTTAGACCCAATATCCTGGGGAGCAGGCCTAAGCCAGCAGGTGGACATCCCCCAAGGGCTCCTGGGCTGCCAGAGGGATGTCTGACTGCCAGCGTAGGCCCAATTCCCCAGGGAGTGGGCCTAAGCCATCAGTAAGACATCCCCTGAGGGGTCCCGGACTGTGAGAAGGCGCAGGCTGGGCTGAGGGACGCCCCCCCACAAGTGCACAAATTTTCATGCACTGGACCTCTAGCATGTTTATAAAGTCTGTGTTCCTTTCACCTTACTTTCTTAAGACTTTCCTGACCAGACTGTGCTGGGCAAGGAAGCAAGAAAGCATTGGGCACATCTTTCCTTTATCAGATACCTGGGTAAAGTGATATCAGGTTCTGTCAGTCCCTTCCTACCCAGACAATCCCCGTGACCACAGTAAGTTCTTGTAGGCCTCCAGCTAGACAGCCACACCAGGCTATCCTACCTGCAGGAGTAACTATCCACACTCCCTGTTGGCCTTAGGTAGGAAGCCCAATTAATACTGGAAATTCATAACTCTGAAAGCTCTGACCTACAACACTCTAACTTATCAAAGTCTATAACACAGTATCTTTCACTTTAAAAGGTTTAATTCTGCTCATCATTATGGGAAATTATTCATTAAGGGTGAAAAATACTCACTGAGTAAAAATACAAAGTAAAATTCTTGACACCTCAGAATAAAAGAAATATAAGAGGAAAAACAGGAGTTTGAAATGAGCTTAACTAAATATAGAGATTCACTCATAGCACATCTACACTAATAAAAGAGAAACATGCAAATTAACCATCACTCCGCTACACCACCAGCCAATCAGGAGTGAGTATGCAAATTAGCCCAACAAAGATGGCAGCCCCACGGAGCTGGAGCGAGCAGGAGGCTTGGGTTGCCCCCGGCAATGGAGGAAGCCAAGCTTCCCGCCCGCCCTGGCCGGCCCTGGCCTCCGCTCAAGGCTACAAAGTTTCAATTATAGGAGATAAATAAATCCCAGATACCTGCTTCCAGCTGGCCCTGGCCTTGGCTCAAGGAGGCGCTGAAAAAAAAAATTAAAAAAAGGAGGGGGTGGGAGCCTGGATCACCGGGGGGCATGGCCAGCCTGAAAACAGCCCTCAGCTCCTCCTCCAGGCTGGCCACACACCCCCAGCGGGGTCCCTCACCCCATAGGGGCATGGCCAGCCTGCAAACCACCACAGGCCCCTCGCCCAGGCTGCTCCATGCCCCAAGGAAACTCCCACCCTTCAGGGCAAACCAGCTGGCCCCCACCCGTGTACCAGGCCTTTATCTATACTAATAAAAGGGTAATATGCTAATTAGACTGGGAGACCTTCCAGGAGACCTTCCGGATGTTCTTCTGGACAAAGCCATGGTGGCAGGGCCAAGGTAGAGGTGGTTAGAGGCCAAGAGGGGAGGGCAGTTGTGGGTGATCAGGCCAGGATGGGATGGCAGTTGTGGGTGATCAGGCTGGTGGGGGGTGGGGCCATTGGAGGTAAGCAGACCAGCAGGGGGGCCAGTTGGGGGTGAGCAGGCCATCAGTGGGGGTCAGTTGGAGGTTATCAGGACAGCAGGGGGGCAGTTTGGAGTGAGCAGGCCAGCAGGGGGGCAGCTGGGGGAGAGCAGGCCAGTGGCGAGGGAAGGTGGGGGCGAGCAGGCCAGCAGGGGGGTGCAGTTGGGAGTGAGCAGGCCAGCAGGGGAGGCAGTTGGGGGTGAGCACACTGGCACGGGGGGCTGTTGGGGATGATCAGGCTGGTATAGGGGGTATTTGGGGGCAAGCAGACCAGCGGCGGGGGGCAGTTGGGGGCGAGCAAGCCAGCAGGCAGAGTAGTTAGGGGCAATCAGGCAGGCAGGCAGGCAGGTGAGTGGTTAGGAGCCAGCAGTCCCAGACTGTGAGAGGGATGTCTGAATGCCAGTTTAGGCCTGATCCCTGTAAATCGGCAGTAGGACATTCTTTGAGGGGTCCCAGATTGGAGAGAGTGCAGGCCGGGCTGAGGGACACCCCCCACCCCATGCACGAATTTCGTGCACCTGGCCTCTAGTTAAATATATAAAAAGAAAATATAAAAGAAACCTAAACATTAGTTGACTTTGTCTATTTGGAACAAAAAATAAAACTGATATCAAACTATCAAACAAGATTAAAACAAAAGAGTGGTACATTATTTCCATATCCTTGAGGAGTGATATAAACTATTATTCAAGGAAGACGAGCAAATGTGGTGTTTTGTGTCCAACTGAAGTGCTGGGTATTGCCTTGTATGGTGCCTGTGTGGGCCGGCCCAGTGATCCCCATCATGTACCCTAGCACTGCTTAGCCATGCCATAATTGAGCACCATGTCCATTTTAGCTGATTTGATACCAATTTGTTTTTCACTTTACCATGTCACCGAGTAGCAAAAGCTGATATTATTCCCATTTGATAGACAAAGGTGATCTAGAATCCAGGCCTCTCGCCTTCTAGTTCCCTGAGCTTGCAGTACAGGCCAGGTTTCTCTTTTTACTGGAAACATTTCTATTCTACTTAAGACTCATGTTATTTTTTGTTTTCAATATTCATTTTCCCTGGGAAAGTTTTACAGCTGCATATAATTTATGTGTCAGGTATTTCATCCATCGTTTAGGCCATTTGTATTGGAGAAGGAGCACTATCTATGCTATGGATTGTTTCTCTGAAAACCCATTATTTCTGAAAAATCTCAAATCGTATGCAACCGAGCACAAAAAAAATTAACTTTTTCTCCTTAAAAATTGCCTCCACTGAGCACTCACCCAAGCATAGTCAATTCATCAATCTCTTTTTGTAAATAGCAGTCATTCAGTAAAGGAGGAGGTCTGTTTATTATTTTTGATCCTGTTTTGCTTCTGGCAAAATTTCACAAACAGCAGAAGTTGGCAGAACACTGATATTTTCTTCTGACTGGCTACTGTTCTCTAGCTACAAGTGCAAAGTACAACTGGGACTATTTTGGTCTGCAGAACTCAGCTGTGACTGAGGTGAAAATTGTAAAATCTGGAGAGAGAAAAAATCTCTATCCAGGACTTCTCTCTGGACATGGAGACCCTGATTTAATACATGCTTTCCTTCTGCTGAAGAACATATGAGCTCAAGATCCAGAGGACAACACAGGTGTGACTTAATTTCCACCTCACTTCTTGCCCTCCTCTTTGTCTGCAAGATCCACTCTGAAGGTCCAGTGAGATACTGAGCTCTGTGGGTCCGAAGAGACCTGGGAAAACTTGGTAAAGGACTTTCTGGGAAGGAGGGCAGCATGAGAAGCAGGGAAAAGAGGTTGGGGTGAGGAATCCAACCTTTCCCGCTGATATGCCTGTTCTGCTAGATTCCTCGCCAAAGGCCACAATGCTGTTGCCTTGACGTTGACTTTGGACAGAGAGTCCTTGATAAAGAGGGGAGTGGGAGGGTCCTCAATGTATAGGATGGTCACACAGAGTTGCTGCTTGTGTTAGAGACACAATGAAATTCTCCAATAACTTGAAGGGCTGGTGGGGGAGGGAGAAGCAACCAGATCTAAAATGATAAAACAGCTTGCCTTGGTTTCAGGTAGACATGTCTACTTATAATTGTCAGGGTGATGGGTTGCACAGTGGTGAATAATGTAGGCTCCAGAATCACACAGCCTTGAGTTCAAAGCCCAGTCCTGCCACCTACTTGCTGTGAGACTTTGGGAAAGTAATTTAACTTCTCCAGTCTTTGTTTATTCATCTGCAAATGGATATCATCAGTATTAGGCCTTACTATGAGTAAACTTAACTCTCAGTACTCTGTGAAAGTTAAATAAAATAACAATATATATAGTGCTGAAAATAGTCCCTGGTACATAACAGAAAGCCTTCAATAAGTGTAGCAATAAATACACTTTACTATTTTTTTTTACACTTTAGTATTTTTAAAATGTTTCAAAAGCTAAATCTGTGGCACAAAATTTATAAAAAGTCAAAGCACCAATCCCCAACTGAAAATATTTTATCTAATGCATATAAATGTTATTAACTATGACAACCTGCCTCTCTATGACAAACCCTAACTTTCACTTTTCTTTTCACTTGGGTGAGTCAGTGGAAATGTTCTCTCTGAGCCCAGTAGACATGCCTCTCCCCTCTCCACAAACACACCTTTGGGGATAGCTGCACAGACACAAGCAGCCGGAAGAAAGCATGACTGATAGTCTATGAGCTGAAGAACTTGTCTCACATCCACGTCATTCCTGCAATATGGAACAAATCAATAAACTTCATAGAATTGGAGCTGCAGTGTGCAGGACCAGCCCTGCTAGAGTAACCAAAGACAGAAGGAGACAAAAGTCACTAGAGAAACCTCAGGTGAAACAAAAAGAAATAATGGTTTTGTCAGAAATTATGTTGTAAAACAAGGTGAGGAAGTAAGTGTACTCTAAATAGAGATGAGAAAGGAAAATTTTGGACTCTGAAACCACCTCTATTCTACCGATTAGTTAATGTTTTACAACTGCCTTACTCACTGCTAAGTTTCCTTATTGTATCAACTGAGTCTCTACTTATTTATAGAGCCCACTCAGGTAAGTATGCTTTTCCGTATAACAAAACCAAGTGAAATTGTTTACAAACGAATGACTCAGATTAACGAGATTATAAACATTTCAAATAGGAAAATTTGCATATGCATTTGTCAGGTCTCAGAAAGACAGATTGTGGGAGACAAAGCTTCCAAAGGTTTTGACCTTACACATGTATTCAAGACATGCATATGGATTTGCTCCACAAGTTGTCATGCACTACTACCGTATGCCAGTAGAGGAATTACTATTTTTTTTAAATTTCTCCTTTATTGCTGAAAGTATTACAGATGTCCCCATTTTTTTCCCATTGACCCCCAGGAATTTCTATTAAAATAGTTTTTCAGGATCTCCAGGATGCCATATGCAGACATCAAATATTTAATCCTATAAAACAAGGCTTTTACAAAGTTTAAGGTTCATATTTAAGTTATGATGTGTAAAGGCTGTACTAACAGACATTTCTATTCTTTGTGGGAGACATCCTAAATAGAAGGGGACCTAAGATTATATATATTCCATAAATAACTAAGAAAAATATCCATGTTTATTTAATCCATTCAAATCTAAGAACAAATTTCAACAAATTCTAAGGATCATATTCATATGTATTCTTTTTAATACAATTTTGTATATGTTTTGTTGATTTTAGAGAGAGAGGAAGGGAGAGAAATAGAGAGATAGAAACATTGATGCGAGAGGAACATCATCTATTGGCTGCCTCCTGCACGGCCCCTACTGGGGATTAAACCCACAACCCAGGCATGTGCCCTGACCAGGAATCAAATCTGTGACCTCTTGGTTCCTGGATCGATGCTCAACTGTTGAGCCACACCAGCCTGGCTGTACTCTTTCCTAGCTGAGGAATTTAACAATCATGAAGAATATTTCTCAATTATAAAGGAATAACATTCTTAGAGAAATGGGCAATGGAACTTCCTTAAATGATTTGCTTGAATTAGTTTGAGAAACGGAGTGCTTATTTTTTTAATTGCCAACTGAGCATTAGAAAGTTTACATTTTACAGAATTTCTTTTGCATTAACTCCTCTACATAAAGACTACTGTAATACTGGAAAGTTTCCACAAAATTAACACAGATGTCAAAGTTGACCTGTCAGTTTAGAAAATAACAATTTGGGAGAGAAATTCAGATATTATAGAGATCAGCAATAGAGACATAGATATAACCTTCTATCGCTGGTTAATGAGGCTTGTCTCAGCCTTGCTCCCACCCTTCCACCCACACAGATTCCTCCCTGGCCTTTCACTGGGCCCAAGAGAGCACAGCCCCCTTTCTTCCAGCACTACTGCCTTCCCTTAGCTTTAAGGGTCACTACCAAGTGATTCCAAGAGCTAGGAACACTTGCTGCCTCTTTTATTGATGGAGGGTGGGGATCAACAGGCTTTGCTGTTTATGTGAGTTAAAACTTGGCCTAAACCCATCATTTCAGGTCACTTCAGGGCAGCCAAAAAGAGTAACAGCTGTACATAGAAAATGACAATTGGGAACAACAATGGCTTTCATTACAGTTTAAGCTTTAAAACAAACAAACAACAAACACAAAAAGTCCTCTTGTTTCAAGTTTTATTTACTTTTTGAGGACCCCAAAAAATGTGCCAGCATGTATGCTTGTCTTAATAAACTGTGTATAGAATAAGTACATAATTTACTCTTCATTTGATGATACAGTACAGTGGTTCCTTCTGTATGAGGGGGATACCTTCTAAGACCCCCCCCCTGAGTCAATCTCTGAAACTTGGTATAGTACTGAACCCTATGTGTACAGTTGTCCCTTGGTAATTCCAGGACTCTTCCACCAAAATCCGTGGATGCTCAAGTCCCTATATAAAATGCCACAGTATTTGGGGTTCCTACTTTACCCAGCAAAGCTATCATTCAGAATTGAAGGTCAGATAAAGAGCTTCACAGATAAGAAAAAGCTAAAGGAGTTCATCACCACCAAACCAGTATTATATGAAATGCTGAAAGGTATTCTTTAAGAAGAGGAAGAAGAAGAAAAAGGTAAAGATAAAAATTATGAACAACAAATACATATCTATCAACAAGTGAATCTAAAAATCAAGTGAATAAAAAATCTGATGAACAGAATAATCTGGTGAATATAATAGAATCAGGGGCATAGAAAGGGAGTGGACTGACAATTCTCGGGGAAAAGGGGTGTGGGGGTGCGGGAAGAGACTGAACAAAAATCATACACCTATGGATGAGGACAGTGGGGGCGGGGTAAGGGCAGAGGGTGGGGTGGGAACCGGGTGGAGGGGAGCTATGGGGGAAAAAAAGAGGAACAACTGTAATAATCTGAACAATAAAGATTTATTTAAAGAAAGAAAAAATAAAAATAATAAAAAAATAAAATGCCACAGTATTTGCACATCCTTCTGTAAACTTTAAGTCATCTCTAAATTACTCATAATACCTAAAACAATGTAAATGTTATGTAAATAGTTGTCACACTGTATTGTTTAGGGAATAATGACAAAAAAAAGGATTGGTCTAAACACATAGTACATATCAGCAACAATGTAACATTTTTTTCTGAATATTTTTATTGCAATTGGTTAAATCCATGGATGTAGGCTCTGCAGACACAGAGGGCCAACTTTACTGCTTTTCCCTGTACATACATATTATGATAAAGTTTAATTTATAAATAAGGCACAATAAGAGGTTAACAACAATAACTAATAATAAAATAGAACACTTATGACAATACATTGTAATGAAGTTGTATGACTGTAGTCTTTATTTTTCAAATATCTTATTGTGCTATACTCAATTTTTCACTTAAATGAAGCCCTCTCTTTGGCATATCCAAACTGCCAGCATCACTACTCTTACATTTTGAGGCCATTAGTAAGTAAAATAAAGGTTACTTGAGCACAAGCATTGCAATACTGTGAGACAGTAGATTCAATAACCGAAAAGGCTACTATCAGGCAGGAAGCATGTACAGCGTGGAAATGCTGGATGGTGGTAAGATTCACATTCCCAGAGGGACTAAATAGAATCATGCAAGATTTAATCATGCTACTCAGAACAGTGTGCAATTTAAAATTTACAACTTGTTTAATTCTGGAATTTTCCATTTAATACTTTCAGATCATGGTTGACTGCAGTTAACTGAAATCACAGAAAGTGAAACAACAGATAAGAGGTACTACTGTACCTTGAAGGGCCATATGTACATGGATGCTTGTTTAATATATATATATATATTTTTTTTTTCTTATACTGAGCACTAGAGGCCCGGTACATGAAATTCATCCATCGGGGGGGTGAGGGGGGGGGGGGCGTCTCTCAGCCCAGCCTGCACCCTCTCCAATCTGGGACCCCTTGGGGGATGTTCGACTGCCAGCAGACGGACATCCGTCTCGCAATCTGGGACCACTGGCTCCTAACCGCTCACCTGCCTGTCGGCTTGATCCCCCTAACTGCTCTTCCCTGCCAGCCTGATCCCTTTAATTGCTCTCCCCTGCTGGCCTGATCCCTCTAACTGCTCTCCCCTGCTGGCCTGATCCCCCTAACTGCTCTCTCCTGCCGGCCTGATTGCCCTAACTGCTCTCCCCTGCCGGCCTGATCCCCCTAACTGCTCTCTCCTGCTGGCCTGATTCCCCCTAACTGCTCTCCCCTGCTGACCTGCTCCCCCTAAATGCTCCCCCTGCTGGCCTGATCACCCCTAACTGCCTCTGCCTCAGCACCGCCACCATGGCTTTGTCCAGGAGGGCATCCAGAAGGTCATCCGGAAGATGTCTGGTCTAATTAGCATATTACCCTTTTATTAGTATAGATATAGTATGTGCAATGCACTATGCTCTGCGTTTAATTATATTCTCTCATTTAATCCTTGCAATAACTTGGAGATGGTGGCTATTATTACTTCCATTTGCCTATAGGGAACTGAAGCTTAGAAATGTTAAGTAACTTGGCCAAGGTCACTGTGCTAGGAAGATATAGAGCTAGAGTTCAAATTCAAGCTGCTTGACTCTAAAGGCTTCCAATTTTCCAAATTGTAGGTATAAAAAGTTTGGTGTTTGGGTTAAATGGACAGTGTTCCTGGGACATTCTTGATCTCATGAGGCTATTTGTAAAAGAAAGTATTTCTTGGAATTTAATCAACATGTTTTAGTTATTTACCCCTAAGAACATGGGCTTCAACATCCTGTCAACAGAATAACTCTTGGAAGAATGTCATAGAAGGCAAGAAACATTTCCCATCTATTTAGGCCTATGCTATCACTTCATGAGCTGTTCAAGCAATCCCAATGGATTGGCCATCCTGGACACTGATAACGCATAAAAACTCAAATGTGGAATTACATCATACTCAGTGTTGGGACCAACAAGAAATGATGAACTCAGTCACTAAAATTATTTTCCATTCTTCTTCAAGATAGCCTGCAAGACTGAGTTCCCTTCTTTCTTGCCAAGTATTTCCCCCTCTTTCTTCTAGAAAGCCAGTTATAAAAATATCTAAACAGTTTTATCTGCCTTAAACCTTCCTCCTAAAAGCATAGCAAGTCAAACAAAATACCAGTGGTGAGGATGAAAATGTTCAGGTAAGGGGTGCAGTTAGATGACCCTTCTATCCAAAGAGATCAATATAGAAGTGAAGGTGCTTTGATTACTAAGAATTAGGTATACATATCACATGGTTTTACATAGGGCCAAACCGTAAGAGTTAGAAATGCATTTCATTCTCTATTTTGAGAAATGCATTTAGTGAGAAATGTATCATTCAAAACATCTGGAGGGATTTAAATTTATTAAGAACGCTAGTCTTATTGGGATGGTGGGATGGTTGGAATACCAGTATCACTGGAATTCTTTCTTCTCTCTCTCTCTCTCTTTCTCTTGTTTATCCTCACCTGAGGATATTTTCCCATTGATTTTTAGAGAGTGGAAGGGAGATGGAAAGACACAGACAGAGAAACATCGACGTGAGACAGACACATCGATTGGTTGTCTTCGCACATGCCCTGACCAGCGCCTGGATAGAACCTGCAACCAAGGAAATTGAACCTGGGACCCTTCAGTCCAGTGGCCAATGCTCTATCCTCTGAGCCAAACCAGTGAGAACTCTTGTTTCTTATAGTAATTTTAAGTATTACAAATAATTTGGGGTTAGAAAACATTCAGAGGAAAATACAATTTTATGACTATCATACTTTTTTCCCATATGTCATTTGGTGACTACAAATGTATTTCTTGTCATTCATATGTATGATATTCAAAATCAACCAAGAAGAGGAGACTTGTAATACAGAAAGACAATGCCTTCTTCAGCTCAAAATGCTAACATGTAAGTTACTTTGTGAATGTTAAGTTCCTTTACAATTTCCACTCTCTCTCCTCTATATTGTTTCATCCTTGTGTTGTATCAGTGTTAGAGGCAAGGCAGTGCAAATCATTGGTATTTTAGTCAACTCAGCTCCTGTCAGACCTTTCAAATGGTCAGGTTCCTACGCCTTTTGAGGGAAATCATTTGACAGTCTAGTCAGACATTTGATTTATTTATATCGATTTCCTTTTTCTAACAGCATTACCATACTGTATAATTTAAATTATTTTCTAACCATTCCATTTAAATTCCTTTAGATCCCAAGTTTCCAGTGAGAGAGAGGGAGAGAGGGAGAGAGAGAACTCATGTATTTTCAAACAACAGTGTATAAATGTCCGGGGTATCTGTGTCTCTGTCCTGCCCTAGACTACACCATTCCATAGTGACTGCCATGGTCCTGTGTGACTTTATGCCATGAGCATTTGCACTAGACAGGTGGCTAATTCTTCATGAATTCTGTGATAGTTTTTTGATATTTTGTGGATTTTTCTCACAAAGCATCATCATAATGTAAATGTGAATATATTCTCCTTGACATCAGGAGGAAAAATACCTAACATTGTGTTTGCAGTATTCCTGGAAAACTTGATAAGTTGCTTATACAACTGAACAAAACGGATTTTACTAATTAAAATAACTATTACCTATCAGTTCACTTCAATCTTTCATACTGAGAGAAAGTTTATGTTCCAAGAATATGTTTGAACCATGAAGTCAAAAATTGACTCTGAGCCACCCACAGATGCCTGAGCTTCAGGGAGTACATATCCCACATCACCTCAATTTGAGACACCTGAAAACTTTCCCGTTCCTTTCTTTGTGGGGCAGTCTCTCCACTTCCCAGCAGTATTGAACTACCCTGAATTAGCTTTAGAACTCACCTAGGACTTCAGCTTTATCATAGGTTATACAGATCTAGAGCTAAAAAGCAGTAATTTATTTCTTCAAGCCAGTAGGTCCTCACTTGTAGAGTTATTTGAAGATGGGTTGTATTTTTGTTTACAATTATTAACTCTGTCCTTACACCTAGTCCTTCAGTTTTCTGCCTGGCAAATGTGGAGCAACCACCTAATCAGGTTACAGGGGTGGGCAAACTTTTTGACTCGAGGGCCACAATGGGTTCTTAAACTGGACCGGAGGGCCGGAACAAAAGCATGGATGGAGTGTTTGTGTGAACTAATATAAATTCAAAGTAAAGGAGCGGAGGGGAGAGCAAGAGAACCGGATAGAACAGCCGGATCTGGCCCGCGGGCCATAGTTTGCCCAAGGCTGGGTTAGAATCTTATTTGGGTTTTTAATTTGCATAAAAAGGATGTTCATCCTGCCTCTACCAGTTGATTTTTTTAAGTATTTGGAGTGGAAGCCACTGAATACTTGCAACGTTACTCTCAAAATACCTCAAACTACCTACTGCCCAATCCATACAAGAAAAATGTTCAGAATACCAGGATAAACCACAGGCTCTGCACTTCGCTAAATCAGCCTTTTAAAAAATGTGTTCGTCGGGGAACATTGGTCTTATAAGATGTCACTTCTAGTATCCAGTGAATAAATGGTTTCATGATGAAATATACCAATTGAAACAATCTGCAGGATTTCTCTGAGCCTTTCACCAGTGTGAATTTCCAAGAAGCAGAAGAGGATGCAGCACTTCCCGAAATTATTTAACTGCAGAAACATTTTCCTCCTGAATGCCTAACAGGACTCGTATTCTTTGAAGGAGACCTAGGAAAATTGTCTCTAGATAGTCTCTATGCTATTTCTAGATTGAGCCAGAGAATTAGAGAATTAAATACTGAACCTTTTTGTGTTGATCCACCACCCCTTCCCCAAATATTTTCACTGAGTTATAATTTGTTGTTCTGCCTCCACTTCCATCACAGCAGGATGCTACCAAAGACTTGCTGTTGAATTCACTATAGGAGTGTTTAAGAGCACCATCCATTATGGGTAGGCCCTTTACAAGATTAGCATGAAAAATTGTTCTCCTATATGAAGTTTTTTGGTAGAAAATTCTCCCAAAAATGAAGTCCCAGGAAAGGCTGTGTTGTTATGTTTTGACCTTATGGACATGGCAACTCTTCCCCTGGTTATACTTTCCTTTTTGCTTAGATTAGGGAAGTTCAAGCTAAATTTGCATCCCACTTTTGATAATTATTCAGGGCCTTATGTTTTATACATTTATGTAATACTAGAAGCCGAGTGCACCAAATTTCATGCACTGGGGGGGTGGTCCCTCAGCCCAGCCTGCGCCCTCTTGCAATCCGGGACCCCTCGCTCCTTACTGCTCGCTGCTCCTTACCACTCAGCTTGCTGCTCCTTAGTGCTGCCGCGGAGGTGGGAGAGGCTCCTGCCACTGCTGCTGCGCTCGTCAGCTGTGAGCCCAGCTTCTGGCTGAGCCGCAATCTTCCTGTGGGAGCGCACTGACCACCAGGGGGCCGCTCCTGCGTTGAGCATCTGCCCCCTGATGGTCAGTGCGCATCATAGTGACCAGTCGTTCTGGTCGTTCCATCATAATGGTCGCTTAGGCTTTTATTATATAGATAGTTTTCTAGTTCTATCTTATTAATTAACCTACATTTTTCTTTTCATCAGATTTACCTTTTTAAACTGAATTGTATAGATAGATATAGATATAGATATAGATATAGATATAGATATAGATGTAGATATAGAAATAGATATATAGATGTAGATATTCTTCTCAAATCCTTTAGGTAATGAGGAAGAATGTAAAGTAATATATAATATCTTTATTCACAACAAAATCATATTCAGTTGCCCCTAAAGAGACAGAAAATGATTTTTACATGAGCCTTATTTTATTTAAATATCTGGTATGCAATTCATGGTTAGGTTTTCCTATCTTCTTCTTGTACCTTCATCCCTAGTCTCACACCGTGTTCTCAACTGTTCATTTCCTTTTATATAAGAGGTTTACCAAAACCCACTGTCATTCTCTCTCTTTCTAAATTTGTTTGGGTCATCAATTGTTACTGTTCAGACCAGTCATGGTGATTTTTTTTTTTATTCACTTGTGCATTAAAATTAGCCCATAATTAAATTGCTAAGGAAATGAGGAAACTTTATGAGTTTACCAGTTCTTACAATTTACTAAGGATTAAAACTCTGACGATAAGAGGGGAAATAAGATTTGAGAAAAAATGAATCTTTGTTCACTTAAACCAATGTTCAAATATCCATATTTGGCAACTGCCTGCATCTGGGATGTGTATTTATAAAATCAGACCTAATAAAAGCAGTGATGTGCAGCTATGGAAGTCATAATTTGGTTCAAGTAAATCTTTCAATTTTTGTATGTGTATGAGCATATTGCTCTTTGCTAATTCCCTTTTAGTACTTATTTCTTGACTGCTCACATTTTTACCATGTGATAATTTTTAAAAATGTTCTCCACAGTTTTTAACTTAGTTCACTTAATAGATTTTCCTGTAACTTTGGTTAAACAGTATCCTTTATGTACCAGCCCTTCAGTCACAGCACTGAACAGAGAGAGGCTCTGATTCATGAAATGTGAATTTCTGACTGTTGCTGCTTTTTTTTTTAAGAACTTGAGCAATACATGACAAATGCTTTCTCACCCTGTTTTCTGTATTCCATCTACCTTTCTGCCAGCATAATAACCCTCCATTTCTGAAAATAGTGGGGTAACAACGTACTAAAGAGAAAGATCAATTACAAAAGAAAAAATGATTGTTTAATTTCAGCCGACAATATGCAGGATTTAACAATACCATCACTTAGGTCGAGTAAATTCCCAAAATGCCATTTGGCTTGACGGAGTAATGAGAGAGGATGCATCACTAATGCCCACTTCCATTCCTGGGAACATCAAAATGGTAGTTTATTCTACTCTAGTTAAGTTCAACTCAGGGGCTATCTCTAAAAATAGTCTCAAATAAAAAGTCCATGAAAATGCAACTCTAACTTTCACTAATTCTTTTAGTAGTGAAATTTTCTACATTCTGAATTTATATTAAAAAAAAAGGGGGGGTTTGTTTTGTGTGTGTGTGTGTGAATGAGGATGAACATACATGGGCATTTTCTGATCCCGACAGTCTTCGCAATAGGCCAGGCATCACAATAACTCTAGTTTACAGTCCTGGACTCCAGAGAAGCAAAGGTTTCTACAAGTTTCTTTATAATTACAGGATATACTGACATCTAAGTAGTCCACAAGATTGGACATCCTAACTTTCCCATTAAATTGATAATGAGAGCATTAAACAGATATCAAAAAATGTTCAGGTAGATGTTAAATGACATAATTAACAAACCATAAATAAGGTTTGTTTTTCTCTTAAAGTAATACCTAAATTTTAGTTATTAAAATTAGGTATTAGCTATGACAGAATTCTAGAATTTGAGAGATGACTTCACACTTATTTAATCTAAACCTTCTATTTTATGGAAGAAGGAAAGAATGCCTAGAGAAGTTGTGACCTGCCCCAGATCGCACAATTAAGTAGTGGCACAGGTAGAACTAAAACTTGATTTTCACTTTACCATTTCCTTGACAGGTTAGAAAAATTATAAAACATAGATTTATTCCACATTACAAAACTGCTTTTATTTCCTTTTCAGCTTCTGTTACTTGAGGTTGAAATTTCCCTGCTTTACACACACTTATTCAAGGAGTTACTAACTCAACTACAGAGGACTTGAGAACCAGAATAAACTTGAGCAATCATAATCCAACCATTTCAATTTCTCATGAAGAAACAAAGGCCCAGTGAAGTTCTGAAACTTGCCACAGTAACAGAATGAGGGAGTGTCTCAATAGAACCTGCATCCCTGTCTCCTTTCTTTGTTCTTCAGTAGACTTTACTGCAATCTGGTTCATGTCATGCTGTTTTATGCATTTAAATTATTTTAAAAGTTTAGTAGCATGATAAATTTTTTCTCAAAGCAAGTAATCACATTTAAATATCTGCTTAGATCTGGATATATCAAATAGCATGTGGATGTGTCTAACAAATAAATCATAGCCATCAATGACATAAGACCCCTATTCTGGCCTAAAATGCTCTTCCTCCACCTCCTTGGTGTCCTCCCTCTAGTTCATTTCCAAATGCCTGTCATTGAGGGAAATAAGGACCATTATTATATCCATTCTCTCTCCCTACAACAATTTCCCCATTGATTCAACAAGATTGCTTATTGGCAGTATGACTTATGATAAACTCTTATTCTGCAAACAACACTCTATTTTAAACATCTCTACTTTTTTTTAACTGGACATAAAACTTTAGATCTAAAAAGAAGGCTAGAGAAGTTATGCCTATAGATTTTGGAGCATACCCTAAAGTGAGCAAGTTTAGATTCATCCTGTGTTTGGGCAACTAATTCTGATCCTATGCATCATCAAAGATTCCTTTATTTCTCCTCCTTGTTTTTCCTTCCTGTGAATGTATCTGCTGTTGAATCATGTCCATGCCATTCAATGATTATCTCACTGTACTGAGGTCAGTGGGGAGCAATTTTTGTTTGTATTGTTCTCAACAGCCATGAAAGATCATAAGTAACAATGCCCCAAATTATATTCATATAATGCTAAATCTTCCTTGAAAGATCTATAGCAGAGTAACGCAAACAATTTTACTGATGTGGCTGTCATTTCAATATGTGAAATACACACAAAAACAAAAAACAATGTCATTAATTTAATATGTGCTTGATAAGTTTTAATTTAATGATTATAGGTCATTAGTAAAATAACTTGATATCACACCCTTTTGGGTACTAACAGTTCAAGGAAAGTAAAACACATAGCATTTCACTTCGACTAGAGAAGTAAAACCTGAATGGAAATCTCATCGTGAGTGACCAAGTCAGATTCTGTAATACTGAGAACAGATAACTGAAAAGTTTTTGGGATATTACCAGGTATATAATCCAAAAAATCAACCATAGGTTCAATACTTTAACACTCATTATAAAAACTAAAAAACAGTGTAGTGTATTTTAGAACATGGGCTCTAGAGGTATAGTCAAATTTCAGCTCTTACTAGGTAACCTCAGAGAAATTACTTGAATTCTATATGCCTGTTTTTTCACCTTTAAAATGGGTATAATAATAGTACTTATCTATAAGGACTTTTTGAATATAAAATAAATTGAAATATATTGAAACATATACTCATAGTACACTTTCAGTGAGCATGTATATGTTCATAACTTTAAGTCCTCAATGAAAAAATAATCTTCATTCCAAAAAGAACGTAAATAATTTTTAGTGAAATTAATTATTGTAAACACATTTAAAGAGATTTGCAAAACAATTTCAAAGTATTTCTATGCAATGTTTCTAACCTAATACACTTTATATGCATGCTGAGGAATATTTACAGAACATGGATTATAAATCATTATCAAATATTTACCAAACCCCTATGTCCCTAATGATGACGGCATCTGGTAAAACATCATTGTCAGAAATCTCTAAAACAAAAATGTTTTTTATTCTAAGCCTAATATATTTTTAAATCAAGCCACAGGGAAATAATTACTTTTGTTTCTATTCAATCAAGACCTGCACACAAAGTTTATGGAATGACATAATATCCTTCCTGAAATCAGATCGGTATGTAGGACCAGTATCCTTCACACATAACCAGTTCCTGAGCCTTTACAAACAAATCCCAATTTCCAAGGAAACAATCTCATCAAATGCTGCTCACTAGAATTCATATTGTTCCTTTTGGAAACATAACAATAAGATTTTCACGATTACAAACCCCAACTTCCCCTTTAAAATTCAATATACTCTTAAACTATTTTAAGTGGAATTTGTTTGTACAATGGCTCTAGAAAATAATTTGTTTCTTGTATTTATTTATGTTTTTAGAGGAGAGAGGTGGTCATAAACTTCATAAACTTACTGGGCAAGTGTGCACCAGTTAGGGACTTCCTAGGAATGTTCATCTGTCTTGTATCTACAGACCTATCCTAAGATTAGGCGAATGTTTTAAAATATTTTTGGAGAATGATGAGTTTTAGTGATGTCCAGGCTGTTGATTCCCCACCCCCACTCCTTCCGAATAAAAAGGAACATCCAGCAGCATGTAATCAATACAGGAAGCCGATGCTTCTGTGCACAGGTCACAAGACTTGTTTTGAGGTTGGAGGACACATTTATCCTTTACCAGCAAAAAACAATATCAACAAATCAGTGGCAGCCACTGACAAACATACAAAGAGGCAGAAATGTGAACCTGATTACCAGTCTCATGCCCTTAAGACTGGAATTCTAACTTTCCCTGCCACTAAGAGTGTTCTTAAGAACCTGTGCAGGGTGGAAGTGAGTAACCCCTTGCCCTACTGATTAAATAAACAAGTATCCAAGTTTCAAATGTGACAGAGTGTGAGGAACCTGCAGAAAAGCTCCTAAAATTCACACTGAGTAAGTCTGTCTCATTTATTCTGTAAACACACATAAGTTTTGGGATTTTATGATTCGCTGTCCTACCGAGAAGTTTTTTGTGCACTTACGTTTTGTGGCAGCTAAGTGCTGTTACTGTTTGCTTAAAAGTGCAGCCTAAAGTTATTTCTAAAAGTTACGTGCAACGTGGCACAGAATAAATCCACATACTGTAAAGTGAAAATGATAATTTACAAAACTGAGTTAGCATGAAATTGAACCAACAGAAATCAGAATTAGCAACAGCCTTCCACTACCGGCAACTCACCTTGTTGAATTTTAGTCACTAGCTGATGGCGCGCTAGAATCCGGCTCATCCTGTAAGGAGAGCGTCTTGTAGTCTGATCAAATCGCAAGTACATCTCCTGGCCCTCAGGTGTCATGGAATTTAGATAGTAGCAGCCTGAAGCTGGGGTCCTGGGTCCCTGACCGAACATCTCGGCAGATTTTCTTTTGCCACCTCAGTCTACCCTGGCTGTTTCCGTCTGTCTCCAGTCTCAAAGAGCAAGGCACCAAGCCCAGCAGCTCCACAGACCAAGCGATATTTAAAAAGAAAAAGGAGTGCCAGAAGCCGCAACTCACAATTCCAACCCCCTGGCCCTCACGTGACCACGGGGAGCCAATCAAAGGAAGTAAGGAGCAGGAGCACTTACACAGTCAGCCCCTAGCCGGGGAGAGCTGTGCCTGCCTGCAGCTTCTATCCCCAGCGCTGGCTGAAAGCAGCTGCCAAGTATTTGCCTGGCCTCAAAGCTGACTAGGCACCACGAAGCAGTACTCACTAAAAGGGTTAAAAGAAAAAGAGAAAGGGAAGAGAAATGGCGGTAGGAGAAAAATAACCCCCAGGCATAGGAAATCTTTTAGGCTGTTAAAGCTAGAGAAAGCACATTCTTTTCTCCCAGATAGCTGCAGCTAGGTAAAAGATGGGTGTGATAAACATCCTAAATGAAAAACTACTTTGAATAAACATAAGCTGCTGAGTATAAATTACCACGCTTCATTAAAAGAAATGAAGCTCTTCCAGTGAAATTGAACCTCTAGACTTCTGACCCTCTGCAATGGGAAGCTGAGAGCTCTTACAGATAAGACTGGGATAGGCAAAGGGCATAAGCATATCTGTTAAATATCTATTCTTTAATTTTCCTACTTCCTCAGTTTTTAATCACCAAGAAGAATAATTCTTATGAAGTACCTATTACATTTAGAACACTGCCAAGAATCATTGTAAAGATGCAGGTTCATGCCAAGGTACTGTCTGTCTGTGGCCAAGCTGCTCAGATACAATAGGAAAGTTATGCAAAAGCTTGCAACATAAACTTTATGTGAAAGGGTGTCTCAAAAAAGACACAAACGCAATATTAGGGGAGTAATATTATTTTTGATTGGGGTGATGATAGCAGACCACACAGAGGAAGAGACATTTAGGTGGGCTTTAAAAAATGGTGGGATTCTGACAGGTAGAGGCTAGGGAGGGCTTTGCAGAAGGGTCTCTGCCCACATGTGGGAGACCAGGAATCAGAGTTTGTGTTTAAGGAAAGTGCAAGTGATTTAATTTGGCCATAAGTGAGGATTCATAAGAAAGTAGTTAGAATTGCCCCCCCTCCCAATTTTTCCTATTTAATATTGTGTGATGTTAAGAGAAAAAAGTCCATAGAAAATATGTTACTGAATGCTGAGCCTGAGGCTGAATGAATAAAGTTCTTTGAAAAAGAAGCTTTTGGCCAAGTGGTTCTTACATTTGGCTAACTCAAACTGAAACATAACCTGGCCTGAGATTTATAGTCCTAATAATGAAAAACTCTCAATAAACAGTTTAACAGGACTTAAATTAGGACCTCAATTCTTATTACTGTGGTTATCTTAAGGTTATCAGCCCTAATATCTTTCCCTGAGGGAATTTTTGCTGGCCCAATTCTGAGAAGCAGCCTGTCTTTGGTAACTATCCCACTGGGTAAATGGGCAGATTAATGAAGGTCTCTAAGGTCTACAATAAAACATACTCCCTCTTAAGGCAATTATGAGCCTCTTTAAGTAATTATGCAAGAGTAGAAGGCAAGTTTAAGTCTTCAAGTCAGCATCATTGTAGAAAAAGAAAAGAAGACCTCACTGGATTCTGTTGTTCCCTTTCCATTCTTATTTAGGATTTGATCAGAGTCTTTCTGTTCCAGGGCATCCTCTCTGGGAGGTGAAAGGAATCTAAGAACTAGCAACTCTGGTATGCCAGAAGAATGGTAGACATATTTAGTACTACACTGAAATATTAAATGCCTGTAAGGTCCATTTGTCAAGCTCAGATCCAGCACTGCTTGCTATCTGATCATGATGCTGTCAGCCACTTTGTCTACGTGCTTTTGTTTTGATAGTCCAACACTGGGGACTTCCCTGCCATAAACCATGTATTCAAGCCAGACACCTGGCAGTAATTATTTGTTCATTGGGAGAGAATGGAAGAAAAATGGAGAGAGAACGAAAAGCAGAGTATGGAACTTGGGAACTTTGGCTATGTTCTGGGAAGGAAAAGGCAGGAAGTAAGGTATAGTTGTTTCATAGTTGTCACTGACACAAAGAAAAACTGGCTATTCCCAATGCCATCCTTGTAGTTCATTATTGACTTGGTTGCATTTTAAAAATACTTAAAATTATTCTTCCTAGGAAGCACTGCAGCGTATAATTTTTTTTTAATTCACAATGCTTACTTTTTGCATAATAATGAATACATGAACACATGAAAGTCCTAAGGTGTTTTGTTTTAGAAACTTCAAGATCATTAATATGTACTTTTTGATATATGTAAACACATGTAACAACATGAAACATAGTATTTCATAGGCGACTGGCAATGAAGAACAAGCATTGACCATAAATTTTTTAAAAAGGAATTTTTACTCCCTAATTAAAAGACAATTTAAAATGAAGCCTAGTTTTTCTAAAAATCAGTCTCTGTTTAAACAGGAGGATCCATGCAGGATTATGTATCAACATCTCTATTTTCCCTAGGGCATGTACAACTTTAATTTTATGGTTCAAGTAGTATCTATAAGTCCATGCAACTGCTCACCATGTTTTTGTTATTTTTGCATGACCAAAATACCACAGTAGCAGATAAAGTAACATTATTTTCTCATTAGCAATACATTTTTATGGAACCTGAATTCTCTTAATGACTTTTTTTTTTTTTTTTTTTTTTTTTTTTTTTTAGCATTTGGTCCCAATAATAGAATTACCACTGGGTGGACAGTTTTGTTATGTTTGCTCTAAATGTAAGCAAACCGCTGATAAGTTACCCTGGGCTGATAATACCCTTCATGCATCTCATTGAGAGAACTCTTCCTCTTCACTGGTGAGGGAGTGAGGCCCAAAGAAATCAGAGAGAGGGAGGGAGTGCTGAAGTCCCAAGTGTACCTTCCAAGACTGAAGTGGGATTTCTTCCTTTCCAATTCCTTCAAACAAGAGGAACATGGATGGCACTAGTGGCTAGTTTTTAATCTCCTTTTCCTCTTTCCTAATTTGTTCCTCAAGAGCAAACTTCACTCAGACGATTTCAGGGATGGGATGAACAGATGAATATTGGGAACTAAAAAGAGTAATAAAGAAAAGAAAGAGGAGGAAGTAGGCTAACAGTGTTAAATAGCTACTATGTACCAGACCTTATGCTATTTACATTTCATGTCTTTAATTATGATCCACAGCCATCCTCTGTAGTGTCTTATTTTATGGAAAAGGAACCTAAGACTCCCAGAGGTGAAGCAATGCCCTGGTGAAGTCATTGTTTACCTTTAAGCCAATGATATGTTAACTTTCCACTATCATACATGATGGACAGAAAAGAGGAAACTGTGGCACAGAAAAGGTGCTGGGGAAATTAGATAGGAGAGAATATTTTTGTAAGAATATACTGCAAATCATTTTAATTTTATCTAATTGTTTGTGATACTGAAAAGTCTATATAGAAATACTAGAGGCCCGGTGCACGAAATTTGTGCATGGGTAGGGTGTCCCTCAGCCCAGCCTGCACCCTCTCCACTCTGGGACCCCTCAAGGGATGTCTGACTGCCGGTTTAGGCCCGATCCCTGCCTGCCTGATTGCCCCTAACTGCTTCTGCCTGCCAGCTTGATCATCCCCTAATAGCTCCCCTGCAGGCCTGATCTCACCCCCAACTGGCCTTCTCTGTCGGCCAATTTGGTTCTGATTGTTCGGTTTCTATGCCAGTCAGTGTCAAAAGCTCTGCTTCCTAGGCAGCCATTAGCTCTTCGCAATTCACCCATATTTGGTTCTGATTGGTCAGTTTCTATGCCAGTTAGCATCAAAAGCCCCACCTCCTAGGCAGCCATTGGCTCCTCGCAATTCACCAAGATTTGATTCTTATTGGTCAGTTTCTATGCCAGTCAGCATCTCCGGGCCTATCTCTGGGCCTGATCAAAGAGGTGGGGCTGATCAGCAGAGGCAGGGCTGATCAGCAGCTGCCCCAGGCTGCTGGCGAGTGGCTGAACTGCTGACCTCGGGAGGGAGAGAGAAGCAGGGTCTGATCACCCTGCTTCTCTCTCCTGGCATGCCAGCAGCTGCTGCCACTGTTGATCAGCCCTGCCTCTCTCTCTCTTCGAGAGGTCAGCAGTTCAGCCTGCTTGCCTGCTGCACACCCAGCCTGGCGAATGGTCAAGCCTCCCAGTCATTGCAGATGTGACGGACCCAGGGTTTTTATATATTAGGATAGTTATGAGATGGCTAAAATTCTGTGATGGTTGACATCTGGGTTTTTAGACATAACAAGACACAAAGCCATAAGCCTTTAATTAACCAGGGAGAACTAAGGTCCTTCTTAGACCCTAGTCTGAGACCTTAGTCTATGGCTGAGAACTGAACCCACCCCCACCCCCAATCCTACAGTGAGGAAGCAGCTTGGCTGCTTCTTAGTTTAAGGAGTTCTCTTTTGCAGCATAGGTTGTGTCTTCTGCTTTCTGCATATCCTCACGACTAACTCTGCATATTGTCTGTCCTTTCCCATGGCATTTCTTCTCCATGCAAACACTCCAAATACAGTAAAAACTCTGAAATTTGATCTCTAAACAAAACGTTTGGTATTTAAAAATTTCAAATCTTTTGATAGATGATCCCAGATTAGCACTCAATGGAATTTTGTGTACATATGGCAGAGCACTAAGAGTGCTTTTACGGGTCCAGGAGTGGCTCACTGTGCTCTCATCTGTCTGCTTCTCCTTCTACTCCTTCACATATATTCCAGCCACCTCATCAGCCTGTTCAAAGGAAGCCAAGATAGTTCTGCCAAGTAGGAAAAATGTTTGAGATACAAGTGGTAGGCGGAAAAAAGCAGAACTGATTTGGAGGACTGCTTCTGAAATTACTTGAATGCAAAGGTTATGGGTTAATGTCATAGCCTTCCTGTGGGCTCTGAAGCTCATTTTGAGGATTTTCACCAATTGATTGTGATGTATGTGCCCAACTCTGTGCCCATAAGCCTTTCCAATATGCATGCACCACATGCCTAATGACCAATACAGTCAAGTTAGTGATGCTAATATTAGCAGCCATTACCAGGACCCTATGTGAAAGGTTTCAGAGTGGATTCTTGACTGATTCAGCTTCCCTAGGCATAGACTATGTCTCCGATTTGGAGTCCTATCCTGGCTGCAAAGACTTCTGAGTGGTAATAGATTTTCTTTATTTTGTCTCTCAGTCTTCACTACTGTCCTTGGTTAATTTCACCTTTATAGGCTGCTGAGAGTGTGGCTGTGCCCTCATGCCATCCCCCGTGGACCCAACCATCAGTTCCAGTTCTCATGGCCAGTGATCTGGTCTGGCTTGTCCTGGGCTCATTGTCTATACCCACCCATTCCAGCCAACCTAAATTTTTTCACTTTTCTAAGTTGTCTCAAAGATCTGGAACTGTGTGATTTCCTAATCTTCTACCCTGTCAAACATATTGCCTTCAGAAATATTTTAATGACTAATACAAAACCCATTAGAATTAACAGTCATATTAATACCTGTGAATAGTCGTTACATGGCAAATTAATCATATTAGTTGTTACATGCTAATATGGAATCCATTTATTGCAAGTACAATGGGAATAAAGTTTTTACATCTTGAATTTGGAAAAGACATTGAATATCTTCTAATCTAGACATTCATTTGATATACAAATTGCTGTCAAACCAATTAATTAACATGATACCCACATATATGAAGTGTATTATTTTACTGAAGACCACAAATAGTTTAAGAAATATTTTCCTCATGATTTCCATCCACTGACTCTAATTCTGCCAGTTGGAGTTAGACAGGACAAATCTATTTCTCCTTCCATATTCTTTTCCTTTAGATGTTTGTAGAAAGCCCTTATAAGAATCTTTTGCAGGCTAAACATTCCTTTTCATCAAATTTCATAACTATTCAGCAAGCTAACTGCTGTTTCTTGGATCTGCTCCAATATGTCAGTATCTCTTTTAAATATGGCTCCTACTCTAAACTTAGAGCTGTAGATATGGCAAGCACAGTAGTGTGTGGTACAATGTGTGCATCTAGGGCACTGCACTTTTGCTGATCCGATCTGAGATTAAGGGATGTTTAGTTTTAAAATTTATACTTACTCAATCATTAACTCAATATTGACTGAATGCCTACGTATCACTGCAATAAGTATGAAATATACAAAGGAACTGATATGCCTACCCTCAAGGGCAGGGAAAAGAGCCAAGAAACTCACCATTACACCAATGTTAAGTGTTGTGAGGGGGGGCTATCGCTATTGCCTCATACTGTTTTACAGTCAATTGCAGAGCTTAATTTATGTGGTGTTCATGTATCTTCATATAGTCTACTGTTAAATGAGTGCCATCTATCATGTACTTAACAAATGACCTTACAAACTTAAAAACAGGTCTTTCAAATTATTGGAATTATTGAGATACTTTAAATTCCTGATATTCTCCATCAAATATTTAATTCTGCCTTGATCTATGATGTAGCTAATATATATATATATAAAAGCATAATATGCAAATTGACCAGATGGTGGAATGACCAGTCATTATGACACACACTGACCACCAGGGGGCAGACGTCCAACGCAGGAGCTGCTCCCAGGCCACAGGCCCTGATCATCAGATTGGAGCCTGCCAGCCAACCTCTCAGTCCCTCCCCTCAGCCAGCAGGCTCCAATTGTCGATGAGGAATGGGGATCTGGGGGTGGGTGGCAGTGGATGCAGGCTGCACCAGGACAAGGAGTGTGTGAGCAAGTGGGACCCCAATTGCCCCACCAGTCACCCCCCACACAGTGGGTGAATGGCATTGGGAAAATCAACCCTGATCACAGGCCAGGCCTAGGGACCCTACCTGTGCATGAATTTTGTGTGCCAGGCCTCTAGTAAGAATATAAAATAAAGAGTTAAGTGATTTTGGAAAAAGGTAAAGTAAGGTAAGAAAATAATAAACCCTCAGCTGAAATTAGCTCACATAAATACAAAAACAAGCCACCCAACCTAGTACATCTGTGGGAGGTGGCTGAAAATATGGGTTTGGATTCCTTTGTGACAAAGCAAAAGGGAAATAAGATTGGTGACACAATTCAACATCTCCATAAGATAAAAACAAAATGGTGATTCAAGATAAACACAGAGCACCCAGTATTGAGATGCCCAGGGAAAAATTTCCTGGGTTCTTACAAAGAATCAGCATCCTCAATGATATTGGATATGGTAACAAACCTCAGTTTTTTAACTGTACCCTTCACTGACAATAGTGTGATTATAAAGCACTGTTTAGGAAAAGTAATTTCTAAGAGGGCCCCCCAAAACAGATGGTGAATATGCTATTTAAACTATATGTTGAACCATATCACTTCTCCATTTAAGACATTTCAAAAGTTTTCTATTGTACCTAGAACAAACTCCAAACTCCTTATTTGGTGCATATATACAAATGAGGCCCTGCATGATCTATTCCTGCTCATTACTCCCATGTCATCAGCTTCCTCCACTTGGCTACCTCAGATCTTCTTTATACATGTGCTACTCCTTAGCCAGGATGCTCTACATGGGGCTCTTCCCATCACAGGCTCCTTCTCAGCTTTCTACTATCTGCTAGACTAATATGTCCTCAGGCAGGCCATCCCTGCTCACTTTACTTAAGTGAAGCAACAATGCATCTGTTGTCTCTAAAGCACCTTTCTAAATGTGTAATTACACATTTATTTTCTCATTGATCTATGTGTTGCTTTTTTCCCCCAGTCGACTGTCATGTCTAGACCATGTCTATTTCATCCACATTCTATAATCAGTGCCTACCCAGAACCTAGCACATAATACAAAGTCAATAGTGATTGGCTGAATAAATGATTGAGAAAATAATTGAATAAATGATGATTAAAGTTTTTCCAAGGATAAAATTGAGAATGTCTAGTGGAATGGATGCACATTTTTTTAGGCAATCATCATAAATATTGTTGTTGCTGATATAACAACTTGGATTGGAAAAGGATTGAACAGCAGATAAGTCAAAGTTTTTCTCCAGAAAGAGCCTTAAATGTATATATTTCACTTTGTTGGTTAGTAGCAACAATATATACTTTGACTATTAAACAGCGTCAGTTTAAGGTCCCTTGAAAAATTAAAGAGCCTGAAGGGATAAGCAATACCTGCCCCTGCTTTCAGAGAGAGTCTGAAAGGCATAGAAGAAGAAAAATAAGAAGGAGAAAGAGAAGGAGAAGGAGAAGGACAAGAAGAAGGAGGAGGAGGAGGAGGAGGAGGAGGAGGAGGAGGAGGAGGAGGAGGAGGAGAAGAAGGAGAAAGTTAGTTATATTCCTTGGCTATGAATCAGCCACAAATTTTATAAGCACGCCTGCTGTGCCTTCAATTAAAAAGTTGTTCTTCGTGTGTGTGTGTGTGTGTGTGTGTGTGTGTGTGTGTGTGTGTGTGTTTGTGTGTGTGTGTTAAAGAGAGAGAGGAAGGGAGAGGGAAAGAGATAGAAACATTGATGTAAGAGTGAAACATAGATCATCTGCCTTCTGCACACCTCCTATCAGGGATCAAGCTGGCAACCTGGACATGTGCCCTGACCAAGAATCGAACCAGCAACCATTTGGTGCATGGGATAATGCCCAATTAACTAAGCCACACTGGCCAGGGGTCATAATATATATTTTTAAATCTTTATTGTTGAAAGTATTACATATGTCTCCTTCTTTCCACCACTGACCTCTTCTAGCCCACCCCCGTCCCTTTCCCTAGCCTTCATCACCCTATTGTGTGTGTCCATGGGTTATGCATATATGCACACAAGTTCTTTGGTTAATCTCTTCCCACCTACCCCCGCCTTAACTCTGAGATTCCAGAGTCTGCTCCATGCTTCTGTGTCTCTGGATCTATTTTGTTCATCAGTTAATTTTGTTCATTAGATTCCACATATAAGTGGGATCATGTGATACTTGTCTTTCTCTGACTGGCTTGTTTCACTTAGCATAATACTTTCCAGGTCCCTCCATGCTGTCTCAAAGGGTAAGAATTCTTCTTTTATACAGTTGCATAGTATTCCATTGTGTAAATGTACTACAGCTTTTTTTTCCACTCATCTACTGATGGACACTTGGGCTGTTTCCTGATCTTAGCTATTGTAAATTGTGCTGCTATGAACATAGGGGTGCATACATTCTTTCTGATTGGTATTTTGGGATTCTTAGGAAATATTCCTAGAAGTGGGATGACTGGGTCAAATAGCAGTTCCATATTTAATTTTTTGAGAAAACTCCATACTGCTCTCCATAATGGTTGCACCAGTCTGCCTTTCCACCAGTAGTGTACTAGGGTTCCCTTTTCTCCACATCCTCACTGACACTTCTAATTTGTTAATTTGTTGATAGTAGCCACTCTGTCAGGTGTGAGGTGATACTGCATTATCATTTTAATTCACATCTTTGATAATCAATGACTTTGAGCACCTTTTCATATGTCTCATACAAAGGATTGTAAGAAAATAATATAAACAACTATATGCCAACAAGCTAGATAATGTAGATGAGATGGACAAATACTTGAAAACTGCAATCTTCCAAAACTGAATCAGGAAGAATCAGAAAACCTGAATAGACCAATAACAACTGATTAAATTAAAGCAGTAATCAAAAAACTCCCAGCAAACAAAAGCCCTGGTCTGGATGGCTTCACAGGGGAGTTTCACCAAACACTCAAAGAAGAACTAACACCCATTCTCCTCAAACTGTTCCAAAAAATCCAAAAGGAAGGTACACTTCCAACCTCTTTTTATGAGTCCAGCATTACTCTAATTCAAAAACCAAATAAAGACACTACATAATGGACATAGATGCTAAAATTCTCAACAAAATATTAGCAAATTTGATCCAGCAATATATTAGAAAGATCATGCACCATGACAAAGTGAAATTTATTCCAGGGTTCAAGGCTGGTACAATATTTGCAAATCAATAAACATAATCACATAAACAAATTGAAAGACAAAAACCACATGAACATATCAATAGATGCAGAAAAAAACATTTGACAAAATCATAAATATTTTTAATAATTATTTTAATAATTTTTATTGGTGATTTTAATTAACTTACTGCCTGGTATTGTCTATAACCTATATATTTTTGCCTTAATTGAAAATAAAGGTAATTGCTTATTTTGGGTGTTTCTTTTCTTAAAGGATGCTTAGATTACTAGTATTAGAATGGATATTTCAGTCTCAAGTGTAATTTGTCTGCACTTAGAGACATATCCTCACTTACATCAGGTTAGAATCATAACCTCCTTCCCCAGATTTAACAACAGTGAATACATTTTCTTAATGTTGACTCAAATTATAATGTTAATATATAAAAAGAAAGCTTGTTCATTAAATAAATCCTATGATGAATCCTTTGGAAAGTCCTTTATTGATTCCCCACATTATCTGTTGTGTAAATGTTTGAGGTTGCCCAATGAAAGGCACACCATTATTAAGATTGTAAGCCCTGGTTCCAGTTTCCATTTTTACATACAATTGTTTCCCATCTGGTATCATGCAGCAGTTGGGCATTGAGTAAAGTCTGGAAATAATGATGGCCCACAAAGTGTGGAGGAATAAGGGTGGAGAGTTAATAATGTAATTGCATTTCTTATATATTAAAACCACATACGCCTTCTTAGATAAATTCAGCTCAGTGCACTAAGAATGTGATAGAATGTTTTCTCTCCTTATTCCTAATGTAAGATCATCAATCTATACTCTAAGAATGTGAAGTGATGCAAGAAGGAGCAACAGCATTAGAACACATCCCACAAAGAGAGAAGAACTTGAAAAGAATTTGAGAAGGTAGCAAAATAGCTCTCTAGTCCTTAGATATTAGTATCAGTGGAACTTTGAGGTGATTGGGAAGACAAATTTCAGGGCATCAAAGGGAGGTTCCTCTTTTGGGCTAGGAGCAATTATTTAACCAAAGGATTCTGGTGTAATGAAAATAAGATTTTTGCTGGCATCTTGTTTGTCATCTTGTTTGAGACAAAGCCACTAATTAACTCATGTTACAGTTTCTTTCTTTCACCCTTTCATAATGAAATATTTCTAGTATATACTTCATGCCAGGCACATGTCAGGCACAGGCATGGTACAAAGATGTCCCTCTTCTTAACAGTATGATTTATAATGGGAAAAGTTGAAGACAGTTATAATCAAAGGACTGAATTACAGATACTATGACAGAGGTGTGTACAGTGTGCCTGTACGATAGCAGAACAAGAGTAGACTTATTCTGCATAGCAGAAAACTAATGCTGAGCCTGGAGGGATGCATACCAGGTGAGAAGGAGGGAAGACAATATGTCCATGAAGAAAAAAAGTACGTAAATATTTTCCTATGCAATACTCCCTTCTGTAACTAATACAAGAGCTTAGTATTTCAAATCACAACATTGTAGAGACCTCTAGGATTTTAAGACTCCACTTGGAAGGACAACTCTCCCCCAGTGTTCCTCTTGAGTCATTCTTTTCTGCACCAAAGCTCTAATTGGGATGATACCTCTCAGTTACTGCTATTTCCTGTAGGTATCCCTTTAGAATAAGGGCTATGATGGATAATGGTGAAGAACTAAGAGGGCAAACTGAATTCAAGAATTATAGGAAGGAAGGAGAGTCTGTGAGGCAGGAATCACAGCAACAGTGTATGTGCAAACTTCTCATTCTACTCATCAAATGCCCTGGTTTTCTAAACCAAACCATCTTCTGTCCAATCACCTTTTCAAAATTGGTACAATTCTGCTTTTAAATACAAAGTGTGTTTCCAAACCTATACCCATAGTAGCTTCTCTTAAAGGTCCCTTTATTCTGGTACTCCTTTGAATTGAGGGAAGAAAATGGTATTATTAAGCTGTTAGACCTATTTTGTATAGCCTTTCTGGTGTATTCTTTTCTGTTAGAGAATATATGTGTGTATATGAATATAGAGAGACTGTTCTGAGATTTCTTGTGTTATTATTTCTTCAGAGCTTGATTTTTATCAAAGTACGGAGTGGCCTCTGGCCAACCTCCAAGAGCACCATCATAATCGCACTGTGTCTTATGACTCAGACCTGTTTCAACAGACCAAGTACAACATAGATAGGTGGGTGTGGTTACCTTCTCCTTCTGCTGCCCCACCAAGATGACTCAATACTAATCAATCACAAGAAAATACTTACAAACACCAAAAATGTGTGTGCTGCATAGAGAAATAGAACATACTAAAAACTACTCTCAGTCTTTCCTAAACTTAAAGTATTCTTTCATTCCCTGACTCTGGGGACCTCAAGCACTGTTTTTGGCCTTGGCTTGTTTCTCAATATAGATTATTTTAGAAAATCCAGTCCCATGGCATTCTACTAATCAATGTATTGTTGCAAATGAAAAATGTAGGGCACAAAATGCTATGTGCTATCCTATATAATAAAGAGGTAATATGCAAATTAACCCTCACACCCTCACAAGATGGCTGCCTATGACCAAGCTGGCAGGGCAGTTAGTGAGGGATGACCAAACAACTGAACAGCAGGCTGTATGGGGTGACCAGGCCAGCGGGGGGGCCATGAGGGGTGACCAGGTTGGCAGGGGAGGCAGTTGGGGGTGACTAGGCCGGCAGGGGCGACAGTTGGGGCTGACCAAGTCGGCAGGGGGGAGCAGTTAGGGGTAACCAGGCTGGCATGCAGAGGCAGTGAGGGGCGATCAGGCCAACAGTGGGGAACATTTAGGGGCAACCAGGCAGGCAGGCAGGCAGGTGAGCAATTAGGAGCCAGTGGTCCAGGATTGTGAGAGGGATGTCCCCATGTCACCACCACTCCTACCATTCTTGATGTGACTTTTTCTTTAGTTCCCTAGTTGTAGGATTTCCATTCAGCTAGATTTCAGGTGGTTCTGAATGATGGTTGTTCTGTATTGTAATTGTAATTTTGATGTGGTGTTGGAGGTGACCAGTACAGCGTTTACTTATGCCACCATTTTGACAGGACATCTGGGCACTTTTGATAAAGAAGAATCTATTATTATGGTGAATTCAAACCCTGCCCATCCATGACATCTTCTGAGATGATACACTCATTTATTCCTTTTCTGAACTCTTAATGAGTTTGAAGTGATATTAGAGGGTTGTGAGTTCAGGTAATGGATCAGGAGCCTAGAGAAAGCTACTGAGCTGGAAGAAGGGAATTTGGAAAATTTACAATAGAGGCCATAGTGAGAACAAAAGTTGTGGGTAAGCTCTACAAGGGGACACCTGACCAAATATAAGAAGGCAGAGAGAGAAGCTGGTGCAATGCCAACATTTACAAAGCACAGGCTGAACCAGCGAGGCAAACAGCAGGCCAAGAGGAGAGATCAAGAGAAAGTAGTCATATCCAACCTTCCTTTCTCTCAAATAGACTGAACAACAATCCTAAAAGCACTGACAGGTAGTTTACAATCATCTGAAACCACTGCCCTGCATTTAGGATTTCCTGTTCCTACTCAGGATATTTGTCACAGTTTCTTTATAAAGTGCATTTTTTTTCATAGTATGCAAATAATAGAAGAAAAGACAGCCATAAGGAGATGTTAATATTTTAAACTGGGAGTGAATGAGACAGAAAGATTTTCTTTTGAGTAAAGAATTTCCTTCTAACAGGGGAATTAAGGTTGGGGGCAATACATGCTATTATGCCTTGATCAGCCTATTCCTAATTTTATTTTTTTTTCCTCCACATAGCATCACATTTCTAGTAAATGACAAGCATTATGAATAATCTACCTTGGATTTCTTTTTAGAAACTTTATGTAGGATCTGCAGATATTATGTTCCCCTAGGGAAAGGAAGAGAATGTATATGGAAAGATAATATAGCTTAGTAAAGGCTTTTCAATTCCTAGTCTGTGGACGGTTAGGAATACAGGAACACAGTGAGTGGCACCATCTCTGCTCTCTTCAATTGCAAGTCTAGGTGGCAACAGGCAGCTATTGCTCAATTAGTTCTTGGGAGAGCATATTGCTGACATCTTCCCAGGTTCTGCTGGTTCTTCCAGGTATAAATCAGTTAATGATAAGATTACATGAAAGGAAATCACTATGCAATTGCAAAAATAAAATATATTTTTTAAGAATGATTTCTTAGGATTACAACAGAATACTTTGCATTCTTCAGCTTTCTTCTTTATAAAGGAAAGTTACACATCTCTAGGCTGTAATTCAGTACATCTGCATGAACTGAGAAATAGCAGTCATTACATCATTTCAGGCATCCTACCTGGGCAGGTTAATAAAATACTGCCAAATCTCTTGTGATATTAAACTTGCATTGCTGGTTCTTCTTCTTTTGTATTTATAAAGAATAATAAACCAAATGAATGTGAGCATTCATTAAATGATATTAATATTCCAAACTTTTAAAAAACAGAATGTTTTCTTATTTCACCTTGAAAAAAAATTAATTTATGAGATATGATTTTGCAGCTTCTACACTTTGTGTATAAAACTTCTAAAGGCAGCTGTACGTAGTAGAAAGCACATGAAATTTAGGAAAGATCTGGGTTCAAATACCAACCAGTGTCCTTATAAAGTACTAGGGGCTCAGTGCATGAATCCATGCACCTTGAAAGGAACTGTGGGCTGTGAGGCTGCAGTGAGCACAGGGGCGGGTCTCTGCCCATCCTCTGTGCCCTCACCCAGCCCCTTTTGCAGTGGGCCCTGGTCCCCTGTCTGCTGGCAGTCCCACTCCTGTCGCCACTGCTCCCACACTCTGATGGCGTCAGTCCTGCTTGCACCCACTGATGGCGAGGAGCGATTGGGGCTGGCGCCAGCAGTGGGTGCGAGCAGGGCCAGCGCTGTCAGTGGGTGCAAGTGGTGGCTGCTGCCCTGATCACTCCTCAGGACCAGGGGGAGATGGAGAAGCCTTCAGGGTTGATCAGGGCTGACAGCACCACTTGCACCTGCTGATAGCACCAAGTGATTAGGACCGGTACCAGGCGCTGGCAGTGGATGCAAGCAGCAACTCTGGTGCCAGCTGTGGGTGTGAGAGGGGCCAGCTCTGGCAGTGGGTGCAAGCAGGGCTGTCACCAGCAGCAGGTGTGAGAGGCAGCTGCCAGCCCTGATCGGCCCTCAGGAGCAGGGGGAGGTGGAGAAGCCCTCAGGGCCGGGAGCCGCCACTGCTTGCACCCGCTGCCAGTGCTGAGCGATTGGGGCCAGCACTGGGCGCCAGCATCAGGTGCAAGTGGCGGCTCCAGTGCCAGCTGTGGGTGCGAGTGGGGCCGGCGATGGTAGCAGATGGGAGCACCAGGCAGGACCGCAGCGTGCAGGAGCAAAGAATTTTCAGTAACTGCCAGAGGCTTCCCCTGATGACAGCGACCGGCACCCCACTTTGGTCTGGCGCCCCCACTTACCTGCTCCACCATCCCGCCATGGCTGATGCCCACCATGTTCCAAGCTCTGCAGCCTGCTGCTTATGCCTGCCATGTTTGCACGCACCCCCTGGTGATCAGTGCACGTCCTAGTGACTGGTTGTTCAGTTGTTCTGCTGTTTGGTCTATTTGCATATTAGGGTTTTATATATATAGACTAGAGGCCTGGTGCATGAAATTCGTGCATGGGGGGGGGGGTCCCTCAGCCCAGCCTGCACCCTTTCCAATCTGGGACTCCTCGAGGGATGTCCGACTGCCCATTTAGGCCCGATCCCACCAGTCAGGCGGGATCTCACAATACAGGACTGCTGGCTCCCAACCGCTTGCCTGCCTGCCAGCCTGATCACCTTCTAACCACTCCCCTGCCAGTATGATCGACGCCTAACTGCTCCCCTGACAGCTTGATTGCCCCTAACTGCCCTCCCCTGCCTGCCTGGTCGCCCCCAACTGCCCTCCCTGCCAGCATGGTCACCCCTAACTGTCCTCCCTTGCCAGTCTGGTCCCCCCCAACTGCCCTCCCCTGCAGGCCTGGGTCCCCCCAACTGCCCTCCCTTGCAGGGCTGGTCCCTCCCAACTGCCCTCCTTTTCAGGCCTGGGTACCCCCCCAACTGTCCTCCCATGCCAGCCTGGTCCCTCCCAACTGCCCTCCCTTGCTGGCCTGATCACCCACAGCTGGCCTGCCTCCCCTGCTGGCCATCTTGCAGTGGCCATCTTGTGTCCACCTGGGGGTGGCCATCTTTGACCACATGGGGTGGCCATCTCGTGTGTTGGAGTGATGGTCAATTTTCAAATTACCTCTTTATTATATAGGATACTCTTGGGCAATCTACTTAACATGTCTGAGGCACCACTGGCGAGGCTCAGTGGTTAAGTATTGACCTATGAATCAGGAGTTCATGGTTCAGTTCCCGGTCAGGGGACATGCCTGAGTTGCAGGTTTGATCCCCAGATCCCCAGTGTCAAACCTGCAACTCAGGCATGTCCCCTGACCGGGAACCGAACCATGAACTCCTGATTCATAAGTCAATACTCAACCACTGAGCCTCGCCAGTATAAATGATTCTCTGTCATCATTGACGTTTCTATCTCTATTTCCTCTCTCTTCCTGTCTGAAATCAATAAAAAAAATATTTTAAAAAAGCATGTCTGAGTTTCTGTTTCCTTATTTGTAAAATAAAGATGGATGATATCTATGTCATACCATCATTTTGTATATTAAGTCATATAATGAAGTTGTTTGAAAATGTACGTTTTAATTATATTTATGTTTCATCACTTCTAGCTTGACATTACTCATTTCTTTATTCATTTAGTAACTATATATGTATATATATATATATACAAATGTATATATATTTAGTATAAATCCTATATAATAAAAAACTAATATGCAAATAGACCGAATGGCTGAATGACCAGTTGAGTGACTGGTCACTATGATGTGCACTGACCACCAGGGGGCTGATGCTCAATGCAGAAGCTGCCCCTAGCCCGAAGGCCCCAGGCAGGCCAAGGCGGGTGCCAGCAGGGGGCCCCCCAATTGCCCTGCCAGTCATCCCACAGAGGGAGGCAACTGGCAGTGGCGGCGGGGGGTGGGGTCGGCTAGTGAGCAGGCAGTGGTGGGGGGCAGGACTGGCCAGTGAGTGGGATGGCACCACTCCCCCATCGCCTCCCACAGAGGGAGGCAACCAGCAGCCATGGCAGGGGACGGGGCTGGCGAGCTAGCAGTACCAGACCAGCCAAGGCAGGTGCCAGCAGGGACTCCCCGATCACCCCACCGGTCACCCCACAAATTGGCCCTGATCGCCGGCCAGGCCTAGGGACCCTACCCATGCCTGAATTTCATTTATCGGGCCTCTAGTATATATATGTGTGTGTGCATATAAATATATCCTTTTAGACTGTGGAATACAAAATTAAATTATAAAGGGTCAGCAGTTTGAAAAAATGTGGCAAGCTCAGAGAGAGTAGGCAGCCATGATGAGAAATGAGGCCTAAGGGGGCACCAAGCCCTGGTCTCAACATAGATGGAAAGCAACTTAATAGGTAAGATATTACTTATGCTATGCTTTACTTGCATGTGGATAATCTTGTAAAGTTCTATGTAAAAGGAAAGAAAATGGTATTATTCTTTCAATCACTGGAAAACAATGACATTGCTATGAGAAAAAAAATTTTACAGGATTTATCTACTATTGAATATGCAATGCAGTTCTTATCAGATAAATGGTTAGTCTTTTTCTTTAGAAAGTTATGCTTGACATATTTCATGAAATGTCCATGTTTTGCTTTACAAAATATACATAAAAGCTAAAATAACATTTAAGCAACCAAACATTTTTTACTATTTACCTTCTGGTTTCCCTTGCTTTGGACTATAATATCTGAAGTTCCATATTTAAGTCTATGAATTTATTAAAGAGAAACAACTTATTTTGCCCTAAGGGGAAATTCCTATATTCTTTTTTTGTTTGTTTTTTCTTTTCTCCAAATGGCAATAATGGATTCTAGATGCCTTGTAGCTGGGGAATATATTCTGTCAAATTGGGATTCCCTTGTCAGGGGTATTTTTTTTCCCTTAAATTCCTGTCTTGAGAAACTATACTATGCCTCAACTGCTCCTCCCCTCTTTTTCAGCCCTCTGCCCCTCCCCTCCCCATCCTCTAATTTTCCAAGATTCTATACTTCAGCATCTGTGCTTGACTCAGGGTGCAGGTAAAGGTCAAGAGATGTCATCATTAAAAGAAGAATATGAGAAATAGTTTCAATGCTTTTGGCATACATACTTTCTGATATATGTTATATACTTCTGCTATGTGGACTTGGTCCGAATGAGTCAGGTTAGATGGCTACACTAATTTTTTTGAGTAGGCATGTGGCAAATCAAAACAAACAAACAAAAACTCTGCTGGGTAAGTATGTAAATACCCGTTATTGGACTCAGAGGCAAAATTTATTGTGGAACATCTCATTCAGATCAAAGTAACAACAAAATTTATAATAATTAAAAATTCCATGAGAAGTGATCCATTTGTTCAGCAAGATTTATTAGAATTCTACTGAAAGTTTTTTTCTTAGTCCTTTCCTTGCCAATTGTAGTGAGTTCCCTAATGTATAGATCCTAGTTAGCAGAATTGAAATTGTGAACCTAACCAGATAATTCCCTTTTAATCTCCTAGTAAAATGGCTAACTTTGCTGTTGGATATTTTCAAAACACTAGATTATTGGAGAACATGAGCAAGTGAAAACTGTGTAAGTATCCAGTAAAAATAAGTATAATAAAAAGTGTTTCCCTGGTCAGTGTGGGCATTGTCCTGTGCACAAAAGGTTGCTGGTTCATTTCCAGGTCAGGGTACATGCCCAGGTTTCCAGTGTGATCCCCGGTAGGGAGCATGTAGGAGGCAGCCAATTGATGTTTTGTTCTCACATCAATGTTTCTCTTTTTCGCTCTCTCTCTTTTTCTCTCTCTCTAAAAAGTCAACAAAAATATAAAAAATAAAATGTTATTGCTGAGAAGACTTTTTAAAAACTTATGAGTGCATTGCCCCAGATATTCAGTGGGATTTTGTTTGTTTATTTGTTTTTTTTTGTTGTTGTTGTTGTTTTAGAAAAGTAGGGCATTTAAAATGAAGAATTTGCTATCCCAGTGAAAATTTTCATTATGATGTAATATGAATAAATGCTTACTTTATTAATTTAAAAATTCACATGAACACAATAAATGGAAGCCAACAACTGCATTGATTATATCCATTTTTATGTCCTTTAGGCATCCTGATTTGGGATCAGTAATCTGAGAACCTTTACTTACAATCTTCTTTGGCTTCATGTTAAATATCTTCGCATATGCCGCTGCTGATCCTTGCCAGAGCATCCTTCCCTCCTTCCCATCCTGACAATCTCCTATTATGAAGAGCATTCCAGAACCTACTTTCTAAATTCTCACCTTTATCTAATTTGTTGCTTTCCATGATACTCCACAGCAAATTTTCAGCTATCAGGTAGCTGAATGCTAACCAAGGACACCCAAGTTGGTGTCCTTCTCTAACACAAGCTTGCATTGCTGCTTTATACCTAATAATTGAGTTGTTGAAAACAATAGTTGTGTCTTTTATAATCATAGCACCTAGTAGTATACTCTGTGTAGAAATCACACAACTGGGAGATGTCTGCAGCAAAGAATCAGGGTTCTCCTATATGAACCTAACCACAGCATCACTACACACTACTTCTCTCTCTCTCCAGCCAAGCTACACTCATCTCTTCTCAGAAGCCTTCTACAAGTGATCCTTGCTGCTAGAAATTTTTTCTCTCACTATTCTTTCAGCATTTATAAACTCAGTTTGTAGATCATTAATTTGTAATTTTAGGTGAATTTTGTTATTTTTTTTAAATATTATCAAAGCTATGAATTTTATGCATCAGGTTATATTTTCAATTAATTATAAAAAAAGAGACTGAGTTCTCTCTTATTAATTTTTAATTTCTATAACCTGTAAACAAAAGCAAGTTCAAAATAAAATAGGTGTTTGGCAGATACAATTAATTCACCACTCATTAATCATAGTGTTTAGATGAGCATGTGTGCAACTGCCTAACAAATACTACATCTCATTTAAAAATCAACTACATTTACTAATTTTATATTACTACTCATCATTGTATCTAATATCTCCAACTATATAACTTTTCAAGTCTGATAATGACAAACAACAAGCGTAGCTTATATGTCTTCATAATGTACACAATGTACAACTAAACAGCCCAGAGTCTTTGTAACATGAATCTTCAAAGCAATGCAACTGGTAAAATCATGCTTTACATATGTTGTTTATGCTGTTCTCCACATAGTTTGACTGAGAAGTTAAACCACCAGAAGTACAATAGAAAATGTATCTCACATTTTCATTACCTAACAAATGAATCAGGAATTATATTTTGTATCTTGAAAAGGCATGCTTGCTTCAAATAAAACTTGAAAATTTTTATCTACTCATAAAAATTTAAACAAATGCTAGAGTTTAAGAATGACCTAACAGCTGTTGCTCAGACAGATGTGATGTAAAAGCTACCGAAACATTATTCAGCTATTCAGGAATAGGACCCGAAAAGCCTGCTATTTTGGTACAGAAGAGTTGATTTATTTCCTTATTTCTAAACCAGGCCTTCCAGAAGTTAGAAAAGAAGAGACAGCCATATTGAAAACCTAAATCAATACATGCAATGATAATGTAATATAGTTCATATTTCTACTAATATGAACTAATATCCCAATTTCTGAAAGATATACAAAGCTTTTTAGATATTAAAGTAGTTAAAATTGCCATGCCATTATGAACAAGCAGTCATGTAATTTTCTTATGAGATATAAAACAAAAACAAACACATTCTTTTTTTTTTTTTTTTAGAAATAGGGATGAAGATAAAAACCAGGGAAGAACTGTAATATAATAAGAGACTAAATTTGAAGTCCCAATATTTTTTCTTTCAGCCGAAGATGTGTAGCACCAACCAGAGCCACCTTGGTGCACATACTACAGAATATGTAGTATAATGTGAAGAGTGTTCCTTAGGATGTGCATTGCTGTGTGAGTGATGCCCATCAGCTTGGCCCCCTGCTCATTCTCTGTGGTCCAACCATACCGGTTGCTTTCTAATCCTGGCTCTGACTGGAGTGCTTTTCTAATTCTGAGATTTTGCATGTGCTGCTCCCACTGCCTTAAATGCTTTTCCTAATCTTTTATTCTAAGGAATTTATACTACATCCTACAACTTAGCTCAAATGCTATTCCTTAAGGAAGCATTTACCAACTTTCCAGATGCTGTCAGTCCCCTTGCTACATTCCTATTGCACCACTTCTTCACCTACATTGCACTTTCCATAACTGTTATTAAGTAATTAAATGTGTGATGTGTTGTATAAAGTCAATCCATACCCTAGACTGCAAGTTTTATGAGCACTCTTGCTTTTTTGGCAACACCCACAAAACCTAGCAAAGTGCCTTGCTGAAAAGAGCACTCAGTATATTAATACATATACTTAACTTCAAAGCACTATCTCCTATGTCCTGCTTTCCCATTTTCCTATACTTTAAACTTGATTCTCTGGCCTTCAATTAAATTAATGCCAGAGAAGAATGGGCTTTGGCAGAAAGTATGGCAAGATGTACCTCACACTCAAGAAGAAACCACTGGACTTCACAAAATGGCTCCCATAAGAAATGACCCCTTGGGCCAGTCTGATTTCTACTCCGTTATTCCCTTTGGTCTGGTTTCACCATCTCCACTGAGAGAAAAAAAATAACAACAGGATCTTCTTACATTTCTTTTGGGAATTTCACAAGTCTATTTCCACAGCTGACAATCACTCTATCTGGAGTAAAATTTTAACAAAAGTGCAATATTTCACAACAGCTGAAATTATTTTCTGTCAAAGACTATTTTAAATTCAAAGTGTGTTTTCTCTGTATGTACAAGGCAGCTAAAGGTCTATATGTATAATGTGACATGAATTTAGCACTCTAATATGCACAAACAGAACATATATTTTAATTACTATTAATGATATTAATTACTATTGACTCTAAAGTAAGCAAATCCATATTTGTTTTCAAGTGAAGTGTGTTACTTGAGGATATCTGAAAACATTTGCTAAAGAGGTGTGTACAGTACAGAGTCTCATCAAAATCCATCTGTCTGAATCTATTAACTGGCTTTCCCCAGCCAGGCATTCCTCAGGGCCTGCATAACAAAAGCTCCTTATGCCAATGGTGAGGGCTGATACCCAACTTAGAAACTAGGTTAATTTTATCTAGAAATTAAAAGTTCTAAGTAGACTTTGTAATTGTGTATCTTTATAAACCAGCTATATCAAACACAAAAACAGAAGCTGATGATGAATAGAGAATTAGAGTTTCAGATTCAAACTCATGGTCATCATCAAGACTGTTTTTATAAAAATCCTACACAACTTATTTACAAAAACATCTTGAAAATACCCATGTAGATTATCAAAGAAAGGGGTATTTAGTGTTTTATCACCTTCTGACCCCCTATTTAACTTAATTGCTTTATATTTTTTACTCAATGTTAATGAATAAATATTATGTGATTTTTGTAATTTGTATGTTACCAAGGGATTAAGATATTTGGATTACTAAAATAAAAACACACACATCTACTTTCATCTTTTAAAAGGTTCAATGTGCCTTATAAGAACACTGAATGTACTAATAAATACTTGCAGATTAATGACCATATATTGATCTTCTATATCTATGTCAAGTTTATCCCTAAAAATTTCCCTTCTGAGAGTGGGTGCTGATACTTCAGTCTCTGCAATAGATGTCATTCCTACAGGCCCTGGATCTGTTTTGCTGCTACTAACTTTTTCTCCCTTGTATATCAAAAGCATATAAGGTAAATCAAAAGCATATGAGGTATATCATATACATTTTTCTTCTCTTTTTAAGAAGTAAACTGAAAGGATTCTGAACCTACACGTCAAACAAGTTTGTCATTGTTATCATAGGCCACTTGTCATTCTCTCTGAAAGCATCATGGGCACAACTGTGCTTTTAGAGTAATGTACACTACTTACTTCCTACTGATGCTGAATAGTGAAAGTGCAACAGAACTCTTATTTCAGCTTTCACCAAACCATCAAATAGCTGATACATCAGGCCTCAGTTGCTCCAGAAGAAAAAAAGATGAGGGCTTTTCCCAAACACTCTGCTCAACAGTTCTGTCCACAGATACTGCTTGATTATTCTTTACATAGAGAGAAAAAAAATGAATAAATACAGTAAATATAAAATCCTGGTATAATCTAGTATTTTAATCCCTTTTTTCACAAAACCTTTTGATGTGAAGTACTTTAAAAGTTTTTATTTTAATCTCCTTCTCTTACCCATCCATTATAGGTTGGATTAAACTTTCCAAATGTTACATGTCCAAAGGACAGAAAAGGAATAGGAAAAAAGAACCAAAAATGCATGCATAGCCACCTGAATTCATCATCAGTCCTATGAAGTCTTAACAGTGTCTCTTTTATCGACAGCAAAAAAAGTGAAACTGAAAGAATATAATTCATTAACTCATGGCAAACCCAAAGGAGATTTATTACCACCTTCTCCTCCAAAAAGTGCTACATGTCAATGGGATTAAATAGAAAAGCTTCCTTTCATAACAACTATGAAAACCACAGTATGTATAAAATAGGTAAAATGAATAAACAGGAAATCCCTGCACCCCCACCTGGTATTACTTTAGCTGCTCCATATGTTGGGAAAATCCTGAAGTTTTATCAAGTTAGAGCTTTTGTGAGAACTTTTTTAACCACTCAAATGCCCCTTTTGTACACTAAAGTTTTACAAAGAGGTCATCAGAGTAAGAAGCTAAATGTGAAATGAAATTTTATTTTGTTGTATTTCAATAAAATAATGTAAACCAGACACAATACCCTATGATTTGAGCCCTATTCATAAACCAGTCTTTGGTTTTCTTCCAAAGACATTTAGGGAAAGGAAACCATATTTAGAACATCTGCTGTGATAAAATGGGGTTTTCAAAGTGGATCCCACAGATCAACAACCTCACAGTTCTCTAGAAAGGATCTTAAAAATGCAAGTTCCTATCCAATATGACTTTCAAACCAGTAGGTTCTCGATGGCATATTTTGAAAAAGCACTCCAGGTGATTTTTTTGTACTTACACTTTGAGAATTAATTACATACTTTGTCTAAATACTTTCACATAGGTCATCTTATTTAGTAGTCCAATAACACTCAAGTGGTGATGTGTATAATTTAATTCACATGTTCATTTTATATCTAAGCAAAAATAGCTGTGCTTTTCTCCTATCAAGGATGCTTAATGGTTGAGTCCATGAGCCTTAAGGAAAGATAGCTCTGACCATGAGGCTTTGCTTAATTCCTAATCTTCTATAAGATTTAGTTGTATCACATGAAAAAATGAATATAATAATGTGCTTCCTAGGCCTGTTTTAAGTATTAAATACAAAATTTGTGTGCCTGGCACATGTTTAGCACTCAAAATGTTACAATAGTTATAATTTTCCTTGAGAAAAATGATCCATCTATGATCGAAGTATTGCTGCAGTCTTAGAATGCTGCATTAGATATGTGATTATAAAGCAATGTTACCATTTAAAAATACCTATAAATAGCCACATATCTGCTGTCTCCATTAAAAAATTCTCTTGGAAGACCACATTTATTTCTGAAAACACTGGCTTGCCCGCTTGAAATATTTTCAAAATACTTTTATGAGTAGACTTTAAAAGTATGTAGTGGCCCTAGCCAGCTTGGCTCAGTGGACAGAGCGTCATCAGCCTGCGGACTGAGGGTCCCAGGTTTGAATCTGGTCAAGGGCATATGCCTGGGTTGCGGGCTCGATCCCCAGTAGGGGGCATGCAGGAGGCAGCCGATCAATGATTCTCTCTCTCCCTCTCCCTTCATCTCCAAAATCAATAAAAATATATTATTTTTAAAAAGCATGTAGTGGTTATCTTTGGGTGCTTTTTTATAATCAACATTTTATCTCTATAATCAACATGTTAGTTTTATAATTATAAGTAAATACATAAAAAATTTAAATGGGGAAAATTGTCCTTTCAAGTACATACCAGTAGTGCCATTTTTAAATAATTTTTGCACTTTGAGAATGGATTTATTCTTTAAAATAGTTAAGTGTTTTAAAATCTGGTGAAAAAAAGTTTACTGTTTTCCTTTGGGGATTCACAATTGACATCCAACCCAAAAGGAGTGAGACTCATTTTCTTGTACGGTTCATAAGCTGGCAATTCGCATGAAGAGATTCAAGCATTGGTAGATTAGGGGGTGGGCCACTAATGACAATATCATTTAAATGTATTTCAGTACATTTTTCAAAATCTATCTTATTTTGGTCTAACCATACCTAAAACATTACATGTTGCTTATTTTTCATATACAGTCTCTCCACAGGCTTTCTTGAATTAGTATACTTAACTTAGTGTGTAGAAATATTTTTCCTACTATAAAGATATCTATCTATGACTTCTAGATTAAGCAGTAGCCAAGTATAATGATGATAGGGAATGTGATGTGACATACAGTTTTCTCCATACAAGGAGTGGTGAGGGAATGGTATTAGGGGTGAGTTAATTAAACGTTTGATCAAATATAGCAGGCCAATTTTTAAGTTGATAATTTTGTATGGCCCTCGAATGATGTTATAAATATCCAAATGTCCCTTGGCAGAAGAAAGGTTCCCCAACCCTGCTCTCCACCAATATATATAGAGAGGTTTGAGGGCTCCTAGACCTGATTTTAATCTTTGCTTCAGAATACTCCCTAGCTCTGTGAACCTGTGCCAAAAATCATGCACATTTTAGAGTCTAAATGTCTTCATTATAAAATGAGGTTGTTAATACTACTAACCCTACATGTCATTAGGATGAAATAAACTAATGCATGTAAAGTGCTTAGCACAGTCTCTGGAACATGGTAAGTGCTCAGTCAATGTAGCTGTTACCAGTTTTGCTGGGCTCTCCATGTTGGGGAGCAATGGTTTCAACCAGAGTAGAAAATCACTTAATCTTTTTGAAAGGTTGACCAAGAAAGGGTAAGAGAAACAGGGTTAAGGGATAGGTGGGAGGTGTTTTTTTAGTTCTCACTTCCCTTGAGGTCAAAAGTATAGTATTAATATTTCCTACATTCCAGATAGGGAACTTGGGTCATAGCAAGATTTCTAAAAGTGCCAGTAAGTTATCAGTGGAGGTAGGAATCAAATTCAGCATTGTTTTCAGTTGAGTTCTCCAACAGTTCACAGCCTTTCATATGTAGATGATTTGTTATGAAATAATTTAATTCAATGCTTTCATAAAGAATGCCATAGAGCAGTTGCTTCATGTGGTGACATGTTGTTGCCCTGGTGACATTTAAATAGCCCTCCCTCAGGCAATCACAGATATCTGAGGATTCCAAAGAGCAACTCCATGTGAACAAAAGGGTAAGTGTTACAATGCAGCTGTTCAGTGGAGATTCTCAAGTTGTACACCATGAATTAGTTCTTTTCTTCTGACTCTTCCCGCCCCCCTTGCTTCTAGTCAGTATGTTAGATATATAAATACAGCTTTTCATAAGAGTCTAAGCTTATGCACAATCAAAGAACTCAATTTTTTTAATGAAAATTTGTAAGACCTTTTTAACCATTGACCTAAAACCATTCTGTACGTAAAGTCAGAAAATTATAACATTTCTTATCAGAATTATAAGAAGTCATAAATTCTTATAAGTTACTTGAAAGGATTTTATCATATTTATCTCTGTGTTCCCAGAACCTGATAGGTAATATTGCATAAAGTAGGTCATTAGTAAATGCTTATGAATGAATAAGTACAATTTCATTTCAGGTCACTTTTCAAGCGAATCCTTTTAAAGTAACTATTGCCCAAAAGCCCTATGAAGAATTGATCAAGACTTCGTATGAATTTTACTGTGGAAATTATAACTTCCAAATATCTGTAATACACCACATGCACATCAAACACACACTTTAACTTGAAACTTACAAATCCAAGCAACTGCACCAATACTTGGAGTGAAGAATCCCCATGAAGCAAGGCTGGAAACAGAATTCACAGGATCTTCTGTAGGTCTGCTAATTTAACAAAGTAATCTTTAAAAGGCACAGAAGAGCTTTTACCTGAATTTCTGCAACACCCATGCAAGAAAAGAGGCTCTAATGATTATTCTTTAAAGCTGTAGAGCCAGGTAACTTAGAAAACATAGATATAAAAATAAACAGGGGCTTGTGATGCTTATTCCAACCACTAATAGAGAAAGGAAAATGGATTCATGTAATCATAAAGTCCTAGAACTAGAAAAGTATTTACAGACTATCTGAGATAGCACTGTAAGTCATGGATGAGGTCCACAAGTTCATTATCTGGTCTCTGCTCACCTTGCCAGCCTTTCTTCGCCCATTCTCCTTCTTGACCCAAGGTTCCAAAAATATCAAATAATTATCCATGCTGCTTCATGTTTCTCTGTTTACATGTGCTTGCTCTTCCTCCTCCTTAGGATATAATTTCTCTCCTTTAAGGTCCACTTTATGGTAATCTCTTCTATGAAGTTAGGTCAACTTCATCACTCCATCCCCTTATCTACCTCTACATCTTGTATATTCTTCCACTACTGCACTTTCCATAAGTCTATGAGGGTAAAACTTAGGGTCTTTTTCATCAGTGTATAGCATAGCACGATATCTGAAATATATATCTATATAATAGAGGAATATGCAAATTAGCCAGGATGCTGTAACGTCATGACCGAACAGCAGGGACCTGAGGCTGCATGGCACCTGGCTGGGGCGAGGGACCTCAGGCGGCGCCACCCGCCCCATGGGGCTTGACAGGGAACCTCAGGCCATGCCTCCTGCCCCAGCACTGGGCCTGGAGACCTCAGGCCGTGCCTCCCACACCATGGGGCTTGACAGGGGACCTCAAGCCGCACCCCCCGCCCCAGTGCCAGGCCGGGGGACCTGAGACTGTGCCCCCCCACCCAGCACCGGGCTGGGGGACCTGAGGCTGCACCCCACACTCAGAGGAACTTGACAGGGGTGAGGACAGCCAGGTCTGGGTCTCATCCTATGGGGGTGGGGCTGGCCGGGTTTGGGTCTCCTATGTTTTTGAAGCGCGTGTGGGTGGTGGGCAGGGACTTGACTCTAGGTCCTATGGCGTGCCCAAGACTCTGACAGGAGGGAGATTTTCATATACATTTTACTAATTTTCTTTCATCTTTGACACTTCTATTATGGAAAAAGGGCAAATAGCAATATTAAATATTTCCTCTAATTAATTCTCTTTTAATGTGAATGAATTTCATGCACTGGGCCATTAGTTATTAAATAAATGTTTTGAATGGATGGATTAATCTAGCTAATTGCTCCCATTTATGAAAAAAAGCTGAGGGCCAGAGGTTATTTTCTCTCTCCTTTGAATTAAGCAAAATGTCCTTATATGACTAGCAACTAAGTAGTTATTTTTATAACTGAGACATGAACTAAATTTGATACTTTGGGAGGCCTCAGTAAAGTCCCTCTGCTTCTACTCTTGGCCTCTATTGTCTTTTATTTTCAATTTTTCCATCATAAATCCGATAACTGTTCATAGGAAATCATAGCCAAGAATACATTGGAGCTCCTTCCCAGGCCATAGACTAGAGAGGACCAGACTATCTGTCAACCCGTTTTCCTATTACTCTTCTGCTCAGTCACTGTACTCTAAGCCCCACCAGCATCCTTGGCTTTTTTCAAACACACCCATGTGCTTCTGCTTTAGTACTCATCCACACCCTATTCCTTCCTCTCTTTGTCCCAGATCTCTGAAAGTCTCCACTCTAATGCCACCTCTCTGACCATCAGATCCAAAATAGATCTCTTTCTTTCTCCAGCTTCTTCTCACTGTTTGTTTTTCTTCAAAATGTGTTATTTATAACACATATCATGTATTTTTTTAGTATTATCTGTCTCCCCATTCAAATGGAAGCCCAATAAGGGCATTGACTTTGTCTGTTTTGTATACCACTGAATCCCCAGTTGCTGGGACAGTATTTGGCATAACATGTATTGAATATATATTTGTTGAATAAGTTAAGTCAATGAGAACTTGAAGTCTCTAAGAAAAAAAAAGTAATATAGCTTGGATTTTTTTTTTAATTCCTCTAGCTCTGTAATTTTAGAAAATGGTCAAAGGGGAACATTTTCATCTTAAATGGATGAAAAATTCATATTTCAATTACAACTATGCTTTCTATATTTTCTCCACCCTAACCTGTGATAACAGTAGCAGTGTTAGTTTTCTTTAGCTATAAAATTATACTTGGAAAGAAGGCAGAGGACAGAAAAAGATTATCTTGGTCAACTCCAAAAAGCTGACAAGTGTGCCAAACACAAAAGGGTGGGATTATAGTAGGACAGGCAGGGTTTGGGGCCACCAGAGGTAAACTCAACACTTCAGAGGGAGTGATCATATTCTTTTAATGTCCCGAGACAGAGATTCAGGCTGTCAACAAACACTTATAAACATATCTTATGGGAAAGGCTTTGTTCTTGAAGGAAAGGTGCCATTTCCCTCAAGAAGTTTGTATTCTAGACTAATTTCAGATATGGACATTTTGCTAATGATTGGGTGACCAAAAATGAATTCACCTGTAATCCTAAGTCACTTAGTATGATGCAGAATTGGACTGTAATCTCAAATTTATCACTAAAAATAAAACTAAACTATGGAACAATCATTTATAACTACCTGACATCTAGCTGAATGGAAGTCCTTCAATCAGAGAATTAAAGGAGAAGCCACATAAAGGCTGGTATGAGGAGCAGAGACACAGAATGAGCTTGTCCTACACACAGGTGTGGTGGATACAAATTTGGAGGAATATTTTGGTTGTGGAGATCCCCTCTAAGGAGCAAGGGATTCCATCCCCACAGCAGATCCCCCATCCCAGAGTTGCAGTGTCAGTAAGAGAAGTCCCCATAACTTCTGGCTGTAAAAACCAGAGGGGATCGAGTCAGAGGGAGATGGAAGGAGTCCCAGAAAGTTCCTCTTAAAGAGTTCATGCATGGACTTACTTGGACTCACTCTCTCTGAGCTTCAGCCTAAAAGGCACAAGAGACATATGAGGAGGAACTGAATTGTCCAGCATCAGGGCAAGAGCTGAGAGGTCAGCTTTCTCCCAAACAGAAGTGCTGGCAGAAACCATTGTCCCACAGAATTGGCAGGATGGAGCCATATCTGAATCTCTGGCTCACGCAGTTTACCCCAACCTAGAGATTCCTTTAGGCCTCACCCCACCCAACTTTCAGGCCCACCCAGTGGTTTTTCCATATAAATGGCTTGTCTTGGCTCACGCTTTTATTTTCCTAAAATCCCTCAAACAAGCAGCATCTGGCCCCAGTGTGGTCTATACCTCATGCTAAGTGGCTCCAGTCCCAGCACAAGTAGCAGCTCACCTTGGTTCGCAGCTTCGCCTTTCCTGGATATTTCCAAGCCCAGCACAAGTAGCAGCCATGAGCTACAAGATTGCTCTGTAGCTCATGCTGGGTATCCCCAGGCAGAACACAGGCAGTGACTGATTTTGGCCTGCACCTTCCAGGAGGCCCCAGAGCCAGCACACCTGGTGAACAGTTTCAGACAATGTTGAAACATTTCCCAACCACCTCCATAAGCAACATACTCAAGTAGCAGACTTAGTGAGCACCGGATCCCCACTGAAGTAAGTCCTGCTCTGTGGGATGGGCCTCTGCACAGCTGATCCCCCACAGTAGTTTAAGGTCAGTGGTTGCAGCCAGTCCTTGCAGATGATCAGCCTGGGAGTAAATCCTTCCCATTGACCTTCCAACATCAATCAAGAAGAAGGTATATACAGCCACATTGGGGTCACACATCAAGTGCCTAGCTTGGGTGATCAGGGGGCTGTGCCATTGGACTCTACAGGAAACCTACTACATTAGGTCACACTACCAAGCCTGGAAGATGTGGAAGCTCTTCCCTGTGTTTGTTCTAATGAATAGAACAAACACAGGGAAGCTGCCAAAATAAGGAGACAAGGAAATATGTACCAAATTAAAGAATGGAACAAAACTCCAAAAAAAAAAAAAAATAAAATAAATAAATAAACAAAATGGAGACAAGCAATCTAGTAGATGCAGAGTTTAAAAGATTGGTTATAAGGATGCCCAATGAACTTAGTGAGATCCTCAGCAGCATAAAAAAGGATCTGTCAGAAATGAAGGATACATTAACTGAAATGAAGAATAATTTACAGGGAATCAACAGTAGAGTAGATGAAGCCAAGAATCAAATCAGTGATTTTGAATATAAGCAAAAACAAAACAAAACAAACAAACACCCAATCAGAATAGCAAAAAGAAGAGAACCTTAAAAAAATCTTAAGAAAAAAGAACATTTGTGAAGATGGCTGCCAATGGGATGGCAGGCGGCAAGACGGCAAGATAGTGTGTGAGTGAGAGAACAAAAGGAAAGTGTGTGGACGTGTGAGGAGTGTCTATATTTGTGAGTGAGGGACAGCTATATTCCACAGGACTGTTGAGGACTGGTGGACCAGGCTCCCCTGGCCGGACAGCCTCTACTACTGCTGAAATCTCTCCTGGAGCAGCCAGATATGCCACAGAGATTGCACCATCTTGAAGGGAAGACTGGCTGCGATCAGAAGGCCAGCCTTACCTTCAACCAGGGAGACCTTGGATAACTCCCAGGACCCTACAACCACAATGTGGTTAGGGAGACCTTGGATAACTCCCAGGACCCTACAACCACAATGCCCAGGGACCAGCTGCCTCAGCTGCAAACCCACGAACACCCATACTCCAGCCTCCCTGACCACGGGTGCCTAAAAAGTCTGTCCAGGGGGAGAAAGAGGGGCACTGAATACGCAGATGGACCCTGCACTTTCTCACAGAGCAGATAGAAGGAACAGCTGAATCGAACAATACCCACCCTGAATTGGCGAATTAAACACAGCTGGTGAGGCAATCTGTGGATAGAAAGGTCAGATATTGCCTAGAGAAAGGTGAGATTTGGGATTCAGGCTGGAGGGAGAAACACGCACAGCAGGGACTAGAGTCTCAGAGGAAGACTGCACCCCACAATATCCACGACCATTGGGATCAGTGTAGCCCTCAAATGTTTAAGGGGGTCTCCAGGGCTGCCGGCAGAAGGGGGTCCATAACTGGGCTGGTCTCAGAAAGGCAGCCTGAAGTTCTATACCAGCTGCACAGTGCCAGGGGAAAAGAGTTGGCGTGGTTCCTCTTTTCTTTTTTTTCTTTTTACCTCCTTACTTTTTACATAGGATCTTCCAATTAAAAACACTCACTGAGACTGCAGGGGAAAGTTGATTTTCTGGAAACTGGGGATCAGGATAAGGAGAGACAAGCAGGAAAACAGCTCTGGGACAGTCTGTCCCTCCAACCCAGAATTAAGTGCGACAGGGAAAAAAAAAACAAGTAAACACTGGGTAGAGGGGCCATTTACTCCTGGATATTAATACAGAAACACTGCCAACCATGGATTGTGTCAGAAATTAACTCTTGTGTAAGTACAACTGAAGGCAGGCTGAGAACCAAAGTGAGCAGAGAGATCCCGCCTGCTTGAAAACAAGGTTGTGGCTTATGACATGGATGAGCGGTGGATCGCAGGGAACTTCAATACTGTGCTGACTACCTGATAGAAAACAGACATGCCAAGCAGAAGTGAATGACCTTCACTACTTCACTTTTTAATTTTTTATCGTTTACTTAGAAAACTAAATTTTTTTCTCACTTGATTTTACTTTTTTTATTATTATAATAGAGGCTCGGTGCATGAAATTTGTGCATGGGTGTGTGTGTCCCTCAGCCCAATCTGCACCCTCTCCAATCTGGGGCCCCTAGCAATCCAGAACTGCTGGCTCCCAACCGCTCGCCTGCCTGCCTGCCTAATTGCCCCTAACTGCTTATGCCTGCCAGCCTGATCAACCCCTAACCACTCCCCTGCCATACTGATCGAAGCCTAACTGCTCCCCTGCCAGACCAATTGCCCCTAACTGCCCTCCCCTGCCAGCCTTGTTGTCCCTAACTGTTCTCCCCTGCAGGCCTGGTCCTTCCCAACTTCTCTCCCCTGCAGGCAATATTGTCCCCAACTGCCCTCCCCTGCTGGCCATCTTGTGGTGGCCATCTTGTGTCCACATGGGGGTGATCATCTTTGACAACATTGGGGCAGCCATCTTGTATGTTGGAGTGATGGTCAATTTGCATATTACCTCTTTATTATCTAGAATTTATATTTTAATTATTATTATTCTACTGTTATTTTACCTTTGTTTAAAGTTTTATTTTATTTTATTTATTCCTTATTTTATTTTATTTTGGGATTAGTGTTCTACATTTTATTTTTATTTTTCTTTTAGCATTATTTTACTCTATCTCAATTTTTCCTTGATGACAAGACTCTCTTCCTCACTTTTCCCCTTTTTCGTCCTGTTTCTCTTACCCTGTTTCTGCTCTAGCTTTTCTCTATCATTTTTTTTACTCCCTGTTAAAAATTGATCTTACTCATATATCTAACTTCCTCTCCCCTGCTCCAAGTCCATGCACACTTCTCTCTTCTCTTTCTTCACTATCCAATTTTTCTTCTTTTTTCTTTTTTCTTTCTTTCTGTTTTCTTGTTGTTGTTTGTTTTTTTCTTTTCCCTTTTTTTGCTTCTGTTTTTCCTCTCCTCACTTATTCTTTTCTTCTACTAATAGCTTAATTAATTTCAATCACCAACTCAGACTTATCCACTCTCCATTCTCCTTTTCCAATAAGAGATGAATAAAGAGATAGATAGATAGATTAAAGAGAGGGGAAAATTTACACACACACACACACACACACACACTAGAGGCCCAGTGCACGAAATTCGTGCACGGAGGGAGTGTGTCCCTCAGACCAGCCTGCACCATTTCCAATCTGGGATCCCTCAAGTGAGGCAGTCAGACATTCCTCTCACAATCCAGGACTGCTGGCTCCCAACTGCTCACCTGCCTGCCTGCCTGATTGCCCCTAACCACTTTTACCTGCCAGCCTGATCACCCCCTAACCACTCCCCTGACAGCCTGATTGCCCCTAACTGCCCTCCCCTGCCGGCCTGATTGCCCCTAACTGCCCTCCCTTGAAGGCTTGGTCCCCTCCAACTGCCCTCCCCTGCAGGCCTGGTCGCCCCCAACTGCCCTCCCCTGCAGGCCTGGTTGCCCCCAACTACCCTCCTCTGCTGGCCCTGTCACCCCTTACTGCCCTCCCCTGCCAGCCATCTTGTGACGGCCATCTTGTGTCCACATGGGGGCGGCCATCTTGTGTGTTGGAATGATGGTCAATTTGCATATTACTCTTAATTAGATAGGATATTTTCTTTTTTTGTATTTTTTTTACTTTTCTTCTTATACACTCATTCTCTTTATGCCTCCTCTATACTTAATTGTGGCTACTTCCCCATTCATTCAATTCCTTGACCTTACCTTCTGGAAATAAGCTCTGCCTCCTCAGATTAATTTGGGTGTTTGTTGTTTGGTTGTTTGAATTTTTTAGATTAATTGTTGTTTGCATTCATTTCTGGGTGTTTGTTGTTTCCATTTTTTAGATTAGTTGTTTTTTTGAAGTTTTCTCCCCATATACATATATTTCCCCCCCCCCTTCTTTTTCTTCTCTTTCTTTTCTCTCTTACATTTTTTTCCTTTTCTCAGTATCATTTTAGCACTCTTTTCTATCCCCTCATTCTCTTTTCTCTGGTGGTCACCTTTATTTGGCGTTATTAGTATTGTGAATACATTTGTGTTTGGTGGCCTGTGCGTTATGTCTTGTTGTGTTATATTTTGTGCCTTTAAGTCAATGCAGGAGAGAAAGAGAGCTACGTAACCAGACACCCTGAGAGGAGCTATCATGGGGAGACAAAGAAACAGCCTGCATGCAAAAGAAAAGGAGGAATCACCAGAAAAGGAAGTAAATGAAATGGAGGCAAGCAATATGTCAGAGAAAGAATTCAGAGCAATAGTCATAAGGTCACTGAAAAGCAGGGGTCCTCAAACTTTTTAAACAGGGGGCCAGTTCACTGTCCCTCACACCATTGGAGGGCCGGACTATAGTTTAAAAAAAACAAACTATGAACCAATTCCTATGCGCACTGCGGGCCTGGGACGAGTCGGCTGCTAAGCAGGACAGGCAGCGGCACCCGGCGGGCCAGATAAATGACCTTGGCGGGCCGCATGTGGCCCACGGGCCATAGTTTGAGGACCCCGGCTGAAAAGGATGGAAGACAAATTCAACAATATGTCTCAGAACCAGGAGGAAATGAAGAAGAATCAAGAAGAAATGAAAAATGACATCACTGCAATAAAGAACTCAATAGAAAGCATCAACAGTAGATTAGAAGCAGAGGACCACATCAGTGAGCTAGAAGACAAGGTAGGAAAAAATACCCAAGCAGAGCAGCATCTAGAAAAAAACAACAACTTAAAAACAAGGGAAGAGCCTTAGGGAACTTTGGGACAACACTAAACGAAAAAACATCCGCATAATAGGGGTGCCAGAAGAAGAGGAAACTGAGCAAGGAATAGAAAACCTGTTTGAAGAAATATTGACAGAAAACGTCCCTGATATCAGGAAGAAAAAACTCACACAATACCAAGAAGCTCACAGAGTCCCAAGCAAGATGAACCCGAAAAGACTGACACCAAGACACATTATAATTAAATTAAAAAACACCAACGACAAAGTAAGAATCTTAAAGGCTGCCAGAGAGAGAAAGAAAGTTACCTACAGGGGATCTCCCATCAGAATATCAACTGATTTCTCAACAGAAACACATCAGGCCAGAAGAGAATGGAATGAAATATACAAAGTCATGCAAAGCAAGGGTCTGTATCCAAGAATGATATACCCAGCAAGGTTGTCAATCATAATTGAGGGTGAAATCACGAGCTTCACAGACAAAAAAGGACTAAGGGAGTTTATAATGACCAAACCAGCAATGCAAGAAATGCTAAAGGGTCTGCTATAAAAAGAATAATTAGGAAGTGAAGAAGGAACACAGGCATAAATAATAAAAATGATGACATAAAAGTACCTATCAATAATAACTTTAAATGTAAATGGATTAAATTCCCCAATCAAAAGACATAGGGTAGCTGAGTGGATAAGAAAACATGACTCATATTTCTGCTGTCTACAGGAAACTCACCTCAGAAAAAAAGGACTTACACAGACTGATGGTGAAGGGATGGAAAAAGGTTTTTTCTGGCGAAAGGAAATGAAAAAAAAGCTGGGGTAGCAATACTTACATCTGACAAATTAGATCTCAAAGTAAAGGCCATAACAAGAGATAAGAAAGGCCACTTCATAATACTAATGAGAGCAATTCAACAGAAGATATAACTCTAGTAAACATATATGCACCCAATACAGGAGCACCCAAATACATAAAAAAACTCCTGGAGGCTATCAAGGGAGAGATTGACAGTAATACAGTCATAGTAGGGGACTTTAATACCCTACTAACACCACTGGAAAAATCATCTCAACAAAAAATCAGCAAAGAAACATCAATCCTAAATGACTCACTAGACCAGATAGAATTAATTGACATCTTCAGAACATTTCACCCCAAAGCCACAGAATATACATTCTTCTCAAGTGCACATGGGTCATTTTCAAAGATAGATCATATATCGGAACACAGACAAAGTCTCTTCAAATTCAAGAAGATAGAAATCATATCAAGCATCTTCTCAGATTACAATGACATAAAATTAAAAATCAACTACAATAAAAACAATTAATAAATCACAGATCTGGAGGCTAAATAGCATGCTATTAAACAATGATTAGGTTACCAAGGAGATTAGAGAAGAAATATGAATAAAATAAGACCCCGAATAGCCACAGCAATCCTGAGAAAGAAGAATAAAGTAGGAGGGATCTCAATACCAGATTTCAAGCTGTATTACAAAGCCACTGTTCTCAAAACAGCCTGGTACTGGCACAAGAACAGACATATAGTCGAAAGGAATACAACAGAGAAACCAGATATCGACCCAAACCACTATGCGCAATTAATATTTGACAAAGGAGGCATGAGCATACAATGGAGTCAAGACAGTCTCTTCAATAAATGGTGTTGGGAAAATTGGACAGATACATGCAAAAAAATGAAACTAGATCACCAACTTACACCATACACAAAAATAAACTCAAAATGGATACAGGACTTAAATATAAGACGGGAAACCATAAAAATACTAGAGGAATCCACAGGCAGCAAAATTTCAGACATATGCCAAAAGAACTTTTTCAGCGATACTGCCCCTCGGGCAATGGAAGCCAAAGAGAAAATAAACAAATGGGACTACATCAAAATAAAAAGCTTTTGCACAGCAAAAGAAACCATCAACAAAACAACAAGAAACCCCACTGTATGGGAGAACATATTTGCAAATGGTATTACTGATAAAGGTTTAATTTCCAACATCTACAGGCAGCTTATACAACTTAATTAAAGGAAGATAAATGATCCAATAAAAAAATGGGCAAAGGACCTAACTAGAATATTTTCGAAAGAAGACAGAAGGAAGGCCAAGAGACACATGAAAACATGCTCAAAGTCACTAATTATCCGAGAGATGCAAATCAAAACGACAATGCGATACCATCTCACACCTATCAGAATGGCTATCATCAACAAATCTACAAACGACAAGTGTTGGTGAGGATGCGGAGAAAAAGGAACCCTCGTGCACTGCTGGTGGGAATGCAGACTGGTGCAGCCACTGTGGAGAACAGTATGGAGTTTCCTCAAAAAACTGAAAATGGAACTCCCATTTGACCCAGTAATCCCACTCCTAGGAATATATCCTAAGAAACCAGAAACACCAATCAGAAAGGATATATGCACCCCTATGTTCATAGCAGCACAATTTACAATAGCTAAGATTTGGAAACAGCCTAGGTGCCCGTCAGCAGATGACTGGATCAGAAAACTATGGTACATGTACACAATGGAATACTATGCTGCCATAAAAAAGAAGGAATTACTACCATTTGTAGGCACCTGGATGGAATTAGAGAACATTATGCTAAGTGAAATAAGCCAGTCAATGAAAGAAAAATACCACATGATCCCACTCATTTGGGGATAATGAAAAACATTATAAACTGATGAACCAAAAGATAGTTACAGAGGCAGTAAAGCATCAAACAGACTGTCTAATTACAGTGGTAAGGTTAGGGAGAGGTGGGGGAAATAAGAGATCAACTGAAGGACTTGTATGCATGCATATAAGAGTAACCAACGGATGCAAAACATTGGGGGGTGAGGGCATGTATGGGAGTGGGGTGGGGGGGCAATGGTAAGATATGTACACATATACCTTAATAAAAATTTGAAAAAAAAAAAAGAAATAAAAAGCATCATGGAAACAAATGACAATGAAAACACAACAACCCAAAGCCCTTGGGACACAGTGAAAGCAGTCTTGAGAGGGAAGTTCATAGTTCTACAGGTCTACCTCAAAAAACAAGAGAAAATGCTAATAAATTATCTAACCCTACAACTCAAAGAGTTAGAAAGAGAGCAATAAGAAATGCCCAGCATAAGCAGAAGGAAGGAAACAATAAAAATCAGAGCAGAAATAGATGAAATAGAGACCAAAAAATATTTACAAAACATCAACAAAACCAAGAACTGGTTCTTTAAAAGGATAAACAAGATTGATGAACCTCTGGCCAGGCTCACCAAGAAGCAAAGAGAGAGGACCCAAATAAACAAAGTCAGAAATGAAAGAGGTGAAGTAACAACTGATCCTACAGAAATACAAACAATTATGAAAAAACTAGAGGCCAGGTGCACAAAATTCATGCATGGGAGGTCTCCTCAGCCCAGCATGCACCCTCTCCAATCTGGGACCCCTTGGGGCAGTGGTCGGCAAACTGTGGCTCGCGAGCCACATGCGGCTCTTTGGCCCCTTGAGTGTGGCTCTTCCACAAAATACCACGGCCTGGGCAAGTCTATTTTGAAGAAGTGGCATTAGAAGAAGTTTAAGTTTAAAAAATTTGGCTCTCAAAAGAAATTTCAATCGTTGTACTGTTGATATTTGGCTCTGTTGACTAATGAGTTTGCCGACCACTGCCTTGGGGGATGTCCGACTGCCAGTTTAGGCCGTATCCTCGGATCGGGCCTAAACCGGCAGTCGGACATCCCTCTCACAATCCTCGACACTGGCTCCTAATCACTCACCTGCCTGCCTGCCTGGTTGCCCCTAACTGCCCCCCCATGCTGGCCTGGTCACCCTCACTGCCTCTGCGTGCTGGCCTGATCACCCCTAACTGCGCCCCTGCCAGCCTGGTTGCCCCTAACTGCCCCCTCCCTCCCAGCCTGGTTGCTCCTAACTGCTTCCCCCCACCGGCCTGGTCACCCCTCACTGCCCCCCCACTGGCCTGGTCACCCCCAACTGCCCCCCTCTGCCAGCCTGGTCTCCAATAACTGCCCCCCCTGCTGGCCTGGTCACCTCTTACTGCTCCTCCGACAGCCTGGTCACCCCGAACTGCACCCCCTGCTGGCCTGGTTGCACCCAACTGCCCCCCTGCCAGCCTGGTCACCTGTCATGGCCCCCTGCAGGCCTGGTCACCTGAGGATATGTTTCCATTGATTTTTAGAGAGCTTGGGAGAGAGAGGGAAAGACAGAGAGAAACATCAATGTGACAGTGACACCTCGATTGGTTACCTCCTGCATGAACCCTGACTTGGGCCCCAGCCAGGGAGGAACTTGCAACTTAAGTACATGCCCTTGATCAGAATCGAACCCGATTCAGTCGGCAGGCCAAGGCTCTATCCACTGAGCCAAACCAGCTAGAGCAGGATATGACATTTCTTAGCCCCTCCAGAGCAGACCTTAGTTTTTTCCTCCAGGAGTGTGGTGGAAAAACCTAGATCACCTTCTTGGATTCTTATTACCCATGTTACCAAGAACACTGTGAGTGGCTGCATACAGGGAGCTTAGCCAATGAGCGGTCAGGAAAGGTGTTTCCTCTGAAGCTCAGGTGCAGAGGCCCCTCTGTGTTGTGTCCACTGGGCTGGGGGCATGCTCCCTGCCCAGACACCCTCTCTTTCTCTGCAGCAAGGGCACAAGATGCTGGCCTCATTGCCGGGGAGACAACACCAACGTCTCACCCTGGCCGCTATGGGTGCTGCCATCTTTGTGATAAAGTGATGGTTAATTTGTATATTAACCTTTTATTAGATTAGATTCTCAGGTCATACAAAATTATCAACTTAAAAATTAGCCTGCTATATTTGGTCATAGCACCTTCTCTGCTTACCTCAAAGGATTTCTGTGAGCCACTGTTATTTCCCTTAATGGAAAAATACTTAACTGTAAAGTGTTACACAAATATTCAGGATCATCATCAATCAACATGATTATTATCATGGGGTCCCTGGAATGCCAAAATACTGGTCAGCTCCCATCAATTACACCTCATGGTAACTTTGAGGCAATACTAGGCACAGGGTTCTGAAATGGTTCCACATTGTCACTATGACACCATGAACAGTTACCCATTTCTAAGTGCTAGACTGGGATTATGGTGCGGATTCCAGAATCATAAGGATCTCACAGTTATTGCAAGAAATGTGAATTATGCCACTCTCACAAATTTACACAGCTACAAGTAGTAGCTGTGTGCTTCAAACAAGTTACTTAACCCATGCCTTGGTTTCCTCATACATTAAGTGGGGATGGTATTGATACCCAGAATCACTATGTACAATTATGTAGGCTGTGGCCAGCACAGCAAGAAGCCAAAGGGGGGCATGGAGGTTGAAATTCAGCCTAGGCTCCACTAACCCAACCACACCCCCTGGGGCTGCATTTTCTTAGGGGGGAGAACTGTTTTCTAATTGTTTTCTTGTTCATTAGCCTAGAGAGGAAGCCTTTTTTCTAAACAAAAGCAAGTTGCTCTGTGTGCTAACAGTGACCCTGGTAGTGCTTGTCCTGAAGTTTGGCCATCAAATGAGAAAAATTTATTAAATCCTTAGTACAATGCCTAGCATATGATAGAGACTAATGCAGGGTAGCTGTTTATATTATAGTAATCATTAATTCATTCGCTCAACAAGCATTCATTGTGCTCCTTCTGTATCTCAACTTCTATGCTAGGGCAACTGGACTGTCCACAGTGAATAAGACATCCTTTCCCTGCAGGAGATTATGACCTAAGCACAAATACAGATACATGAGGAATTCACTATATTTGACTATTGATATAAGAGACCAGGTCCAGAGTTGTAGGAAGCGGCTATAGGGTTAAGCCTCGGACTGACCTGTTGGCAAAGCCACAAACAAGTCCCAGCTTAGAGGGCACAGCCCTCTTAGTATAATTAAGCTTGACCTTATGACGCCCCCTAGATCCTATCTGGGTAGCTAATAGGCTGTGGGAGGTGCAGCAAGTGCTGCCAAAACAAGTGAAACTCACAAGAATATTGTAACTATGGTGACCACTACCTTGTTTACCTCTGGCTATAAAATAAAGCATCAACTTGCCCTCTGGATTGCTCTCTGTGGCCTCAGCCAGGCACAGGAGATCCACCGAGCCCCAGCTTATTCTCTTTGTCTGTATTTTCTTTAATCCTTCACTGCCCACCCCCCCCCCACCACCACCACCACCCTCAGTCTCACCAAACACTTGGCTGTGCTGGCCAGGCACACAGAGTGATACCTAGAATTTGAATTTCTGATTCTGATGACTGTACCATTAAGGTTTAATTTATTCCTACAAATTTACTATCTATAAAGTAGAAGTTGATAGGGCTCTTTGATTAAAGCTGTTTACATATCTCACACTTCTGTGTTCAGAGCTAAACACACAGAATGGGTTTACCAAGCCACTGTCTCTTGTTTCTTTTTCTATATGGACTACCATCAGTGTCTACCTGGGTGCCAGGGATTGCTGTCAGGCAGGTCTACTTTCTTACAATATGGCCTAGAATCTGCTGATGAGGGACAGAATCTGCCTACTTATTTGTGTTACTATTCAGAACTACAAATACATTCTTGTTTGAAGTAGCTTAAAAACAAATAACAATTCATATGCTCTTTTAATTTAATTACCCAGAAAAAACTTTGCATTAAATAATGAACTTAACTTTCAAACAAAGGAAAATGTCTTTTTTTACATTACTAAATGAGGATACCTATGCACAACTTCCATTAGCAAAGGGATATTTAATCTATGTAATTTCTGAGACTAATCTCTGGTCAGCTTTTGTGTTCTTCACCAAAAGAGATGGATGTAATAACAAAATAAAATGTTGGCAGATATGTACTGGAAATCCCTGGTGATAAATAATAGGTTTTATTACTACTTCTCCTAATTTCCTTTTCTGAGTAAGTACCCCTAGGTAAAGCCTACACAGGAAATATCCTTAATGATTTTAATAGCAGTTGTTTAATAAAATTAATCTATTATGGCTATTGCAAATAAATTTTTAATTAAGAAACAGCTTAATTACGTTCTCAAAACAAGCCTTGAATCTGAAAATCTAGCCTTCCAAAAGTTGTAATTTGTCCCAATCTCCTTTTATATGTAAGCACTGCAATACTTGAAAAAAGAAACAAATAAAATATTTGCTTCAATATATGTAAATAACAAAAATATAGTCATTATAGCTCTGTAAACAGCAGTAGTAGTGTTATTGCCTTATTTCATAAAGATCCTGTGACTTTACACATTAGTTTTATCTTACACAGTCAGATCCTGTGACTTTACACATTACTTTTATCTTACTTAATTAACCAATGAAAGTGAACTTACAAATCAAGGCACGATTCTACAAGAGGCTGGATGAAGGCCCAGCTATATCATTTTCCAGGCCTAGAACAAAATAAAAAATATGAGCCCTCCATTTAATAATTATTAATAACTAGAAGCCCAGTGCACGATTTTGTGCATGGGTGGGGTCCCTCAGCCTGGCTAGCGATCGGAACTCGTCTTGCCCAGTCCCAATCAGGCCAATTGGGGCCAGGAGGTTGGCCAGCCACCCTAATTGGGGCTGGCCGACCAGGGGTAGGGGCCACGGGAGGTTGGTCGGCCGCAGGAGGTTGGCTGTGGGAGTGCACTGACCACCAGGGGGCAGCTCCTGCATTGAGCATCTGCCACGTGGTGTTCAGTGCACATCATAGCCACCGGTTGACTAGTTGTAACAGTCACTTAGGCTTTTATATATATAGATATCACGATGGTAACAACAGAGCATTAAACCAAGTGCAGGACCCTTCTGAGCCCTGTCTGAGTGTGGTATAGCCCAAAGACTGTTGAGATGCTATAGGTCTGTGCAGGTCCTGGACTCCTAGCTTTTCCCCCTTCCTTCTTCCTTCTCCAATTCTGCAGATGTAGTTCTACTAGTAAATAAAAGAAAGTACCAGTTATAAGTTGCTGCTGTTAATAAAGGCTAGGTAACCAAAGCTGCATGGGGAATGACACTGGTAGGTATATTTCTGAGGTTCTTACCTTTCTCTGTCAGAATGTCCTATAAAATGCACACAGAAAGGATACTACTAGTAAAAGACTTAGGACATTTAGTTTCCTTTGGATGCATGGACTTGTTTTATAGACTCACTAGAGACCCAGTGCATGAATTCATGCACCAGTGGGGTCCCTAGGCCTAGCCTGTGGGACCAGGCAGAAACCAGCTCTCTGACATCCCCTGAGGGGTCCCGGATTGTGACAGGGTGCTGGCCAGGCCAAGGGACCCCATCGGTGCACAATTGGGGCTGGAGAGGGACCGCAGGAGGGCTCCAGGGCATGTCCAGCCTGTCTCGCTCAGTCCCCGATCAACTGGACCCCAGGAGCAAGCTAACCTACTGGTTGGAGCGTCTGCCCCCTGGTGGTCAGTGCACATCATAACAAGCAGTTGAGCGGCCTTAGCATATCATTAGCATATTATGCTTTGATTGGTTGAACGGACAACTGGACGATCGGACACTTACCATATTAGGCTTTTATTATATAGGATTGATCTTTAAGCTAAATGGGGCCTAGAGATTAGTCCAAATTCTCTCATTTTAATTAGGTCTACATCAAATCCCATTTAGGCCAAGGACATGGAAATAGATTTTTGGTTGCACAGCTCTAAAGATGATGGTGATTTTGATGAACAAGTCATAATTGATGACCTTTCAGAAAGATGAAATGTTAGTATAATGAATGATTCATGCTATAATGCTAATGTATTTACACAAGATGCTGCCAACCATATGAAGTATTTGATTGATTTATTTTTTATCCCAGTCAGAGCAAAGAGAGTGAGGTTACTGTCTGAGCACTTGGAAATCCCTGAACATGGGGTCTACAATGGGTTCATAAAATATGAGAACAAGGCAGATGAATCCAGGTTTGAAGAAGGTGGGTGATTTAAGGCTGGAGTTAAAAGCATTGTTTTACCAAGGAATATGTCTTTTCTGCTTTATTCTCCACTGTTGTGTTTTTTTTTTTTATAAATAAACTCTTATCCAGTGTTTATTATGGGCCAGACATGATGCCAAATGCTTTAAAAATATTAACTCATTTAATCCTCATAACAACCCTATAAGTTAAGTACTATGCTTATACTCCTTTTTAAAGATGAGGAAAAAGAAACATTGAGATTAATTATGTTGCCCAAGGACACACTGCTTAAGTGGTGGAGGCAGGATTCAAACCCATGTAGTCTTGGGTCCAGTAGATGCTCTTAACCAGTAGATCATGATGCCATGTCTGTAATCTTCCATCATGCCCAATGCCACTAACCCCACTCTCCTCTCCATGGTTGTATGAACCAAAAGTAAGGCAATATGCATTTACTACACAGGGCAGTCTATGGTCCTAACAATGTAGCCATAGCTGTGGCAAATATTTATATCAACATTATGACTGAATTGATGATAATTTCACAGATACTAATTACCATTACACAGTTATAATTGTATACATATGATACTATCTCAAATAGCTTCAATCCCTCTTCCTATAGTGCTACTCTAAAGGATTATGAGTAGCACTATATAATGGTGAAAGAGGGATTGAAGCTATTTGAGATAGTATCATATCTAAAAGGATTTTTCTTTTATCATTATTGCTTTGATTGAGATTTAAGAACTAGAAATCAAACACTTAGCACAAAGTTTCTCTTCTTTCTTCCTGGAAAGAATAAAATAAGGCAATGGTTGAAATATGTAAAAGCTTTTGTTTGGTTTATTTTCACTCTAACAATTGCCTTTTTTATGTCTATTGCTTATGAAGTCTTTTTGGGAACTAAAATAAATATGTAATTTATTTACAAGACTGTGGCTAGGAAAGTGCAATCCATCATTGGTTTTGGAGAGTTCTGTGATCAATACAACTCAGTGTCAGGCAAGAGGGAAGCACTATCCTGCTATTTCTGTGACTTCACTGTGACAATCCTTGCATTTTCATGCAGCGGTACTTTAGTATAACTGACACTGTTACACCTCCCAGATATTCAATCAAATATTTGTATTTTTAGGATATTATTCTAATGATAAATATCAAATTTAGAAAGCACTTTCTGAACCTGGAAATGTTTCCATTTTATCCAGTTGGAGAGAGGATAAGCAGCATATGATAAAACAATCCAATTTAATGTCATTTCTAGTAAATATATTAATTTTCAGGATGTTGCAGAACCATTATCTCTATTGTTCATTTAATTTCCTGTATCAAAAGGAGAAAGAAGTATTCAATTCAACAAACACATTATACCATAATGGCAAATAGATGAAACATTATGTATCACACCAAATAAATGAACCATAGGATTCTGAAGTTTTTGTTTGAGATAAAAATGTTACTAAAGAAATATTTTGCCTGAGAATGTAAGATGGCTTGACACAGCAGATTTGCAAATACAATATTATGTAGTCATGACACATTCTATAGTGTCCTTTGAAATTTCTGGAAGTGCTCTATTTCTAGTTACATAGAAGAGTTAAGTGATTTAAGCAGCATAATAAAATTTGTGTCCTTTGTCAGGATAAAACCACAATACTAAATTAATATCCTGCACTATAGTCCCAACATGTTTTGACAAGGATGCTGTTTCATAGCTCAATAAATACTTATTGACTAACTACAAACATGACAAAAATGTTTATCACTTGACTATTTTATGACTAAACATTTAAAGATCTGAAAAAAAAAAAAGCTCAGGAATAATGCTTTCAAAATACTTTTGTTTTCATTTTGCAATGTCACTAAACTTGCAAAAGGGCAGAATAGAAATACACTGTTAGATGAACTCCCAGAAAAATACAAGGTCTCTAAGCAATTTTTTTTCTGTATAAGTTGTTTTGTTCAATATAAGATATAAAAAGTACAAAGGAGGTGTGTATATTAATTTCATAGGCTCCAAGTCTAAATGATAAAATTTGTGACTGGCAAAAAATTGTACCAAATAGACTTCTTAGGGAAATCTAGCTAACAAGGTTTGTGTTTCTTATTCAGAATAACCTACCACCAGCAACCAATGAACATCATCCTTTCTTTACTCTAGTTTCAGGAGGAAATTGTGTTAATTCCAAGGGTTAGCCAGTATATTTGCAGAGAGCTTAGGCAAAATTTAAGTTATGTTCCTTGCCAACACGAACATTTAAAATACTGTTGCCTATTTTTCACTGAGAAATTTCCCTTCATTCAACCCTGTTATAAGCTACCAAATAAATAATAAATCTGTCACAAAAGATTATTCAATACAGCACTACTATTGTTCTATCATAAGAATGCTGAATTATTTTAAAATATATTTTTTATAGTTGATAGTATTACAGATATCTCCCAAGAACACTGAATTTAGTAACAGTATTAGTATTTTTCTAATTCCCCAGAAACTTACCATGGGTATAGTACAGGGTTGTACAGAAGTAGGTTTACAGTTGTTTGTATGAAAAATAATACAATAATTAATACATGATAATACAAGAATGAGATCTGTGTTTCCCATACTCACAACTGTAAACCTACTTTTACTCCACCCTGTATATATACTAGTAATTCACACCTTACTATTGTGCTGTAAATAAAACAGGTTCTAGGAGTTGGTTCTTGGGGTATTCCTTTTATCTATATACTAGAGGCCTGGTGCATGAAATTCCTGCACTGGGGGTGCGGGGAGAGTCCCTTAGCCTGGCTTGTGCCCTCTCACAGTCCAGCACCCCTCGGGGGATGTCTTGGCAGCCAGTGAGGAGCCCAAATCGGAGTCAGGTGCCACACTGCTCGCAATCATTTTGGCCTGCTGCTCCTGCTGCTGCCACTCGGTAGTGCTACTGTGGAGTTGGGAGAGGCTCCTGCCACCACAGCTGTGCTCATTCACTGTGAGCCTGGTTTTTGGCTGAGTGGCGCTTCCCCTGTAGGAGCACACTGACCACCAGGGGGGCAGTTCCTGCATTGAGTGCCTGCCCCCTGGTGGTTAGTACACATCATAGTGATGGGTCATTCTGGTTGTTCCACCGTAATGGTTGCCTAGGCTTTTATAAATATACTAGTGGCCCGGTGCACGAAATTCATTCACAGAGGGGGCGGTTCCCTCAGCCCAGCCTGTACCCTCTCCAATCAGGGACCCCTTGGGGGACATCCTTCTCGCAATCTGGGACCACTGGCTCCTAACCGTTCACCTGCCTGCCTGCCTGATCGCCCCTAACTGCATCTGCTTGCCTGATCACCCCTAACTGCCCTCCCTTGCCGGCCTGATCTTGCCCCCAACTGCCCTCTCCTGCCAGCCTGGTTGCCCCCAACTGCCCTCCCCTGCCAGCCTGATCTCATCCCCAACTGCCCTCTCCTGCCAGCCTGGTTGCCCCCAACTGCCCTCCCCTACCGACCTGATCTCATCCCCAACTGCCCTCCCCTGCCAGCCTGATCTCACCCCCAAAGGCCCTCCCCTCCTGGCCTGATCTTGCCCCCAATGGCCCTCCCCTACCGACCTGATCTTGCCCCCAATGGCCCTCCCCTGCCAGCCTGATCTCGCCCCCAACTGCCCTCCTCTGCTGGCCAATTTGGTTCTGATTGGCCAGTTTCTATGCCAGTCAGCGTCTCTGGGCCTATCAACTGGGCTTGATCAGAAAGGTGGGGCTGATCAGCAACCCCGGTGGAGGCCTGGAGAGAAATGGACACAGGGCTGCTGGCCAGGCTCTGAGGGAAAGAGAGAGGCAAGTGCTGGTCAAAAGCTGCCTCAGACACTACAGATCAGCCTCTACTTCTCTCTTCAGGTCTCTTTCCCGACCTGATTCAAAGCCCCCTCAGCAGTCACTGCCTCAGTAGTCAGCGCTGGGTCACCATGGCAACTCAGTGTTGACTTCCGGATGGTCAGCCTTTGGTCCTGATCGATTGTTACACCCTGGCTCTTTATTATAGAGATAGATAGTCTTTTCCTAAGTATTCAATCCAGTCCAGTCACCCCCAAATTTATCTCTTTCCTCCTAAATCTATACTTGGAAATACAACTCATTGACTTGTACTTTTGGATGTCCAATAGGCATCTGTGCCCTAATTTGGCCAAAGGAAAACACCTCACTCCAAAAAAACAGTTCTGTTCATAATTACAACATGCAAATCTTCCAGTTGTCCCCATCTCAGCCCATGGCACTACAAACCTAGGATCCCTTGATCCCTCACCTCCAGCAACCAATCGGTCAGCATCGCTGTCTCCACTTCCAAGACATATTCCAAATCTGTCCCTTTCTCTCCATTTCCATCACTGTCACCCTAGTCCATGTCACTGTTTCTATCTCACCTGGACTACTACAGTGGTAATTTATTTGGGTCTTATCACTCCTTGGCTTAAAATTCTTTGCTTCATATTTCACATAGAACCAAATCCAAACTTTTTGCTTTGGCAACAAGGTCCAATCTGATTTTATAATCTGACCCAACCCATACTTGTGACACCTCCTACCAGCAACTCGTACCACCTTTTTTCATCATTCTCTGGATACACTGGCCTTTTTATTTCAGTACCTGTGAGACATCAAGCTCATTCCAACCACACTTAAGCAAAAATTTTTCATGGGGGTTTAGAATATGCCTCATACTAGACACACACTTCTGTGAGTTATCATATGATTATTATGTAAATCATTGGTTTTCAAACTGGACTTCCCATTGAAATATCTCTGGAACTTTAAAAATGCCGATCTTCAGCCCCCATCTGAACTCAATCCAAATCTCTGGGAAGCAGCCAGGGCATTCATATTTCTTAAAGGCTTCAGATGATTCTACATGCAGCTAAGGTTCAGAACCCTGATATGTGATGTGCTCTCCTTCTCTGATTTTAACTGTATATTTACTTGACTTGAATTTTTTTTGTTATTGTTAATATAGATCACATTTATATGTACTCCTATTTCAAGAAATGCTAAAAAAAAAAGAAATCCTGACAAAGTAGGATGGCCTGTTTTTATACAGTAAAGTGATAATAATAAAAAAAAAAAAGGTGGTACTATGAAATACATGAAAAGGATCAGCTAGTATCATTCTATACTTTTTGATATCATGGAATACAGTTAGATTTTTAAAAATATTTTTATTGATTTTAGAGATGAAGGGAGAGGAAGAGAGAGATAGAAACATCAATGATGAGAGAGAATCATTGATCGGCTGCCTCCTGCATGCCCTCATCCTGCAACTTGGGCATGTGCCCTTGACCAGAATCAAACCCGGGACCTTTCAGTCCTCAGCCAATGCTCTATCCATTGAGCCAAACCAGCTAGAGCCACAATTGGAGTTTGATAAGGAAATTTTTATAGCCTATGTTCTATTCTTGATCCTATTGTGCATTAAAGTCCCAATCTCATATTTACATCACATAAAAGGATGCTACTGTTGACTTTAAGACTGAATGAACCTGTTTTAACATGACAAGAACTCACTGAATTTTGGTGGAATTTGTGTTTCTTGCAAAACTTAAATTTTTCAGTATTTTAAGTTAGTTCAGCGATTTTCAACTGGTGTGCTGCAAGAGTTTTTAAAACATGTAATACCTGACTATTTACTCAGGGGCACTAGTACCTTTTTTCCTTTAGATTGTCAAATTAAAGAATGATAACAGCCAACACAATAATAGCTGTCTGGTGTGAATGAATCAAAATTATACCTATTTTTTGTCAAGGCAGCAAAAACTATTAATATGTTTTTTATAATATATTTTTGGTATGCCTCAGAATTTTAGTAATTGGTTTATGTGTGCCATGAGATGAAAAAAGATGAAAATCACTGAGTTAGTTTATTCTTGGCAGCAATATAATTCTTGTGTCTAAGATAAGTTATTTAAAATAAGACTATAAAATACATCAGGAGACTTGGACATCAATTAGTTCATAAGCTACCTAAATATTTGTATATGAGTATAGAAGAATCAAATATATGGATTAAATTTTCATTAAAATGCAGTAGGGATTTAAAATAAATGAGCAGAAAGCTTTAGAAAACTCGTTTTTATTTTTTCAGAGCTTAACTTTTGAAAAATAGTTCAGACTTCTTACAAAATACCAAAAGCTAAAGGGTATGTTTATGCCTAGAGAATTTTAATGATGTTCTAAAAGCTAAGAATTATCACCAAGGATGACTGATTAGGGATCTAGGGGAGCCAAGAGAACCTGTCTCTCACCCACCTTGGAAAAAACCTGCATTTAAGCTTTATGACAGCATCTCATTCTTGCAGTCCTAGGCTTCTTGTATCAATGGCAGTGGGCAGGACATACTCTACAGGGGCTCTGATAAGCTAGAAGTATGACTATCAGTTCCCAGTCTCTATAAACCATATACTGCCCAGCCCAATAGGATGATGAAGGGACAAGTTCTTTTAGGTGTCAGGCTTGTCTCTATCACTCCAGGAGAAAAGGAAGAACAGACAACTCAGTTAACTTTGTTCTTCATTTTTAAACTAACTGCAGGTGACAGAGAACCTTACAGAAAGGATTTGAGGTCCAGGTGTCCCCACAAAGCCTATGGAGGAGGCAGTGTGGTATAACAGAAAATGAGTACAGATGGCCCTTGACTTCTGACAACTTGAATTAGAATCTTGCTTTGAACACTAAGTTTGTCATCTAGGGAATAAGCAACCATTATTACAATAATCAATATTGAGATAATAGGTGAGAAAAACTCTTGCTGACCCTTATGGGGATTAGAGTCTTGGGAAGTTAATAAGTATGCATTGGCAAAAAAAAATGCCACAATCTGATGAAAATTTAGCAGCTACTACAGAATTGGAAAGCCCAAGAGCTCCCAGTATTAGGTTTTTTAAAAATATATTTTATTGATTTTTTACAGAGAGGAAGGGAGAGTGATAGAGAGTTAGAAACATCGATGAGAGAGAAACATTAGTCATCTGCCTCCTGCACACCTCCCACTGGAGATGTGCCCACAATCAAGTTACATGCCCTTGACCGGAATTGAACCTGGGACTCTTCAGTCCGCAGGCTGACGCTCTATCCACTGAGCCAAACCAATTAGGACTCAGTATTAGTCATTTGTTAAATAATAGCTCCCTTTTAAACTTGTGTAATGAAATGAACAAATTCAAGCATCATTCAGATCTTATCCTTCTATTGGTTTCATTATTTGTGTCATTGTGACATATGTTCAGAAATGCTTTTTGCAATTATGTATAATCCCTTCCTTTCTATGCATGGCCACAAAGCACAGAAATCCACAGGTTACATTGTGTTTAAACAGTTCTACTTCTTGTCTCTCTGTTTCTTTGACAAGATAGCCTTTCATGAAGAGAAGTCAGAGTGAGTTAGAATAAGGATTTCTTTCCTAGGGATGTACAAAAAGCAAAAAGAGAGAATCAAATAACCTTCAGAACTCTCTAGACAACAAACACAAATTTGTTATAAAGCACTTTGAACACTGTTCTATTGACTAAAGATAATAAGAAGACAATTTTAAGGAAATTAAAAAGTCCCAGCACAAAACTTTTATCTGATAGAAAATGATTTTTTTAAAAGTTAATAGCCTCATATCATCTCGATCAGTGGGGGAGGAGGGTGTACATTCATATTATAGTTGGTTATTCTGATATTGTGAATTAACCCATAAAAAGAACACTTTTACAAATGAAGAATACTTAGACCTAGAATTGATGCCAACATTAATACCTTAAGTATTTCAATGTCTCATGGCCAAAGTTCCATATTTCAGCTACCTTAGCAAGAAAACTCCAAAAAATCAATTTGCATCTAAAAGCTCCTTCATGGAGTTGGCTTGGTTTCTGTGGCAAGCATCCCAGCTGGCTTAAAGAAGCAGAAGGAAGCCTGCTTCACAGAGGATTGTTTGGTCCCAGATGAATAACCTGCTGGCATCTGCTGTTAGCAGAGTGGTAAGCAGATTATTGGTAAGCAGATATTTATATTCTGATCAAACATTTTAAAAACTCATACTGCCAATTAAAAAAAATAACTGCACTATTCTTGGAGAACTCTTATATTTATCATTCTGAAACCACTTTTAGCCTTAATTTCTACATATTCATAATCTTAAAATCTGTATCTATAGTTCATTTCCCAGAATCAAAACTTTTTCTCTTCACTGCCTTAATTAAACTGCAATGTCTACAATCCATGTGAATAAGTGGCTTTCCTGGATAATCTCAGTGGTTTTAAGACTTTACATTACAGTCTCTTCCTTCCCAGATTTCCTTTTGAAAAAGACAGTGCTGCAGTCCTCTTTGACCTCAGCTTCTATAAAAACCGACCATAGCTTTGGCAACCGTCCTGGAAAGACTTCTTGTTTCCTGAAGATCCATTGATTTAACAAATCTAGCAAACTTAAATAACAGAAGCTATGAAAGAGACACTTGCAGTAAGCATTCTGAAGTTATGAAGCAACAAAAGTTTACTAGACCACAAAAATTTCTCTAACACCATCTATCATGTAGATTATACAATTTAGCACAATAATAGGGAAAGCTATTAACTGGCATGAATTGAGGTCTGCAATACACATACAGGTCTTTAAAAATCAACAGTCAAAACTACTGAGTTACCACAACTTATTTCTGGGTCCAGAGAGAAAAAAAAATATTTTTTTTTTATTTTTTAGATGCTTACTAAATGAGGCCACTCTGTTGGAGAGAAAATGTGGAATTAACTTCTTATGATGATTACATTGAGTGTTGGAATTATCTGTAATCACTACTTCTAATTTGACCGAATAGGTTGATAAGGACCTAGTACTCAAGGAGATGCAGGGGTCCTCAAACTTTTTAAACAGCGGGCCAGTTCACTGTCCCTCAGACCGTTGGAGGGCCGGACTATAGTTTTTTTTAAAAAAAAACAACTATGAACAAATTCCTATGCGCACTGCGGGCCCGGTACGAGTCGGCTGCTAAGCAGGATAGGCAGCGGCACCTGGCGGGCCAGATAAATGTCCTCGGTGGGCCGCATGTGGCCCGCGGGCCGTAGTTTGAGGACGCCTGAATAGAGACTCTAGGCATCAACTGCCAGAGGCTGTGAAGTTGATGGGATGAGGTGCCTGCATGGGTGAAAGGTCAGCACATCTAGCAAACCATTTCTACAGTTCTACAATGAGGGAAAAGGGGAGGACCCCAGAGACGGTAATGTGTCTCTTTTCACCTCTGGCATCTCTTCCCTCTGTCCAGGGTTCATACCTTCTTCTTCTCAAGAACTCTTTTCTACCCCTGTGGTCACTGACCAACTCAGAAGATATAGTTGGAGCGATGAGAGGCAACAAGGTCTAGAGACTCCACTTGTGGAGTCTCAGGGCCCTTCCAAGCACACTTACCCCAATTCCTGAAACATCTTCCAGAAGCTAGTACTTGGGTAAAGTGGTCCTAAGTCTCACTCACACTGCCTAGTAACTCTTCTGTGCAGTAGGTCCACTTTCCCTTAATAGGGCAGGTGTGATGTAGTGACTAACCAGATTTAAAGCCCCAGCTAGGGCTCTAAGAAGAGTCAGACCACTCCCTACATCTGTGGCACCACAAGCAAATGGTTCCATGAAACATGAACAGAAATAAGGCCACAATGTGCAGGCCAGGGGAGGTGATCAGGAGGGGGCTGGCATTCTGACTTAAGCAAGGAATTTTAAGGATCTCTTGGCTCCCAACAATCATCTCTTCCCTTCCCCGGATTCATAGGCAATGGATTCCAAAAGGAAAACCCTCTTTTGTAACCTCAAAGTGAGGAGAGCCTGATCCACAGCAGGTGATATAGTTGTGGGTAGCTACTTGCACTAACAAGGATCCACCTGTCCTTTCCCAAATCCTACACACAAATGTCTGGTCTCCCAGAGTGTGGGATATGCTCCTTAGCCTTCTCTTCATTCTCCCTCCCACACACGCAATGGACATATTCCATGCGGAAAAGGCAACGTTGGGAGAGGGGCAGCCCTCCTGGAGGGCCACTAGGGCTGCTTACTCAATCATTCAGCGGGTTGAGGTGGCTAGCAACAAAGCAGCAGCCAGCCCAGATGAAGTGGCCCCCTTCAGCAAGGCTCGCCTGGGCACCTCTGCCCCGGCTCCCAGCCTCGCGCAGCGCCCAGCCAGGCTGTCGGTGCAGGCGCCGGGCAAAGCTCACACCCATAGGGCGCGCGGGTCGTGCAGCAGGCGGACGCTCTGGGACACTGGGGAGGGTGTGCGCACGGCCTGCTCGACCCAACCCCAGGCTCTGAACCCTGTAGGGGTTGGGGGGTGGGGTCGTAAAGCGGTGGCCGGACTGTGGGCCGGAGCAGGCGACCGGGTTGCGACTCCTCCCGCCCCTGTGGGTGCGGAGTCTTGAGCACCGACCTGCCAGCCTTCTCTCCCGGACGTTTTTCCACAGTAGATCCCAGGCTCTGGCTGTGGAGTCCCTCAACTGCTCACTGATGGACCGCCTTAGCTGCGTTTGGAAAGGTTTCCGTCTGCTGGTCATTTTAGATCCGTCTTCATAACTACCCGCGGGCTCACCACCGCCACTCCCTCGTGGCTGCAGCTCAGACTCCAGGCGACTTGAGAGTCCAGATGCAGGACTAGGACTGAGGTCTCAGGATCCGCCTCCGGCGCGACCTGGTGGGTGGGCGGCTGGTGCTGGGCCTGAACGCTGTGCCACAGAGTGCCCTGAGGTTATACTCTGAGCTCCTTCAACCGCTCTAGCTCTACTCCTTTCCCACTTTCCCGACTGTCCGCCAGCTCCTCCACTTCCCTTGCTTCCTTTCCCTCCCCCTCTCTCCCAACTGTCTAGCGCCCCACTCCTTCCCAGGGAGTTCTGTGTCCCTCCCTCCGTCCCTCTCTAGCCTAAACCTGACAGCCTGGTCCCAAGGACCCCGCTTACGGAGTTTCCATTCCATTTTCAATTTCCTTCAGAGATCAGGGGCTGTACCTTATTCCTCCCATTTCTTGGTAGTTTCTATTTTTTGGTCTTAGAAACTTCCACCATCACAACCATACAAAAATGTTAAACCATGTCATAACTAGTGCTATAATAACTCATATATTTCCTGAAATCAGCCACTCAGTTTTGGAGGATTTTATTGGAGTATAGTGTGGGTCCTCTAGTATTATATATTAATTTTTCCTGGTTTCATCAATTAAATAATAATCTGGCTGAAATCTATAATCAAATTTAGATGGCTTAGAGAATCAAAATATAACTATAGTTTGGTCATTCTGTAGGAGGATAATAACATGTAAATATTAAGGTCAAACCATGGGATCCTACAGAAAGTAAATTTCTATGCTCTGGTAAAGCATTAAAATCTGTATGCAGTTTGAAAAGTATTATGGAAAAAAAAAAACTAAATCTGAAAAAGGAATTTTAAGGTATTTTAGCCAATAACAGAAAGTGGACTTATCATTAGAAATTAGCTTATTCCTGCAGGAAAGAGAGAGGAAATGTGCTGGCCCTTTAAAAAATCACTGAGGCGGTGGCTTGCCAGTTATTTTCCTGGGCTCCAAGCCTCACTCATAGATGAAGTCAGTACTAGCTCAGACCCCAGAGTGTCCGGCTGCTCTCAGGTTTTGCTTCTAAAGTTCTTGAAGAACCTTAGAGAAAGTAATTATGACATTTGATGTATCTCAACCATGTGATTAATTTACATCTTGAGTTTCATGAAAGGAGCTAAAATATTTCAAGAGAATTTCTGAATTATTTAATACAGTAAAATTGCTTAAATGTCAATTCTTTTTAAATGTCTTTGTACCAGACTGCCAAGTTAGGACCAAAGTTTACTTAGCTGTTTTGTCATTTTTGTATGTTGTTGTTTGTTGGCTTTTTAAATGATAGGTGCTCCATGTAAACTTTGAAAATTAAAGGAAATTATCCAATTCTTCCTCTATTATATAAATTACTACTGACTCAGGAGTATAAAAAACAGCTAGCTACCTGAAGTATTCCCTCTGCAGTTATATTTTTTATTATCTTATTTTATTTTTATTCTGTTATTTTAAATATTCAAAAATGTTCACTAGTGAAACATTTCAGAATGAGTAATAATTGAGCTTTTATGTGCCACTCTGGTAAACCTTTGAAATTGTCAGTTATGAAGCAATAAGTCATAGATCAGAAATGGACTTGAAACTATGGCAGCCAATTACAGACTAATCCAGATTGCTTTCTGGACCCGTGCCAAATACCCTTTTGAGTACATCCTCTGTTCTGTATGCATGTCGTGGTAACAGACCACTTTGCAAGGAACAAGATTTGTGTTATCTTGAAGTGACTGCTGTACAGTTTAACAACAAAATGCTTCACGATTGCATTCCCAGGGAATATGTGTATTTAACTTTTAAAATAAAGCATCTCTAATTGTATCAAACTGAGCCAATAGTTGTAATATTATATACACAGGACTGATCAGTGAACTCTAAAGATCCTGGACCCCTATTATTTTCTACTTCAGTACATATCTTATACTCAGGAGCCACAGATTAGGGATTTTCCTTGAATAACTAATTTGAAGAAAAATTCTGGCATTGCGAATTGGTTTAGTTCTACTGTGTGTGGGAGGGTCTAGAAATTCAGGACTGTCTGAGAGAAGCCAGATGAAAGACTGAAGTGATATGCTCAGAACAGGTGCTGCCTGAGCAGCTTGTGCCATGATCTGGCTGCTGGTCCTGGCTGCTGGAGAAAATCTCACAGCTGTGCAGAGGCAGCCGCCACAGATCCACAGATGTAAGGCTTTCAAACTCAGTGGAAACCTGGGAGTCTTTTATACAGGTCTTTAGACAGCAGCCACTCCTATTTTCCACAAGCCCTGTTTCAAAGCCAACGCTTAGGTAGGACCCCTCCCCTTCCTCCCAGGAGCCTTCACCTTGAGCAGATGACAGCACTGCTGACTTAGGAGGAAAGAAATGAGGCAACTCCTGACTCCTCCTACATCTTACCTTCCCTCCCATCACAGGGGAAGCGGTGTGCATCTCTTCTTACCCAAGACCCAGTCCTTGACCCTGAGTGCTCTGCTAACCATTTTTTCTCATCCCTACAAGGATTTTGCTACATCAGTTATTTCCTTTCTCTCCTATAGTCTTAACCCCTCCCTCTCATAGGCTCAAATCTTAAGTCTCAACCTTCTTTAAACTGAACCAAAACCAAAGCAAAGACAACAACAAAGCATGCTGCCTCTACCATGTATCTCTTGGGAAAGAAGTCTTTTCCTATCAACACTGCAATCTGGTCTCCCTCACTACATCATGGAAATGTGTCTTGCCAAGGCTACCAATAATTTTCCGATTGCTAAATCTGATGGACATTCCAGCTGTTTTCCTTTCTAGAGCATGTGGATTATGGGACCCTGCTGATCATTCCCTTCCTCCTGACACTGCCTAGTCTCCTGACTGTCAGACTATACCCTCCCCTGGGTCTTCTTCTCACACCATACTCCACATGGCCTCAGTGTCTGTCCTCATAGCTGCTCTTCTAATTCCTCAAATGATGACATTTCCTGGGCTTCATTCCTCAGCCCCTTGGAGCCCCCCCCCCCCACTTTTCTTCATGCTTCAGCAGCTCTGGGTGACCATTTTCTTTCCCAGGGGTTCAACTCTCACCTCTGAAGGCCCAACTTGTTAAAGACAGAAGGATTTGTGCTCTTTAAGAGTGTGGCTGGAGGCAGAGTTGAGTTTGGCCATATTTCTACCCCTCAACACTACCTATTTATAGTCTTGTATTGTGGATTAAATGAAACAGTCCACATGGCACAAATAAAAGATTCAATCAATGCTTCCATCAATACTATTATTATCACATCACCATCCTATCCAAATCTTCCCTGAGCCCCTACAAGGGGCCTTTCCTGAGTCCCCTCATAGAATCCAGTTTAATTTCTTTATAGAATTTATCACTCCTGAACATTTTCTTATTTATTTATTTATTTATTTATTTATTTATTTATCTCCCAGGCCAACCTTGAACATTGTGAGAACAGAGGCCTTGTCTGTCTGATTAACCAGTATGTCACCTAGAACAGTCCCTGACAGTCTTGCTCAATAAAAACTTATAGAACAAATGAATGATTGTCTTCTAATGCCGTATGTCGTTTGCCTTATTAATGGATATTTCTAAAATGTTCCATCTAAACCTACTCTTCTTTTTCTATTTATGTTAGCCAAATGATGCTGCCACCCATCTAGTGTCCAAGATAAAAATTTAGAAGATATTCTATGCTGTGCCAGCACAGCCAAGGGTTCAGCAAGCCTGAGGGAGGGCGGTGAAGGATGTAGAAAAGACAGACAAAGAGAATAAGCTGGGTCTAGGTGGATTTCCTGTGCCTGGCTGAGGCCACAGAGAAAGATCCAGATGGAAAGCTGAGCCTTTATTTTATTTTATAGCCAGAGGTAAACAAGGTAGTGGTCACTATAGTTACAATGTTCTTGTGAGTTTCACTTGTTTTGGCAGCACTTGCTGCACCTCCCACAGCCTATGAACTACCCAGATAAGATGTAAGGTGTGTCATAAGGTCAAGCTTAATTATGCTAAGAGGTCTGTAACCTTTAAGCTGGGACTTGTTTGTGGCTTTGCCAATAGGTCAGTCCGAGGCTTAACCCTATAGCCATTCCCTACATCTCACCCTTTTTTTATTTTTAAGCTACTATAATGGAAGTAAAACTTAAACATCAAGGACAAAGCTCTGACTATTAAAACAATAACAAAACAATGCCAATGCAAAACCCAAACTACAGACATGTTAACATTTTAAAACTTGAACATCGAGAACAAAACTCTGGCTATTAAAACAATAACAAAACAATGCCAATGCAAAACCCAGACATGGCTATTAACAAAACAATGCCAATGCAACACAGCAATAAGAGAGAAATCAAACTACAGTAACATCTTTCTACTAAATGAAAGTTTCTTTTGCTGATTTACTCAGAGTCCTCGAACTTGGCTACGCAAGACTTTACAGAAGGCTGGCAGCTAACCAATGCTAGCATAGGCAGAAACATGATTGAGGGTGTAGCTTCCACTTCCTGCTTTTCTGGGCCTCAGTTGTTAACTTCTTCAGCTGACCCCATGTTGGCACCTCGGTCCCTTGTGTAGCCTTCATCATCTTCCTTTTCTACTTCGCTGTCATTGGGGCAACTCTCAGTCTTTTGAATGATGGGACAAGGAGCTTCTCTGGGTCTATTGTGGTGATGCACGTATTGCTCTGGCACCCAAACTGGCTGCTCTGCTCCTTCTGGAAAGACACAAAACACAACCTCTTCCCCATCATTACAGAATCTGGTAAAACTCTTGTCTGGTTTGTGCATCTTTCCACCGGGCTAAGTTGGTGGAGGCTATTGTACTGGAGGAGTGATGCCTTTTGGCTGCTGTACAACCCTCTGCATTGTAATTTTTAAAATGTAACACATAATATCCTTCTCCCCCTTTTTTTGTTTTTATAGTTGCTTTTTAAGAGTAGAATTGGCTCTTTCCACTGTTGCCTGAGCCCTGATCTATCACCCCAGGGAGAGCTTGCCAATCCTGCGCTTCCCGGGGTGGCATGATTAAGGTTTACTGAGCCAGCTGGAAAGGCTGCAGTGGGGTCAAGGATAAGGACCCTACTGTCTGGTGGGAACGAGGCTGGCCCCGCTTGAAGTTTCCCTGCCTAGGGGGCATTGGATAATCTTCAACATCAGTCTTGGAGTGGCATTCATTTGCCCAATGCTTTCCTCGCCTGCATCCTGAACATAGTCCAGGCTGCTTGTTTCCATTCTCTGTAGCCTGTTGACTTCCATTTCTAGCATTACAGTTTTTAGCAAAATGCCCTAGTTTGCCACAGTTAAAGCAACCTCCTTTCTTTTTCTGCTGACCAGCAAGTAAAATCTCCTTTAATGCAGCAGCTAATACTCCTCCTTGAATGTAGGCTGGTCCAATGTCAGCACATACACGAATAAAATACTTCCATAATAAGTAGTCTCGAGGTGAGAGACAAACCTTTGTGACAATATTAAGCCTTCTGGTAACCTTCCACTATCCATCTTAGTTCCCCTGCCACATTTATCCATTCCCTTTCAGGAGTGGGCTCTAGGGACCACAAACTGAAAGTAGAGAGAGGAATTCTCCCTGGACCTTTAGCTATATAATGATCTCTAAGTTGTTTTCCTACCTTCTCCCATGCCTCTACATTTACCTTTCCTTCCTCAGGAAACCACGGGCAGGTTTTACTTACAAAATCCAATAAATTGAAAAGCTGTTGATACGTCACACAACAGCTCCATGCTTGGAGCATAGCCTTAAGCATGGATACATAATTTCCCATGTTTTACACCTAGCTATTACTAAACTTCGCTCCTTACCTTCATTTTTGCTTTCTGCATGTGCTTCACTGGAGCTTCCTTTCACCTGACAACTGCAGTTCCCCCGAACTCAGGCCCTGTGTTGGGCGCCACATGTGCTGTGCCAACACAGCCAAGGGTTCAGTGAGCCTGAGGGAGGGCAGCTAAGGATGTAGAAAAGACAGACAAAGAGAATAAGTTGGGTCTAGGTGGCTCTCCTGTACCTGGCTAAGGCCACAGAGAAAGATCTAGATGGCAAGCTGAGCCTTTATTTTATTTTATAGCCAGAGGTAAACAAGGTAGTGGTCACCATGTTACAATGTTCTTGTGAGTTTCACTTGTTTGGGCAGCACTTGTTGCACCTCCAACAGCCAATTAGCTACCCAGATAAGATCTAGGGGAGTGTCATAAGGTCAAGCTTAATTATGCTAAGAGGGCTGTGCCCTTTAAGCTGGGACTTGTTTGTGGCTTTGCCAAGAGGTCAGTCCGAGGCTTAACCTACAACATTCTAAAAGCCAAAATCCTTTACATTGCTTTAATCTTTTTCTGTTTCTCCATCTCCATAGTTCCTGGTTTAGTTCAGGTTTTCTTCTTTCTTCTATTGATTTCAGCAAAACGAGGTTTACATACAAACTATTGCTCTCTGTTGGCCCATACACTGAAGGGTTGCGTGTTTGATTCCATCAAGGGCGTGTACCTGGGTTGCAGGTTCGATCCCAGGCCAGGTTGGGGCACGTACAAGGGGCTACCAATCAATGTGTCTCTCTCACATCCATGTTTCTCTCTCTCTCTCTCTCTCTCTCTCTCTCTCTCTCTCTCTCTCTCTCCCCTCCCCCCCCATCTCTTTATTCTCTCCCTTCCTCCCTCCCTTTCACTCTCTCTAAAAATCAATAGAAAAAATATCTTGGGTGAGGATTAACAACAACCAAAAGCTATTGCTCTCATTGAACTCTAGTCCTTATTCATTCCCTTTAATTGAACATCTGATTTTTTCCTTCATTCATCCATCAAGATTCAACTCAGATTTCACCTCCTCCTGAAAACCTTCCACAATTCCTGGTGGCTGGGTTGTTCCTCCTCTCTTGTGTTTCTGAGAACCTTGGGCCTGCCTCTGGAGGAGCATTTATCACGGAGCACCTTGGGTATTTGTCTGTTTTCCTCTCAGCCACCCCACCAGTCCTGAGTTTCTCCAGCTGGGGCTAATACTTTTATTTCTGAATCCTTGGTGCCTTTTTCAGTGAACAGAGCATAAAGGATTAATTACTGACTAAATGAATATTTCACTGCAGTTTGGATAGCTAGTTATTACTACAGTATGCTCCTTGGTATAAATGTAAATTTAAATTATGCTGTGGTGTCAAATAACTATCATCCTCTCTTCTTATATAAAGTTTAAATTTAAATATATAACTAATAAATATTTATGATTATAGTTTTTAAACACATAAAATTATAAATAGAGCCAAAACCGGTTTGGCTCAGTGGATAGAGCATCAGCCTGCGGACTGGAGGGTCCCAGGTTCGATTCCGGTCAAGGGCACGTAACTTGGTTGCGGGCACATCCCCAGTAGGAGGTGTGCAAGAGGCAGCTGATCGATGTTTCTCTCTCATCCATGTTTCTAACTCTCTGTCCCTCTTCCTTCCTCTCTGTAAAAAATCAATAAAATATATTAAAAAAAATTATAAATAGAAACATTAAAATCACCTGTAATATTACAAGGAAGAAGGAGCTGATAACATTTGAAAAATTTCCTTTTCATATTTTCTTTACATACTTAAAAAAATTGGACTAAATGTTATACCAAATTTTGAAATTTGTTTTCACTTAGCATTAGATTGTGAACATTTTCTGAATTTATTAAGTTATCTTTTAAAATATAATTTTAATAAATATATGCTGGATATACATACCATCATTTATTTTGAAACTTCCATAATTTTGGACATTTCCTTTCAAATTTCTGAAATTATAAATAACACTGTGATGAACCTTTGTCAAGTAGAAAAAAAATACATTTTTCTTTCTCCTTTTCTTAATGCTATATAATTAAGACCCATCACCATTGCACCCACAGCAACCACACACAATGAGCAGGACTTATCACTCATCCACCTACACATACTGTATGAACTCTAATGACTTTGCAATTCTATTAACTTTTATGTCTTCTACTCACTCTCCTGTGTTCAGTGCCATGTGTACTTTCACCCTTTACATCAAGAATGGAGAAACACAGTCTACTGTCCACTTGCTGAGTATTCTGTTGTTGGAAGCCTTTGCTTAAGAAAATAATCCAGGTTCTAACTATGCCAGGTCAGCAACCTTTGCCAGGAGCCTATGGTTATGGTCCATTATTTTGTGTTGTTCTTCAGCTTTACTGTAGGAAACTGCCTTCCCTGTTACATTTCCTTTTACTGAAGGTTAAAGAGCTCACCGGGACTCTTTCCAGGCATGCTCCCTCTACCTTTCAGGTTCTTATTGTTGGAGATTGTGAAATAAAATCTCATATTATTTATTTACTTATTAAAAATGTTGATGAAAGTTCTGGAGAAGCTAGCTTTTCATGCTGGGTTCTTAGGTCACAGACATCAATCTGTGCCAGTCACACCAGGTATGTCTTAGTGTCCTGTTTAGTCATACTCTGAATCTGCCAATCTTCTATTGCTAAGAAGTTGGATAGCTTTTTGGGTTTTGCTCTGTTAATTAAAATATTTTTGAGCCCCATACCTTTTTGATTATGATTAGTATTTTCCTTAAATAGGTTGGTAAATGCCTGAAATCTTTGTGTTATATAATATCTCACTGACATTACAAATACTGTAATATTTTTTGTCTTTTTCATGTATGTTTTGGGAACCATCATTACCACATAGGAGACCCAGGGTCAGTGTGTCACACTCACAGGCTACTGGGCTGAAGACTTTTCTACTGATGGAATCATCTTTATATCCACTGTGGATACCCTGTGGTATCCCTCAGCCTGTCTGTCCATAAAGGCTGAGTAAATTTAACTTACCATACAACCTTGCTTTATTACAAGGTTGGGAAGATTCACAGGTTAAGATTCATCCATTTTTCTAGTTTAAGACCTCAGTACATTTTTTGGACATTCAAACATACACTGTAAAGCACTCTTCTGGTGCAGCTACTGAGCTCATTAAGGTCACATCATCTGAGGAACAATAAAAACTCCTTGATCCCTGAGACAGTAGAGTGAAGTGGTAAGGCAGATGAAGGAGGCAGACAACTTTAGTTTAACTTTAATCAGGGTAAGTAAAACAAATGTTCTTTTCTGCATTTGATAAATAAATCATTGCTTAGGGGAAGTTAAGTAGCTTCTACCCATTCTACTGCCAATCCTCCAGAGCTGAGAATTTACTTCTATTCTTATTCCTACCAAATTCATTGCTATTTCTACCAGTCTTTAGTGTCTTACTGCAAACCTCAGGATGTTTCTCTTCAACAGAAACAGTGCAAAAATAGTTGCTTTTTTTCAAAATTTTAAATTTTTTTTTCCTGTTTATGTCTTAGGACAATACAAATGGAGTTATTATGTTTAAGAGTTTCTGGGGCAATGGAAATTACTTTTATTATTCAATATGTATTTCTCTTCTGTTTACTCACCTCAGTTGAACATTTTTTTCCTTCCATATGATAAAATACTGTATTTTTTATGTCACTTCAATTGTGTCCCATTGGCCACTCATTACTAATAATATAATTCTGGTATAATTTATTTTTAATAAAATATTTTGTAGGTATCATTTACAATATAAACTCTTGGTATTAATTTTAAAAATTACAAATCCAAATTGCTCTTTGGAATCCTGGGAGATCATTTTGAATTTAACTTTTAATTTAAATTATAATTTTATTGATATCTCTATTTTAGCGGTGTGACTGAGGCCTGCTATCTTTTCATTCCTTGTGTACAGAATTATGTTTGACACATGGTGATCTAAAAAAAAATTGTTAAATTTTATTTTCTTAATTTTTAGGACTCAGCCTAACTACCACCTCCTAGAATGCCTTTCCTATTCACCAATGTAAGCCTGCCTCTCTTTCTCTCCATCCCATCATTAAGCCTAACTCTGACCAGAACACATGCTCACATAATATTTGGTGTTTGTTTATTTATATTTATTGCCCCATTGGCCCTTCACTAGATTGTAAATTTTAGAAGAGCAGGGACGTGTCCTTCATTTTGGGCCGATTCTCAGGAGCCACAGCAGGGTCTGGTACAAAATAGGCACTCAAAGAATGCATATGATGAATCTACATATGTAAAAGGCTAATATGCTAAGTGTCTGACCTTCTGAAAGATCGCTATGACATGCACTGACCACTAGCGGGCAGATGCTCAATGCAGGAGCTGATGTGATGTGCACTGGCCATTTACAGAGAAATTGCACCATGGACCTGGTGCTGACAAAGCAACACTCACCTTCCCCCAAGTAGGACACAGGCCCTGCCACCACCCCGGAGCGACACCCCACCAAAATGCAGCCTACACTGCTGAGACCACATGGTGCAAAATGCAGCCCACAGCCCAGTCCAGCCTGGAAACGGTGGCTGTGGGCACCAGGTAATGACATCACATAGCAATGCCCAGCTTCCTCTCCCTAGCAACTAGCCTCCTTGGAGTTTCTTCAGCCCAGGAACATGACTTGCTTTATAGCCAGGTGGAAACATTTTACACTTTAACCAAATGTCTGTGAAGCATTTTTCCATGCCTCATCTCATTTGATACTCACAGAAGTCCTGGAGTAGATAGATGGGAGACTCTGTGGAATCCTATTTCTTTTCATTAGCCAGAAAACGGAGATTTAGAAAGCTTAGAAACTTGACCCGATTGAAAAGAAGAAATGGTGGACCTTGAAAATGACTTCAGGTTTTCTCACTGTGCAGAATATAGTCAATCACTGCTGCAGTTAAATATTTTACCCTTTGTTCTCCCTGTGTGATCTACAATAATAATCTGCTTTATGTTGATATTTACTGCTGTGTTGCTGACAATTACCTGAAAGAGAAGTTGGGGTGCTTCACTGGGCTGGAAAAAGTTTAGCTAAGTCAGAAAGCAGGTCTAATTAAGCAAATATATATATATATATATATATATATATATATATATATATATATATATATATATTGAGTGGCCAGATTATTATGATCTCTGAATGCATAATAATCTGACCACTCAGTGTATATCCTATATAATAAAAGACTAATATGCAAATTGTCCCTTCCACCAGCAGTTTGAACAGCAGGTAGGCCAGCCAACTGCCCATGTCCCCGCGCCCTGGCCAGGCTGGCCGGACCCCACCCATGCACAAATTCATGCACCGGGCCTCTAATATATATATACTGAGTGGCCAGATTATTATGTATTAAGAGATCATAATAATCTGGCCACTCAGTGTATCCTATCTAATAAAAGAGTAATATGCAAATTGACCATCACTCCAGCACACAAGATGGTCACCCCCATGTGGTCAAAGATGACCACCCCCATGTGGACACAAGATGGCTGCCACAAGATGGCCAGCAGAGAAGGGCAGTTGGGGGTGACCAGGCTGGCAGAGGAGGGCATTTGGGGGAGACCAGGCCTGCAAGGGAGGACAGTTGGGGGTACCCAGGCCTGCAGGGGAGGACAGTTGTGGGGAACCAGACCTACAGGGGAGGGCAGTTAGGGGAGACCAGGCCTGCAAGGGAGGGCAGTTGGTTGGGATCAGGCCTGCAGGGGAGGGCAGTTGGGGGCAACCGGGCCTGCAGGGGAGGGCAGTTAGGGGCAATTGGGCCAGCAGGGGAGGGCAGTTAGGGGCAATCAGGCCAGCAGGGGAGGGCAGTTAGGGGCAATCAGGCCAGCAGGAGAGCAGTTAGGCGTCAATCAGGCTGGCAGGGGAGTGGTTAGGGGGAGATCAGGCTGGCAGGCAGAAGCGGTTAGGGCCAATCAGGCAGGCAGGCAGGCGAGTGGTTGGGAGCCAGCAGTCCTGGATTGTGAGAGGGATATCCCAGACTGGAGAGGGTGCAGCCTGGGCTGAGGGACACCCCCCCATGCATGAATTTCATGCACCAGGCCTCTAGTATATATATATATAAAGCTCTTGCTGGCGCCAATCGCATGAGTGTGTTTTGATCTGTCATTGTCGATCGTGAATTTGGTTGACACTTCTATTATAGAGAAAGGGTGAATAGCAATATTAAAACATTTCTTCTAATTAATTTTCTTTCAATGTGCACAAATTCATGCACCAGGCCTCTAGTGAGTAAATAATACATCTTTTGACAAAAAAGTCCATGACATCACTGGAAACTAAATTCTACATGATGTTAGCCTGTATCTGGAGAGCTTAGTTCCTTCACTTTACTACTTCAAGGACATCTGTCTCCAACTCCACTTCACTCACTCACTCCCATGAACATACCCTGGGTTAAGTCACCACCACACAGCTGTGCTTCCAAAATTATTATCAAAGTGTCTATAACAATCTTGTATCATTCCAAAATTCCTCATCTTAACTCATGATCTTTACTTTTGCTTATCATTTACTTAAATGACTGTCTCACTCCTTGGCCACACACCCTTCTAAGCCTTGGGCTAAGCTCCATGAGCCAGCCTCCAACTATGTTCTCATTACACACACACACACACACACACACACACACACACACACACACACACACACAGCTATTTTAGTTCCTAGTTATTCCATCTTTGTCTGGCAAAACCCCTATATGTACTTTTACTTCCAGGCCTCCACAGGCTGTCAGTGAAATCTCAGAACTTCACAGACTCATGCACAGCATTGATGGGATGAGAGTTGCTAGCAAAATTTTCACCATATCTAAAGCTGGTCTGATTCCTGTTCTCCACAATGGCTATCTCCAAACTTCACCACTCTCATGAAGGCCCATTCACACTTAACAATTTTTTGTGGTAAAATATTTAACATTTAAACTATTCGTAAGTATACAATTCATTAGCATTAAATATATTCATAGTGTTGTATAAACATCATTACTATATCTAATACTTTTTCTTCATCTCCCCAAAAAACATTGTAGCCATAAATAATAACTTCCCCTTTCCTCCTGCTCTTGGTCCCTGGTAAGCTCTATTCTACTTTCTGTCCCTCTGAATTTGCCTATTCTAGGCACCTCACAGAATCCATGCATACTTTTTTCCCTCTTTTCTTCACATAAATACTTGCCTGATGCTTCAGAGAAAATAGACAAACTGGCAGCTCCTTGAATGCTCCACACTCTCTTTTGCCTCAGTGCTCTCCTTGATCTTCCTGCCTGGGACACATAGCTCTTCCTCTTTATAGATAAAGTAATAGTTTCATACTCCCATTGGATTATGATCCCCTTGAAGGTCAGAAGTGAGTTTTTAATTTCTGAATCCCCAGTGTGGAGCACAGTTCTTAATACATGATGAGTGCTCAATATATATTTGCTGACTTAATAAAAATTGAAAATTGGGGCTGTTAACTTGTCTAGAGAAGAGCACATTTTATCACTCAAATGTTGAAATATTTAGCATTAATTCCTTAAAGAGATAGACATTGGTAAATATGAACACAACACATAGATACTAAGTCAGAATTAATAAAATAACCAAGAATGACAGAAAATTTAACAATAATAGTAAGTTATGGGTGAATGTTATTGTTTTAGAATATTTAATCAAATATTAAACATTTGATTAACTTAAAACTTTACTTAGAGTTTTTTCCCTCTGAAATCCACATTTTATACTTGAGCAATCTAATCTTGCCATAAATTAACTCAATTTCTCCACCCAAATCAGGGCTGGAGTCTAAAGTTTTCTGTGTTAAAATATAAAAGAAGAGTCATTAGTATCTTAAATATACAATAAAAATGAATTAGGCTATCTTTAATATGTAAGAGTATACTGTGAATTTAACATGCAAGCTAAAAACATGACTCTCTGAATAGAAATACAATATTGTATAATAAAAATTAACAATCCCAACTTGGGGAAAAGACAACTTTCTTATGGAGAAAATGTGTGGTTTTAAAGGAGAATAGTATAATGGTTAAGAAAAAGAAATAGGAGAGGGTATTCCAAGATGGCAGGAGATTAAGTGGAAGCTACATTGACTTGCTCCCAGGACCAAACTGGAATTATAACTAAAATATAGAAAAATCATCCTGAATAACCAACTGAGACTAGCTGGAGAGAACCTTTATAACCAAGGTATAAAGAGGAGCCCATATTGAAACTGATTGTGTGGCAGGCAGTTAGACAGACATGAGCAGTGCAAGGACAATAGGCCAGGTACAGAAGTCACCAGGACAGAAAGCCCCAGGTGCCTAGCAAAGGAAATTTGTAGGGTGGGACCTCACCCCCAGGGTGACCTTTCCTCCTCTAGCATATCAATGGTCATATGGTTTGGACCTTGTGACCTTTCCTCCCTAGAGATAACATATAGGCCTCAGTTATATTTCATCTTTAGGCCTAGAAAAGCAATCAAACCAGCCCTCAGGACCAGTTGCATTGAATAATAACCCCCTGCCCTGGTGCTGACCAAATTATTGGTGGAAACCATGACCCTGAAAGGACATACCTGGGAAATTGATGAATATTCTATTGAGATCATCCCCTGAGATCTCCGCTAAAATATCCACCCTTAAAATCCTTAGGAAGGAGAACTAAGTGTGCTCCCTCCCCAGGAGCATGCTTTCACCTTTCCCTTCTCCCTTCCCCTCACACACTCCCTGCCCCCAAGTGTATTACCATTACCTTCCTCAATCCCAAGCTCCTCAGGCTCTTCCTTTGCCTCTATAACTTGTTTCCTCAGCCCATATTTTTTCTACAAATTACTTCTTCTACTTCTGTGATTTTCCCAATAAATGTTCTCTTAGAGTTTGAGTCTTGGCTCTGAATTCTTTCCCAGCCAGAACTAAATTACATGGTCGCTGAACACAGGTCTGGTCTTACTACACAAGTCAACACTTGGTGCTATTCCTGCCATCTGCAACAGAGAGGGCTGGCTGAGGCCCCACAGACAGCAGCTGAAGTGCTGGAGGAATATCTCAGTTGCAGGGAGTTCCCCCTGGAAAGTCTGAGGTCTAAATCCCAAGCTGGGATCCCCAGCTCAGAATAACAGAACCTGAAAAGGTGCCCACATAACATCTGGCTCTGAAAAGGACCAGAGGTTCTGTACAGAAGGGAGAGATAGCCAGCAATACAGGCACCCTATTAAAGGGCCAACACACTAAATTTCATTTGCAACCACTCACCTTGGGTTATGGCAATAGAGGGCAGGGTGACTAGAGCTGTCTGAGGAAAGTCTGGGGTTGGTGTCTCTGCGGAGAGAGCTGAGAAGACAACCACCAGGATCCTTGTGCTGAGTCATTCCCCTTTACTGCAGACGCTATCTTTCCCAGGCAGAGCTTTCCCATCAATACAGCTTTAGCTGGGGGGAAGGAGGGAGGGAATCAATAACCCCATCCATTGGAAACAATTTTGCCCCATCCTTTGAGTTTATGCTCTGTTGAAGATTATAGCTTGAAGCTCATTAAGTTACTGAGACTAACAGTCAGCCTGTAGGCAGAGGTGGATCTCTGGGTGCTTTGAGTCTTTTCCTGACCTGTACCTGGATCCAGGGCTGCTAAAATCAGACCTTGGTATGCAGTTTGGACTTTTCTTCATTGGAGCAAAAAACTGTGGACAATTGATAGCTCCAAAAAGGGTACTCAGGGATAGTTACAAAGAGTATGTGACATTGGTCTTCACCAGACACCCTCCAAAGAGGCCCCACAACCAATGAATACAATGGCCAGCTTCAGACAACAACAGAGTAGGATCCAATAAGCTTCACAGGAATATATTGGCAGGCTCAAAACCCTACTGAGGCGAATTCCACTTTATGTGATAAGTACCTGCACAGGAGCCTGCATGTTGTGTTGGAGGTTGAGCCTCACTGTCAGCCAGCCTCAGGGTGGAGTCCACAAACAAACAGGTCAATATAAATCAAGACTTCATTTAAAAAAGAGGACCACCCTCCCTCCCCCACCACACACACAAGGAATATTATTAGAACACCCAGGTCTGGTGATCAGAGAGACTGCCCCACTTGGTCCCATAGGTCAACTACTACATTAGGACACACTACCAAGACTGTGACTTGTAGCAGATTTATCTAATACATAGAAACAAACCTAAAACTGGCAGCCAAAATGGAGAGACAAAGAAATAAGCCCCAAATGAAAGACAGTTCTACAGAAAAAGAGAAAAATGAAATGGAGATAAGAAATTTATTATATAGAGAGTTCAAAAGCAAGAAGAAAATTTAGAAACTATGAAAAATAACCCATCAGGAATGAAGAATGACATGGCAGATAAAAGAACACACTGGAAGGAATAAAGAGCAGATTAGAGGAAGCCAAGGATTATATCAGCAAATTAGAAAACAAGGTAGAGAAAAATCACTCAATCAGAGAACCAAAAAGAAAAAATTAAAAAATGGGACAGCTTAAGGGAGCTGTTTGACAACATAAAACTCACCAATATCTACACCATAGGAGTAGCAGAAGGAGAAGAAAGTGACAATGTGATAGACCAGTGGTCGGCAAACTCATTAGTCAACAGGGCCGCAGTTTGCCGACCACTGTGATAGACAACCTGTTTGAGTAAATAATGGTAGAAAACTTCCCTAACTTGATAAAGGAAAATGCCACACAAATTCAGAAAGCACAAAGAGTCTCAAACAAGAACACAAAGAGGCCCACACCCAGGCACATCATAATTAAAATGTCAAAATTAAAGACAAAGAGAGAATCTTGAAAGCAACAGAAGAAAAGCAATTTGTTACCCACAAAGGAATTCCCATAAGACAGTCAGCTGATTTCTCAACAGAAACTGTACAGGCCAGAAGGAAATGGTATGAAGTATTCAAGGTAATTAAGCCCTAGCCAGTTTGGCTCAATGGATAGAACATCGACCTGTGGACCTTGACAGGTTCCAGGTTCAATTCCAGTCAAGGGCCCATACTTTAGTTGCAGGCTCCTCCCCAGCCTGAGCCTTGGTCAGGGGTCATGCAGGAGGACACCAATCGATGTGTTTCTCTCACATTGATATTTCTCTCTGTCTTTCCCTCTTTTTCACTCTCTCTAAAAATCAATGAAAAAATATCTTCAGGTGAAGATTAATTTTTTAAATAGTACAAGATAATGAAAAGCAAGGATCTCAAACTAAGATTACTCAGCAATGCTATCATTCAAAACAGATGGTTAAATAAAGAGCTTGCCAGACAATGAAAAAGTCTAAAGGAGTTTATTAACATCAAACCAGCATTGCAAGAAATATTAAACGGGTGGCTGTAATAATAAGAAAAATAGAGATATAGAGAAACATAAACATAAAGAATAAAAATGGTAATAAATAACTTTCTATCATGATAACCTTAAATGTAAATGGCTTAAATGCTCCAATCAAAAGACATAGGGCAGCTGACCAGATAAGAAAACATGACCAATATATACGTTGTCTGTAGAGGTGTTCTCTCTTTTCCGCGTCCAGCACGGAAAAGGAACAGGTCCGGTTCCTGAGTGGAGGAGCTGGGGATTAAGGAATAAAAGAAAGAAAGAGACAAGAGGCAGAAATAGAAGCAAAGCTGGGAGCCGGGTGGGACGCTGCTTCCTCTGATGGAGGGGCAGGTCAGCCAGAGCCGACACAGCACATTTATTTATATTCCAAAGTACAAAGGGGGTTTCACCAAAAAACTTAGGATCAAAGGAGCTTGGATGGGCCCAGGTCCTATTCATTCCCTAAATTCCCCGGTGCTAGGTGCAAGACTGGATTTACACCTCAAAGCCCACTTCCTGGCACTTGGACAAAGGTAAAAGTCAGTACTGATAACACCCCCCACCTCTTTGGGGAGGGCGTAACCGAGACGCGGCTCTGCCAGTCGCCTCGGGCTCAGCTGACAACAATTTAAAGAATGTCCATGTGCCTTCCCAGGGAGCCCTCTACAGTTGTCTACAAGAGAACAAAAAATTCACACAGGACGAAAGTGAAGAGATAGAAAAAAATGTTCCATGCAAATGGAAACAAAAAAAGCTGGTGTAACAATATTTATATCTGACAAAATAGACTTCAAAGCAAAGGCCATAGCAGGAGACAAAGATGGTCACTACATAATACTAAAGGGATTGATCCAATAAAAGTATATAACCCTGATAAATGTATATGCACCCAATATAGAAGCATTTACATATACAAAATTTTTTGGAGTACTTTAAGGAAGAGATTGACAATAATACAGTCATAGTAGGTGACCCACTGACTTCCCTGGATAAATCTTCCAGACAAAAAAGTCAACAAGGAAACAGTAGTGTGAATTAACACACTGATCAGAAGGATTTGACATGTACAGATCATTTAATCCCAAAGCTGTAGTATATACATTCTTCTCAAGTGCACATGGAACATTCTGAAAGATAGACCAAATATTTAGGACACAAATTAATTCTCTACATATCAAGCATCTTGTCAGTTCACAATGACATGAAACCAGAAATCAACTATAATAAAAACACTAAAAAACATTCAAACACATGGAGGCTAAATAACATATTATTAAACAATGAATTGATTACAAATGAGATCAAGGAATAAATTAAAAACTACTTAGAAACAAATGAAAATGAGCACACAACCCCCTCAAATCTACGCAACACAGCAAAAGAAGTCCTGAAAGGGAAGTTCATAGCACTACTGATCTATCTCAAGAAACAAGAAAAATCTCTAGTAAACTATTTAATCTTACAACTAAAAGAATTAGAAAGAGAACAACAAGAAAAGCTCAGAGTACCTTAAGTAGACATAAGGAGACAGCAAAAATCAGAGCAGAAATAAATGACATGTAGTAAAACAAAACAAAAACAATATAAAAGATCAATGAAACCAAGAAATGGTTCTTCGAAAAGATAAACAAGATCAATGCACCTCTATCCCACCTCATGAAAAGAGGAACAAAATAAATAAAACCAGAAACAAAGAAGTGAAGAAACAATTGACACCACAGAAATACAAAGTATTGTAAGACAAATATTACAAACAACTATATGTCAACAAATTGAACAACCTGGATGAAATGGAGAAATCCTAGAAACATACAATCAAAAACTGTATCAAGAAGAATCAGAAAACCTGAATAGACCAATAACAACTAATGAAATTGAAGCAGTAATAAAAAAAAAAATTCCCTGCAAACAAAAGTCCTAGACTGAACCCCTTTACAGGGGAGTTTTAGCAACATTCAAATAACAACTAACAACTACCCTCCTTAAACTATTCCAGAAAATCCAAGAGAAAGAAATACTTCCAAGCTCTTTTTATGAGGCCAGCATTATCCTAATTCCAAATACAGGCAAAAACATTACAAAGAAAGAGAATTATAGGCTAATATCCTACCTAAAAAAAGGGTAATATGCAAATTGACCATCATTCCAACACACAAGATGGCTGCCCCCATGTGGTCAAAGATGGCCACCCCCATGTCAACACAAGATGGCCAGCAGAGGAAGGCAGTTGGGGGTGACCAGGTCTGCAGGAGAGGGCAGTTTGGGGGAACCAGGCCTGTTGGGGAGGGCAGTTGGGGGTGACCAGGCCTGCAGGGGAGGGCAGTTGGGGGGACCAGACCTGAAAGGGAGGGCAGTTGGGAGCAATCAGGCCCACAGGGGAGGGCAGTTAAGGGTAACTGGGCTGGCAGAGGAGGGCAGTTGGGGCGACCAAGACTGCAGGGGAGGGCAGTTGGGGGGGACCCAGGCCTGCAGGGGAAGGCAGTTGGGGGGGACCCAGGCCTGCAGGGGAGGGCAGTTGGTTGGGACCAAGCTTGTAGGGGAGGACAGTTTGGGGGGACCTAGACCTGAAGGGGAGGGCAGTTGGTTAGGACCAGGCCTGCAGGGGAGGGCAGTTGGGAGAAACCAGGCCTAAAAAGGAGGGCAGTTGGGGGCGATCAGGATTGCAGGGGAGGGCAGTTAAGGGTGGTGACTGGGCCAGCAGAGGAGGGCAGTTGGGAGGGACAAGGCCTCCAGGGGAGGGCAGTTGAGGGGGGACCAGGCCTGCAGGCGAGGGCAGTTAGGGATGACCAGGCTGGCAGGGGAGGGCAGTTAGTGGCAATCAGGCCAGCAGGGGAGTGGTTAGGGGTGATTAGGCTGGCAGGGGAGTGGTTAGGTGGTGACCAGGCTGGCAGGCAGAAGTAGTTAAGGGCAATCAGGTAGGCAGGCAGGTGAGTGGTTGGGAGCCAGCAGTCCTGGATTGTGAGAGGGATGTCTGACTGCCTGTTTAGGCCCAATCCAAATCTGGGAGGGGTCCCAGATTGGAGAGGGTGCAGGCTGGGCTGAGGGATATCCCCCCTCCCCGTGCACAAATTTTGTGCACCGGGCCTCTAGTCCCTGATAAATATAGCTGACAAAATCCTCAACAAAATATTAGCAAATTGGATCCTGCAATATATTAAAAAAACGTAGACCATGATCAAGTGGTATTTATATCAGGGATACAAGGCTGAAGCAATATTTGCAAATCAATAAATGTGATACATCATATAAACAAAATAAGATGTAAAAATCATTTGATCATATCAATAGATCCTGAAAAAGCATTTGACGAAATCCAGCACCCCTTTTGAAAAAAACTCTCAGCAAAGTGGGAATAGAGGGATCATACCTCAATATTATTAAGGCCATATATGATAAACCTATAGCCAACATCATACTCAATGGGCAAAAAATTAAATTGTTTTTCCTAAGAACAGAAACATGACAGGAATGTCTGCTTTCACCACTCTTACTCAACATAGTACTGGAAGTCTTAGACATAGTGATCAGACAAAAAAGTAAAAGGCATCCAAATTGGAAAGGAAGAAGTGAAACTGTCATTATTTGCAAATGACATGATATTGTACATAGAAAAACCTAAAGACTCCACCACAAACTACTATATTTAATAAATGAATTCAGCCAAGTAGCAGGATACAAAATTAATATCCAGAAATTGATAATACTTTTATATACCGATAATTAATTATCAGAAAGATAAACTAAAAAAAAAATCCCATTTACCATTCAACAAAAATTTAAGATTCCTAGGAATAAACTTAACTGAGGAGGTAAGAGACCTGTACTCAGAAAACTATAGGACATTGAAAAAAAAGAAATAGAGGAAGATATAAACAACTGGAAGCATACTAGTATACTGTGTTCATGGACTGGAAGAATTAACATAATTAAAATGCCCATACTACCCAAAGCAATCTATAGATTCAAGGCATTCCTTATTAAAATTCCAAATGCATATTTCACAGATCTAGAACAAATACTCCCAAAGTTTATATAGAATGCTAAAGGACCCCAAATAGCCACAGAAATCTTGGAAAAAAAAAAACTACAAAGTGGGAGGGATCACAATACCAGATATAAAATTATACTACAAAGCCTTTCTAATCATAACAACCTTGTATTGGCACAAGAACAGAAATATAGATCAATAAAACAGAACAGAGACCACAGAAATTGATCCAAGCTATTATGCTCAATTAATATTTGACAAAGGAGGCAAAAGTATACAATGGAGGAAAGATGGTCTCTTCAATAAATATGACATGTACATGCAAAAAAAATGAAACTAGACCACCAGCTTACACCACACATAAGAATAAACTCAAAATAGATAAAATGTTTAAATGTAAGACATGAAACCATAAAAATCCTAGAAGAAAACGTAGGTAGAAAAATCTCAGACATCTCCCGTAGCAGAATTTTCACCAATACATCTCCTATAACAAGGGAAACAAAGGAAAAAATAAACAAATGAGAGTACATAAAAAGAAAACAAAAAAACTTCTGCACAGCAAAATATACCAATATCAAAATGAGAAGGGATCCCACTGTACAGGAGAACATATTTTTCAATGATACATCTGATAAAGGGTTAATTTCCAAAATATATAAAGAATTCATACAACTCAACAAAAGGAAGTCAAATAATCCAATAAAAAATTGGCAAAGGACCTAAATAGACTCTTCTCAAAAGAGGACATACAGAAGGCCATGTAACATATGAAATCCTCATGGTCACTAATTATCAGAGAGATTCAAATTAAAATGACAATGAGTTATCACCTCACACGTGTCAGAATGACTATCATCAACAAATCAACAAATGACGAGTGCTGTTAAGGATGTGAAGAAAAGGGAATTTTAGTACACTGCTGGTGGGGATGCAGACTGGTGCAGCCACTATGGAAAACAGTATGGAGTTTCTTCAAAAAAATTAAAAATGGAACTGTAATTTGACCTAGTGATCCCACTTCTAGCAATATATCCTAAGAATCCAGAAACACCAATCAGAAAGAATATATGAACCACTATGCTCATAGCAGTGCTTTTTACAATAGCTAATATCTGGAAACAGCCCAAGTGTCCAGTAGAAGAATGGATAAAAATTCTGTGGAACATTTACTCAATGGAATATTATGCAACTATAAAAAGAAGGGTCTCTTACCCTTTGAGACAGCATGGAGCAACCTGGATAGTGTTATGCTAAGTGATATTAGTCAGTCAGATAATGATAAGTATCACATGATCTCATGTGGAATCTAATGACCAAAATAAACTCATGAACAAAATAGATCCACAGACATGGAAGAATGGAACAGGCTAACGAATCTCAGAGAGACAGGGGAAGGGAGGGGGGGGGGAAAGATCAACCAAAGAACTTGTGGACATATATGCATAACCCAATGTCATTGACAATAGTGTGGTGAAGGCCTGGGGGCAGTGGAGTGCAGTGGAGGCGGTCAATGGGGGGGAAGAAGGGGGTACATCTGTAATACTTTCAACAATAAAGATAAATAACAATAAAAAATAAAAATAGAAAAAGGTGAAAAACTACAGGCTGTGAATAAGATCTGAAGTATAGAAGTTAAAAGAAACTAGAATGAACAGAGAGGACTCTAATACAGCACACAGAACTGATGGGGCAGGATCAGTACTTACTAGAATTTAATCTGGAAAGAGGCAACTATCAGAGGTAAAAACTCTGGAGTAAGAACCAATTGTTCACCTTCCAATTTAGTGTGAGGTAATCGCAAAACAAATTGATTTAGGCTCACTTGAGCCTAAAGGAGTAAAAGATACCAGTTTCCTGGAGAGTGATAAAGGAGTGAAAGAAATAGAGCTTCTGGGGTGGTGGACTAAAGTCCACAGCCTCAAAGGATTGTGTCAGAGAAATCGAGAGAGTAACAGGAATTGGGAAGAAGAGATGCTGGAAAGGGATTGTTCAGAGCCTTTAAATTGGGCAAAGGGCACTGAACAACATAAAACTAAAGTTTGGTGCACATAAACAATATACAGCAAGTGTCCCCAAACCTAATTTCTCAGTTAAAAGTTTAATCTGTGCATTAGAATGACCCTGTATTATGGACAACAGCAGTAAGAGCTGGAGATGGAAACCATGGAAGTTAAGGCAGTGTGGCAAGGCTTGAGACTTCTCCCAACTTGACCTTAGGTTTTGGCAGCCAGGAGTAAACCACAAGTTTTCTAGCAAACGAAATGTCATCTATTTCATCAAAGGGGCTTTGTAGATGAATCATGGGAGAACAAAATACAAAATGCAATCCCTCAGCTTTCAATACCTAAATAAATAAATCATGTTCCCTGGACCCCTCACCTATTAACCATTGATCAGAATCAAACCCAGGACCCTTCAGCCCACAGTTTGACATGCTATCCACTGAGCCAAACCAGGTAGGGCCACCTTCATGTTTTTAAATAACATCTTAATTAAAATATTATTAGAATAACATAAAATTCACCCATCAATTTTAAGCATGTATTTTTTTAATACTATTAGTTGGAGACATCTATCATAGGGCTATATGGCTTCCTCCCAACCCCCAAGCACAGTATTATAGACAAGAATAGCCTAAATTTATTCTGTAACCAAATGTACATGTAATTTATATGCATACTAGAGGCCCGGTGCATGAAATTTGTGCATGGGGGGGGGGTCCTCAGCCCAGCCTGTACCCTCCACAATCTGGGAAACCTTCAGGGGATGTCTGACTGCTGGTTTAGGCCTGATCTCAGGGATTGGGCCTAAACCGGCAGTTAGACATCCCTCTCACAATCTGGGACCGCTGGTTCCTAACTGCTCACCTGCCTGCCTGCCTGATTGTCCCTAACTGCCCCCCCTGCCAGCCTGATCACCCCTAACCACCTCTGCCTGCCAGCCGGATCACCCCTAACTACCCCCCCCTGCCAGCCTGGTTGCCCCTAACTGCCCCCCCCCCCCCGCCAGCCTGGTCGCCCCCAACTGCCTCCCCAGCTGGCCTGGTTGCCCCTTACTGCCCTCCTGCCAGCCTGGTTGTCCCCAAATGCCCCCCCCTGCTGGTCTGGTCACCCCTCACTGTCCCCCCCCTGCCGGCCTGGTCGCCCCACACAGCCTGCTGTTTGGTCATCTGTTTGGTCATTTAGGTTGTGACAGCCCCTGGCTTTTTATATATTAGGACAGTGGTTGGCAAACTGCAGCTTGTGAGCCACATGTGGCTCCTTGGCCCCTTGAGTGTGGCTCTTCCACAAAATATCATGGCCTGGGCGATTCTATTTTGAAGAAGTAGCGTTAGAAGAAGTTTAAGTTTAAAAAATTTGGCTCTCAAAAGAAATTTCAATCGTTGTACTGTTGATATTTGGCTCTGTTGACTTTGCCGACCACTGTATTAGGATATCACTTGGCTACAATTGTTAAAATGCTTGCAAATAATATTCCTAAGATTATATTATAGTTAACATATGAAAGACAGGATACAGAGGATAGGACTCTACCACAGACATTGGAAGTATTAAATAAATATTTCTGAGGCTGATAACACTATGTTTTTCTTAGATTTATGGGATTTTCCTATAATTAATCCAGACACAATGAATTCCTTTGGACAGATTATCTCCAAAACCTGTACAGTATTTAATTCTTCCAAAACAAGATTTATTAGAAATAACTATTTTAATGTTTGTGCTCCTAACTTTAGCTCTTATTGTTTCTAGAAAGGCCATAAAAACCTAACCTGGCACGTGCTTTTGATTTTAGATTTCTATTTTCTCATTTAAATTTTCTAAGCACCTGCCCAACCAACTAACACAACTTTGCTTCCTTCACCACCATTCATTCCTGTCATGTGATGCTGAGTGTTTTCTTAGTTAACCTAGCTTTGAAACACCTGCAATTCAATTACAAGATAGTACTGTCTGGTTATTTTAGCAATGAATTGATTTACCTGTCAAGAAAAACTTTATTGTACATTTTATTGGCCTCTGGATTAATGCCTTATAAAATAGCACATTTGCACATATGCCTTTCATAAGCATTAATGACTGACAGGCCAGATATTATATCAACTTATAGTGAAAGGAGCTTATTGCTGCAAGTTCAAAGATGAGCTATTATGAGAGCTAACCTTTTGGATTCAAGCTAAATGTTTATTTTATATGAAGGATTTTTAGAGGTTATGGCAGGAATTATCCATGTCTTGTAAAATAATACTGTATAAGTATCTATTAGTCCAAGTTTGCTTTACAATATATTTAAATGACTATGTAGCTAAATGATTAATGATAGTATTAATAGCATGAACACTCATCACCCTTCTGTCACTATGTAGATAATATATCAAGGAAAAGGGAAATACAGTATTTTCACCAGGTCAGAGATGTGCCATATCATAGTTCAAATGACTTAATTTTTGTCACTTTTCTTTTATAAAATGTATGTTAGACATAAAAATAATATCTTCAGCTGTTTCTGAATCTTCTTTTAATTTATTTCTAATAAAATCATATATAGGGATAACAACTTCAAGCTATGTTTTAAAACCTGAAGACAGTTCTCTGCTTTAACCAGTTAATCAATGCCAAATACAAGCTGGTTCCAATTAAATTCAGTCTAAGGTAAACTGTTCTGGTCACTGCAATAGAGGGAAAAATTACAACTATCACTTCCCAAAGGTGAGTAGCTCTTATAAGAAAAGGAAGAACAAAAACATTGTAAACAGTAAGAACAACAATAAAACTTGATTCCAATATTAAAACCATTCTATATGCATTTGCTTAAATTTTGTGTAGTATTTTTAAATTTACTTTAACCTGTTCTATTTCTGTTTTCATCTTGGTGAGAAAGTATCTCAAGATAAAATGGCAGCTAGCCATGTATCGAATATGCCTTTACCTTATTGTATAATGGAAACCAATTAGAGATGATTTAGGGGAAATCTCAGTGGTAACTCACAGTATTTTTTATCCAGCCTATATAAAATATATATTTTTTTAATATATTTTATTGATATTTCACAGAGAGGAAGGGAGAGGGATAGAGAGCCAGAAACATCGATGAGAGAGAAACATCGATCAGCTGCCTCCTGCACACCTCCTACTGGGGATGTGCCCGCAACCAAGGTACATGCCCTTGACTGGAATCGAACCTGGGACCTTTCAGTCCGCAGGCCGACGCTCTATCCACTGAGCCAAACCGGTTTTGGCTATATAAAATATTTTAATAGAACATGATAAGTATTTAAAATTGAACTGCATTTAAGAAGGTTTTTTGTGTGATTGAAGGATTTAGTTCTCTCTCACACTGGCTAGTCCCTAATTAAAGCATACCAATTTAAATCTGTCACTATCAGATATATGAGTATTGGGGAAAAATGCCCAAAGTGCCCAGTAGCTATAAGAACTCTCCTCCCCTTTCTGATAACAGAGTCTGTGATCTCCTTCCCCTCTTCCTTCTTTCCCTGCTATTTGGTACAGCTTATGTACCCAAATCTCTCCCCCTACTTCAAACACTTTTATCTTAGGGGAGTAAAACCTTTGTGTAACCCCTGTCCCCACTTCCTCAAGGCACCCCTCTACCAACTCCTCTCCTCAATAGAGACACAGCCTAGTAACATCTAACCAGATGCCTCCCCATCCTGGCCCAGATTCTATAATATAGGAAAGTCCTTTCAATGAAATTATATTCTACAAAAATGTAGATAAATGTGATGCCTACCCTTTTTGTACTCAAATATTATAATTGACATTCATTCACTTACTCAACAAATATGTAGAATATAATATTTGTTGAGTACATCCTATGTACCACATACCATACTGAGCACATGGTATAAAGGTATTGTGTGTAACTCTGTCTTTCCCTGTGGCCTTTTGAAAATAAAGAGAAATAATGAAAGTTTGGAGGGAACAATTTTAATCATTTCCTCATTATTATTAGCAGGAAAACAACAACAAAATCATTGAAAACCTCAAATTTAGTTAGGGTTTTTTTTACCTTTACTATGTCATTGGCTCTGTGCCTGGTGCTGGAGAGAGTGAAATAAGTACAAAAGTCCTTGTGCTGTGAAGGATCTTAAATAAGAGTGTGGACTAGGAAAACTTTGAGAATGAGAATGCGCTCATGTCCCAGATAGAAATAAGGTGGTGGCTGTGACATGAAGGCAGTCAGACAACCCCAGAGCCCAGAGAGGTGTTATGAGGAGCCAGCCCATCATATAGTATGTCTTCCCAGGGGTCAAATGTGCAGGACTTCCCAGACCTTAACTAGAGGGCCTTCAGGGAAGCCTTCCCAATATTCCCTATCAGAGATCCCATCACAATTTGCCCCTTCCCATCACCATACATATCCCCTCATGGAATATCTTCCTAAGACCATGGGAACCACCAGGTGCTTTGAGACAGGCACCCTTCAGATTTATGAAATGAGTAAGTCTTCCAGATTTTTCAATAAAAATGCAGAGTGCCCAATGCAATTTGAATTTTGGATAAACAACAAATAAAATTTTACTAGAAGTATTTCATCTGGCAAGCCTAGAAGTGGGGTCATGTCTTTATTTCTGTTTAGCCTTCAAGATACCAATTCAGAAGGAACATGTTTTTCATCTAATCAATTGCCACTTGCTTTAGGCTTATAAACAAAGAAGTATTTGAAAGCTCATTTTCTCTTTACTTAAATAATGTGAATCTATGTTCATACACAGGGATACACATTATATATTATGTATATTTATTAAAGCTTATTTTGAAACAGTGAAAGAATAATCTCCCTTGTTTTGAGAGCTGTTTATCATTAATGGCATAAAGAGTCCTGCAGCTTGGCACATGGGACACCATTGGCCCTCAGTAAATATTTGTTAAATAATTGAAGAAATACTGATAGGTTAATAATCTTTTAACTTCTCCAGAGATTTCTGATTTTATATTCAAAAGATAAATTATCATGATAACTCAGATTTCTAGGAATGCATACAAGCTGCAAGATAAAGTGCATAAGCATAATATTCGTGGTCTTTATCCAAGATCATGACCTCTATCTTTTCCTGTCTATCTCTGCCACTTAGTTATAGGTTTGCCGTGTCTCTGCTTCTTCATCTGTAAAATGGGAATAATAATGTTCTCTACCTCATAGAACTGTTGTGAAGATTAAATAAGGTCATCCTATATAATAAAGAGGTAATATGCAAATTGACCATCACTCCAACACACAAAATGGCTGCCCCCATGTGGTCAAAGATGGCCATCCCCATGTGGACACAAGATGGCCGCCACATGATGGCTGGAAGGGGAAGGCAGTTGTGGGCGATCAGGCCAGCAGGGGAGGGCAGTTAGGGGTGACCAGGCAGGCAGGGGAGGGCAGTTAGGAGCGACCAGGACAGCAGGGGAGGGCAGTTAGGGGAAAACAGGCTGGCAGGGGATCAGTTAGGCATCTATCAGGCTGCCAGGGGTGTGGTTAGGGGTGATCAGGCTGGCAGGCAGAAGCGGTTAGGGGCAATCAGGAAGGCAGGCAGGCGAGTGGTTGAGAACCAGCAGTCCTCGATTGTGAGAGGGATGTCTGACTGCCCATTTAGGCCCGATCCCTGGCAGTCGGGCATCCCTCAAGGGGTCCCAGATTGGAGAGGGTGCAGGCTGGGTTGAGGGACATCCCCCCTCCCCCGTGCATGAATTTTGTGCACCGGGCTTCTAGTACTTATTATAAAGTATTTAGAACAAGGCCTGGCACATATAATTACAAATCACTATAAACTTTTTTATATTAGTTGATTATAAATAATGATATTTACTCTCCTAAAAAAGGAAATTACTTTTGGTATTTGTGAACCCCTTTTACTGAATTTTCATCTCAGTCTTAGCTGGGTTTGGTAAATGGGGAGCAATGGTTACATAGCAGTATTAGTTTCAGGGGAATAGCAAGAAACTGATATTCAGCAAAAACCTGCTAATATTACTTCAGCTGAATTTCAATTTAACTACACCTTTCTGATTCTTACCTGGATTTGAGTAGTAGGAAACAATGAATTTCACACTACAACTAGTTTCAGAAGGGCAAAAACAAATTAATATACAACAAAAACCTAGTAGCATTTTTATCATGTCCCAGGATTTTAGTGTTTAGTTGTAATTTTAAAAATTTCCTGTTTCTTTGTGGCATTCATATACAAACAAAATTATTCTTTCTGAATGTTGCTCTGCTTTAATTTGGCATATTTTCTTTAACCATAATGATGATAAATTTAAAAAAAAATAGTTTCATCTAAAATCTATCTCACAATTTAGGATCAGTTCACTCCATCTCTAAATAAAGTGAACTCTAAAATTGGCTTTTCCTTAATAGGGGAAAGGATTTCTTTATCTGTAAGTTACTGTCTTCTTCAGTGTTAATGCTTCTACCACTTCAGCAGATAACTTTTGTAAAGCTGTCTTACTTATCTTCATTCTCACAAGCATCTGAAAGCATTCTATAGAACAGGTCAGCTATTTCTTTTTCTTCCCATAACTGTTTTGGTTAAACATCTGTTGAAGACTATATCCTTTTTGAAAAACTGTTAGAAAAATACACCATTGAGTCTGTGTATATAGATATCAATCATTTTCTGTTTCATAGTGATGTCATTAAGGATTTCACACTAGATAGCATCTTATTACCCTGTCAAAAATATTTGTTAGTTTTAGCATGCTTCTTTCAGTAGGAATGTTGGGATAAGCAGCATAGATGGACCTGGAGAGCATTATGCTAAGTGAAATAAGCCAGGCAGTGAAAGGAAAATACCACATGATCTCACTCACTTATGGTTAATAAAGAACATTATAACCTGATGAACAAAAAGATAGATACAGAGGCAGAGAAGCATCGAACAGACTGTCAAATTACAGCGGGAAGGCTGGGGAGTACTGGGGGGAAGGAGGTAAGATATCAACCAAAGGACTTGTATGCATACATATAAGCATAACCAATGGACACAAGACACTGGTGGGGGGATGAGGGCATGTGCTGGGGACAGGGTAGGGGAGGCCAGGGGAAGGTCAATGGGGAAAAAAAGGAGACATATGTACTACTATTTGTAATACTTTAAACAATTTAAAAAATAAATAAAAGAGAGACTTCACATTAAAAAAAATCAATGGAAAAATATCCTCAGGTAAGGATTAACAAAAATAAAATAAAATAAATAAAGAGCCATTCTAAAATACCAGCTTTATATTTTAAAAAAGGGACAATATCATAATTTAATAAACAACTTGTTTCCATCATTACACATGGTTTGATCTAATTAAAAAACAAACAAGAATTGATTAATACAGTGCTTATCAAAACAATCAACGGAAGAAAGATGATGTGCAATAGTGAGAAGGACAATGAGCTATGATGCTTTCCAGTTTCTGAGTCTCATCTGGTGCTGCCATCAGTGAACTATATGTATTGTTAGTCAGTTTCTTCACATTACCAGTTCTCATTTGTAAATTCAGAGAAACAGAATACATACCCTCCAAGGTCTCTTTTTTAAAATTGTATGATTTCAGATACAATTTTGATGCAGAGCACATAAACTTTTCAATTTAAGCTTTTTATACAATGCCATATTGCTTTTATTCCAGAACTGAAATTGGGAAAAGGTAATAACGATGTTTATTTCTGTTTAAGTTTCAACTATTGACCTCAAGAAGTAATATACCTGTCAGAAAGGATGCCAAAAGGCTGCGGGTGTGTATCAATGTTTCTCTCTTATATGGATGTTTCTCCCGCCCCTCCTTCCTATTTCTCTAAAAAATCAATAAAAACATATCATCGGGAGAAGATTAAGCAAAGAAAAAAGAAAAAGGATGCCTTCTGGTCAGCTGGTCCCAAATTTATAATCAGAGTCTAGTAGCCATTGTTTACAGGGGACGTCATCTCATGCTGCCTTTCAGAAAAAAGTCACAGATGGGACTACCGAGCCTCCTGCACTGTGTTCCTAGCCTCTGAGCCAGTTATAAAGGAGCTCCTCGAATATTTTGATCAATGGGCTGAATCCTGCCCTGTCCAATCAGAGCTGTGTTTATGTCTTTACTAACCAATAAGAGCAGTTCCATAACAACCAGTCAGAATGTGTGGTTCAGGCCAATCAGCACAGTGCTATTTGGATCAATAAAACTGCAAATTTAGATTCTTTATTTGCATAAAAATGAACCAATCAGGGACCAGGGTGAGCATATTCTCCATATAACTTAGCCGCCCCTTAGAATTGGGATAGTGCATTTTTGGTTTCCTTTGGAGGCTTGTTTCCCACGTTTGCAATCTCTTCACCTGAATGAAGCCTCTCCTTTACTGCGCCCTAGATTGGAGACTTCCTATTGAAATTGGATTAATGGCAGCAACCTTTTGTTGACACAACTAAGGATCAAAGAGATCTTGTCTTAGAAACACCTGCCACACCTTAGATTTATTATAAAAACAATCAGGGTCATATAGGTCTACAGATTTTCTGCTTTAACTCTCTATTGCACTGTTCTGTAAATCGTCTTTAATGTAAACTATCAGATAAAACTTTTCTAAACATAAGTTAGTAAATGAGTCTATGATATTTGGGGCAGAAACATTTAAAGTATTAAATGTAAGCAGTAGGGGGAAAATATGTAACTTTTGTATATCTGAAAGGGCACAAAATGTTTGTTCCAAATGGATCATTCATCATAAAGTCAGAGTTGAGCAAATAGAGTAAATACAGTTATTATGAAAGGCTAAGTATAACTCTGATTAACTACCCACATACACCCTTTAACTACACTTACATATGTGCATGAATGGACCATTATTAGCTCTCATTAATGTTAAACCAGTAGAGATGCTGTCATTGAACTACTGTACTCAGTAGTAACGTTTTGCACCAGAAATACTAAGTGCTTTCCTCATTCTTTTGAAGTTGTACATAAATCAGAATAAAAATGACCCTAGGAAGGCAATCTCTTATGCCTTCTAAATGACTTTCTTTTGCCTGACCGTTAATTATATAAAATCAACTAACACTTCGTTGGGATACTGTGCAAAGGAGTTTTATGTAATCCTTTAAAATGCAAACCAATCAGAAAAATCAGATTTCCGTCAAGCTGTTCTAAAGAGGGCACAGGATCACAGCAATACACAACCAATATGACTTTATAGCCTGAAGATACTTTGTGGTAAAAAGTTCTTGAATTAAAAATAAATCACAGAATACAGGCTAGATACAGCCGTGGGCAAACTACGGCCCGCGGGCTGGATCCGGCTGTTCTACCCAGTTCTCTTGCTCTCCCCTCCGCTCCTTTACTTTGAATTTATATTAGTTCACACAAACACTCCATCCATGCTTTTGTTCCGGCCCTCCAGTCCAGTTTAAGAACCCATTGTGGCCCTTGAGTCAAAAAGTTTGCCCACCCCTGGAAAAAGTAAAAGAATCAGAATTGTTAATAGAGCTATTATGGTAGCTTTCTTGGCTTATAAACAAGTAACTTAGTTCAGAAACACTAGAGAACTTACTACTCCTTTCCTTTTACCAATCTACAAATATTCCCTAGCTTTTCTCATTCACTACTGTTATATCAATGACACATCTAGAGTAAGAATAGGAATCATGCTTCAGGGTACATTCTGAATTTTTATAAGCATTTTTACTTTCCTGGAAATTCATTCTTTCAGAATTTCTTTCTATTTCCTATCTGTCTTTGATCATGAGACAACCCTAGCCAAACATGGGAATTTAAACTTTTATCTTATGGTCCCACAAATAACTTTCTCATCTCTTTCTTATAACAAATGAGAAATTAATTTTCAAAGCCTCCCCATGGAAATGCCAACATTCTAAATCTAAAGACAATGATGGGGAGTTTTCAGTACTTGTTTTACAGAAACTTCCTTTGTATGTCCTAATAGACCCCAGGCCTGAAAATGTTCACAATTTAAAGTTCCTCAATCTTACTGTATTTTTCCCAAATAATTTTAAAACAAAGTTAATTTATATCGAATTTTTATCATAAATTCAAGCACAGTGATAACTAACTAATTAAGCATCATTAAGAATTAAATTAAAAATATAAATATTGATCAGACACAATTTGAAGGCAAGGATATAAGTTCCTATATCAAAGGACACTATCGACAGAGTGAAAAGGCAACCTACAGAATGGGAAAGATATTTGTAAACTATACATTTGATAAGGGGTTAATATCCAGAATACATAAAGAGCTCCTACAAATCAACATCAAGGAAACAAACAATCTAAATATAAAAATGGGAAAAAGACTTGAATAAACATTTCTCCAAAGAAGATATGCAAATGGCCAAGAAGTGCATAAAAAGATGCTCAACATTACTAAACATTAAGGAAATCCAAATCAAAGCCACATACCATTTCATAACCAATCCATTAGAATGCCCATTATAATAATAAAAAACCCCACATACACACAAAAAAATCAAGTCTTCGCAAGGATGTGAAGAAATTAGAATCCTTGTGCTGGTAGCAATATAAAATAGTATGGCTACTAAGAAAAACAGTATGGAGATTCCCCAAAAAAATTAAGAATAGAATTACCATATGACTCAGCAATTTTACTTCTGGGCATATACCCAAAAGATATTTCTATACCCATATTCATGGCAGCATTATGCACAATAGCTGAAAGGTGGAAGCAACTCAAATGTCTCTCTATGGATGACCAGGTAAACAAAATGTAATATATACATATAAAAGAATATTATTCAACCATAAAAAAGAAGAAAATTCTGGCACATGCTACAAAACAAATAAACCTTGAAGACATTATGTTGAGTGAAATAAGACAGGCACAAAAGAATGAATATTATATTATTCCACTTATATGAGGTATCTATAGTAGTTAAATTCCGATACAGAGGGTAGAATGGTGACTGCCAAAATTTGGGGAAATAAAGGAATGAGAAGGTCATATTTAATGGGTACAAGTTTCAGTGTAGGATAGTAAAAATAGTTCTGGAAACAGATGATGGTCATTGTACAACAATGTGAAAGTACATACTACCACAAAACTATACAATTAAAGATAGTTAAAATTGTAAAATTTGTTATGAATATTTTACCACAATATAAAAAACAGTTCTTGCCCATATTGAACTTATAGTGAGAAAATGATATATTAGTAACTGAATAACGTAAGTGAAATAATGACAGTAGACATTAAATACTATGGTGTCCAGAGATTGCAAAGAAAATAGTTTTTCAGGAAATTTTTTATGGAATATATGGTGGTTGGCTTTTATCTTTGGAAGATTAATATAATTTCAATGAGTAAGAAGGTGGGAGCAGGTATCATGCAAAATGAGACCAGTATAAGCAAAGCATGGAAGTAAAAATCTTGAGATGTGATTTTGAACTGTGATTTCTCCCAGTTATATCAATGTGTAGTGCTGTGCTTGTCAAATTGTATCAGAACCCTTTGGAATCATGCTAAATATTAATTCTGATTTCATAGGTCTGATACCATTGTAATTAACCTAGTTAATAATAACAGAAAAGGAGCAAAGGGAGGCTAAACATTATAGGTATGTCATTTGGGCAGGTTCACCAGGAAGCTAAAGCTTTACACTCTCAGGGAGCCACTGGTCTATTCCTCACAGATCACTGGAGGAAGGGACTGGACAGGGAAGAGAATAGACACATACCCAGTAAAGTTAAGGTGACATGGGGAAGGTATTTGTCAGTCACACCTGGGAAAAGATCATTGGCCAGAATGGGTGTCACAACTGCAAGGGTGTGAAATTTGGGATATTTAATTCCCTAAACAAAGAAATTCACTCTCTTGGTTTTTGTTAGTTCCTCTTATGCTTTTGTGCTCTTGGTTTCTTTGATGCTCTTGGGACTCTTGTTGCAGAGGGCACTCTCTCTTGGCTCCCCTGCATTCTCCCACATGACCCACAGCCATGTGGACCCCCCACACAATCGACTAGTGGACTGCTACTAGCCTGATGCTGAACTGGACCGGTTCCAACATGGAAAGAAAACTTTGGTCACTGGCTTTGCTTTTAGCTTCACTGAAACCCTAGCTACATTTCTTCTATGACTGAACTAAGGGCAATGAGTTCTTGGAAACCCATGGATGTAATTCCATGCAAATAAAAATCACTCACATCCTCCTGTGTGTGTCTCAGAAAATTCTTCTTCTCAAGATATCATAAGGACCTCACCCCTCAGCATGCAGTGGGGAAGAGTACACCCAATTTCTTTGATAACAGTTCCAATGGTAGGGTACAAATTCTTCATTTCTATGGAAGATATATGTCTTGGCAGCTGACATGCAGGGGAACATATGAGAAGGAAAAGTAAAAAGTTGCAGATAATTAGAGTAAGCATACAATCAGGTTTTCCCAAGACATTACAAACTTATATCTTCTATCCATAATTATTAGTAGTGGCCTGTAACACACTAAAAATGTCCCAGTTTGGGTGATACAAAATATAATCACTCAAGTTTTAAGCACAGATGACTAATAGGACATTAGGGATTATTCTAAGTGCTGAGGATATCTAAGTTTAGATAAAAATGATGACAACCAAAAGGCTTGACCTCATGGAGTTTATAATCTAGTGGAGATTTACACATTCCAGAAGTGGAGGTAGAGGAAGGATAAATTTGAAAGGAAGATGGATGCAGGTTTAGATGTAGATATAGATCCTTATGAGGAATAAAACTTGGAAAGTGGGTGAAATGCCTCCCTGAAAGTAGGATTAAAGAGAAGGAAGAGATCATATATAGATCCTATACTTAGGGGAGGAGTCAGAAAGATAAAAGAAGGACTAAAGTATGACAGAAGCCAGGGAAGCAGAAAAGTCAAGAGCTCTTCAGGTACCAATATCAAGTGATGCTGAGAAGTCAAGGAGATGAGATCTGGCCCAGGTGGCCACTGTGGGGAAGTGGAAGATCAAGTTTGATAAACCATGGGTTGGAGTTGGGAGTGTGGGATGGTCAATAAGTTGCTACATGGTATTCTGCATATGAGAAAGAGTATTGAGACTATTTTTTAAAAATGTATTTTTATTTATTTCAGAGAGGAATGGAGATGGAGAGAGAGATAGTAACATCAATGATAAGAGAGAATCATTGATCAGCTGTATCCTGCACGCCCCCCGCTGGGGATCAAGTCCGCAACCCAGGCATGTGCCCTTGACTGTAATTGAACCCAGGACCCTTCAGTCCACAGGCCAAAGCTCTATCTACTGAGCCAAACCAGCTAATGCAAGTATTGAGACTCTTAAGGAGGTCTAGTTATTCTGAGATGACAACTTGCTGTCATAATTTTTGTATTTTTAATTGCCATTTCATTGTGAATAAAAATAACCATGTTGTAGTCCTTGTTCCTGAAGGTTTGGAACAAAATAAAGCAAAATTTTTAGCACCTCATTTTTTATCAATAGCTAGTGCATAATTTTTCTTAAAAGGTTAGTCTGAGAATGGGTTAAAATGGCACGTATGTGCTTTACAAATCTAAAGTAGCAAACAATTCGGCATTACCATGATTCCAAAAGCAAAGACACTACACAAAAGAAAATAATAGGTCAATATTCCTGATTAACACAGTTGCAAAAACCCTCAACAAAATATTAGCAAACTAAATTCAGCAATACATAAAAAGATCTTATACTATGATCAAGTGTGATTTATTCCTGGGATGCAAGGTTGATTCAATTCTGCAAATCAATTGACATGATACACCACATAAACAAAATGAAGGATGAAAATCATATGATAATATCAATAGATACAAAAAAAGCATTTTATAAAATTCAGCATCCTTTATGATAATAATTCTCAGCAAAGTGGGAATAGAGGGAACATACCTCAACATAATAAAGGCCGTATATGACAAACATACAACTAACATCACACTCAATGGGGATAAGCTAAAAGCATTTTCCTTAAGATTAAGAACAAGACAAGGATGTCCACTTTCATTCAACATGATATTGGAAGTCTTAATCACAGCAATAAGACAAGTAAAAGAAATAAAAAAAAAAAAAACATCCAAATTGGAAAGGAAAAAGTAAAACTGTCATTATTTGCAGATGACATGATACTATATAGAGAGAATCCTAAGGATCCCACCAAAAACAAACAAACACCTACTAGAGCTTATAAATTAATTCAGTAAAGTAGCAGGCTAAAAAAAAATCCATAAATCAGTTGAATTTTTATACATCAATAACAAACTATCAGAAAGGGAAACTAAGAAAGCAAGTCCATTTACAATTGCATCAAAAGAAATAAAATAAAATGCCTATGAATAAATTTAACCAAGGAGGTAAAAGACCTGTACTCAGAAAATTATAAAACATTGAAGAAAGAAATTGAAGAAGATACAAATACATGAAAGCATATATTATATTCATGGATAAGAAGTAACATCATTAAAATGTGCATCCTACCCAAAGCAATCTATAGATTCAATGCAATCCCTGTCAAAATACCAATGGGATTTTCCACAGAACTACAATAAATAATTCTAAAATTTAGATGGAATTTGACCCTAAATAGTCAAAACAATTGAGAAGAAAGAACAAAGTTGGAGGTTTGCCACCTGATATCAATACTCAAGCTATAGTAATCAAAACAACATGGCACTGGCATAAAAACAGACACGTATATCAATGTAACAGAATAGAGAGGCCTACAACCACACCTATATGGTCAATTAATATATGATAAAGGAGGCAAGAATATACAATGGGGTAAAAACAGTATGGAGGTTTCTCAAAAATTTAAAAATAAAACACAGCAATTCCACTTCTGGGTATTTATCCAAAGAAATCCAAAACACTTCTTCAAAAAATATATGCATCCCTATGGTTGCTGCAGCATTATTTACAGTAGCCAAGATATGAAAGCAACCTAAGTGTTCATCAACAGATGATTGGGAAAAAAAGAGGTGGTATATATACTAGAGGCCCAGTGCAAGTATTCGTGCACCAGTGGGGTCCCTCGGCCTGGCCTGTGGGGATTGGGCTGAAACCAGCTCTCTGACATCCCCTGAGGGGTCCTGAATTGCGAGAGGGCACAGGCCAGGCCAAGGGACACCACCAGTGCACAATCGGGGCCAGGGAGGGACTGCAGGAGGGCCCCAGGGCATGCCAGCCCATCTCGCCCAGTCACAATCAGCCGGACCCCAGCAGCAAGCTAAGCTTCTGGTTGGGGCATCTGCCCCCTGTTGGTTAGTGCACATCATAGCGACTGGTCGAATGGTTGAATGAACGGTCTGACACTTAGCATATTAGGTTTTTATTATATAGTAATATTACAATGGAATATTACTTGGCCATACAAATAATGAAATTTACCATTTGCAACAACATGGATATTATACTAAGTGAAAAAAGTCAGACAGAGAACAAATAACAATATTTCACTTATATATGGAATCTAAAAAAAAAAAAAACCCACAAAATAACAGAAACAAACAAACAAATAAAAAAACAGAAACAAACTCATACATACAGAGAACAAGCTGATGGCTGCTAAATGGAAGGGGTGTTGTGGGGCTGGGTGAAAAGATGAAGGAATTAGGAAGTGCAAATTAACAGTGACAAAACAGTCATGGGGATGTAAAGTACAGCTTTGGAAATATAGTTAATAATCTATATATAATGTAATATAATTCTTATATATATAAAAGCCTAATATGTTAAGTATCTGACCGATTGACCAGTTCCTATGATGCACACTGACCACCAGGGGGCAGACGCTTGACTGTTTGGTTAGCTTGCTTCTGGGGTCCTGCTGATCAGAACTGGGCTAGACAGGCCAGACATGCCCTAGAGCCCTCCTGCAGTTCCTCTGCTGGCCCCCATCACCCCGATTGTGACTGGGCGAGATGCCCCAAGAGGTCCCCATCACTGGCCAGGCTGAGGGGCTCCACCCATGCACAAATTTGTGCACTGGGCCTCTAATATTGAAATAACTATGTATGGTGCCAGGTGGATATTCAACTTATCAGGGGCATCACTTCATAAGTTTGTTTAAGCACTATGCTGTACACCTAAAACTGATATAATATTCAATGCCAAGTATAATTGAAATAAATTTTTAAAGAATTGCAAGGAGAGTAAAATTGTAATAAGATCATTAAAATTTGTATTGGAGATAGTAAAATCAGTTTTAATTGAGTCAGTAATACAGAGGACATGCTTAGAAATGCTCTATGAAGATACAAAAGAAAAATATAAAAAGATGAAAGGATGAAAAAGAAGGTGGTGTATAGGGAGAATAAAGAAAGAACAGAGAGATATCTGCTTGAGAATTATAAAAATTCTCAAGCAGTAAGCTAGAATGATTGGAGCATTAGAGTAAGAAATAATTGAGGGTAAATAAAAATTTTTGAGGTGACAGAAGAATGATCAAAATAATATAAAATAATAGGCAATAATAATAATAGAAAGTTATTGAGGAAAAAAAATAAAAATAAATTAGCAAACAAGAGCTATGGTCTAGTAAAAACAGTTTATTTTACTTGATGTCCTCTTTCTGATATGAGGGACATTTGGGAAGAAAGATTGAAATAAGCAGTATATGTGCGAACTTACGGATACTGATAGCTTTCTCTGAAAGGTAAAAATTAATTTATCTACCCAGAATTTTAAGTACTAAAACTGTTATTATGCCAATGAATTCTAGTAGTTCTGCATGACAATGGAAAAATATTTTCTCAGCATTATGTGACTAAATGAAATAATTTATATATATTTTAAATCTTCACATGAGGATATGTTTTTATTGATTTTAGAGAGATGACTGAAGAGAGAGGGAGAGAAAGACAGAGGGAGAGAGGGGGGAGAGAGTGAGAGAAACATTGATGTGAGAGAGAAACATGAATTGGGACAAGGAAAAAAAAAAACATTTTAAAGCACCTTGTAAAATAGTATGAGCCCTGACTAGTGATAGAACCTGCAATCCATGTATGTGACCTAACTAGGAATCGAACCCACAATCTTTGTGTGTGTGTGTGTGTGTGTGTGTGTGTGTGTGTGTGTGTGCACGCGTGCATGATGATACTCCAACCAACTGAGTCATCCATCCAGGGCGGGACTAAGTGAAATCTTAACAGAATAATTAAATCAATCCCACCTTGACCCAATGTGCTACACTTTCTCCCCCTCTCTCTCTCCCTCTCTTTCTCACTCTCTACACACACACACACACACACACACCCACACACACACACACACACACATATGCATGCACATATGTGGTCACAAATGCACTACTTGCATACAGTGAGAATGTGTCCTATTTGTAATACTTTTAGGAAAGACTCTACAATACCGTAAGTCCTATCAGAATTGAATATCCTTTATCTGATCTTCAATTCTGAATGATAGCTTTTCTGGGTAGAGTAATCTTGGTTGTAGGTTCTTGCTATTCATCACTTTGAATATTTCTTGCCACTCCTATCTGGCCTGAATAGTTTCTGTTGAGAAATCAGCTGACAATCGTATGGGTGCTCCCTTGTAGGTAACTAACTTTTCTCTTGCTGTTTTTAATATTCTCTCTTTGTCTTTTGCTCTTGGCATTTTAATTATGATGTGGCTTGGTGTGGTCCTTTGGATAAGAAAAAGCTAAAGGAGTTCATCACCACCAAACCAGTATTATATGAAATGCTGAAAGATATTCTTTAAGAAGAGGAAGAAGAAGAAAAAGGTAAAGATAAAAATTATGAACAACAAATACATATTTATCAACAAGTGAATCTAAAAATCAAATGAATAAAAAATCTGATGAACAGAATAAACTGGTGAATATAATAGAATCAGGGGCATAGAAAGGGAGTGGACTGACAATTCTCAGTGGAAAAGGGGTGTGGAAGGTGCGGGAAGAGACTGGACAAAAATCGTACACCTATGGATGAGGACAGTGGTGGTGGGGGTGGTAAGGGCAGAGGGTGTGGTGGGAACTGGGTGGAGGTGAGCTATGGGGGGGTAAAAGAGGAACAATTGTAATAATCTGAACAATAAAGATTTATTAAATTAAAAAAGGAGAGGCACCAAAATGGCGGGTGAATAGAAAGACGTTTCCCAAGCCTTGTCCCTGAGCAGATAAAAAGAACAGGTGAGGGTCACATGAGGAGTGTCTGTTGGAGAGTTAAGGGATAGCTATACTCCAGGAGAAGGTGGGGGAATGCTGGACGCGGTTCCCCTGACCGGGCAACCCCCACTGCTGCTGGGTTCCCTCCCGGAGCCACCGGCTCGGACGCGGAGACCGTGCCATCTTGAAGGGGAAAGTGGATGTTATTGGAAACCTGAAAATCTACAATGCAGCACCCACCGAACAGCTGCGAACCCCAGAACACCGGTCCCCAATTGGCGCAAACACACGGATTCAGAGGAGCTCTACACTCCACCACGGAAAGGTCAGATTTCGCCTGGGATAAGGTGAAGTCTCTGGTCCCGGCAGGACAGAGAAACGCATGCACTACGGAAGCTGGAGGACCAGGGAAGTCTGAGCCTAGAAAAATCCATGGCTGTTGGGGCTGGTGTGATCCGTGAATGTGGAAGGGGGTCCTCAGAGCTGCTAACAGAGGGTATCTCTAAAAAGGAACCCATTTTAATCTGACGCAGAAGGACAGTCTAAAAAAACTCTGGGAGTGTACCAGCTATTTGGACACAAGGGGGAAAAGGGGATTGCGCAGGCTTAGGAGCAAACCCGGAGTTCAAACACATGCACTTTCTCCTCTTTGAATCCTTGTTTCTGATTACTGAGCCCAATACATAGGATCACCCAGTTGGGGACACCCTAGGAGACTGCAGGGGAACGTTGGGTTTCTGGAACCTGGGGATCAGAGTGGGGAGTGACCATCAGAGAACCAGCTCTGGGGCAGCCCACTAACACAAACCTGTAATGAGGGCCAAAGGGAAAACAGGATCTAAAGCAGAGGCTAGAAAAGACCCATAGAACCGGAAGTCAACCGAGAAACACTGCCACCCAGGGGCTGAATCACAAATTGACTCCTGTGTAATCACAAATTAAGGAATACAAGAAAGTAAGACACACCGCCTGCTTAAAAATCAGGACTGGCTTACAACACTGAGGAGCAGTGGAACACAGGGAACTACAATACTCTCTGACTAGGAAACAGGTGTGCCAAACAGAACAATAGAGGAAGTGAATGACCTTCACTACTGCACAGTTTATTTTTATTTTATTTTTTTATTATTTTTTTCTTTTTCATCTTTTACTTAAGAAACTATTTTTTTTTGTTTTCCTCACTTGATTTTACCTTTTAAATTATTACATTTTTATTTTCAATCAGTATTATTACTACTACTATTTTACCTTTTGTTAAAAAAGTGTCATTTTATTTTCTCTTTATTTGACTTTGAGATTAGCGTTCTACACTCTATTTTCATCTTTCCTTTAGCATCATTCTACTCTATCTCAGCTCTATCTTTATGCCATCACTCTCTTCCTAACTTTTGCCCTTTTGTTGTCCTGTTTCTCTTACCCTTTTCCTGCCTCAGATTTTCTCTATTCTTTCTTTTTACCCCCTGTTAAAATTTCACCCGACTTATATATCCAGTTTCCAATCCCCTGCTCCGAGTTCATACACACCTCTCTCTTCTCTGTCTTCACTATCCAAAAATTGTGTTTCTCTCTGTCCTTTTGCTGTTGTTTGCTTGAATATAGATTGTATCATTTTTTATGCTTGTTTGTGAGATTCTTTTGCTTATTGTTTTTTGTTTGGTTTTCTTGTTTGCTTTGTTTTTGTTTGTTTTTTGCATCTGTTTTTTCTCGCCTCGCTTGATATTAATTGTTGTTTGTAGTTTGTATTCATCTCCAGGTACCTGTTGCTGGCATTTTCTGGGATTAGTGGCTGTTTTATTGGAGTTTTCCCCCCATATATACAGTTTGTTCCCCTTTTCTTCTTATTCCCTTTCTTTTCTCTCTTACTTTTTTTTTCCTTTTCCCAGTTTCATTTTGGCATTCCTTTCTTTTTTTTCCCCTCTCTTCTTCTTTATCTCCTATCCCCTAATTTGCCTTTCTCTGGTGGTCACCTTTATTTGGGGTTATTAATATTGTGAATACATTTCTGTACAGTGCCTTGTGGGTGGTACTTGGCTGTGTTGTATTTTGTGCCTTTAAATCAATACAGGAGAGGGAGAACTACATAACCAGACACCCAGAGAAGCAGAGACCATGGGGAGACAAAGAAACAGCCCACATATGAAAGAAAAACAGGCATCACCAGAAAAGGAAGTAAACGAAATGGAGGCAAGCAACCTTCCAGAGAAAGAATTCAGAGAAATGGTCATAAGGTGGCTGAAAAGAATGGAAGACAAATTTGACAATATGAGTAAGAACGAAGAGGAAATGAAGAAGAACCAAGAAGAAATGAAAAATGACATCGCTGCTGTAAAGAACTCAATAGAAAGCATCAAGAGTAGACTAGAAGAAGCAGAGGACCACATCAGTGAGCTAGAAGACAAGGTAGGAAAAAATACCCAAGTAGAGCAACTTCTAGAAAAAAAAATTAAAAAGCAGGAGGAGAGCCTAAGGGAACTTTGGGACAACAAAAAACAAAACAACATCCGCATAATAAGGGTGCCAGAAGGAGAGGAAACGGAGCAAGGAAGAGAAAACCTGTTTGAAGAAATAATGACAGAAAACTTCCCTGATATAGGGAAGAAAAAACCCACACAAATCCAAGAAGCTCACAGAGTCCCAAGCAAAATGAACTCCAAAAGACTGAAGCCAAGGCACATTATAATTAAATTGGCAAACACCAACGAAAAAGTAGGAATCTTAAAAGCGGCCAGAGAGAGACAGAAAGTTACCTACAAAGGAACCCCCATCAGACTAGCAACTGATTTCTCAACAGAAACTCATCAGGCCAGAAGGGAATGGAATGAAATATACAAAGTCATGTAAAGGAAGGGTCTGAATCCAAGAATACTGTACCCAGCAATTCTATCAATCAAAATTGAAGGTGAAATCAGGAGCTTCACAGACAAAAAAGGACTAAGGGAATTTATTACCACCAAACCAGCGATACAAGAAATGCTAAAAGGTCTGCTGTTAAAAAAAAGAGAAAGAAAGAAATAGGAAGCGAAGAAGGAACACAAGGGTAAAGAATAAAAATGGTGACAAATAAGTACCTATCAATAATAACTTTAAATGTAAGTGGGTTAAATGCCCCAATCAAAAGACATAGGGTAATGGATTGGATGAGAAAACACGACCCATACATCTGCTGTCTACAAGAAACCCACCTCAGAAAAAAAGATGCACAGACAGAGGGTGAAGGGATGGAAAAAGGTTTTTCAGGCAAATGGAAATGAAAAAAAAAGCTGGGGTAGCAATACTTATATCTGACAAATTGGATCTCAAAGTGAAGGACATAACAAGAGATAAGGAAGGCCACTTCATAATACTAAAGGGAGCAATCCAACAAGAAGAAATAACTCTGGTAAACATATACACACCCAATATAGGAGCACCCAAATACATAAAAAAAACTCCTGGAGGATATCAAAGGAGAAATTGACAGCAATACAATCATAGTAGGAGACTTTAATACCCCACTATCACCACTGAACAAATCCTCTAAACAAAAAATCAGCAAAGAAACATCAATCCTAAATGACTCACTAGACCAGATGTAATTAATTGACATCTTCAGAACATTTCACCCCAAAGCCACAGAATATACATTCTTCTCAAGTTCACATGGGTCATTTTCAAAGATAGACCATATGTTGGGTCATAGGCAAAGTCTCTTCCAATTCAAGAAGATAGAAATCATATCAAGCATCTTCTCAGACCACAGTGGCATAAAACTGGAAATCAACTACAATAAAAACAATCCAAAAAAAATCAAACACATGGAGACTAAACAGCATGCTATTAAACAATGACTGGGTTACCAGAGAGATCAAAGAAGAAATAAAAAACATCATGGCAACAAATGACAATGAAAACACTACAATCCAAAATCTATGGGACACAGCGAAAGCAGTCTTGAGAGGGAAGTTCATAGCTCTACAAGCCTACTGCAAAAAAAAAAAGAAACAATGGAAAGAGTTACAACTCAAAGAGTTAGAAAGAGAGCAACAAGAAAATCCCAGTGTAAGCAGAAGGAAGGAAATAATAAAGATCAGAGTGGTGATAAACGACATGGAAATAAAAAAAAATACAAAAGATCAACAAAACCAAGAGCTGGTTCTTTGAAAGGATAAACAAGATTGATGAACCTCTAGCCAGGCTCACCAAGAAGCAAAGAGAGAGGACCCAAATAAACAAAATCAGAAATGAAAGAGGTGAAAGAACAACAGACCCCACCGAAATACAAAGGATTGTTTAAAAATACTATGAACAACTCTATTCCAACAAACTGGACAACCTGAAGGAAATGGACATATTCCTAGAAAAATATAACCTTCCAAAACTCAGTCAGGAAGAATCTAAACATCTCAATAGGCCAATAACTATGGAAGAAATTGAAGCATTCATCAAAAAGCTTCCAGGAAACAAAAGCCCAGGGCCAGATGGATTCACAGGGCAATTTTACCAAACATTCAAAGAAGAACTAAAACATATCCTCCTCAGATTATTCCAAAAAATTCAAGAGAAAGGAACACTTCCAAGCTCCTTCTATGAAGCCAGCATCACCCTAATACCAAAACCAGGTAAAGACAATTCTATGAATGAGAATTACAGGCCAATATCCCTCATGAATATAGATGCCAGAATCCCCAACAAAATTCTAGCAAATCGGATCCAGCACTACATCAGAAAGATCATACACCATGACCAAGTAGGATTTATCCCGGGGATGCAATGATGGTATAATATCCGTAAATCAATAAACGTGATACATCACATAAACAAACTGAGAGATAAAAATCACATATTCATATCAATTGAGGCAGAAAAAGCATTTGACAAAATCCAACACCCTTTCTTGATAAAAACTCTCAACAAGGTAGGAATAGAAGGATCATACCTCAACATAATAAAAGCTATATATGATAAACCCACAGCTAACATCATACTCAATGGGCAAAAATTAAAATCATTTCCCCTAAGAACAGGAACAAGACAGCGATGCCCACTTTCACCACTCCTGTTCAACATAGTACTGGAAGTATTAGCCATTGCAATTAGACAAGAAGAAGAAATAAAAGGCATCCAAATTGGAAAAGAAGAAGTAAAGCTGTCCTTATTTGCAGATGACATGATATTGTACATAAAAAACACAAAAGACTCCATAAAAAAACTAATAGACTTAATAAATGAATTCAGCAATGTAGCAGGATACAACATTAACACCAAGAAATCTATGGCATTTCTATACACCAATAGTGAACATACAGAAAGAGATTAAAAAAGCAATCCCATTTACCATCGCACCAAAAAAATTAAGATACCTAGGAATAAACTTAACTAAGGAGGTAAAAGACCTCTACGTGGAAAACTACAGGACACTGAAAAAAAAGATAGAAGAAGACATAAACAGATGAAAGAACATACCATGTTCATGGACTGGTAGAATCAACATCATCAAAATGTCCATACTACCCAAAGCAATCTATAGATTCAATGCACTCCCCATTAAAATACCAACAGCATATTTCACAGACCTATAACGAACCTTCAAAAAATTCATCCAGAATAAAAAGAGACCCCAAATAGCTGAAGCAATCCTGAGAAAGTAGAACAAAGTAGGGGGGACCTCAATACCAGATATCAAGCTGTATTACAAAGCCATGGTTCTTAAAACCGCCTGGTACTGGCACAAGAACAGAAATATAGATCAATGGAATAGAATAGAGAACCCAGAAATAAACCCTTACCACTATACCCAATTAATATTTGACAAAGGAGGCATGAACATACAATGGAGTCAAGAAAGTCTATTCAACAAATGGTGTTGGGAAAATTGGACAGATACATGCAAAAAAATGAAACTAGATCACCAACTTTCACCATACACAAAAATAAACTCAAAATGGATAAAGGACTTAAACATAAGATGGGAAACCATAAAAATACTAGAGGAATCCACAGGCAGAAAAATCACAGACATATGCCAAAGGAAATTCTTCACTGATACTGCTTCTAGGGCAATGTAAACTAAAGAGAAAATAAACAAATGGGACTACATGAAAATAAAAAGCTTTTGCACAGCAAAGGAAATCATCAATAAAACAACAAGAAAGCCCACTGCGTGGGAGAACATATTTGCCAATGATATCAACGATAAGGCTTTAATCTCCAACATTTACAGAGAACTCATACAACTTAACAAAAAGAAGATAAACAACCCAATCAAAAATGGGCAACTGATCTAAATAGTCACTTTTTGAAAGAAGAAAGAAGGAAGGCCAAGAGACATATGAAAACATGCTCAAAGTCACTAATCATCAGAGAGATGCAAATCAAAACAACAATGCGGTACCATCTTACACCTGTCAGAATGGCTATCATCAACAAATCAACAAACGACAAGTGTTGGCGAGGATGCGGAGAAAAAGGAACTCTTTTGCACTGCTGGTGGGAATGCAGACTGGTGAAGCCACTGTGGAGTACAGTATGGAGTTTCCTCAAAAAACTAAAAATGAAACTCCCATTTGACCCAGTGATCCCACTTCTAGGAATATGTCCCAAGAAACTAGAAACACCAATCAGAAAGGATATATGCACCCCTATGTTCATAGCAGCACAATTGACCATAGCTAAGATTTGGAAACAGCCTAAATGCCCATCAACAAATTGGTGGATTAAAAAACTGTGGTATATCTACACAATGGAATACTACGCTGCGGTAAAAAAGAAGGAGTTCCTACCATTTGCTACAACATGGATGGAGATGGAGAGCATTATACTAAGTGAAATAAGCCAGGCAGAGAAAGATAAATATCACATGATCTCACTCATTTGTGGAATATAATGAACGGCATAGACTGATGAACAAGAACAGAACCAGAGACTGAGAAATGTCGATCAGAACCTCAAACCTCAGGGAAGGAGGGGGTCGGTGGGAGTATGGGGGAGAGATCAACCAAGGGACTTGTGTGCATGCATATGAGCCTAATCAATGGACACAGACAACAGGTGGATGCGGCATGAGTGGGGGGTGGGGGCTAATGGGGGAATAAGGACACATATGAATAAAAATAATAATTTTTTTAAAAAAAGAATTGAATATCCTACACTTAGAGCAGGAAGGTATGTAATTACCTGCTGTGATTATGATGTAATTCTTTTGTGTTTTTCCCTTGTCCTTAACTCAGGGAATAGAACTGGGAGAAGTTTGTGTTTACCCAGCAGAAAAATATATAAATTAATTGAATGGGTAAGTAATAATATATCTAAAATCCAAATGAAGAAAATCTTGTTATGAAAACCATTCACAATAGCCAATACAATCTGGCAGGGAATGTTTGATGACATTTTAGGGGCTGAATGACTACTTTTATAGTTCTGGAACATTACCACTGTTGATTATTGGTTGTTCATTAAAGCACTTGAGCAAAGCTTTATTTTAATAGGGGGAAGCCAGTGTCTGGCTGTGGATCTCTGGAGGGTCTCCGGACTTTCCTTGTCTATCAAACTTGGAATTCATGGAATGTGTTAGCCAGTGGTGTCCAAAGGGAAAGCAGATATTAAACTTAAAATTGGGGAAGCAGGCATGCATGGATTAGCAAGGCATTCCAAACCTCTACACTCTAGCTCAGACTACCAGGCTTAGCCCCAGGACCAGCTTGAACCTTCACTGCTGCCAGATGGTGAACTCCTGGACCTAATGCATTTCACACCTTTGCTATTCTTCATGCCCTTTCTCCTTTTTAAAACTTGCTTAAATTTTACCTTCCAAAACCCATCTGAACCTCCATCTCCTCTATTATACTTTATATCACAATGTGGCTCTCTGGAATAATTTCATTCTCTGAAAACCCATGTTTATTATTACACATTTAAGACTTAGTGTATGCTATGTTATTCATCATTTACCTGTACCATCACCCAGTTGCACTATAAAGCTAGATATTTTTTACAGAGGTCCTATGAAAATCAAATAAGATGACATATATTTTAAAGCACCTTGCAAAATAGTATAAATTAAAAATATACCCTGTTATACTTTTTCCTAATATTTTCAGAATTTTTCATAAAAGCTATATAACAATGTTTAAAAGGTAGGAAGTCAAATCACTTTACAATCATGAGATTGAACAGATTAAAATAATTACAAAATGCAAAGTACACTTTCATATTTGCTCAGGTAACTCCCTCATTAACATGACCCTTACCTCTATTTGCACATTTAATAGAATTTAGAAGACTAGACATTTTCTCTTTGCATATTACATTTGATGACCTGTTCTCTCACTGGAAGGCATGGGAAAGACACTCTTAGAAATATATATAAATATAAATTAAAATTTAACAGCTCTAGAGGGTGGACAACATCAACATCTTGTTTTTATAGATGACACAGTGAAGGTCTAGTGCTGTGAATGAAAAAGAATATACTAAGACCCTGTGCTCAAGGACAAAGTTGTCATTGACTCATGGAAACACATAACTTTAATAATTTATGATAAGTGCAATAATAAATGTATGCAAGACAGACAAGTTGTTCTCATCAACAGATAGATGTTTTATAGTTTGACTTGTTTTACTTAAAATGTGGAGTATACCCTTAAAATACATACACACAAATTCAAGTTCATTCAAGTCAGCACAGACATTTATTTTGTGTGCTAAATGTTTTGTTAGGAAGACTGTATACGAATTTGAACACTGTATTTGCCTCAAAGCAAAAATTCAGCCAGGGACAGGCAGAAGGCAGGAAAGGGTCAGATAAACAGATAAATGAGAATATAATGATGTAAGTGCTATGATAGAAGAAAGAATAAAGTTCCAGAGAAGATATTTGAACTGGATCTTGAAGAATTAATAGACCCTTGACAGGCAAAAGTGGACCCTGGGACAGAAGGAGGTGAAAAGTGGTGAGGGCTTAGGGCTTTCCAAGAACAGTGGAACATACAAGGGACATGCTGGCTGGGGAAAAGGAAGTGTGTTCAGGGTAAGGGAGAATTTTAGTGTGGCCCGAGTGTAAAGTACACAGGCAAGGGTGCAAAAGATGAAAGAAAGGATTGGACTGGGTCCAGATAATGAATGGTTTTATAGGCTCAGCTCAGATCTGTAGACATAGTTACAAAGACAATGAAGTAGCAACAAACTCTAGAACCAAAAATAGTAATGGCTTTTTTCTAATTAGGTGTTGAGGAATGTGTATTACAAGGGGAAAAAGGTGTCCTCTGGTAAAATGTTTGGGAGAAGCCAAATACTATTATTACAAGAGTCTTACAATTTACATTAATATAAAAATATTAAACACTTTGATGAGTCAGACAGTAAGGAAGCCTTTTTAACTTCGTATAACCATAGCTTTGTTACACTTAATCATGATTTTTAAAAATTTTCCCCTCACACAGAACACATATTAAACACCTCATAGTTGACTGATGTTAATATTCAAGAGTGTGACCTGGGACTAGTTTATACATCATTTCTTCAGAAAAGCATTAATAAGAGAATACTCATAGAATTTTGGAAATTGTGATTCCTCAATTACATGACATTAAGGATCTCTTTTACATTTCAAATATTATCTGTATTATTTTGTGGAATATAAGACATTTATTTCTCAAAATGGTTTTACATAATGATACCATCCCATAATTTCCCACAGGTGTCCCCTTTAGGACTTATCCTTCTACTTTCTTATAGAGAAAGAACTGACATGTTTATGGCCACAAAGGATGTGGCTCTTCCCAGCCCCAGTGCAAATGCACAGGCCAGAGACCAGTCTGTATAGCAGAAACATAAATGTAATATGTCATACTTTATGGGCACTAAGTCATGTGGAATAGAATGCTCTTAGTGGAATTATCTGAACTTCTGGGTTCTCTTAGTAATTATAAGTCATTTACCCTGCATTTTAGTTTTTATTTTTTCTGAACAAATTATGTTTTAAGTTAAATGCAGTTATGTGTATTGTGCCCATGCTCCCCGGTACCGCAGGGTTTTCAGAGAGCCATATCTTGACCCCTCACAAAAGCCTCTCTCTCCACTCCTCTCTCTCTATAGGTAACTCCTACTCAGGCTTAAATATCACTTCTACCACCATATCCTGACTGGGCAGGTCACTATTGTCAATTCTTGGAATACCATTTATCTTTTCATACTTAGCATTGACACCAATTATAATTTTAAGTTAATCTATGTGGGTATTTGTTTACTGTTGATCCTTTCAGTAAACCATGAGCTCCTTGATGATTGGAGTTCTGTTTCTGTTTGGTGTTGTATTATAGCATCAAGCACATAGATGTTAAATCAACATGGATTAAAGAACACTAAAAATTTAGAATTTAAGAGAGCAAAAACAGTGAAACTCTTCATAAATTGGCCACAGCCTAGACTTTATTTATAATATTTAGGCCATTTTATATTTGAAATTATAGAAAAATGTCATTCCATTGATAACAGCTTATTGATATAATACTTTATTTTCCTAATTATAAATAAATAAAAGCTATTACTAATACTTTTAGAATTGGTGAACAAATTACACTTACCTGATGTCTAGCTTTTAGGTAGTACTCTGGATGTAATATAATTCTTCACATTGGCATTTATACACTTCAAATAATATTAGTCTCATGCCATCTATTCCCTGTCACTTAACCACACTACACATGATTTGTTCCTTTAATCTGCTCCATAAATCACTCTCCCCAATTCTTTTTATTCTTCATGTGGATCATTCCAAACATTTTCTAATTGATCAGTCCCTTTATGACAGCAGGATATTAAACCAAAGAGAGTGCTCTGTGTGTTTAGAACCCATGGGTCTGGACTGGGCTCATGGGTGATGTCTAGTTGAATCTTTCATGATAAAAATTTTTTAAAAAATCCAGGAAATCAAACTTTCAAACTACATTTAAATTCCTTCACAAGACACTTACATTTCTCCCACATTTTCCTTTCATTGTTCCACAGTAATGCCTCAAGAGTAGCAAATGTTTCCTTTGAGATTGAGCTCCAGTGGCATACTATTACAGGGAGAGGAATCCGGCAATGGCCAGTGGAAATGGCACATGGTTAGTGTCTTCTTTGTAAAACAAAACTGCACAGTCTCTTTCTAATCAACCCCTGACCCACTCACCTGGTACCTTTATCTTTTGTGAGTTGTTCTTTTTTTTTTTTTTTTTTTTTTCTACCAGAGTCCTTCCAATGGAAGGGGGGGGTACTATTTCAACAGCTATATGAATACAGCAGGCAACATATTCAAGGGTGCACATTTAGATGGTTAATTTAACCTGATGGACCAAGACAAAACAGAGGCTGGAATTCAAACTTTTACTGTGGTTTTATTTAATGTGTCATCCACAAGACAGTTTAGCCCTGGGAGAGCAACCTGACTGGCTAGCCCAACTCCAAAGCAAGGATGATGAAAGCCTTACGCAGTCCAATCACAGATGAAAGGAAGAGTGTGATTACCTTCACATAGAAATACATTGAATCTGAAAACCAGTGATTACAACTAGATGGTCCCTCCTCCAGCTTCAGTCTTTGCTGTTTACCACTTAGTGATGATTGAAAGGATATACTTCTCTTCAGTTTTCTAAAGCAATGGTTAAAGCATTGTAGTATTGTCAGCCAAGCCATGAATCAGAGAGGTAGACTGTTAAATCAAATCACATAAAATCACTCGACCTGGCTTGTTAAATAGTGAACAATCAATATTTTAATGTTTCTTAAGTATGTTGAGTCCATTGGTCCTAGAAAGCAAGTGCTTTTGAATCAAGTAATTTAATATTAATAAGCTTCAAAGAACTTTATAATCCTACCACTAAGTAGCACAAGAGTAAATAAGCCTGTAGATACAATGGTACAAAAGTGATTTAGTACAGAAATAGATGTTAGAATATCATAATTTGAATTGTGGAATAAAAACTCAAAATAAAAAGTATTGAACCTGTCTAGATAGTTAGTCAACCACACTGTTATCTACAGAAATGTGGTCCTCAAATTATTTAATTCTTTTGTTCTCTGTGGCAACCATATCCTGCTTTCTCCTTAATCCTTACTACAGCTACCTCTACCCTCAAAGAGTCTGCTGTACCAAAGAAAGGGAAGGGAAATTACTTAAATATGTCCATGGCTCCTTGGCAAGACTGAAAAGACCACAGATGGTGAACTGTAAGCAGGGGGCAGGTGTAATAAAAATGACGGCAGAGAAAAATCTCTCTCTCCCTCTCTCTCTCTCTCTCTCTCTCTCTCTCTCTCTCTCTCTCTCTCTCTATATATATATATATATATATATATATATATATATACACACACACTAGTGGCCTGGTGCACAGATTTGTGCACATTGAAAGGAAATTGGGAACCTGTGCCTGTGTGCCCGGGAGTTTCCATGTCCCTGTGGGCCGCCAGGAAGTTGCATGGGGAGTCTGTCCTCCCCTCAGCTTCCTGGAACAATATTTCCAAGTGTCCCTTCTATGGCCAGGGTCGCACCTGCCAGCGGGGAGGTCCCCAATGGACACCTTGGGCCACGCTGGATGCTTTCCACTGCTCAGAGCTGGATAAGAGATGCTCCGAGGTGAATAATACAAAGTTGGGGATCTTGGGTGGGGCGGGGAGGGCGCGAGGGTCCTCTGTTGCCCACGCCCCCACCCTTCAGATCCATCTCTCCTTGACTTTTACCCCGATTGTCAGTCACCGCTTGTGGCCACTGTTATACTGCTGGCTTCCTCTGTAGCTCCAGGGCAATCAGTAAGGGATGAGATTTGATCTTGATGCCTGAGGCAGAGTTCCAGGAGCCTGGCTGTGATATCAGGCTCATCCTGGTTACTCCAAGTGTCCATGCTTCAACCATTCTCCAGAGATTGTAACTGCAGGCTTATGGGGTATGAGGGATATAGCAGTGCGCTAAGCAGCAGATGTCTGGGGAGGAGCCTGAACCAGGGCTGGGCGCCACTTCGCTCCCACTCACCCCTGCCTTGCCTCAGCAGCTCCATAGCACTGCTGCAGAGGCAGGAGAGGCCTAGCTTCTGGCTGAGCAGTGCTCCTGCTGTGGGAACACACTGACCACCAGGGGGCAGCTCCTGCATTGAGCATCTGCCCCCCTGTGGTCAGTGTGCATCATAGCGACTGGTTGACCATTCATTCCTGTAGTTCTGGTTGTTTGGTTGTAACAGTTGCTTAGGCTTTTATACATAGACTAGGAGCCCAGTGCATGAATTTGTGTGCTTTGAAAGGAACTGTGGGCCATGATGCTGTGGTGGGCATGGCCTGGTCTCAGCCCATCCTCCACGTCCCCGCCAGGCCCCTCCCGCTGCCACCCCTGGTCCCCTGTCTGCTGGCAGCCGCCACTCCCACACACTGACAGCGTGGAGCAATTGGGGCCAGTGCTAGCAGCTGATGCGAGCAGGGCCAGCACGGTTAACAGGTGTGAGTGGTGGCTGCTGCCCCAATTGCCCCTCAGAAGCAGAGGGAGGTGGAGAAAACCTCAGGAGTGATCGGGGCCAGCAGTCACTGCTCACACCTGCTGATGGTGCCAAGTGATCAAGCAGGTGCCAGTGGGGCCGGCATTGGCAGCAAGTGTGAGCACCAGGTGGGACTGCGGCACGCGGGAGCAAAGAATTTTCTGTAACCACCAGAGGCTCACCCTGATGACAGCAACTGGCACCCCACCTTGGTCTGGTGCCCCCGATCATCTGCTCCACCATCCCACCACAGTCGACGCCTGCCATGTTCCACGCATGCCCCCTGGTGGTCAGCACACGTCATAGTGACTGGTTGTTCGGTTGTTCTGCCGTTTGGTCTACTTGCATATTAGCCTTTTATTATATAGGATTCCTCTTTGCAAATCATATCTGGTTTGACAATAGTTGCAGTTTCTTTGGGGCCCAAGTGTCTAATATGCCTGGAAATCCTGGAGTTTTACTTTGGAAAAAAAGAATATGAAAAGCAGAAAAAGAATACAAGTCTTGGATACAGTAGCAAATTGGGCAAGTTTTGGAGAAGACAAAAAAAAAAAAAAAAAAAAAAAAAAAAAAAAAAAAAAAAAAAAAAACGGCAAAGTCCTTATCTGATATAGTTGCCCCGAGCTGTGAGGTCAAGAATGAAATTGTTCAGAAAATTAGGAGCAGAAGCCAAAGGAAATGACAACTGTGAGAAAAGAGGATTCATCTGGAATGGTCAAAAATGGTGACTAGAATTTGACCTGGTGAAAAACAGAGATAAGGGTGAACTAGAATGGGAGCACTGGAGATAGTTATAAAAGCCTAATTTATGGTAAATGTGTTTTGAGAGAAATTGAGTAAGAACTCTGAATTTGCAATTATTTCCTGGCTTTTATTTCTTCACTTACTAATAAATTCATTATGTATTCAAGTATTACCACGTTTCCCCGAAAATAAGACATCATCCGAAAATAAGACCTACTTACAGGTTTCCTTCTGAGTGAAATATAAGGCATCCCCCGAAAATAAGGCCCCAGGTTCTGTCTCAGAATGAAAATTAATTTACCTTAAACTGGTTGCTAGGGCCGTCCCGACTGGCGTCTAGCAACCAGTGACGTTACACGGAGTCCTGACGTCACTGCTGTGTGGAGGCGGAGCGGAGGTCGGAGTGAGCGGTGAGCATGGGGCGGGAGAGAGGAGGAGACTTTCACAGATGTGTGTAGAAGAACAGGAGGATTAGAGCGGATGGGACGCGGCGAAGGTGGTGAGTGCTGGTCTGTCTCTGGTGACACTACCTGATGCTTGCGGCCGCCTTCATGATGACTAAAGGTTCTCAGTCAGTGGCAGACCCTGCTCCAGCCCAGATCCAGGCCCCAGCAAGCCCAGTGACAGTCCCCAGGCAGGCCCCAGGGGGTAAATGTCTGATAAAGGGGTAGGGGGGATGTCTGGTGAAGGTGTTCAGTGGCACAGGGGTGGGGGGAGGAGGATCACTTAAAATGACACAGGAGGATCAGAGGGGGCAATCAAAATGACACAGGAGGATCAAAAGGGGTTACTAAAATGGTAACCCCCCCTCTGATTCTCCTGTGCCATTTTGATTCCCCCCTCTGATCCCCCCTGTGTCATTTTGAGTGATCCCCCTCCCCTCACCTTGACACCCCAATTTCTTTTTTTTTACCCCTAGAAATGAGCGCAAAAGAAAAAGCTACTCTGTGGAGTACAATAAAGGAATAGTGGAAGACTCTTGGGGCCAAAATCTTACTGCTTTCTGCAAAGAGAAGATGTTGAGTATCCGATTGGTCCGAAAATTGTGAGCAGAGTATGGTAACCTCATTGAACAAGTGGACAAGGGAAATGCTAAAAAACACAAGTGTGGATCAGGTCGGCAACCATTATTTTCTGAGCTGGAAGACCTGATCTGTGAATGGGTTGTTGACAGGAGAGCAAAGGCTTTGGTTGTGAATAGGGCTCAGATTCAAGAATTTGCCCTTGCAATGGCACCACAGTTTGACATAGCCCCCGAAGACTTCAAAGCATCACAACACTGGCTGGATAATTTCCTTCAGCGAAGTGAACTGTCTTTAAGAAGATCTACAACATTGTTTAGGTTGAAGATACTCAAGTTATTAAGCGAGCACTTGCATTCAAGTCCTTTATTGATGATGCTGACTTCTCTAAATACAATCTTTCCAACATGATTGCTATGGATGAAACTGCAGTGTTTATGGGCCAATCATCTCAAACAACAATTGAACAGTGGGGTGCCTCCTTAGCGTACATTCCCTCCACTGCTTATGAAAGTGCACGTGTTTTCTGTATTTTGGCAATTCGTCTGGATGGCACTAAAATCCCACCTTTAATCATTTCTAAAGGCAAGAAGGAAAAGATTGAACGTGTTTTGGGCGTTTTTATTCCTGAAACTGAAAAAGCCTGGGCCACACAAGCAGTTTTAAGGAAGTGGGTCGATTTAATGCTGCCGCTTGTTATGCAAGGGAGCCAAAGAGGTCTGCTAGTCTGGGATGCAGCCAGCACTCACCGCGCTAAAGACATGAAGACATTTCTTCACGAAAGAAAAATAGATCAGATAATGATTCCCGCAGGAATGACAGCCTATCTCCAGACTCTTGATATTGCAATAAACAAGCCATTCAAAGACAATTTGCGCATGGAAATTAATGACTACATTGAAAATAGAATGGAGAGAAATCAGTGTGGAAACTTTGTGAAACTTAAACTGCAAGAAGTTGTGACTTGGGTGAAGAATTCACGGAAGAAAATCACTGACAGTTGCATTGCAAATGCACTGCGAGCAGGCTACCTTGACAAGAAGTACTCATTTAAAGACAGTGCTATTGCTAAACATGAGAGATTTGGCCCACTGATTCTGAAAGAAATGGAGTCACAAGAAATTCACCAGGAAATTCAGGAATTGGATTGTTATGATGATGTTCCAGAAGATGATGACATGATTGTCATTGAATAAATGAGTAAATTCTTGATACTGTAGGATTCACAGTTTGTCTGGTTTGTGTTGACAACTACCGTACTACAGTACCATATACAGGTAATAAATTTCCTTTATTTTCATTTAACAATAAATGTGTACTGTATTCTTCTTCATGGAAAAATAAGACATCCCCTGAAAATAAGACCTAGCATGTCTTTGGGGGCAAAAATTAATATAAGACACTGTCTTATATTCGGGGAAACATGGTATATCTATATCAGCTTAATTCAACTGTGTGCAAGCAGAAAACAGCTTCCCTTTCTTTTTTAACACTTGGCCTTCAAGCCCTCTCTGCCAACCATTTCTTCCTTATTCTTTGGATGAAATCTGAAATGCTATGGTTCTTCAGATCACACAGTTGATTGAAAGTAATCTGTCCACCTTTGGTCATAAGAATAATTTCATTTTAGTAATCAAAATATCCAGTCCACTATAATTATAAAAAGCTTTAAATTTTACTCATGATAAAGGCTTTTCTGTTTTCCACTCTTGCTCTTCAGCCTTCCATTCACCCTCCCAATCCAGCTCTCATTAGATCATCCTGGTTTCCTTAGGGGTTGCCCTAGGTAGGGAGGGGGCCTGAGGTCAGGAAAGAAAAGGTCTTACTTGCAGAGCTAGCTGGTCAGATAAGATCCATTTTGGTGCCCTGTGGAAGTGGAGGATTCTTTTCCCATGAGGATATATTGCTAGATTCCATTTCAGTCCTGGGCATCTATTGCAATCACTTGTCCTACAGGCAGTTCTCATGGTGGCTTCCTGTGTAAGACCCAAGACAAGTGACCTGTGTCCACTCCCATCAGTGGGAAAGAAGTTCCCTCCACATCTCCCTCTTTTTGTGCCACCATTGTGGCAGGCAGTTGAGGGCACAGCCTTTTGCTTTTTGTTTCCACATAAAGATTAGGCAACAATTGTGCCCTCAAAAGTCAAGAGAATATAGGTCAAGTTCTCTAGTCCCCTAATGTACTGGGATCCCAGGATCCCCCTATTTGACTGAAGTGAGAGGTATACACCACATATTGATCACTCTGTCAATCACAGGGCTGCCTTCCTTACTCTTCAATTTTAACTCTTTTTAAATTTTGAAGTGGGTGATAGGCTGAGAACAGGAAGGGATTTTTCCTACCCTCTTTGCAAATCCTGCATAGGCCTTCTAGTATCTTGATTTGGAAATGGGGCAAGGAGTGAAGGGACTTAGCCCCTAATGTTTTGATCTTGACAGTAGAGAATATCAACTGAAATGGTCTATTAACCATGGGGAAACATCTAGTTTTGTGCTGGGCTGTGTTCCAAGTGCTAGAGATACAAAAGGAAAAGACATGGTCACTGGTCTTGAGGAGCTCACAGTGGGAGCACTGCCCTCTCTTCATACTCTGTATTCAAGTGGTCTTTGCTTTCTAAGCACATGAGTGGACCATGCTATCAGGCCGGGAATGGGGAAAGCATAAGTATGAGAAGTCTGAGGGATTTAGGGTTTAAATGGTGTGTTTCTGGGACTATGACACAGAGTTTCTCATTCCTGATCAAGAGATATGCCAAAATCAGGAGGTGAGCCAAGCTATAGGGTGTCAGAAGCCGGGGTCCAAGAAGCCTCAAAGGAAATCTCCCAGGTTGCAGAACAGTAGAAACTAAAAACATATATCTAGGTTGAAGTTCTAAGAACTAAGGGAAAATTGAGCAAAAGTACCTTGTTTAGAGTAAATGTATAGAAATCAGGAGCAATTGGCTAAGAGGCCACTATCTGTGGCTTGTCCTAACTTGCCAACAGAAGCATAATACCAGAGTAGGTTGACAGAGCTTAGGGGCAGGTATATCCACAAGGCTGAGTCCTGTAAGAGGAACTCTGTGTAGGTTGGGAGGAGCTCTTTAGCCCATGTGGTTAATGCATGGAGCCTGCAGAGATAGGGCATAGGCCAAGAACCCCATGGGGGACACTGCATAAGATGATGCATAGGCTCAAACCTACTGGTGAGATCCCTACTTTTCCCTGGGTTAGTTTATTTACATCCTGCCCTATCTTCTGAGCTCAGATAAGTCACATTTTTCTAGAATCTCATTGTGATATTTCCTCTAAACTCTTTTAGAAGTTTGGAAATTAGTAACTGCCCTGCATTGCCAATTCACCTCTATAGACACACCCTGTCCTTTGGCTTGTTGAAGCATAAGGGCCTAAATAATTTACTTGGTTGTCTGCCCTGCAGCATGGCAGCTGTGCCAATGTTATTCATGCCAGCAGGCTGAGCTTTACCACAGCCTCTGAGATCAATCCTCAGATCAATAGCCTTATGGAAGACATTTAGCACTGTGTCAGTCTTGCAGCTGGTGACTTGGGTGTCCCAAGTTTCCAGTACCTTGCTGACTTATCACATTTTTGCCTCATACATCAGTCTTTCAGAGGAAAGAGATTCTACTAAGATGATATGTGCTATAAAAGGTACATATAATTGGTATATACATAAAAATTTCCCCATTGGTGAAAAGGGGTCCTTTTCCTCTCCCTTGAGTGGGCTACAATAAAATAAATTATGATTAGGGTAAGACTGAGGAACTTTCTGGTGAAGGAGGCAGGAAGATGAGCTGAGCCAGGGCAGGCATGAATTGCTTTTCTCCATCACCAACCCTCTTTAGCTCTTTATTTTCTTGTTGTACTTTAATAAAATGGGTTTGCAAATATTTTGTCCATTGTAAAACAGAGAACAATAAGAACAAACACTCCATTTACCTTAGAAATTACTCATTCTCTGACATTTAAATCATATGTTCATATTTAATTACAAATAAAAATAAAATTTTAAATTAAATTTATATTTCATTATCTAATAATCATGTCAACTGGAATTAAAATCAATTTCATATATTAATTTCATTTTACTTATCTTCATCTATATTGTTCAAGTGTAAAATAACCAGGCATTGATGCTTAGGAAGCAAGAATGTCCTTTAACTTGGATTTCAATAGCTTCACAAGTCTGGAGATAATTCAATGGAATTTTTAAAGTTGCATTATTAAAGATCTGACATATTATCTTGTCTTATTTTAAAAGATCAGTTGAAGAAAAAGAAATAAGAGTGATTTAACTTTCTGTGTACAATGATAGAATAAAGGTATGGAGGTCAGTTTTAGCAGCAGGTAGTTTATCCATGAATGGAGCCTATGAAGTCTTGAATAGAAGGAAAGATATTGGGGGATGAAAAAGAAAAACACTCAGAAAAAAAAAACAGTAAAAAGTATACCTTAAGTGCTTACTTTATGAAAATATTTTATAAACTCTTATTAACAAAAGAAAAATACAAAATAAAAAGAAGACACAATCCCCACACTTGATAATATTATAAAAGCTAGATGAATTGCTGAGCTTAAATTTATTTCCAAAATCAAAGGGCATCCCAGCATTTCCACTAGAAGGACTTATAAGAATCAGTTACTATAGAATTCTAAATGCCTCACTGAAAAGCTGTGTCTCTTGTTTACCTTGAGATAAGTGTACACAGAGTATTTTCAAGTGTGGTGTCATAGACTAGTCTATACTTCTATATTCTTATTCCAGGTCACATTGATTTTGTTAAGGAACACTTGAATTCTCTTAATCACCAGCAGGTCTCTCTCTTCTTTCAAAATTTAATTTAATTTATTTTTGCATTTCCCCCCTTTTATTGAACTTATTGAGGTGACACTGATGGACACAGACAACAATGTGGTGATTGCTGCGGGGAAAGAGGGGAAGAGGTAGAAGAGGATATGGGGGTTTAAATGGTGATGGAGGTAGATGTGACTTGGGGTGGTGAACACTATAATACAGTGGACAGATAATTTGTTGTGGAATTGTGCACCTGAAACCTGTATAATTTTGTTAAGCGGGTCTCTTTTATTTAAATACTAGAGGCCTGGTGCAAGAAATTTGTGCACTCGGGGGGGTTGGGTCCTGCACCCTCTCGCAGTCTGGGAGCCCCACGATTGATCACACCAAAGAAGTAGGCCCCACCCACCTGGCTGGGGTTCCGAGATGGATTGCTCCTATAGAAGGATGCCCAGGCTACCAGCGGCACCACCGTCTGGGTAGCCTGGGCCTCCCTCTTTGGGGTGATTGATTGCCCCAAAGAGGTAGGCCCTGCCCACCCAGCCGGGGCTCCATGATGGAAACCCTGCAGAGGGAGGCCCAGCCCATCCGCTGTAGCCCACCAGTTGGTGGCCTGGGCCTCCCTCTTTGGGGCAATCGCAGAAGCCCCCGATTAACTGTCCCACCGGCTAGTGGCCTGGGCCTCCCTCTGCAGGGTGATCATGGGGCAATGGCGGGGCTCCTGACCAATCGCATTGCACCTGCCTTGGCTGGCCTGGCACCAGTGGGTGTCATAGCGTGGTCGTCTGGATGGTCGTTCCACTATTCGGACACTTGGTCAATTTGCATATTATGGTTTTATTATTATAGATTTATTTATGTATTGATTAGAGAGAAGAAGGAAGATCAATTTGTTGTTCCACTCATTTATGCATTCATTCATTGAATCTTGTATGTGCCCTGACTGGGGACTAAACCCACAACCTTGGCATATCAGGATGATGTTCTAACCAATTGCCCTACCCCACCAGAGCAAAGCAGGTTTTCTTAACCAGGTCCCTTTTTAACTGTGTGTGCAGCCCTGGTCAGGTAGCTTTGATGGTTGGAGTGTCTCCCCCCATATGCCAAGTTTGCAGGTTTGGTCAGGGTGCATATAAGAATCAACCAATGAATGTATAAATATGTGGAACAACAAAGTTATATTTCTCTCTCTCTCTCTCTCTCTCTCTCTCTCTCTCTCTCTCTCTCTCTCTCTCTCTCTCTCCCTCCCTCCCTCCCTCCCTCCTTCCTTCCCTTCATCTCTTAAAAAAAATTTTGTGTGTATTTGTGTATATGTCTCACAGAAAAATAGAAATTTCCCCCTGTCAAAGATTGAACCAAGATGACAGTGTAGGTAAAGGCTTGAACTCACTGCCTCCCATAACAACATCAAAATTTCAACTAAAATACAGAACCATCATCCAGAACCGCTGGAAAGATGGCTGAATGGAAGTCCTACAACTAGAGAAGTAAAGAAGAAAGCACACTGAGACTTGTAGGAGGGATGGAGGTATGAAGGGGCTGGTCCAACACTCAAATGTATTGCTTTTTTAATCGGGAGGAAGAACATCTATGTGGAGGCTGCCCATGAGGAGCAATGGGTCCCAGCCCCACACCAGACCCCAGCCCAGGCTCCCGGAGCTGGGAAAAGAAGTCCCCATAATTATGGATTGTAAAAACAAACAGGGATTGTGGTTGAGTGACAAGAGGCTGCTGGAGACCCAGCTGTCTGTCTTAAAGGGCTGGCACATGAACTGAACTTACAAGGTCTTGCTTTCTCTGAGCTCTAGCATCAGGGTGAGGCTCTGGGGGACATGGACACACACGAGGAGGAACTGGATTTTCTGGCATTGGGGCAGGAACTGGGGGACAGCTTTCTCCCAGATGAAGGTGCTGGCAGGGGTCATTGTTCCTGTGCTGGGACCTCCTGGTAACAGGGATGCCTGGCAGCCATTTCTGTTTGCTCCACCCTGGTGATTCCCTGAAACTCCACCCCATCCAATTTGCAGCCCCACCCAACTGTTTATAGCAGCTTTTGCATATGAATGGCCTGTCCTGGCTCAGGCTTCAGACTTTGCTAAAATCTCTCAAACAAGATGTAGCTGGGTCAGGGAATCCCAAACCTACCAATAAAAGGCCCAAGACCCACACCAGGACCAGCCAGCCTTGCTTCACAGCTGGGCCTTGCCTGGGCACTTCCAAACCCAATAGAAATAGGAGGAATATGCATATCTCTCTGTAGCTCTTACTAGGTGGCCCCAGGCAATGGCTGACTTTGAACCTCCCTGGGGACCCAAGAGCTAGTGCACCTAGTGGTCAGCATCAGATCATACCAGATCCATACACTACACATCCATAAGCAACACATTCAAGGGGCAGACTTAGTGAGTACCAAAGCCCCATTGAAGCAAGTCCTGCTTCATAGGGGTGTCTCCTACACAGGAGCTCTCTCACTGTAGTTGCAGCTAATTGGCCTGGAGGCCAATTACTCCCAGTGACACCAATAGCAATCAAGTCTCAATTACAAGACTGTGCACACAACCCACAAAGGGGCACACCTAGAGTGCCCAGCTCAAGTGACTGGGGAGGCCAAGCTACTGGGCCATATAAGCCACCTACTACACAAGGCCATTCTACCAACTCAAGGAGACCTAGCAGCTCTACCCAATACATAGAAACAAACAGAGGAAAACAGCCAAAATGTAGATACAAAGAAACATGTCACAAATGAAGGAAATGGAAGAAAGCAAACTACTAGATACAGAGTTCAAAACCATAATTAGAAGGTTACTCAAGGGTATTCTAGAAACCTCCAAGGAACTTAATGAAACTCTCAAGGATCTTAGTGAGAATGCCAAACAAGTGCAAAAGGACCAGTCAGAAATTAAGCATGCACTGACTGAAATAAAGAATAATATAGAGGGATTCAACAAAGAGTAGAGGATTCCAAGAATCCAATCAATGATTTGAAATATGAGGAAGCAAAACACACCCAATCAGAACATAAAAAAGAAAAAAGAATCCAAAAATATGAAGAGAGTGTAAGGAGCCTCTGGGACAACTTCAGGTGTACCAACATCCAAATTATAGGGGTGCCAGAAAGAGAAGAGAGAGAGTAAGATATTGAAAACCTATTTGAAGAAATAATGACAGAAATTTTCCCCTATCTGGTGAAAGAAATAGACTTACCAGTTGAGGAAGGAAGTGCAGAGGGTTCCAAACAAGAAGAACCCAAAGAGGACCACACCAAGACACATCATAATTAAAATGCCAATGTCTAATGAAAAAGAGAGAATCTTAAAAGCAGCAACAGAAAAGCAGTTAGTTAACTACAAGGGAACACCCATATGACTGTCAGCTAATTTCTCAACAGAAACTATACAGGGCAGAAGGGAGTAGCAAGAAATATTCAAAGTGATGAATAGCAAGGATCTACAACCAAGATTACTCTACCCAGGAAAGCTATCAGTTAGAATTTAAGGTCACAACCAAACAAGTATTATATGAAATGTTGAAGGGTATTCTTTAAGGAGAGGGAGAAGAAGAAAAAGATAAAAAATATGAACAAAAAATGGCAACAAATACATATCTATCAACAATTGAATCTAAAAATCAAAATAAACAAATAAGAAATCTAATAAACAGAACAAGCTGTAGAATAAAATACAACCAGAGGCATGGAAATGGAACCGACTGAAGATTCTCAGAGGGGAAAGGGGTGGGGGGATGGAAGAGATTACACAAAGATCTTATATGCATACTAGAAGCCTGGTGCACAAATTTGTGCACAGATGAGTTCCAACTGGCCCACCCCAATCAGGGCCAAATGGGCCAGATTGGCTGGGGGAGGGGCCGTGGGCAGTTAGTGGGCTGGCCCTGCCCCTGATCGGGGTGTGGGGGGCAGATCGGGGGCGGGGCCAGCTAGGGGACAGGGCCGCAGGTGGTTGGCCAGCCATCCCAGCCCTCAATTGGAGTGGGGGGCCAATTGGGGGAGGGATAGCCCAGGGGGAGGGGTTGTGGCTGGCCCCACCCCCTGGTTGAACTCCCGGTTGAACTCCCGGTCCAACTCCTGGTCGAGGGGACAATTTGCATATTAGCCTTTTATTATATATGATATGCCTTACCTATAGACACAGACAATAGGGTGGTGAAGGTCTGGGGCAGGGTAGGAACCAAGTGGAGGGGCCAATGGGGAGAGAAAAAGGGACATCTGTAATACTCTCAACAATAAAGATTTTAAAAAATCAACATTATAAAAGGCCAGGGTCCATAACGTCCAAAATGACTGAATGGACGACCAAACACCAAGAAGTGCATGGAGAACCTCTAGGTCCCTCCCCGGCTTTTCTGCCCCAGGAACCCATTGCTGGATGGCCAACAGGGAACCAAGGGGAACTGGACTGGGTGGCAGTGGAGCGGGACTGGGGACTGGTGAGCAGGCACAAGGCAGACCTCCTGGTTTCTCCCCTAAGCCAGCAGGCTTCAATCAATCCTCAGTTTCTTCTGAAAGAAATGTGGCACCTCAACTGCGCAGCCTCCCAGGACACAGACTCACCACTGTGAGAGGCTCCAGAGTGGGGACTTCAACAAGGACTTCAGTGCCTGCAGCTACCCTCAGCCTTCACTGCTGGGAGGCGGAAGGAGAGTATCAGCTTTAAAGCACAAACACCCTCCTCAGGAAAGACTGCCACCTCCCTACTCCACAGCTGCTTCTGTGTCTGCAAGAAACTGCACATGCTCCTCCCTGTGGGATGGGCAGAGCCAGAGCCTGAGTTGAATGGTTCTGTGATGGGGGAGGGACCAATCCAGGCAGCTGGGCCAGTGCAGGGATGGAGGGAGGAAGGGTGGGGCAGGAGCAAGGGGGCAGCCCTGATTCCCTGCACCTCTTCCCACAGGCATAGCCCTTTCTGGTGTTATGATAAAAAGAATTGTTTTTTTTTCTAACTCTGTCTGGGTAAAGGAAACAAAGTGTCTGTTGACTTCTGATTTTACTCTCCCAGCAGCCAGTTAATCCTTCTGGATGCATCATATCCAACCTCCAAAGGATCCGAGGGGCAGGTTCAATCTTCATTCCATAGTTGAGGAAACTGACCAATAAACACATGTGTCTCATGCCTCAGTGTCAACTCCCACAGAAGTCTCCAGGTAGTAACTCAGATTGTATATCTAAGGGTATATTTTCTTCTGTTTTCATATTTAATCCAACCCCAGGAATCAAATCCTATATAATAAAAGGCTAATATGCTAATTGTCCCCTCAATTGGGAGTTCGACCAGGGGACAGGGCCAGTTGGCCATCTGCCCGTGGCCCCTCCCCTTGGCCAATTGGCCCCAATTGGGGCAGGCCAGCTAGACCCCACCTGTGCATGAATTTGTGCACCGGGCCTCTAATAATATAATAAAGAATAAAATGAGTTCAGAGGGCTCAGCATTGTATTCCCAGGGCCCTTGGTCCCACACAAACCACAGAGCTCAGTTATCCTGAGATGAAAGAAAAGGAAAGGGAAACATGAAAAGTTTCCCAGCTCAATCACAGAGACATCTCATAGTTTCATACTAAGGACACGTCATTAACTTAGGGGTGGAAAGGACACAAAAAGGAATAGAAGATGGAGCCATTTCTGTTCAGATTCAAACCAAGTTAATGAGGCAGAAGAAACCCTGGACACCATGGAAGAATAAGATGAAATGGTCCGGTAGAGAGTGTCACAGACTTTGCAGGGACAGCACCTGGGGCCCCAGACATGACAGGAGGAGCGAGGGGCCTGGGTGAGAGGAAGTGCATGGAAAGGCCTGGGAGTAGGAACAAGAGGGTGATATGTGGAAAGTGGGCCCCACCAGATAATGACAGGGGGCAAGCCTGCCAGAGGTGGCCAAGTGCCCCCACCTCTGCTGAGGGGTGCATGCATCAGTCCTGGGAGCTGTGGCTGATGGAGAGGGAGGCTATGGCTCTATGTGGATGAATTGCCAATGAGAGATTCCCTGGGCCACAGTACTGGGTGTTCTCAACACGGCGGGAGCACAGGATCATGTACACAACGACACGAAAGAAAAAGCATCCTATTCCCAACTTATTCACAGACTTCTATTTCTGGTATCTATATTCCCAATGTGTCCACAAGTACATTTGGAAAAAGAAAAAAGATTTGTACGTGATATGACTGCATCTTTAGAAAACCCAAGTGATCACAAGCAGAGCACTTTTAACACCTAATGAACCAAATACACTGATGAACAAAAATAGACCCAGAGACACAGAGAAATAAACAGACTGTGGAACCTCAGAGGGAAGGCAGGGAGGGTGGGTGGGTGGGAAGAGATCAACCAATGGCCTTATGTGCATATATGCATCACCCCTGGACACAGACAATGGGGTGGTGAGGGCCTGGGGGGGATAGTAGGCTGGAAAAGGTTAATGGGGGGAAAGGAGACCTATGTAAACCATTCAACAGTAAAGACTTAATAAAAATAGTAAAAAATAAAAGAAAATAAAGAAGTAAAAGAAAAGAAAAGAAAAGCCAAGAATAACTGCCCTGGCTGGGTGGTTCCATTGGTTGGAGCTTCGTCCTGTACATTGAAAGGTTGCGGGTTTGAACCTAGGTTGGGGTGTGTGCGGGAGGCCACGGAACAAGTGGTGCCTGGAGGAGGGAGGCTCCTCAGACCTGAACACAGTCCAGGCCTCGCCCATGATGCAAGGCTTGTCCTCTGCTGAGTGAGATCGGACCTCCCAGCTTCCTGTCAAGTCCCTGGTCTCTGAGTCATAGGGCCGCTTCCCCATGTTCTCCAGAATGCACTGCTCAGCAACCATCTATACTAATAAAAGGCTAATATGCTAATTAGACCGGGCATCCCTTCAGACAAAGCCACGGTGGCGGGGGCTGAGGCAGAGGCGGTTAGGGGCGACCAGGCCAGCAGGGGAGCAGTTAGGGGCATCAGGCAGGCAGGCAGAGTGGTTAGGGGTCATCAGGCAGGCAGGCAGGTGAGCGGTTAGGAGCCAGCAGTCCTGGATTGAGAGATGGATGTCCAACTGTCAGTTTAGGCCCGATCCCTGTAAACTGGCAGTAGGACATCCTTCAAGGGGTCCCAGATTGGAGAGGGTGCAGGCCGGGCTGAGGGACACCCCATACTGTGCATGAATTTCATGCACCGGGTCACTAGTAAAAAATAAAAGTCAACAGAAAAAAAACAACGAAGTGTTGCTGGTAAATCCAGCGAAGCTGATAAAAACAAAAAAGAAAGAAAAAAAAAGAAATTTTACACCTCTCAAAGACTAGAAAACATCAGAACCTAGGTTATGGTAAAAATCAATCAAGAAAACATCATTAATTATTGTTAAAAAATTTCATGAAGAATGCAGTACTTTTTATTTTAAAACAAATAACTATATTTTAAGAAATGGAAAACAATTTAGATACATTTTAACATTGCTATTGCTTGCTCTAGGTAAGGAAAATCAGAGCAAACAACATTCACAATTGGCAAAACAAAACCACAACTAAAACTTCTTCAAAATAAGCAGGTCAGGTGTCACTAGTTTTGTTTTTCAACATTCACTTCACTTACCAAAATCTTGGCTGATTGAAATGTGTGCAATTTATTATTGAATCTGCTTCAAGGTTTTGTCCGGTCGTCTGGTTGTCCATTCAACCAATCAAAGCATAATATGCTAATGATATGCTAAGGCCACTCAACTGCTCTCTGTGACATGCACTGACCACCAGGGGGCAGACAGTTGACTGGTCAACCAGTTGCTATGATGTGCACTGACCATCAGGGGGCAGATGTTCCAACCAGTAGGTTAGCTTGCTGCTGGGGTCCAGCAGATCAGGACTGAGTGACATGGGCTGGACACACCCTGGAGCCCTCCCGCAGTTTCTTCCTGGCTGGCCAACCTCCTGTGTCCCTCCCTGGCCCCAGTCATGCACTGGTGGGGTCCCTCTGCCTGGCCTGCACCCTCTCCCAATCTGGTACCCCTCAGGGGATGTCGGAGAGCCGGTTTCGGCCCAATTCTGCAGGCCAGGCCGAGGGACCCCACTGGTGTTTGAATTTGTGTACTGGGCCTCTAGTTATACAGGGTGAAGAGACTCAGACTGCCTTTGGATATAAAGGGTGCGATGCTCATTTCACCATATCATCACACTTGGTTTTATGTAGTGGAATGAATGCAGGCATTCAGTTTTGCACTTATTTAGCCCTATTGTTGTATTCTGCCTAATTAACAAGATACCACATAATCTGCACTGGTAGGAACACGTTTATGAGTATGGATTGGGAGTCTAACCCTATAAGTCTCACGTGGATCACCTTTCAAATAACTAGCATTTAAATTTTGCTGGCATAAACAAATACAGGGTAGAGTCCTGAGTAAACAAAATGTAGAAATTGTGCTTTGTTTAATTATTTCAAAGACCTTTGTGTTTGACTTGTAAGATACAATATGGCAAAGGCCTAAGAGAGTTTATAACTGATGTTGAGATCAGCTCGGACAAAGGCCCGTTTGTTGAACTCCAGATTCAGACGTTGGCCTGGCTTTTCAGAGGTAAACCATAAGTGTTTGCTCTTGGATATGGATAAGAGGTTATAAAAAATTTATTTTCCAATGCTTATGCAAGACACTACTGCATATTATGAAACATTTGCTTACCAAAAACATAAGAACCAAATTTAAAACACAATAGCAGCATGAGGCTGAAAAGAGAGGCAACCCTGGGGAGAGGGTATTCCTGGAAAGCAGGAATGTTTGCTAAAACACAGGCTTAATGAAGCATTTGGAGATGAATAAATAAATTAATTAACATTTCTAAAAAGGCAGTGAGGTGTCTACCAATAGCAAAGGCAGCATGGTAGAGTGGGCTGCACATGGGCTTTGGAGTCTGAAGACAACTCTGCCTTTTAGTGCGTGGGTAAGTTACTTACAGTCTCTAAACCTCAGTTTTCTTTTATAAAGTGGGACTATCTACCTGCTTTGAATATCTGCTTACCTCTTGTTTAGAAGGTCAAATGACTTTATGTTCTGAAAGTGCTTTGTCAATTTTGAAGTTCTACACAAATGAAAATACTAATAAAATAATAATATGTGTACTAATTATCAGAGTAAAAATATCAACTAACATTTAATACTTCCTCTGTGCCAGCTAAGGGCCTTACATGAATTATATCATTGGGTTGCATGCTATTGTTAACTCATCATTTTATAGAATAGGAAACTGTGAAAGTATAGACAGGTTGAATAATTTGATGGTCCATTTGGCACTCACATTTGTGTTTTAACTTACACATTGAATTGCCTTTCTTATTATAACCATTGTGGGTGCTAACTGAATTCATTTAGGGATGATGTCTACATTTTCACATATTACATTAAAGCTATTTTTTTCTCTCCAGTGTATTATTGCTAGTTCAACCACTAGCTCAAAACCATTTTCTACATGTTTTCTACATGCATCACAGTCATAAAGGTATAATGAAATGATTAACAAAATATAAAATTATGATTATTATTCCAGAGTGACAGAATTTATAAACAGAGGAAGCCTGTAGAACATTTTTAAAAGAAATATGAAAGGCAGTGCAAAATTATAGAGGCTGAGTTGTATATAATTGAATCCTGACGAATGGAGAAATAAAATAATTCTTACAATCATATTACCCTAGTAGTGCCTTAATTTTTATGACCAGTTATCCATTTTCAAAAAATTCATTTCTTTTTTTATAATCCTCACCTGAGGATATTTTCCATTGATTTTTAGAGAGAGTGGAAGAGAGAGGGAAAAACAGAGAGAAATATTGATATGAGAGAAACACATCAATTGGTTGCCTCCTGCATAAGCCCTGACCAGGACCCGGGCCAGGGAGAAGCCTACAACCAAGGTACGTGTCCTTGAACTGAGTCGAATCTGGGACCCTTTCAGTCCGCAGGCCAGCACTCTATCCACTGAGCCAAACCGATTAGGGCTACAATTCATTTCTTTTACTATGAATAACCTAATGCCTGGAATAATAGTCCTATGAGTTGGTATCCAGGCCTATGAGGATTCTAGAATTGGACTGTGTAATACAGTAGCCACTAGCTACATGCAGCTATTTACATTATATTTAATTCCATTTAAATACAATTTAAAAAATTCAGTTTCTCTAATACACTACCAATATGTCAGACAATTGCCATATGTGGCTAATAGTTATCACATTGGACAATGCAAGTAAGTTTCCATCATTTCATAAAGCTGTATTGGGCACCACTGCTCAAAAACATAAAATCAGTAAGTATCCTCTCTCTCTGCCTTGGTCTGGTGGGGCTGAGGAGACTTTCAAGTTATATGTGCAATCACATTAGGGGATTTTCAGGGATATTTAGAATGGAAACTCTTGAAAGGGCTGGGGCTAATTGTTGATTAATAGGATAGAAGATTGAGGTATCAAGACTGGAGAGTTTTCTTAACCCAACTCTTTCATGTTCTCTGGTGGGAAAAGCACAGGAATTGGTAATGACATGTTCACTGGTGCATTTCACTTGCACAGAGGTAAGAGTAGTCAGAGAAAAGGCATAGAATCTTGAAAGGCCTTCTGACCTGGTTATGGTGTAAAGTAATTTCAGAGTGGTAAAGTCTCAAGGTGAGACAAATAGCAAGATATTGGGTTGAAGGTTAAAACTAGGATAAAATTGTAATGGGCCTTGTAGTCCCTAAAATGTTTTCATATTAGTTGGTAGGCATTGTAGGGAGCCTTCAGAAGTCTTCGAGCTGTACAGTAATATGATTGGCATAGCTTCATTTTTCAAAAAAGTAATTATTGCAGAGGTGAGGAGGGTATATTAGGTTACAGGATGGGAAACAACTCCTGAATTTTTCCTTGGTAGTGTTGTGCCCTAATCAATCATGATACTTCATAGTTCAAAATGACAATGACTTTAAGGATATTTACTAATTTCTTGACATTAAACGATCATGACACTAAAAGGACAACTTAGTGGTCTGTTAAACATGTACTGGTACAATGGATTATTAGCATAACCTGAAACATTTAGTCATCTACTGAATAAGTGAAAATGATTTGGGCCCCAGTTGATTTAGCTCAATGGTTAGAGTGTCGATCTGTGGACTGAAGGGCTTGATTCTTGTCAAGGGCACGTATCTTGATTGTAGGCTAAATCCTGGATGGGGCACGTGTGGGATTTCTGTAGCTTTTTGTTTGTGTAACACCATTCTCTCAGACCTTTTGTTCTGTAAATCACAGTCATGTCAGCTTCCCTGACTGTTGTATTTTGCTGAAGTTCCCCTACCTGTGTTTAAATTCAGAAAGTGCTTCCAGGCAGAAAGCTGGGTGATTGTAGGGTTCACTTTATCTATTTCCCTTCTTTCATGGATCACAGTCCTACACTAAAAATTTTGTCCATTTTTTAATTGTTTATAATGGTGCTAAAAATCCCATTCCAGTTACCTCAGCTTGGTAGGAGCAGATGTCCTATTTTCTGTTTATTTTTCAACAGTTTCTGAGAAGTCATTAGAATAATTAGGTTTTAAGCTGCATATACTAGTAGATAAAACTAAAAGTAATTGCATACCTAAATTGAGACAAAATAACAGAACATGCACTGAAGCATTAATATGCTTATTTTTTTATGTGTACTTTCTTAAAGCAGAGATGCAGTCTGAGGGTGTCTTTCAAGGAAACTGACAAGATCAGGCTGTCTTCACTGAGACCAATCAGGTGAATGCAGAGTCTTCAAGGGAAGGAAGCATTAGAGGTGCCCTAGAGGCTACTCCCTCTCCTTTCTTTGAAAAGGTGAGTCATCCAAACCGTTATGAAAATGTCAGACTGACATCTTTGATAAACTTATGTACTTCACTAGAGGCCTGGCACACAAAATTTATGCACAGGTAGGTCCCTAGGCCTGATCTGCAATCAGGGCCTATCTTCCTGGCTGCGGGCAGCCAGCCCCGCCTCCTGTTGCCGCTGCGGGCCACTCTCTGTGTGTGGGCAGCTGGTAGTGCGATCAGGGCCCTGCTCACTTGCACCTGCCTTGGCCTGGTGCTGCCTATGTCCACTGCTACCCACCTCTGGTTCCCTGTTTCCCATCGGGCAATCGGGGCCTGTGGGCTGGGGGCAGCTCCTGTGTTGAGCATCTGCCCCCTGGGGGTTGGTGTGCATCATAGCAACCGGTCATTCCACTGTTGGTCAATTTGCATGTTATGCATTTATATAGAGAGACTAAAGGCCTGGTGCACGAAATTTGTGCACAGGGAGGGGGGGTCCCTCATCCCGGCCTGCACCCTCTTGCAATCTGGGACCTCTCGGGAGATCCTAACCCCTGGCCTGCCTGCCTGCCTGATCACCCCTAACCACTCACCTGCCTGCCTGATTTCCCCTAACCACTCTCCTGCCTGCCTGATAACCCCTAACCCCTCTGCCTGCCTGACTGCCTGATCACCCCTAACCACCTCTGCCTAGAAATCATGAACATAGAAAATACATCATAAAGGGAACCAAGAAACCCATTAACCTCCATTTGCTAGAAAGGTAAGGAAATCATACCAACTCAGGGATTCAATTTTCAATGTAAATTCTGCTTGTAACTTTTATTCTTTTTCTTTCTTGGACTCTTCTATTAGTCTATTAATAGAAATATTCTATTACATGTTTCTCTTCAGACCTCTTGAGTCATAAGCAAACTTTCATCTTTAATTTGTTTAATGGCTAGTGCTATAAATGAGTAGCAATACACAAAAGATGCTGATAATCATTGGTTTTGCATAGCTGAAATAGGTAATTATGAGATATGTTTTTCATGGACATTGGAAAAGATGTTTCCATGGCTCCTGGAATACACAGGAATGAACTACAGTACTTCAAAGAACATCTTGATAATAGTAGATTCAAGGAGGACAAAAAAGGAACTGGATAGCTGCTGATTTAAAAGACTTTAAAGGAAATAATACAGTTCTGAACTATATTATTTCCTTTAAAGTCTTTTTTTTTCAAGGGAGGAGTCCCAAAAGGAAGTGTTTTCTCACAAACAAGGAAGATTAAAAAAATGCTCTTCTGGAGAGAGAGAGAGAGAGAGAGAGAGAGAGAGAGAGAGAGAGAGAGACAGCAGACATACTTATGTTCCCTTATAAAATACTCAGGTTCCCCAAACTCAGGCTTCCTCTCCTTTTTCACACAGTAATGCACATACAGATATTGTCCTGTGGGAACTGGGGCTCAGAAAGATAGAACAAATACTGACAATTCTGCTCCTACTCTTGACATGAGTAATAAAGTTATTTGTTTAAACACATCTCTTCACCCTGCGCAGTGTCACTCGGTTGGGAGGAGAGAGAGGAGAGAGAGAGAGAGAGAGAGAGAGAGAGAGAGAGAGAGAGAGAGAGAGAGAGAGAAGAAGAAGAAGAAGAAGAAGAAGAAGAAGAAGAAGAAGAAGAAGAAGAAGAAGAAATTAGGACCTTAAACAGAAATGCTTTTATTCAGAAACTAGAGGCCTGGTGCATGAAATTCGTTCACAGGGAAGGGGTTCTTCAGCCTGGCCTGCACCCTCTCCAACCTGGGACCCCACGGGAGAAGTCTGACTGCTGGTTTAGGCCCAATCCCTGTGCAATCCAGGACCACTGGCTCCTAACCGCTTGCCTGCCTGCCTGCCTGATTGCCCCTAACTCCTCTGCCTGCCTGCCTGATCGCCCCTAACCGCTCTGCCTTCTGGCCTGATCACCCCTATCTTGCCTCCTTCCTGGCCTGATCACCCCTACCTTGCCCCCCCTGCCAGCCTGATTGACTCTAACTTGCTTCCCTGCCAGCCTGATCACCCCTAACTGCCTCTGCCTTTGCCCCCAGTCTGGCCTCCCTCTGCAGGAGGTAACCTGGCAGATTAGGGGAAGGCACTGCCCCAATTATCCCACTACTGCTGCCACTGCTGGCCTGAGCCTCAGCCCTTTGCAGCTGCCCACGGCTGCCTGAGCTTTGGCCCTCGCAGCCGCTGCAGCTTTGTCTGCAAGGACATCTGGAAGACATCCACTCTAATTAGCATATTATACTTTTTTTAAGCATAGATGAGTATTTATGATGTTTATAATGCATGGGTGGTTGCATGGGTGGTGACTGGAACTAGGTTGTGATCCAGGGAGCGAATCAAAAATATGTCCCTTAAGCTACCTAAAGGCATGATTAACACCAATTCACTCTAATCAATAAAGTAAGATTTAGGGCTAAGAAAACAACAAATGTAAGCACTGATTAGAGCTGAACACTTTGTGAAATTACAAGGTATATGTATAAATTCCTCTCTCATTTGACAGAAATATGAGAAGAAAATACTCACCCTGCTGAGGGGGCAGGAGGTGTCAGAACACTTCTGGGACTTTTTCAAGGTACATTTGCTTCAATGAAATTCTGACAACTTCCCACTGCCCCCACCATTGGCGCACACAATCCTACCTCCTCCTTAAGAATTAGCAGTACAAATTGGTATTACAGAATGGTCACAACTCTGTCAGGAGGAGAGTGGGCTATGAGTGTGCAGAAGAGAGCCACACCTCCTCAATCCATTTGCAATCTTTGAGCTCAGGTTCTCACTTATGTGACCCACCTGAAGACTCTGGCAAATGTTCATTGTGTTCACACTGCTCAGGACACTATTCTGAGAACTTCAAGAGAGATGCACAAGACAGAGAAGACATGATCTCTGCTCTTAGAATTGTTGAGGGCTCTGTAATTTTCATGTTCTGGCACTTATGTCCTCCTTATAATACATTTGTTGACAGGCTGGATTTAAAAAATTAATGTAAGTATTGTTAAGTATAATGACAGCCTTCTAGTCCCTTAGTTCTGTATACATAACAAACATTTGTTGAATTAATGATAAATACAAAAATTTCAGCATAGCTCACTTCAGCTAGGTTGATAAACAATAGATAATGTCTCAAAAGAACTTCTAATTTTTATCTCACTACTAGAGGCCAGGTGCATGAATTCATGCATGGGTGGGGTCCAACCTCCCCACGCTGATCAGGGTTGGGGGTGATTAGGGGCGGGGCCAACCTGGGGGAGGGGCCTCAGGTGGTTGGCCGGCCCTGCCCCCTAGTCAAACTCTCGGTCAGACTCCAGGTCAAGGGGACAATTTGCAAATTAGCCTTTTATTATATAGGATGATTGTGCTTACTCTTACCTCAGATATCCCTATCACAAACTCTATAATGAATAGTTCAGAGACAATTTTTCTTCCAAATTTTACATTTTATTTGACTCAAAAAATAATAATAATAGCTAACATGTATTGAACACTGCTATGTTATATACAGGGATGTGTGCTTATTAATTATTTTTTAGAGTAGTGATTCTTTTTTTAAAATTTCTTTATTGATTAAGGTATTACATATGTGTCCTCATCCCTCAATTAACCCCTCCAAACCCTCCCCCCCACTCATGCCCTCACCCCCATGGTGTTCCTGTCCATTGGTTAGGCTTATATTCATGCATACAAGTCCTTTGGTTGATCTCTACTCCTTTCCCCACCGTCCCCTATCTTCCCTCTGAGGTTTGGCAGTCTGATCGATGCTTCTCTGTCTCTGGATCTCTCCCTGTTCATCAGTTTATGTTGTTCATTATATTCCACAAATGAGTGAGATCATGTGGTATTTATCTTTCTCTGACTGGCTTATTTCACTTAGCATAATGCTCTCCAGTTCCATCCATGCTGTTGCAAATGGTAAGAACTCCTTTTTTACTGCAGCGTAGTATGCCATAGTGTAGATGTACCACAGTTTTTTAATCCACTCATCTGCTTATGGGCACTTAGGCTGTTTCCAAATCTTAGCTATGGTAAATTGTTCTGCTATGAACATAGGGGTGCATATATCCTTTCTGATTGGTGTTTCTAGTTTCTTGGGACATATTCCTAGAAGTGGGATCACTGGGTCAAATGGGAGTTTCATTTTTAGTTTTTTGAGGAAACTCCATACTGTACTCCACAGTGGCTGCACCAGTCTGCATTCCCACCAGCAGTGCAAAAGAGTTCCTTTTTCTCCACATCCTCGCCAACACTTGTCGTTTGTTGACTTGTTGATGATAGCCATTTTGACAGTTGTGAGATGATACCGCATTGTTGTTTTGATTTGCATGTCTCGGATAATTAATTAGTGACTTTGAGCATGTTTTCATATGTCTCTTGGCCTTCCTTCTGTCCTCCTTCAAAAAGTGTCTATTTAGGTCCATTGCCCATTTTTTTATTGGATTGTTTATCTTCCTTTTGTTAAGTTGTATGAGTTCCCTGTAAATGTTGAAGATTAAACCCTTATCCGTGATGACATTGGCAAATATGTTCTCCCATGCAGTGGGCTTTCTTGTTGTTTTGTTGATGGTTTCCTTTGCTTTTGATTTTGATGTAGTCCCATTTGTTTACTTTCTCTTTAGTTTCCATTGCCCTAGGAGTAGTATCGGTTAAAAAGTTCCTTCAGCATATGTCTGAGATTTTTCTGCCTGTGGATTCCTCTAGTATTTTTATGGTTTCCAGTCTTATGTTTAAGTCCTTTATCCACTTTGAGTTTATTTTTGTGTATGGAGTAAGTTGGTGGTCTAATTTCATTTTTTTGCTTGTATCTGTCCAATTTTCCCAACACCATTTGCTGAAGAGACTGCCTTGACTCCATTTTATGTTCATGCCTCCTTTGTCAAATATTAATTGAGCATAGTGGTTTGGGTCGATTTCTGGGTTCTCTATTCTATTCCATTGGTCTATATGTCTGTTCTTGTGCCTGTACCAGACCGTTTTAAGAACAGTGACTTTGAAATACAGCTTGATATCTGGTATTGAGATCTCACTTACTTTGTTCTTTCTCAAGATTGCTGTAGCTATTTGGGGTCTTTTTTTATTCCAGATGAATTTTTGGAAAGTTCATTGTAGGTCTGTGAAATATGCTGTTGGTATTTTAATGGGGATTGCATTGAATCTGTAGATTGCTTTGGGTAGTATGGATATTTTGATGATGTTGATTATACCAATCCATGAACACAGTATGTTCTTTCACCTGTTTATGTCTTCCTCTATCTCTTTTTTCAGTTTCCTGTAGTTTTTGGCATATAGGTCTTTTACCTCCTTAGTTAAGTTTATTCCTAGGTATCCTAATTTTTTTGGTTCTATGGTAAATGGGATTGCTTTTTTAGTCACTCCTTCTATAAATTCACTATTGGTGTAAAGAAATGCCATAGATTTCTTGGCATTAATTTTGTATCCGGCTGCATTGCCAAATTCATTTATTAAGTCTAATAATGTTTTGATGGAGTCTTTAGGCTTTTCTATGTACAATATCATGTAATCTGTGAATAAGAATAGTTTTACTTCTTCTTTTCCAGTTTGGTTGCCTTTTATTTCTTCTTCTTGTCTGATCGCAATGGCTAGTACTTCCAGCACTATGTTGAATAGGAGTGGTGAGAGTGGGCATCCCTATCTTTTTCCTGTTCTTAGGGGAAATGGTTTTAGTTTTTGTTCATTGAGTATGATGTTGGCTGTGGTTTTGTCATATATGGCTTTTATTATATTGAGGTATGATCCTTCTATTCCCACCTTGCTGAGAGTTTTTATCAAGAAAGGGTATTGGATTTTGTTAAATGCTTTTTCTGTGTCAATTGAAATGATTATGTGATTTTTATCTCTCAGTTTGTTTATGTGATATATCACGTTTATTGATTTGTGGATATTGTACCATCCTTGCATCCCCGGGATAAATCTCACTTGGTCATGGTGTATGATCTTTCTGATGTATTGCTGGATCCAATTTGCTAGAATTTTGTTGAGGATTTTAGCATCTATGTTCATGAGGGATATTGGCCTATAATTCTCTTTCATTGTGTTGTCTTTATCTGTTTTTTTGGTATTAGGGTGATGCTGGTTTCATAGAATGAGCTTGGAAGTGTTCCTTCCTCTTGAATTTTTTGGAATAGTCTGAGGAGGATAGGTTTTAGTTCTTCCTTGAATGTTTGGTATAACTCCCCTGTGAAGCTGTCTGGCCCTGGGCTTTTGTTTGCTGGAAGCTTTTTGATGACTGCTTCAATTTCATCCATAGTTATTGGCCTATTGAGATTTTTAGAATCTTCCTGATTCAGTTTTGGAAGGTTGTATTTTTCTAGGAATATGTCCATTTCCTCCAGGTTGTCTAGTTTATTGGAGTAGAGTTGTTCATAGTATTTTTAAATAATCCTTTGTATTTCTGTAGGGTCTGTTGTTATTTCGTCTCTCTCATTTATGATTTTGTTTATTTGAGTCCTCTCTCTTTGCGTCTTGGTGAATGAGCCTGGCTAGAGGTTCATCAATCTTGCTTATCCTTTCAAAGAACCAGCTCTTGGTTTAGTTGATCTTTTGTATTGTTTTTTTGGTCTCTATGTCATTTATTTCTGCTCTGATCTTTATTATCTCCTTCTTTCTGCTCACTCTGGGCTCTTCTTGTTGCTCTCTTTCTAATTCTTTGAGTTGTAGAGTTAGATGATTTACTACCATTTTTTCTTGCTCTTTGAGATAGGCCTGTAGAGCTATGAACTTCCCTCTCAGGACTGCTTTCATTGTGTCCCATAGATTTTGGATTGTTGTGTTTTTGTTGTCATTAGTTTCCAGGATGTTTTTAATTTTTTCTTTGATCTCATTGGTAACCCAGTCATTATTTAATAGCATGCTATTCAACTTCTAAGTGTTTAAGATTTTTGGATTGTTTTTATTGTAGTTTATTTCTAATTTTATGGCATTGTGGTCTGAGAAGATGCTTGGTATGATTTCAATCTTCTTGAATTTGGGGAGACTTTGCTTGTGACCCAATATGTGGTCTATTTGTGAAAATGTCCCATGTGCACTTGAGAAGAATGTATATTCTGTGGCTTTGGGATGCAATGTTCTGAAGATGTCAATTAAGTCCATCTGATCTAGTGAGTCATTTAGGATTGCTGTTTCTTTGCTGATTTTTTGTCTAGAGGATTTATCCAGTGATGTCAGTGATGTATTAAAGTCCCCTACTATGATTGTATTGTTGTCGATCTCTCCCTTGATATCTTCCAGGAGTTTTGTTATGTATTTGGGTGCTCCTGCGTTGGGTGCATATATGTTTATCAGGGTTATATCCTCTTGTTGTATCAATCCCTTTAGTATTATGAAGTGGCCTTCCTTATCTCTTGTTATGGCCTTCACTTTGAGGTCTATTTTGTCAGATATAATTATTGCTACCCCAGATTTTTTGTTTCATTTCCATTTGCCTGAAAGATATTTTTGCATCCCTTCACTTTCTGTCTGTGTGAGTCCCTTGTTCTGAGGTGGCTTTCCTGTAAACAGCACATATATGGGTCATGTTTTTTTTTATATACATTCAGCCACAGTATGTCTTTTGATTGGAGCATTTAGTCCGTTTACATTTAAAGTTATTACTGAAAGGTACTTGTTTGTAGTCATATCTATTTTTGTGTCTGTGTTCCTTCTTACCTTTTTATTTCTTCTTTTTACAGTATTCCCTTTAGCATTTCTTGCATTGCTGGTTTGGTGGTGATAAACTCCCTTAGTCTTCTTTTTTTTTTTTTTTTTTTTTTTTTTTTTTTTTTTTGTCTCTGAAGCTGCCTGGCTTCCCCTTCAATTTTGATTGATAGTCTTGCTGGATAGAGTATTCTTGGATTCAGTCCTTTGCTTTGCAACACTTTGTATAGTTCCTTCCATTCCCTTCTAGCTTGATGTGTTTCTGTTGAGAAATAATTTGATAATCTGATGGGGATCCTTTGTAGGTAACCCTCTGTCTCTCTCTTGCTGCCTTTAAGATTCTCTCTTTGTCATTAGTATTTGCTATTGAAATTATGACGTGTCTTGGTGTGGGTCTTTTGGGATTGATCCTGCTTGGGACTCTCTGTACTTGTGTAACTTTTTTCTTCCCCATATCTGGGAAGTTTTCTGTCATTATTTCTTCAAATAGATTTTCTAATCCTTGCTGCTCTTCTTGTCCTTCTGGCAGCCCTATTATATGTATGTTACCTCATTTCATGTTGTCCCAAAGCTCCTTAGGCTTTCCTTTTTAATTTTTTTCTCCATTTGCTGTTTAGATCGGGCTTGTTTCTGTACCTGATCTTCTAACTCACTAATTTGATCCTCTGCTTCTTCTAGTCTACTGTTGAAACTTTCCATGGTGTTTTTGATTGTAGCTATATCACTTTTCATTTATTCCTGATTCTCACATAGGTTGTTGATTTTCTCATCCATCCAATGTATGAATTCCATGACCATAACTCTGAATTCTTTTTTGGTCATGTCGCATGCTTCAATTACACTAATTTCCTTTCTTGGTGACGCCTCATTTTCTTTCCTCTGGGGATTGTGTCATCTCCCCATTCTGACTATCACCAGAAGGTTCAAACTTCAAGTTGTGTGGACCTGGGCCATGTGCCGTGGGAGCTTCGCACCTCCCAAGTGTCACTGAAGTGCTCCAACACTAGGACGTGTGGCTTCCGTGGGTTGGTGGGAACCAGGCTCACCCAGGGTCAGTGTTACCAGCATTCAGTGTGGTCTTGTGTGCACACCTAGAATCATGGACCCCGCCTGCACTGCACTGTTGGCATGTGTGGAAAATGAGTCCCCTAGCACATGCAAGAAGTCAGAGATTCCCTGTTTCTGCACCAAGAATCGAGTATCAGAGTCTCTGTTGCCTCATGCAGCTTCTCAGTGAGAATCAGGGTTCCCGTGTGTGCATGCACCAAGAATTGGAGTCACTGGCTCTTAGTGTGAATGTGCTGTGAGTCAGGGATCTCAGGCGCACATGGTAAGAAACAGAGTCAAGTCAGTGGTGCTCAGTGCTGCCTCTTGCTGGAGAATCTGGGTCCCAGTCACCATGGTGGACTAGGTTGCACAGTAGCACTATGGCGTGCCTGAGCTGTGGAAAACAGACTTCCGTGTGCGCTGCGCACTTGCCCAGAATCAAAGTCAGGTGGCACTGCAAGGCCTTCCGGTTTGGTAGCCCGATTGCGTTGCAGGGAGCAGATACTAGTTTCTCTGTGTGCACGGGCTCAAATTCCCATAGCAGTGCTCCCAAATTCAAATTCCTGTAGGGGCATTGTGGCCCAAGCGAGAGGTGGGTCTATCAGTTACTATGGCGCTATCCAAGAGCCTGAGGGGAGGGGGATAGGCTCTTGACTCACAGAAATCTGCGGCCAGAAAGTCTGGATTCTTGTTGTCTGTTGGTCTGAAGCTGTGGTCACAGTTCTCTGTCCCCAGTGGCTGCAAGGTCCTGGTTTGCATCTGAGACCAGACTGGGTGGTGCTGAGGCCAGGATCCAAGCCTCAAGCAGCTCTGTTTCTCAAGATGGCGTGGTCTCTGTGCCCGCACTGGCCGCCCAGAAGTGTCCGCTTTGGGCGCCGGGCTCCGCCGTCTCAGACTGCCCGGTTTGGCAGCCCCTTGGAGGACCTGCAGAATCTAACTGTCTCTAGCTCATACACATACACACCACACATGTCTACACTCTCCTCTATGGTTCCCTCACTTTCTCACACTCTCTCCCTCCCTACCTTCTTGCCAGTCGCCATTTTCCAATTCCTGTGCTTATTAATTTTTGTGCATCTTATTTAAAGCTCATAAAAGTTCTATAAAATGAGTGATACTATTATTTCCATTTATACTGATGAGAAAGCTAAACTTTAGGCAGGTTAAATAATTTGTCCATCTATCACTAGTAAAAGGAAGAACCCAAATCCATATAATGACAAAATACATACTCTTAACTACTACTTTATATTTATTTGTTTACCAATACATTGATAAACAGATTTACAATATTGTTTAAAGCTAACAAAGACTTTCTGAGACTGTGATTATTTACATAATGACATTGACATTAGCCTAAAAATATTTTGCTTAAAAACACTATTCTTGGTGAAATTATGGTTGTTTTTATAATTAAGCAACAAAAGTCTTGTTTAGAAAGAGTTTTCAAAATACAGTGTGGGTCAAAAGTACATTTACAGTTGTTTGAATGAAAAATAATATAATAAATAATAATACAAGAATAGACTGTGTTTCATGTACTCACAACTGTAAACCTACTTTTGCCCCACCCTGTAGAGTCAGTTCTCATAACTCATGGGAATTGTGTCCTATAAAGTTGCTGTTAACACTGAATCTGTGAATACTGATCCATTGCTTCTAGGGTAAATACAGGGTTAGGTTCCTGCCAGCCTCTGGTCATCACAACGTTTTGTCAAACAATCAGTACAGTTGTTCTGTTCTGTTTAAAGACTCCTTAGTTAATCTATATTGTTGATTCATTAGCCCAAACTCATTGCCAACAGCACAATAACTCATGCCTGAATGAGCTTATCTAACTCATGCATTGTCTCCATTAGGAATATCACAGCCTTCTTGTGCTTAAGAACACTAGACAGCATTTCAACACTATGTTTGGGAGCCATTTTAAATAGCAAAGCACCAACTAAAGCACAAAACTGTGAAAATGTGGCACTAGATAAACCATGAAAAGGTCTCTCGTTAACAGTATGAGAGATGAAACAGGAAAGTACAACAGTACTTTATTTAACCTCAACTGGGGACACTTACCAGTGCTCTGTGCATGTCCATGAATGACTACAAATTGCTCTGAGTATTGACTTCGGGGTTACACACAAGTCATAGTAAGTAGGTGAATTCATAAATAATGAAACTGTAAATAATGAGGATCGACTGTATATATAAATCACTGGATGGAAAACAGCACTTAGGCCGAGTGAAGGCAATATTAGATGTACTACTTTATTCTTTCAAATAGCAGCTCAGAATATGGGTTTCCACTGTAATTTTAGCCCATTTAAACCATTCTCTAACAACACACATAATGGAATAATTTCTTACTATTGACATGTGGTCTTTGAATCTGTATATTCTAACTCAGAGAACAATGTGGTGTTTTCCATCATGCAGGCCTCCTTTCAGCCCACTGATAAGACCTGTTACCATGCTCTTTTCATCTCCAGACCATGTTCATAGTCATTATCCCTGCCACCAATGAAAAGCCCAAAAGCTCTGTCATGCAGTCAGTGGCTAAATGTAACTCATGACAGGGAGAAAAAGGATTTCAAGCACCATGAGGACAAGACACCAACAGAAATTAAATGCATGCACAGATATGCCTTGGCTTTTTACATTTTTGCTTTTGTTTTTATTTTATCACTTCTTTCAATTGTGAGAGCATTTCTCTGAGCAATAATGGTTAGGAAAAATTAACCATTATGTGAAAAATACTATTTAAAAGTGTTATTTCAGATGGAAATTATGCTTTTTATAGCAGCAGCTATTTTTGAAAGCATACAGACTACACACATCCCAATGGGTCTTTAACATCCTTATCTCCGAGCTTCAGCGAGCCTGGTTATTTTCTCCCTTAGTGCTCAAGGCAGCCAGAAGCTTCTTAGACTTGGGTCTAGAGGCTGGAACATTGTTTTAATTGCCTGGTGGCAGGTGGCAATTCTTGCAGTGCAAAGTCACTAGAGAAAATCTATTGTTAGAATATGATTAACGGTACAAGAAAGTAAATGCCCTTTAATTTTACCCTATTCTCAGAGAATCTGCAATATTACCTTTACTTTTTTTTTTTTAAATATATTTTATTGATATTTCACAGAGAGGAAGAGAGAGGGATAGAGAGCTAGAAACATCGATGAGAGAGAAGCATCGATCAGCTGCCTCCTGCACACCTCCCACTGGGGATGTGCCCGCAACCAAGGTACATGCCCTTGACCGGAATCGAACCCGGGACCTTTCAGTCCGCAGGCCGACGCTCTATCCACTGAGCCAAACCGGTTTCGGCACCTTTACTTTTAATTGTGATAAATTATCCTATCTAATAAAAGAGTAATATGCAAATTGACTGTACCTCCGCTACACCTACAAGCCACGCCCAAAGGCCAATCAGGAGCGAATATGCAAATAAACCCAACCAAGATGGCTATGGCCACAGAGAGCAGGAGGGAGGCTTGGGTTTCCCTGGCAATAGAGGAAGCCAAGCTTTCTGCCTGCACTTGCCGGCCTAGGCCTCCACTCAAGGCTACAAAGTTTCAATGATAGAAGATACATAAATCCAAACAGAAATGGCGGCAGCCACGGAGCAAGCAGAAGGCTTGGCTCTGCTCCAGACTACAAAGTTTCAATTGTAGAAGATAAATAAACCCCAGATACCAGGGCCTCCACTTGGGTCACCAGGGGGCATGGCCAGCCTGCAAACCACCACAGGCCCCTCACCCAGGCTGCCCCACGCCCCAAGGGAACCCCCACCCTGATCCGGGACATGCTTCAGGGCAAACCAGCTGGCCCCCACCTGTGCACCAGGCCTCTATCCTATCTAATAAAAGAGTAATATGCAGATTGACCATCACTCCAACACAAAGATGGCTGCCCCCATGTGGTCAAAGATCCTGTCCCCATGTGGACACAAGATGGCCACCACAAGATGGCCAGCAAGGGAGGGCAGTTGGGAGGGACCAGGCCTGCAAGGGAGGGCAGTTGTGGGCAATCAGGCCAGCAGGGGAGGGTGGTTGGGAGGGACCAGGCCTGCAAGGGAGGGCAGTTGGGGGCAATCAAGCCTGCCGGGGAGGGAAGTTAGGGGTGATGAAGCTGGCAGAGGAGGGAAGTTGGGGGCAACCAGGCCTGCAGGGAAAGGCAGTTGGGAGGGACCCAGGCCTACAGGGGAGGGCAGTTATGGGTGACCAGGCCTGCAGGGGAGGGCAGTTAGGGGCAAACAAGCTGGCAGGGGAGCAGTTAGGCATCAATCAGTCTGGCAGGGGAGTGGTTACAGGGTGATCAGGCTGGCAGGCAGAAGCGGTTAGGGGCAATCAGGAAGGCAGGCTGGCAGGCAAGCGAGCGGTTGGGAGTCAGCAGTCCTGGATTGTGATAGGGATGTCCGACTGTCCGTTTAAGCCCGATCCCACTGGGAGGGATCCCAGATTGGAAAGGGTGCAAGCTGGGCTGAGGGACACCCCCCCTCATGCATGAATTTTGTGCACCGGGCCTCTAGTATATAACATATAATGTATCCTCTTAACCATCTCTAAGTGTACAGTTCTGTACTGGTAAGTATATTCATATTATTGTATGACTAGTATGATGAGGAGAAATACAAAGGGCTGGTATCACAGAAGCCATGATCAGATAATTTATCTCTAGGAAAGAGGCTTAATTGTTATGTTTAAAGAGAGCAAAATATCAACTTTATTCCAAGGTTATATGTTGCCATACCTTTGTCTCATAATATTTTAGCTACTTGAAAACAAAGGAGCAAGTAGAAGTAATCTAAGTGTCCATCAACAGATGAATGGATAAACAAAATGTGTTACATATTACATTCAGCCTTAAAAACAAAGGAAATTGTGACACATGTTACAACATGGATGAACCTTGAAGACATTATGTTAAGTGAAATAAGCCAGACATGAAAAAAACAGAATTGTATCATTCCTCTCATCTGAAATATCTAGAGTAGTCAAATTTATAGAAACAAAATGTAGAGTGGTGGTTGGGAGGAGCTAGGGAAAAAGAGAAAAGCGAAGTTGTTATATCTTGGTACAGAGTTTTCCAAGATGAAAACTTTCCAGAGCTTGGTTGCACAACAATATGATAGCACAGGTATGTTAAATATCTTACCTAAGGTCATCCGGCTGGTATATAATGTAGCCACCGCAGTGCAAAGTCAAACAGTGTGGCACCAGACTGTGTGCTCTTAACCACTAGGCTGTGAGTGAAGGAATAAGGAAAATGACCCTTACATAACAAAATGAGAAGAAAGAGACTGCAAAGTTTTCTTTCTTTGCATTATGTATCATAACTAGAGGCCCGGTACATGAAATTCATGCATGGGGGCGGGGGGGCGGGTATTGCCCAGCCCAGCCTGCACCCTCTCCAATCTGGGATCCCTTGGGATTGGGCCTAATCAGGTTGGACATCCCTCTCACAATCCAGGACTGCTGGCTGCCAACAGCTCACCTGCCTCTGCCTGATTGCCCCTAACCGCTTCTGCCTGCCAGCCTGATCACCCCTAACCACTCCCCTGCCAGCCTGATCACCCCTAACCACTCCCCTGCCAGCCTGATTGATGCCTAACTGTTCCCCTGCCAGCCTTATCAACACCTAAATGCTCCTCGATGGGCCCGAATGCCCCTAACTGCCCTCCCCTGCTGGCCTGATCACCCGTAACTGCCCTCGCCTGCTAGTCTGGTCACCGCTAACTGTCCTCCCCTGCAGGCCTGGTCCCACCCAGCTGCCCTCCCCTGCTGGCCTGGTCTCTCCAAACTGCCCTACTCTGCTGGCCAGGTCACGCCTAACAGCCCTCCCTGCTGGCCTGATCACCCACAACTGCCCTCCCCTGCAGACCTGGTCTCCCCCAGCTGCCCTCCATTGCCAGCCCAGTCACCCCTAACTGCCCTCCCTGCTGGCCTGATCAACCACAACTGCCCTGCCCTGCAGGCCTGGTCCACCAACTGCCCTCCTCCCCTTCTGGCCTGTCCCCCCCAACTGCCCTCCCCTGCAGTCTGTGTTCCCCCCCCCCAACTGTCCTCCCCTGCAGGCCTGGTCCCACCCAACTGCCCTCCCCTGCAGGCCTCATCCCCCACAACTGCCCTCCTCTGCTGGCCCGGTCACCCCTAACTGCCTTCCCTACTGGCCTGATCACCCACAACTGCCCTCCCCTGCAGACCTGTCCCCCCCAACTGCCCTCCCCTGCAGGCCTGGTCCCACCCAACTGCCCTCCCCTGCTGGCCTGGTCTCCCCAAATGCCCTCCTCTGCTGGCCTGGTTACCCCTAACTGCCCTTCCTGCTGGTCCAATTGCCCTTAACTGCCCTCCCCTGCCAGCCTGGTCACCCCTAACTGCCCTCCCTGCTGGCCTGATCACCCCCAACTGGCCTCCCCTGCAGACCTGGTCTCCGCCAACTGCCCTCCCCTGCAGCCTGGGTCCCCCCCCCCCCCATAAGTCCTCCCCTGCAGGCCCGGTCCCCCCAACTATCGTCCCCTGCTGGCCTGGTCATCCTTAAATGCCCTCCCCTGCAGGCCTGGTCCCCCCCCCCCACAAACTGTCCTCTCCTGCAGGCCTGGTCCCCCCAACTGCCCTGCCCTGTAGGCCTGGTCCCCCCAACTGCCCTCCCTGCTGGCCTGATCACCCACAACTGCCCTCCCATGCAGACCTGGTCTCCCCCAGCTGCCCTCCTCTGCCAGCCCAGTCACCCCTTACTGCCCTCCCTGCTGGCCTGATTGCCCACAACTGCCCTCCTCTGCAAGCCTGGCTCCCCTCAACTGCCCTCCCCTGCTGGCCTGTCCCCCGCAACTGCCCTCCCCTGCAGGCCTGGTCCCCTACTGCCCTCCCCTGCTGGCCTGTCCCCCGCAACTGCCCTCCCCTGCAGGCCTGGGTCCCCCCCAACTGTCCTCCCCTGTAGGCCTGGTCCCTCCGCACTGCCCTCCCCTGCTGGCCTGGTCTCCCCCAACTTCCCTCCTCTGCTGGCCCAGTCACCCCTAACTGCCCCCCACTGCTGGCCTGGTCCCCCCCCCAACTGCCCTCCTCTGCAGGCCTGGTCCCTGCCAACTGCCTTCTTCTGCTGGCCTGGTTCCCCGCCCTAACTTCCCTCCCCTGCTGTCCTGGTCCCCCCCAACAGTCGCCCCTGCTGGTCTTGTCACCCCCAACTGCTCTCCCCTGCAGGCCTGCCCCCCTCCCAATTACCCTCCACTGCAGGCCTGGTTCCCCCAACTGCTCTCCCCTGTTCTCCTGGTCTCCCCCTACTGCCCTCCTCTGTTGGCCCAGTCACCCCTAACTGCCCTCCCTGCTGGCCTGATCACCCACAACTGCCCTCCCCTGCAGGCCTGGTTCCCCTCAGTTGCCCTCCCCTGCAGGCTTGGTCTCCCCCAGCTGCCCTCCTCTGCCGGCTTGGTCACCCCTAACTCCCCACTACTGCCCTCCCCTGCAGGCCATTTTGTGGTGGCCATCTTGTGTCCACATGGAGGCAGTCATCTTTGACCACATGTTGGCAGCCATCTTGTGTCTTGGAGTGACGGTCAATTTGCATATTACTCTTTTATTAGATAGGATGTTCTTCCTTGGTGACAAATTGTACTGTGAATTATAGATTTTACAGAGCAAAGGGTGGAATAGGTAGATTTTTCTACAGCCTTTTCTCTATCAATGGCAGAGTAAAACCCTGGCACATGAGGTGAGTTTTCTTCACTCTATATTCAGCCCTTGACTATGGCATTGAAAGTTAGCATAGTGTTAGAGTAGGCAGCTAGGAGTTAACAAAAGAGAAAGCTAGACTGGCTGGGCCTGGTTGAATCTGGAGGTCACACAATCAGGTTTAAGTCTGGAAGTTATAGCTTCAGACCCCCCAGGGGATAGCTGAATCCCCACCAAGAGGCTTAAACCCCTTCCCGCCCACCCACCTAGGGAGGAAGAATCAGCCTGGTAGTTAGGATAATGGGGAGGAAGAATAAACAATAAAGGGGAAATTCCTTTACTGGGTGCATGCAGAGTAGAAGCCAAAATGGCTACATAAAGGGGAGGTATGTAGCCTGGGAAAAGACTGGATTGGATAGGAAGAGGACCCAGCACAAGCCTGCCAAGAATCAGAAGAGAGATTGGTTAGTTTTAAAGAAAGCTGTTCCCTTTCCAAGCCCGAGTTAATATAATCAAGGTTTAACAAAGGCCGCTCTTCCTTAGACCATTTGTTCGCCCATTTGCATGCATTTTTTCTCCACAGCAGCAGTGGGGCTCCAAGCACTGTCCATTGCAACCCTGAGGCCCTGGCAGCTGTGCAGGCCTGGACTGGCTCCAAAGCACAGTCTTGGATGCAGCAGCACAGAGCCAGCTGGAGTGCAGGGAGAAGGAGACTGAGCTGGATGGGAACAGAGACTGAGCTGGACTAAGCTTTGGCATGGACTAACCTGAACTACAACAGCTCTGGATGCTCTGCCAATGCTGTAATGGCACGATATATCTGGACTCTAGTCCTTCTTCTGGGTTTGGGGAAGACAGAGCTAGACTTCTTCCACAGTAGGACAAAACTAAGCCTCTTGGTCGTGGATGAGACACTGGAGACAGTCCTTTGTTTTTACTCCAGATCCAATGGGTCCCTAAAATGGTTTTCTAGAGACTCCATGGAAGAGCTGTTTCACCAGCAACAATAGTACCTTCCTGACTAAATAGAATCAAATTTATTTCAGAGCATGGCAGGACATTACATACTAATACCTTTCTGGGAATTAGCTTTAGTCATTTCTATTCACCAGTCCTAACTGAAAGTGCAAATACCTTACCAAGAAAGAAATACACTCCAGAATTTCAACTTTCCTTTATGTTATACATAAATGTTAACCATTAGAGCCATAGATTTTTCCGGCACATTCTCCTTACACTTTAATTTTCCCATTTTTTTTTCTCATTTAGCCTTATTTTTCTTCTCTCTTCCCTGCTCTGTGTCCTTCATCATGTAGTTTATATTTGATATAGCATCTCAGAATTCCTCTAATATGCCACTTCAGTTGAATTCAAAAAACACTGAGGTGATTATTAATTTATCACTGTCTTCTACTAAGTGCTTAATGCAAGCTTAATAAAAATCAATAACTCTCTGTGTCTCTTCATTGCAGAAATATGCTTCTGATATGTGACTAGGGTGGGTTGTTGTCAGTTAATTTATTGAAAATCTTCTAAGATAATCTACCACCTCCATTTTATTGGTATCATGAAAAATGTTAATGGTCATATAAGTGGAAGTAGAAGCAGGGAGCAGATGAAGAAGAGAAGTACTATACACCCTCTTCTCCAAAAGGCTCACTGTGAGCAAAGAGGCTAATAGTGTGGAATGGAGGCATCTTGCCTGATCTGAATAATATCCCAAGGGAATTAGAATGCTAAATGCATTTCCAACCAAAAGGCTCTAACTTACGAAGCCATCAGCATTTATCTCCTACCCCCAAAATCATCACTGGTAACAAAGAAGGACTTGTCATTGGATTCGCCATCTGCAGTACCCACTCAGAATACTTGACTTCCTGACCCCTGTTGGAAGACAGCTTTCCCCTACAAAAGGGGACCCCTTGTGAGGGATTGTTAAACTGTCTGCTTGCACTGAAAGAACTAGACTCTTTCAACAAAATAATTTCAACGTTTTTTTTTTCAACTATCCTTCCAGTGTGGCATAATGGAGTCATAAACTGCCTGAGTCTATCTTTTTCTAGATTCATACAGAATAGTCCTCTGGCAGAGAGCCACTGCAATCTGCACTCAACACAAGACTGGCCATCTCCCTGCTCCACCCCAAAACATCAGCAGAACAGTATGTTATCAGCTAAAGGAAGAATTTAATTTTCTTTACTTCTAGAAATTTGCCAATTCTTCTTAGCCATGCCTTCCCAACTCCAGCTGCTCTGAATTATGAATGCCTAGTAAATTTTCAGAGGTTTTTACAGAGAGAACTCCTTTAACTTGCTATTCTGACCACTATATCACCTATGGCTTCATCTATTTCATGCTAACATATCTGACTCAAAATATTGGAATCCTTTAAAATAACAGGACATAAGATTTATTATATCATTTAGTTTATGAAAAATAATTTACATTAGTAAGCAATCTCAGCTTCTTAATTCATTTTAGAAAATTCCCTAACAGAGTAAGCTCCTGTCAGTGGAAACAAGCACTCTCCTCCGGAATAAAAGGCATGAATATGACAGATGGCCGTCAGAGGCTGTTTCCACCCTCTGCTATCCTTTTTTACATTTTCTTTCTTATTTAACTGAGTCACTTTAGATTCTGTGCTTTAAACTGGGATTTCAGCTTACTGTCCACTTTCCAGAACCCCTGGCTCCTCGTCCCAATGCATTTCTGCTAGTGACTTTCCATATGACACCTCTAAGGTCTCAACGTTCTGGCAGTGTGTTCTGCTGGCATGCATTTCAGCAATGACAAGGCTGATTGATATTCTGAAAAAACACAAGGGCGGTGAAAAGAGTCTCCTATTTTCAGGGTCAACTTAAGAGAGCACTTGATTTCAGCAGGCATAGACAGAAATAGGATTCTGTGGAGAGAAAATGTTTTAAACAGAAAAAGCACTATCTTTATGAGTGTCAGATAAAGAATTATCATTTTGATCATTCTCTTTATTCTTCAAATCAGGAGGCAGCTGATGGTCTCATTGATGCTTTAAAACTCTTTGGTCTAATTTTGCATTTTGCATTGTTAGGTGATGTACAAAACCATTGGCAAATGACCGAGGCCATTCCATCGGTCTTGTATTACTGAGAATACCACCTGTATGGTCCGCTTCAATTCAGACTCTCTTCAGGTTTCACTGGAACAACAGGTGCATGCATCCATCATTTTATTACTGGCAAAATTTTGTCATCCAAGTGATAGCAATCTTCGTGCTCTTTGTAAATATAGAGTCTCATTGGAGATCATCTGAGGACTGAAAATCTTTAGGGAAAATTTCCAGTAAAAATGGGTAACAAAAAGAATAGTAATAGAGGCCAAGGATCAACAGATCTGTTTCTTCTGCTGGGCTTCTCAAGGGCAAATGAGCTTTACCAATGGATCCTGAAGAAAGAACCTCATTACAAAACTTAATTCTGAATTTCCAAGTGCGTGCTCTCTTTCAAGCAGGATCCTCTCACTGGGTGCACCAATTCACTTTAATTAAAAGAAGTCTAGAGGAATCTGCACTAAAGCCAACATGTGAGTACTTTCCCTAAATACATGCAGGGGAAACTGAGCAAGAGCACTAGACTAGGATGTGGGAGGAAAGGACACCACTTCTTGTCCAGCTCTATCACTAACCACTTAAGTGTGGTAGTGACTGAGCAAGTCACCTCAAGTTTTGGTTTTCTCACTGTAGGGTAAGAGGGTTGAACTAATTATCTCTAATCTTTTTTCCAGCTATAACATTTTCTGAGTCTAAATGTTAATGATGATTAATAAAATTATTTTTCTGAGACTTTCTGTCAATCATACATTTGGATCTCTAAGAGGGAAATACAGAAAGGCACATTAGCAGCTCTTATTTATTGACATTATTTTTTGATTTCCTAAAAATGCTTTGCTACCCTCTCTAGATAATTAGCAATTTAATTTGAATTTATAATATATCATAATATCCATAGGCAAACATTACACCACATATGTGCTTATGTGAAACCAAAACCACTGGTTTATTGAGTAAAAGTTTATGCAAAATAAAACAAATAAGACTATAGTTTGTATCCACTTATGTGAAATCTTATAGAAATAACACTGGGATTTTGTAATACAAATTGGAGTCATATTAGGAAATATATTCTGGCATTCTTTCTTAACAGATTAAATAGTATATATAAAGAGAAGGTACATCTGGTCTCTCTTGATAATGCAGAACTCTCTCTCTATAGATTTATATTAACAAATATTCAGAAATTGAATAATTTCTTAAGACAATCAAAATTGTTAAGAGACCCAAAACAAAAAAGAAAAGTTTAAACATACTAACTGCTGCAAAAGAGAAACTTATATAAATATTTCCCAAGTTCTGGTTTATTATAAAACTAGATCATTCCAATAGTATTTAAACTATTTTTGATCATTAAAAATGTTAGAAATTACCTTAATTTATTTTTTGAAATCATAGTAACTTTTTACTAAATAAAGCCCAATATATCAAAATTGCAGTTAATCCCAATAATAAATATAGGTGCAAGAATCTAAAACTAAATGTTATCAAACATTCAGAAATATCTATAATAATAAAAATGTAATTTGCTAATTAGACCAGACAGCAGAACAGCCTTTTGGATGTCATTCCCGATGAAGCCTGGGCTGCGAGGGCCGACCCTCTTGCACGAATTTCATGCATTGGGCCTCTAGTGTTAAAATAATATCTTATATTAAAGGAAAACACATAAGAACTAGAAAATAATCATGAGTGAATTATTATATAACCTAGGTATGGGGAAGAGCTTTCTAATTTTGACCAAAATTCCACATGCAATAAGATTGGTAAATTCAACTCAAACATGCAATTAATCACAACTAAAACAAATGTTTGCATGGCAAAAACTCCATAAGCAATGACAAAAACAGATAACAAACTAACAGAAAATATTGGCAGCATATATTACAGATAAAGGATTAATATCCCTAATACATAGAAAACTTTCAAAACTTGAAAGTAGTAAAAGATCAAAACTTGATTTAAAAATGGGGAAAGGACATGAACAACAATTCACAAATAAACTTAAAATACAAAAGAGCATTGTACATATGACAAGATGCTCATCTTCACTCATAATAAGAGAATGTAAATTTAAAGTATCTCTTCCCACTTACCAGACTAGCTAAATTAAAGGCCTGATCATATATTCAGTTGGTGAGGTTGTGGGGAATAAGCACTTCCAAATATGGCTAGTGTGGATGGAAAATGGATACAAGCTTTTGACCAAGTAATACCACTTGTAGAAGTACCAAAAAAAATGTATGTGCAAGATTATGAATTTCAGCATGACTTGTTTTTACAAAATGTTCAAAATTACCTAAATGTCCCAAACATAGGAGATAAGTTGTTTAAACCATGGTCTACAGATACAAAGGAGTGATATATAGCTATTAGAAAAAAAGATTAAAGATTCTCCTGACACTGATAAGGAGTGTTTTCCAGGAAATGTTTATTAAGAGATAGAAGAAAAATTTTAAAAAATGCAAAAGAGCATAAAGAAAATGTTAAGTTCATGCAAAAAAATGATTAAGTCAGAAAATAAAATGTTTGCTTAGTTTGGCAAAACAAAACAAAACAAAACAAAAAAACAACAGGATGAGTTAAACCAGAGAAATTCAAACAATAAAACAAGTGGGGAAAATGTTAAAAAATAATAAAATATTAAAAATTGCTAAGTTCAGGTGACAATTATACAGATAAATCTGGTAAAGAGTGTCCTGGAGTTGTTTTGAACTATTTTTGCAATTTTTTTGTAAGTTGGAAATTAGTTTTAGAAAAAGAAGAAGAATTTTATTAATGTTAACATAATTCTATCTAATAAAAGAGTAATATGCAAATTAACCATCACTCCAAGACACAAGATGGCTGCCCCCATGTGGACACAAGATGGCCATCACAAGATGGCCTGCAGGGGAGGGCAGTTGTGGGAAGTTTGGGGTGACTAGGCCAGCAAGGGAGGGCAGTTGGGGGGGACCCAGGCCTGCAGGGGAGGGCAGTTGTGGGTGATCAGGCAAGCAGGGAGGGCAGTTAGGGGTGACCGGGCCGGCAGAGGAGGGCCGTTGGGGGAGACCAGGTCAGCAGGGGAGGGCAGTTAGGGGCAATTGGGCTGGCCTGGGAGCAGTTAGGTATCAATCAGGCTGGCAGAGGAGTGGTTAGGGGTGATCAGGCTGGCAGGCAGAAGCAGTTAGGGGCAATCAGGCAGAGGCAGGCAAGTGGTTGGGAGCCAGCAGTCCTGGATTGTGAAAGGGATGTCCAACCGCCTGATTAGGCCCAATCCCAAGGGATTGAGCCTAAACGGGCAATTGGACATCCCTCAAGGGGTCCCAGATTGGAGAGGGTGCAGGCTGGGCTGAGGGACACCCCACCCCCATGCACGAATTTCATGCACTGGGCCTCTAGTAATAATTATAATAGATTATGACCAATGAAGTTATTCCTAGGTGTTCAGGAATGGTTTAAATTAGAAAATAAAAATTTAAAAATTATAAAACCAACTAACTAAAGAGAAAAATGTTAATATATTAATAGATATGAAAGATCATTTGATAAAATGGGAATATGTAGCCATTAAATGGTAATTATAGATAAGGTAAGAAAAAAAAATTAAAATTTGATGAAGACTATCAAAACTTAACAGAACACTTATTCTAAAAAAGTGAAACACATTTAAATCATTTCAGCCAAATCATAATGTACTCGGGTATTTCTGCAATCCCTGAGTAATAATGATGTTGGGAAAATTGGACTGATATGTGCAATAAAATAAAACTAGACCACCTTCTTACACCACACACAGAATAAGCTCAAAATGGATTAAAGACTTAAATATGAGACTCAAAACCATAAAAATCCTAGAAGAAAGCATAGGCAGTAAAATCAGACATTTCTTGTAGCATTATTTTTTCTGATATATGTGCTTTGGCAAGGGGAAAAAAAAAGAAAAAAGAAACAATTGGACTACAGCAAACTAAAAATATTTTGCACAGCAAAAGAAACCATCAACAAAATTAAACAACAACCCACTGAATGGGAGAACATATTCACCAATGATATATCTGCTAAGAGGTTAGTAACCAAAATATACAAAGAACTTATAAAACACAATGCCATATAAATAAACAGTCCAATTTAACCACGGGAAAAGAATCTGAACAGACACTTCTCCAAAGAGGACATACTGATGGCCAATAAACATATGAAAAGATGCTCAATGTAACTAATCACCAGATAAATGCAAGTTAAAACCACAATGAGATTTCACCTTATGCCTGTCGGAATGGCTATCATCAGTAAATCAATGAACCACAAGTGTTGGTGAGGATGTGGAGAAAGGGGAACCCTTGTGCACTGTTAGTAGGAATGTAGATTGATGCAGCTACCGTGGAAAACAGTATGGAGTTTCCTCAAAACATTTAAAATGGAACTGTCTTATGACCCAGCTATTCCACTGCTGGGAATTTATCCAAAGAAACACAAAACACTAATTCAAAAGCATATATGAACCCTATGTGTATTACAGTGTTATTTATAATAGCCAAGATTTGGAAGCATCCCAAGAGGCCATCAATAGATGAATATATATATATATATATATATATATATATATATATATATATATACATATATATATATATATATATATATATATATATTTTTTTTTTTTTTTTTTTAAAGCTGTGATACAGAAGAGAGAGAAAAAATGGCAGCCAAACAGGCAGAGGTGTCCCAAACCTTATCCTGGAGCTGATAGAAGGATCATCTAAATTGAATAACATCCACCCTGAATTGGCGAAGTAGACACAGATGGTGAGACAATTCGCAGCTGGGAAGGGCAGAAGATGCCTGGAGAATGGTAGAATTGGAGATCTGGGCTGGAGAGAGTCACAAGACCTCCAAGCCCAGAGGGTCAGAAGGAAGCTGCACAGCACCAGGGCCATGTCCCTTGGGGACAAGAGTAACATCAAACTGTGGAAAGGAAGTCCAAGGGCTGCTGCTGTCAGGGGATTCTATATCTAAGTCCACAGCCATGAGAGGCTGAGCCCAGAGGGGCAGTCTGAAGAACTGCCCAAGCTGCATGGTGCCATGGGGGGGGGGGGGGAGGGAAGAGGGGGGACTAGCAGTACCATGGTTGATTTGCCTCCATTTGGTCTTTGCTTTTATTTGCTAAACCCAGTTCATAGGACCTTTCAATACAAACACTCACCCATGGCTGAAGTGCAGGTGGAGGAGCAGATTTGTAGAGTCTGAGGAGAGGCTGTGGAGGAGAGCAGGTTGGTGAGAGGAGACCAGGAGTCCAGCACTGGGACATTCCTTACCCTCAGGACCTAAGCAGCCATTTTTATCCTGAAGAGCCAGCCCTTTCCAGTAACCTCAAAGCAGCTAATACAGCCACATCCAGACTACACCCTGAGCAGTACAAAGGACACAAAAAACCTGAATAGCCCCAAAGAGCCCTCAGGGACTGAGTTGAAGAGAGGCCTTTCAGTCCCAGAATGAGATACAGCATCCTCTCTACCTATAGCCCTGTTAGAAACAGCCTCTTGAGAGATTAATATTGACAGCAGGCAAACAGGCTAAGTGGGCAGATTGGTCCCACCTGCTTGTAGTCAAGGCTGTGGAGACAGACACAAACAGAAGAGTGGTGGACTGCAGGGAACTTCACCATGGTGCTGACTACCTAACAAGAAACTGAGAAATGGCAGACAGAACAGAAGAGTGGGATCTTAAACAAGCCCTCATGGGGCATTAAAACTTGGCTGAAACAAACAACACTTCATTATTTTATTTTATTTATCTTTTATTTACTTATTTTTTATTTTCTTTGTTTTAAAAAAATGTGTTGCCCAAACCGGTTTGGCTCAGTGGATAGTGTGTCGGCCTGTGGACTGAAGGGTCCCAGGTTCAATTCCAGTCAAGGGCATGTACCTTGGTTGTGGGCACATCCCCAGTAGGGGGTCTGCAAGAGATAGCTGATAGATGTTTCTCTTTCATCGATGTTTCTAACTCTCTAGTCCTCTCCCTTCCTCTCTGTAAAAAATCAATAAAATATATTTTTAAAAAGTTTAATAATTAAAAAAATAAAATACATTTGTTTGCATTATTTTATCTTCAAACAGTTTTTATTTTTTATTGTTATTTTATTTTTTTTACTAGAGGCCTGGTGCATAAAATTCATGCACTGGAGGGGGGTGTCCCTCAGCCCAGTCTGCACCCTCTCCAATTTGGGATCCCTCTCACAATCCGGGACTCCTGGCTCCCAACTGCTCACCTGCCTGCCTGCCTGATTGCTCCTAACTGCTTCTGCCTGCCAGCCTGATCACCCCCTAACCACTCCCTTGCCAGCCTGATCGATGCCTAACTGCTCCCCTACTGGCCCAATTGCCCCCAACTGCCCACACCTGCCAGCCTAGTTGCCCCTAACTGCCCTCCCCTGCAGGCCTGATTGTCCCCAACTGCCCTCCCCTGCTGGCCTGGTCACCACCAACTGCCCTGCCCTGCTGGCCTGGTTGCCCCTAAGTGCCCTCCCCTGCTGGCCTGATTGCCCACAACTGCCCTCGCCCCCTGCTGGCCATCTTGTGGCAGCCATCTTGTGACCACATGGGGGTGGCATCTTGTGTGAGGGCATAACGGTTAATTTGAATATTACCTCATTATTATATAGGATTGTTATTTTATTTGTAATATTATTTCTTTCTTTTCTTCTTTTTTTCAATTTTTTTAAATTGATTACGGTATTACATATGTGTCCATATCCCCCCATTGCTCCCCCCACCCCACTCCCATACATGCCCTCATCCCCCTGCTGTCTCTGTCCATTGGTTATGCGTATATGCATGCATACCAGTCTTTTGGTTGATCTCACCCCCTTAACCCCACCCTCCCCTACCTTCCCTCTGAGTTTTGAGCATCTGATCGATGCTTCTCTGTCTCTAGATCTGTTTTTGTTTTTGTTTATGTTGTTCATTATAATCTGCAAATGAGTGAGATCATGTGATATTTATCTTTCTCTGACTGACTTATTTCACTTAGCATAATGCTCTCCAGCTCCATCCATGCTGATGCAAATGGTAGGAGTTCCTTCCTTTTTACAGCAGCATAATATTCCACTGTGTAGATGTACCACAGTTTTCTAATCCACTCACCTGCTGATGGGCACTTAGGCTGTTTCCAAATCTTAGCTATGGTAAATTGTGCTGCTATGAACATAGGGGTGCATATATCCTTTCTGATTGGTGTTTCTAGTTCCTTGGGTTATCCACTCATTTGCTTTCTACCTCCTCTATACGGAACCAAGTCCTCCCCCTAATCATTCAATTCCTTAACCGTACTATCTGTATATAAGCTCTGCCTCTACAGATTCTGCACCCCTTTTTTTTCTGGGTGTTTGTTATTTGCATTTTTTAGTTTATCTGTTTGTTCTGTGGTGTTTTCTCTTCATATATATTTTTTCTCCTTTTTCTATTCTCTCTTACCTTTTTTTCTTTTCTCGATACCATTTTTGCTCTCTTTTTTCTCTCCTAAACCTCCTTTCCCTGGTGGTCACTTATATTGGAGTTATTGGTGTTATGAGTACATTGTGTTTTGTTCCTTTTGTGTTGTGTCTTGTTGAGTTGTATTTTATGATCTTCAGTCAAAGTGGTAGAGAGTGAGCCACATAACCAGACACCCTGAGAGGAGACTCCATCCACGAATGGGACAATAAAGCTCAAGACGGAACTAGACTAAGAGAAACCAAATATCCCAAGTAGGGATCATCCCAAGAATACCCAGCCCAGAAGACCAGAGAGATTGCACCACTGGGTCCCAAAAATATCTACTATATAGACAAACTCAAAAAATCTGGGTGGCATAGCATTTTCAACTAATACATATTAATAATCACAAAGGAACAGCAAAAAGGGAAGACAAAGAAACAACTCCCATTGAAAAGAAAAGGAGGAGTCATCAGAAAGGAAATAACTGAAACAAAGGCAAGCAATTTGTCAGAGAAAGAATTCAGAACCATGGTTATAAGGACACTGAAAAGGATGGAAGACAAATTCAACATGTGTAAGAATCAAGAGGAAATGAAAAAAAAATCAAGAGGAAATGAAGAATGACATAGCTGCAATTGAGAACACAATGGAAGATTTCAAAAGTAAACTAGAAGAAGCTGAAAACCACATCAGCAATTTTGAAGACAAGGTAGAAAAAACCACCCAAGCACAGCAGCAACTGGAAAGAAAATTTAAAAAGAAGGAGGAAAGCCCAAGGGAGCTTTGGAATATCACAAAACAAAACAATATCCATACAATAAGGGTGCCATAAGAAAAGGAAGTGGAGCAAGGAATAGAAAACCTGTTTGAAGAAATAATGACAGAAAACTTCCCTGCTGTTGGGAATAAAAAAGCCACACAAGTCCAGGAAGCACACAGAATCCCAAACAAGATGAACCCAAAAAGACTGATACCAAGACACATAATAATTAAATTGGCAAACATCAACAAAGTAAAAATCTTAAAGGCTGCCAGAGAGAGACAGAACGTTACCTACAAGAGATATCCCATTAGACTATCAACTTATTTATCAACAGAAACACATCAGGCCAGAAGGGAATGCAATGAAATATACAAAGTGATGCAAAATAAGGGACTGAATCCAAGAATACTATACCCAGCAAGGCTATCATTCAAAATCAAAGGTGAAATCAGGAGCTTCACAGAAAAAAAAAAAAAAAAGGCTAAGGGAGTTTATTAACACCAAGCCAACAATGCAAGAAATGCTAAAGGGACTGCTGTAAAAAGAAGAAACAGAAAGGGAGGGGAAAAAACTGGCATAAAGAATAAAAATGGTGAAAAACAAGTACCTATCAATAATAACCTTAAATGTAAATGAATGAAATGCTCCAATCAAAAGACATAGAGTACCTGAATGGATAAGAAAACATGACCCACATATTTGCTGTCTACAAGAGACCCACCTCAGAAAAAAAGGACTCACATAGACTGATAGTGAAGGGATGGGAAAAAAAATTTACAGGCAAATGGAAATGAGAAAAAAGCTGGGGTAGCAATACTTATATCTGACAAATTAGACCTCAAATTGAGGCCATAACAAGAGGTAAGGAAGGCCACTTCATTATACTAAAGGAAGCAATTCAACAAGAAGATACAACTCTGGTAAACATATATGCACCCAATACAAGAGCACCCAAATGCATAAAAAATACTTCTGGATGATATCAAGGGAAAGATTGACAGCAATACAGTCATAGTAGGGGACTTTAATACCTCATTGACACCACTGGATAAATCCTGTAAACAAAAATCAGCAAAGAAACAGCATTCCTAAATTACACATTAGATCAGATGGAACTAATTGACATCTTCAGAACATATCACCCCAAAGGTACAGAATATACATCCTTCTCAAGTGCACACAGGACATTTTCAAAGAGAGACCACATATTGGGACACAGGCAAAGTCTCTTCAAATTCAAGAAGATAGAAATCATATCAAACATCTTCTTAGATCACAATGGCATAAAATTAGAAATAAACTACAGTAAAAACAATGAAAAAAATAAAACACTTAAAGGCTAAATAGCATGCTATTGAGCAATGATTGGGTTACCAAAGAGATCAAATAAGAAATATAAAGCATCCTGGAAACAAGTGACAATGAAAAGACAACAATCCAAAATCTAGGGGACACAGTGAAAGCAATCTTGAGAGGGGAGTTCATAGCTCTACAGGACTACCTCAAAACAAAACAAAACAAAAAAACAAGAAAACATGGTAATAAATTATCTAACCCTACAACTCAAAGAGTTAGAAAAGAGCAACAAGAAAAGCCCAGAGTAAGTAGAAGTTAGGAAATAATAAAGATCAGAGTGAAAATAAATGATATAGAGACAAAAAAATACAAAAGGTTAATAAAAGCAAGAGCTGGTTCTTTGAAAGGATAAATGAGATCAATGAACCTCTAGCCAGGCTAAGTAAGAAACAAAGAGAGAGGACCCAAATAAACAAAATCAGAAATGAAAGAGGTGAAGTAACAACTGTCACCACAGACACACAAAGGATTACAAAAAAAAAAATACTACAAACAACTCTATTCCAACAAATTGGAAAACCTAGATGAAATGGACAAATTCCTAGAAAAATACAAGCATCCAAAACTCAATCAAGAGGAATAAAAAAACTGAATAGGCTGATACTACTGATGAAATTGAAATAGTAATTAAGGACTTCCAGCAAACAATAGCCCTGAGCTGGATGGCTTCAAAGGGGAATTTTATCAAACATTCAAAGAAGAATGAAAACCTATTTTTCTCAGACTATTTCAAAAAATTTAAGAGGAAGGCACAATTCCAAGCTCTTTCTATGAAGCCAGAATTACCCTAATTCCAAAACCAGATAAAAACAACAAAATGAAAGAGAATTACAGGCCAATATCCCTGATGCACATAGATGCTAAAATTCTCAACAAAATTCTAGCAATTCGGATCCAGCATTAAATTTGAAAGTTCATACACCATGACCAAGTGGGATTTATTCCAGGGATGTAAGGCTCATACAATATCTACAATTAAATAAACATGATATATCACATAAACAAATTGAGAGACAAAAATCACATGATCATATCAATTGTTGCAGAAAAAGCATTTGACAAAATCCAACACTCTTTCCTGATAAAAACTCTTAGCAAATTGGGAATAGAGGGATCATACATAATAAAAGCTTTATATGACCAACCTATAGCCAACATCATACTCATTGGGCAAAAACTAAAACCAATTCCCCTAAGAACAGGAACAGGACAGGATGCCCATTTTCTTACCACTCCTGTTTGACATAGTATTGGAAGTGCTAGCCATAGCTATCAGACAAAAAGAAGAAATAAAAGGCATCCAAATTGGAAAAGAAGTAAAACGGTCATTATTTGCAGATGACATGATACTGTACATAGAAAACCCTCCAGACTCCATCAAAAAACTACTAGACTTAATAAATGAATTTGGCAATGTAGTAGCATACAAAATTAACACTCAGAAATCTATGGCTTTTTTATACATCAACTAGAGGCCTGGCGCACAAAATTTGTGCATGGCGGGGGTGGGGGGGAGGTGTCCCTCAGCCCAGCCTGCACCCTCTCTAATCTGGGATTCCTCTCACACTCCAGGACTGCTGGCTCCTATCCACTCTCCTGCCTGCCTGCCTGATTTTCCCCTAACCCAGGGGTGGGCAAACTTTTTGACTCGAGGGCTACAATGGGTTCTTAAACTGGACCGGAGGGCTGGAACAAAAGCATGGATGGAGTGTTTGTGTGAACTAATATAAATTCAAAGTAAAGGAGCGGAGGGGAGAGCAAGAGAACCGGATAGAACAGCCGGATCCGGCCCGCGGGCCGTAGTTTGCCCAAGGCTGCCCTAACCGCTCCCCTGCTGGCCTGATTGATGCCTAACTGCTACCCTGCCAGCCTGATTGCCCCCAACTGCCCTCCACTGCCAGCCTGGTCATCCCCAACTGCCCTCCCCTGCTGGCCATTTTGTGGTGGCCATCTTGTGATGATGTGAGGGCATTGTGTGAGGGCACAAGGGCCACTTAGGCTTTTATTAGTATAGATTAGTAATCAAAATATAATACAGATAATGAACTCACAGAAAGAATAACTTTAAAAAATCCCATTTATCATCGTACCAAAGAAATTAAGATTCCGAGGAATAAACTTAACTGAGGAGGTAAAGACCTATACTCAGAAAATTACAGGACGTTGAAAAAAGACATAGAGGCAGACATAAACAAATGGAAGAATATACTCTCTTCATGGATTGGTAGAATCAACATCATTAAAATGTCCATACTACCAAAGCAATCTATAGATTTAATGCAATCCCATTAAAATGCCAACGGCATATTTCACAGCCCTGGAACAAACTCTTCAAAAATTCATATGGAATAAAAAAAGGCCTCAAGTAGCCACAGCAATACTGAGAAAGAACAAAGTTGGAGGGATCACAATACCAGATATCAAGCTATATTACAAAGCCACTGTTCTCAAAATTGCCTGGTTCTGGCACAAGAACAGACATATACACCAATGGAATAGAACAGAGAACCCAGAAATCAACCCAAGCCATTATGCTCAATTAATATTTGACAAAGAAGACAAGAGCATACAGTGGAGTTAAGACAGTCTCTTCAATAAAGGGTGTTGGGAAAAATGGACAGATACATGCAAAAAACTGAAACTAGACCACTAACTTTCACCATACACAAAAATAAACTGAAAATGGCTAGAGGGCTGAAATGCTAGATGGGAAACCATAAAAACTCTTAGAAGAATCCATAGGCAGCAAAATAGCAGACATATGTCATAGCAATATCTTTATTGATATAGCTCCTAGGACAATGGAAACTAAGGAGAAAATGGGACTACATCAAAATAAAAAGCTTCTGCACAGCAAAAGAAACCATCAACAAAACAACAAGAAATTCCACTGCATGGGAGAACATATTTACCAATGTTATATCCAATAAGGGTTTAATCTCCAAAATTTATAGGGAACTCATACAACTTAACAAAAAAGAAGATAAACAATCCAATCAAAAAATGGGCAAAGGACCTAAATAGACACTTTCAAAATAGGCCATACAGAAGGCCAAGAGACATATGAAAACATGCTCAGAGTCACAAATCATCTGAGCAATGAAAATAAAAACAACAATGAGGTACCATCTCACACCCGTTAGAATGGCTATCATTAACAAATCAACAAATGACAAGTGCTGGCGAGGATATGAAGAAAAAGGAACCCTTGTGCACTGCTGGTGGGAATGCAAACTGATGCAGCCAATGTGAAAAACAGTATGGAGTTTCCTCAAAAAACTAAAAATGGAACTCCCATTTGACCCAGTAATCCCACTTCTGGAATATATCTCAAGAAATCACAAACACCAATCAGAAAGGATATATACACCCCTATGTTCATAGAAGAACAATTTATGATATATAAGATGTGGAAACAGCCTAAGTGCCCATCAGCAGATTAAAAAACTGTAGTATATCTACACAATGGAGTACTACACTACAGTAAAAAAGAAGGAACTCTTACCATTTGCAACAGCATGGATGGACCTGTAGACCATTATGCTAAGTGAAATAAGCCAGTTGGAGAAAGATAAATATCACATGAAATAAACAACATAAACTGATGAACAAAAATAGAGCCAGAGTCATAGAAGCATTGAACTGTCTGTCCAACCTAAGAAGGAAGGCAGGGCACATTGGGGGGTAATAGATCAACCAAAGGAATTGTATTCATGCATGTGAGCATAAACAATGCTCACAGATAGTAACAGGGTGTGGGCATGTGCTGTGGGGTGGGGGTGGCTGAGGAAACGTCAATGAGGGGAAAGGAGATTTATGTAATACTTTAAACAATAAAGAATTTAAAAGAAAAATTAAAAATAAAAAGAAGGCAAAATATCCCATTAGCTAACATTTTCACTGACTCCATGTTGAAATGCTATTTTGCATATATTAAGTTAAAATGTATTATTAGAATTTTAAAAAAATAAAGCTGTGGTACATTTGCACAATGGAATACTACTCTGCTGTAAAGAAGGAAGAAACTTTTACCCTTGGTGACAGCATGGATGGACCTGGAGAACATTATGTTTATTGAAATAAGCCAGTCAGAGAAAGACAAATACCATGATTTCACTCATATGTGAAATCTAATGAACAAAAAGAACTAACAAGCAAATTGCAGACAGATTCAAAGACAGCAGGCTGCTATCTGTCGGGATCGGGGAGGTTGGGGGCTGGGTTGGGTGTGTAGGCATTGAGCAAAAAAGAAAAAACAAAGAATACTCATGAACACGGATAACAGTGTGGTGATTATTAGGGGGAGGTCAGTTTGGGGAAGGGGAGGTGGAGGAGGGCATGGGGGTAATAAATGGTTATGCAAAGAGACTTGACTTTGAGTGGTAAAAATATAATACAGTGTATTGTGGAATTGTGAACCTGAAACCTCTATAATTTTGTAAATCAGCATCACCCCAATAAATTCAATAAAAAGAAAAAGAAAGAAAATGCAGTAAGACAGAATATTAAAATAATTAGTATAAATTTGTTCTCTGACATCAATGAAATCAAACTAGAAATCATTAGCAGTCAACTAACAGAAAAATCTCCAAATATTAGGAAAAATAACTCACTCCTAAATAATCCAGCAAAGAGAAAGTGTTAAGGAAAATAATACATTCAATTTAATGAAAATTCACCGTCAAAATGCATGAGATACAGCTAAAGCTAGTAAGAAAATTACAGCATTAAATGTATATTAAAAAAGAGGAAGGGTCTCAAATTAATTATCTAAGATCCCATGTCAAGAATCTAGAAAATAATGGAACAAAATAAGCTCTAAGTATGTAGAAGGAAGGAAATAAAAAGAAAATTGCAAATAATTATTCTAAAAATAATAAAGAAAATCAATAAAACAAAATTAGTTCTTGGAAAATATGAAAATTTACAAAACTCATTGAGATAAAAAAAAATGTTCTCTGTGATGCTCATGTGAAGAGGAAAAAAGTGACCATCTACAGACTGGGAGAAAGTATTTTTCAAACCACATATATGACAAAGGACTAGTATCTAGAATACATAAAGAGTACTTAAAACTCAACAATTAAGAAAGGAAATGGCAAAAAACAAACAAACATGAAAATACATTTCACTAAAGAGTATATACAAATGATGAATAAGAACATAAAAAGATTTCAACATCACTAGTCATTAGAGAAGTACATATTAAAACCACAGAAAGATATCACAACACACCTATAAAAATGGTTTCTAAAAAATGACACTGCCAAATGCTAGTGAGGATGGAAAGAAACTTGATCATGCATACTTTGCTCGTGGGAATACAAAATACTATAATCAATCTCAAAAATATTTTGGCTGTTTCTTAAAAATTTAAACTTGGAACTACTGTACAACCCAACAGTTGTCCTCCTGGGCATTTAGCCAGAGAAGTAAAACTTATGTTCACACAAAGCCTGTCCACAAATATTTATAGCAGCATTATTCATAATAGATCCAAAGTGGAAACAACCCAGATTACCTTCATTGGGTGAATGGTTAAGCAAACTGTAGTAAACCCATATTAAAAAATACTAATCAATAAGAAAAGGAAATGAACTATTGACAAACAACCTGGATGAATCTTCAGACAACTATGCTGAGTGAAAAGAGTCAATCTGAAAAGGTTCCATATTGTATGATTCCATTTAAATAATAACATTATTGAAATGACAAAATTATAGAAAAGAGAAAAAGAAAAGTTAGTGGTTGTCAGGGATTAAAGTGGGGTGGTGGTGGGAGAGAAATGGGTGTAGCTATAAAAAGAGCTTGAGTGATCCTGTGGTGATGAAAATATTTTCTGTCTTTATCAATGTCAATATCCTGGCCATAATATTGTACCATAGTTTTGCAAAATGTTACCATTAGGAGAAACTGGATAAAGGGTTCTATATTATTTATTATGATTGTATATGAATCCATAATTATCTCAATATAAAAAAAGATTATCTTAAAAGGAATGGAAGGAAAATTAATTAATAGAGAGGTAGAGAGGAGGTAGGAAACAAAAATATTCTCTCTCTCTCTTCCTCCCTTTCTTTCTCTCTCTCTCTCTTCCTCCCTCTCTCCCTCTTAGTTAATATGGTTGGAGTTTCAATGACAATTTTTTGAATAAGGATGAAAAGTTGCAAAAAAATTACACAAACCATTTATTTTAAAAGTCTGGAAAGAAACAGATCAGTTATCAGCATGGGTTATCTTATGTAGGTGAGATAGAGACAGTACTAATTGGGGGTGTGTGTAGGGAAAAAGGGATCATTAAAATGTAATAAAAATGAGAAAAGAAAAGTTCACTAGTATCATACATATATGTGTGGGTAATATGCATAAAATATAGAATTAGATCTTTATGATCCATGAGTATGTCTATAATATATTATTAAAAGGAAGAGTTTTATACTAATATATTAGTATGCTTCCACTTCATCTAGACCAAATGACAAACAAAGAAACAAAGCAGCCAAGCTCTAGGCATGAATGCTGGGGTAGACTGCCAGCAAATATAGCTACCAATAACACCACCCTGCCTCCTTTGGGGTAATTTATTGCACAGCAATAGATACATGGGACATACTTATAGCTATGTACATGTTTGTAAAGAAAAGAGAATGTGGTGAACAAAAACATACTATTAAAAGTGATTGCTTAGCAGTAGCAGCAGGAATAAGACAGAAATGATTAACTTATTTTTACATCTTTTTTAAAAAAATATATTATTTTATTTTCCCCAACACCACTTATCCCCTCTATGCCTTCTTCCACCTCCACTTCCCAACCCCACAATCACCACACAGTTGCTTTTACTTTAAATGTCTTTAAATTATTTCATAGGATTTTACAAGTGAATATTATTTCCTAATTTGAAAACCATTAATTAAAGAAAAATTTTACAAGAAGAAATAAAATATTCTATTTAGTTTTTTGTTGTTGTTATTGTTAGGGTTAGCCTTGAAAAAGCATCTTCCGTTCATTTTAGTATTTTCTGTTATTTGCTACAGCATTCCACAGACCTCAGTTTCAGACAGCTGTATAGAATGTTGGTTTCATAAACCCTTTATAAATTAACTTTCTTTAAAAATAAAGGCCAAAAGCATATGCATTGAAAGTGGCTGTGGATTGACAACTAAAACATTCTTAATCTCTTTAAATGTAATGTAAAAATTAAACAAGAGAGAGGCATTAACAAAATTGATTTTAAAATAATCTTAGTAATGCAGTCTACAAGATACATTAGAAAATGTATTAGCTCACAAAATATTTTATTGGTCTTTAAAATTTTCACTAGCTTTCTCTTTCCTTAGTAGTGATATTACAATAATAAGTCTGCAGGAAATTTATCAGAAGCATGAGAAAATGATAATGTTTTCACTGTGGATTTCAGTTTTCATTTTTACTACCTTTTATATTTATTAAATACTTGATTTCTTTAGTATCTTGCTGGATTTCTTATAGCCCTAAAATTCCTAGCCCAAGGCCATTTTCATTGATTCAATTCAACAGATTTATAACTATAGTGTCCAGCACACTGTGCCAGGTGCTTAGAGAAAGAAAAAGAGAGTTTTTAAAAAAGAAGGGAAATTGTCATTAACTAGTGTGGAAAGCAAAAAATTTAAAGAGACTAAATAATGGAGGTTAAGCCACAAAAAACTAGACCAAGTGGATTCTATTTGAGTTGGTCTTAAGGATAGTTAAGAATTTGGTAGGCAGACAAGACATGGAACTATATTTAAGACAGACTGGAAGGGTATGGGAAAGCACTGAACAGTGAAAGAGCCTGGTGTGGTTAAGGAAGAAAATGAGGATGAAGAGATCTGATCGGCAGGGAGTACTAAAATTAAATACAAAAGCTCTTTTCCAACAAGGCTGTCAATTTAGTGGGTGGAAAGGATAGTTTTTTCAACAAGTGATGCTGGAACAACTGGATATAGACATAAAAAAAAAAAAATGAAGTCAGACTCCTTCATTAGACCACACACAAAATTTAATTGCCTGTGATCACAGACATAAATGGAAGTGCTAACACTACAAGACTTTTAGAAGAAAACATAGGAGTAAATCTTTATGACCTTGGATTGGGTTAAGCTAAGCCTTCTTAGACACAACATGAAAAACATAAACAACATTGGAATAAAAGAAGATAATTTGGTATCCATCAAATTTTTAAAATTTGTATTTCAAAGTACATCATCAAAAAAGTTAGAAGACAACGCCACAGGATAGGTGAAAATATTTTCAAATTATGTATCTGATAAGGATTTGTATACAAGAATACACAAAAATTCCTACAACTCAGCACTTTAAGAAGATATATAATCCAATTTAAAACTGTTCTTTTTTTAAATCCTTAAAAAGAGATGTAACCAACATTTCTTCAAGGAATTATATATATATATTAGAGGCCAGATGCACAAAGATTCGTGCAAGAATGGGCCTTCCTTCCCCTGGCTGCTGGCACAACCTTTGCTCCAGCCATAGCCGCCTTTCCACCTTTGCTCCAACTCAGAGTCGCCTTTCTGCCTTCGCTCCAGCCTGGAGCCACCTTTCCACCTTCCCACACTGCCCAGAGGCTCAGAGCAGCTGAGGCGGTGTGGAACGCCATGGCAGCGACGCAAGCATCCTGCCCTCAGTCACTCAGTGCCTGTGTATGCAAATTAACTCACCATCTTTGTTGGATTAATTTGCATACTCACTCCTGATTGGCTAGTGGGCATCACAAAGGTACAGTCAATTCGCATCTTTCTCTTTTATTAGTGTAGATAAATGGCCAATAGACACAGGAAAAGGTGCTCAACGTCATTAGTCATTAAGGAAATGCAAATCAAAACCACAGTCAGATACTATTTCATACCATTGTTGGTATAAATTTAAACTGATGCAGCCACTTGGAAAACAGTTTAGCAGTTCATAAAAAAATTTAATGCATATGACCCAGCAATTCCAAGTTTGTACCCAAAAGAAATAAAAACATATGTTCATACAAAAACATGTAATGGATATTTATAATAACATTGGTCATAATAGTCAATAAGCAGGAAAAATTCAAATATCCATAAACTGATGACTAGATTACCAAATGTAATATGTCCATACAATGGAATATTATTAATCAATAAATAAAAATGAAGTACTGATACATTCCACAACATGAATAAACCTTGAAAGCACTATGGTGAGAGTAACTAAGCACAATAAAACAAGTATCCTATGATCCCATTTATATGAAATGTCCAGAATAGGCACATCCATACAGAGAGAAAGTAAATTAGTGGTGGCCAAGAGATCAGAGGATAGGATTGAGAGGTAAATAAGAAGTGACTGATAATGTGTGTGTGGTTTCTGTTTGGAGTAATGAAAATGTTCTCAAATTGTTATGGTGATGGTTGCACAATTCTGTGAATATACTAAAAACCATTGAATTGTATATTTTAAATGGGTCAATTGTATGACACATGTTACATTCAATAAATAAATTTGTTTTTTAAAAATCTATGTTATGTTAAAACAAAAACATAGACTCTAGAGCCAACTAGAATCTGTTAGTTAGAATCTGTGCTCTACCACCTACCAGTATGAAGGCCTGAGCTAGTTAATTTTTCTGCACCTAATTTCTTTATCTGTAAATAAATGAGTACTTCCAGCTGAGATCTCCAGGGAAATTTACACAGATTTGGAATTTGAGCTGGTCTCAAAGACAGTGTGTATTTATAGATTATGAGATAAAGGCCTTAAAAGGGAAGATAAAGAACTAACACTTCTGGAGCACCTATTGTGTTTCAGGGTATGTGCTAAGCATTCTATGTACATTACTGCAGTTTATTCTGACTGTTCTATACTTATAAAAACATTTGACTGAGTTAAATGACTAAATAGTGTTTTAAAGACCGGCCCAGAGTCTTCTGCATCTAATGTGTGTGACACCTGTGAGAAGTGAAGTGTAGGTGGCCAGAGAAGGGCTGGGGATATGGGCAGTTAGGCTGCTTTGGAACTTTGATGGCCAGATAAGTTTTCTGGATTTTATTGCATGGGTGACAGGGAACATGGTATTGCTTCTCAAAAAATGTCAAAAGCAGTGGGAATGTATTTTTACAAGTAAAAATCTAAATTCATGTTATATGTTATTATACAGCTCAACTGATTCAGAAACCTTGCAATGTTACCCAAAATAGATAGTTGGACAAGCTTGCCTTTAGTGAATTTCCAGAAAGAAATCAGTTTGCTTTCACAATTGGAAGATGACATTTAAGGATGAATTACAATCCTTTCCGAGTCTGAGAGTTTGTTAATTTAAACTACTGATTGTTATTAAACAACAGATTGATTTTGATGTGAGTTTTGGAGTTAATATAGATAATAGAAGCCTTTAAATTTCATTAAAACTCTCAAAAGATGAGCAAAATTTGCAGTTTCCCTTTATACAAGAGCTCAGTGAAAAAGAAAACCACCATAAATGTAATTTCAAATGGAATATAAGCTATGCATTGTATACTCATTTATTCAGTGTTTTTTTTTTGTTGTTGTTGTTGTTTGTTTGTTTTGTTTTTATGAGTAGTGTGGGCAGCATGAAGCCTTGTCTATGCCTCCTACTTGGAAAGAGATTCTTTCAAAGCCATCAAGTAGAGTTCCCAGCAAACATTTAAAGTGTCTCTGGACTATCAGAACTGGCACTCCAAGTTTAGCACCACATCACTGAAGAAACAGGTAGAAAATGTGCACTTAGTCCACTTTCAGGCAGTACCCCAACCTCACGTCATGCTACTAGATCAGTGCATGTGTATGGAAAGTCTCGAATGCAAGGTGTTCTTTCTCTCTAAGCCAATGGTTCTCAATGGAGATCTTACACCTTCTAGAAGGAATCTTGGGGTAAAAAATGAGGGAAGTGCATTTTAGTTTACTGCAATGATTAGAGGCTTCTGCTAGAATTTAGTGACTATCCTGAAAGCATGGGACAAGCATGCACAGTGAAGAATTGCTTTGTATTCAACATGATCTTCAAGTTTTCTGCCACATAAGTTATTATTTGAGTTTCTCTGAGACTAAACCTTAATTCCATTTTACACACAAACAGAAAGTAGTTTTTACATGATTTGAATACACACTGAATTTTCCAGCAATATACCAACCTTATATATTGTAGGACAGCTTCTTTTTTTAATCTATCCTCAACTTTCTGGTGCCTATGGAAGGAAATTATCCCTAATATATTTTTAAATATAATATGAGAAACTATACACATTGACATGTGGTGAAATGTCAAGAAAGGAGGTATGTTTTGGGTTCCTATCCCATGTTATGACACAGAGAATTAATTATCGTGACAATGTACATAAATAAAGCCAAGCTCATTTGCAAGAAATGAAATTTTCTCATTTTGTCCACATAAACAGTTGACAATTTGTCTTGACAGCTAAACTCCAATTTAATTAAAGTTATTTTCTTCTGCTTTTAATCACACACTTATAAGACTATTTGTTATTACTCATCCCAACCCTCACTTTTTATTCTAGTAATTTCACCTTTACATCAATTTCTTCATTTCCTTATAATCTTCTATCAAAAGATTTCTCATATCCTTACTACTTTTAAATCCAAAACTGTTCATTATAAGCATTGGGCTATTTCATTATTATCTCATATTATATATTAAATATATAACCTTTTAATTATACATTACTTTTCATTTCATTTATTATATTTAGGCAATATATTGATTTTTGAAATGATATGTACCTTCTATCTATAAATTTCCTTTCAGAATGGTAAATAGAGTGTACTTATATGTTACAAAACTTTTTGTGAAATATTGGTTCTACTAAGTGGTCACAGTAACAAAACACTTTTCATATTTTTCACCCAAGAAAACAGAAAGTTACTTATCCAGGATAACACATAAATAATGAGCTTTGATATCTTAAAGTTAGAAGACCTTGGCTTCTTTCTCTAGTCTCAGTTTATGGCATTGAATTTACCATTAAAATGCTTTTTCATTCATCATTTGGGTAGTTAGTAAATATAATAACTTGTATATAAAGGTGATTATGAGAAATTTGTATAGAACTATTTATTATTATTATTGTTATTATTATTATTAATACAAGTAATAGCCACCATGAGTTAACCACACAAAGGTATCATACTCAGAACTTTCCATCTATTATCTCATAAAACTCCCATAGTAATATGTCAAATAGGTATGTTGTATGTATATTCACAGAGCAAAATGAGGCTTACTTCAGTAATTTGCCTTTGATGACAAGGCTAGCAAGTGACTCAGGTCTCTCTATCTCCAACACTCATCTGTTCTGTCTCCAGAAATAACAATGTTCTTTAGTTTTGTGTTAAAAAATGCAAAACATAAAAACAATATTTTGGATTCCAACGTAAGGTAGGAGTGCTTTCAATAAATCCTTTAAGTAAACAATAATCCCTACAAATATTTCAAACCAAAATGATGAAGGAAAAGACACTAAGTCACACTGGTGGCTTTCTGGTTTGCATTAGCTATTCTGTGATGGTATGCCTTTCTTAATTGAAATTGATTTACCCAATATTGCTCTCCACAGAATCATATAAAACAGGAAATCACAGAGTAACTTACAAAAAGATATTATAATTTGTGCTATTCAAAATGGCAGTCACTAGCCATATGTGACTAGCAATGTTACTAATCTAAATTGAGATTTTGCAATTGTGAAATACTCCTCAGATTTTCAATACTTAATGTAAAAAAGTGAAACATCTCATTAAAAATTTTAATTTTATGTTGAAATGATATTTTGTAGATATTGGATAAATAAAATGTTATTTAATTAATTTAATCTGACTTTTTTACTTTCTTTAATGAGATTAATAGATTTTAAATTACATATTTGGCTTGTATATGTGGCTTGTATTAAATTTCTATTAGATAACACTGTTGTGGGCCATATATATTTTCAAATAATCAACTTTAAAATTATATCATGGAAAAACAATTTTGAAGAACAGAAGCAAAACAATACACAAACAATACTCAATACTTTGTGTGCTATGAGGAGCATCCAAGATGGCAGTGTGAAAAGATGTAGGGCATGTGCCTTCCCATGAATACACCAAAGGGACAACTATATTTAGAGCAATTCCTCCTGACAGACAAATGAGGGACAACTAAACAGCTTCTGCACAAAAAAGATAAGAGAAAGACAGCATTAAGAAGGTTGGGGTACTTCAAGAGCTCTTAAAAATCTGAGGGGACCTTCCAAAATCAGTGGTACTAGTGAGCACCATTGTTATTCTCCTCTTGCACTTGAATAATGCAGGGAGGAGCTCTATTCAGGTGCTCTTGCCAACCTCCAGGGCTGCCATAGTGCATCTCCTCCCACCTCTCCAGTGCTACCATGATTTCCCGAAAATAAGACAGTGTCTTATATTAATTTTTGCCCCAAAGACACGCTAGGTCTTATTTTCAGGGGATGTCTTATTTTTCCATGAAGAAGAATACGGTACACATTTATTGTTAAATGAAAATAAAGGAAATTTATTACCTGTATACGGTACGGTAGTACAGTAGTTGTCAACACAAACGAGACAAACTGTGAATCCTATAGTATCAAGAATTTACTCATTTATTCAATGACAATCATGTCATCATCTTCTGGAACATCATCGTAACAATCCAATTCCTGAATTTCCTGGTGAATTTCTTGTGACTCCATTTCTTTCAGAATCAGTGGACCAAATCTCTCATGTTTAGCAACAGCACTGTCTTTAAATGAGTACTTCTTGTCAAGGTAGCCTGCTCGCAGTGCATTTGCAATGCAACTGTCAGTGATTTTCTCCCATGAATTCTTCACCCAAGTCACAACTTCTTGCAGTTTAGGTTTCACAAAGTTTCCACGCTGATTTCTCTCCATTCTATTTTCAATGTAGTCATTAATTTCCATGCACAAATTGTCTTTGAATGGCTTGTTTATTGCAATATCAAGAGTCTGGAGATAGGCCGTGATTCCTGCGGGAATCATTATCTGATCTATTTTTCTTTCGTGAAGAAATGTCTTCATGTCTTTAGCGCGGTGAGTGCTGGCTGCATCCCAGACTAGCAGACCTCTTTGGCTCCCTCGCATAACAAGCGGCAGCATTAAATTGACCCACTTCCTTATAACTGCTTGTGTGGCCCAGGCTTTTTCAGTTTCAAGAATAAAAACGCCCAAAACACGTTCAATCTTTTCCTTCCTGCCCTGAGAAATGATTAAAGGTGGGATTTTAGTGCCATCCAGACGAATTGCCAAAATACAGGAAACACGTGCACTTTTGTAAGCAGTGGAGGGAATGTACGCTAAGGAGGCACCCCGCTGTTCAATTGTTGTTTGAGATGATTGGCCCATAAACACTGCAGTTTCATCCATAGCAATCATGTTGGAAAGATTGTATTTAGAGAAGTCAGCATCATCAATAAAGGACTTGAATGCAAGTGCTCGCTTAACAACTTGAGTATCTTCCAACCTAAACAATGTTGTAGATCTTCTTAAAGACAGTTCACTTCGCTGAAGGAAATTATCCAGCCAGTGTTGTGATGCTTTGAAGTCTTCGGGGGCTATGTCAAACTGTGGTGCCATTGCAAGGGCAAATTCTTGAATCTGAGCCCTATTCACAACCAAAGCCTTTGCTCTCCTGTCAACAACCCATTCACAGATCAGGTCTTCCAGCTCGGAAAATAATGGTTGCCGACCTGATCCACACTTGGGCTTTTTAGCATTTCCCTTGTCCACTTGTTCAATGAGGTTACCATACTCTGCTCGCCATTTTCAGACCAATCGGATACTCAACATCTTCTCTTTGCAGAAAGCAGTAAGATTTTGGCCCCAAGAGTCTTCCACGATTCCTTTCTTGTACTCCACGGAGTAGCTTTTTATTTTTGCGCTCATTTCTAGGCGTAAAAAAAAAGGAATTGGGGTATCAAGGTGGGGGGAGGGGGATCATTCAAAATGACACCGGGGGGATCAGAGGGGGGAATCAAAATGGCACAGGAGAATCAGAGGGGGGATTACCATTTTAGTAACTCCTTTTGATCCTCCTGTGTCATTTTGATTGTCCCCTCTGATCCTCCTGTGTCATTTTGATTGTCCCCTCTGATCCTCCTGTGTCATTTTGATTGTCCCCTCTGATCCTCCTGTGTCATTTTGATTGCCCCCTCTGATCCTCCTGTGTCATTTTAAGTGATCCCCCTCCCCCCACCCCTGTGTCACTGAACACCTTCACCAGTATCCCCCCTACCCCTTTATCAGACATTTACCCCCTGGGGCCTGCCTGGGAACTGTCACTGGGCTTGCTGGGGTTGGAGCAGGGTCTGCCACTGACTGAGAACCTTCAGTCATCATGAAGGCGGCCGCAAGCATCAGGTAGTGTCACCAGAGACAGACCAGCACTCACCACCTTCGCCGCGTTCCATCCGCTCTAATCCTCCTGTTCTTCTACACGCATCTGCGAAAGTCTCCTCCTCTCTCCTGCCCCATGCTCACCGCTCACTCCGACCTCCGCTCCGCCTCCACACAGCAGTGACGTCAGGACTCCGTGTAACGTCACTGGTTGTTAGACGCCAGTCGGGGCGGCCCTAGCGACCAGTTTAAGGTAAATTAATTTTCATTCTGAGACAGAGCCTGGGCCTTATTTTCGAGGGATGCCTTATATTTCACTCAGAAGGAAACCTGTAAGTAGGTCTTATTTTCGGAGGATGTCTTATTTTCAGGGAAACATGGTAGTAGCTCCAGCAAGAGCAAGAGGGTAACCCATAGTGGGAGCAAACAGGGCCCCCTCATTTGAAGCTTGATCTAGCAGGTCCAACAGGGAACTGAAGCATGCATGAGTCAGGTCACTACCATGTACGCCCTATGAGCTGCTCCTTTAGGAGGAAGAGCAGAACCAGCAGGACGCCACTGAAGCATGCCCAGCTCACAAAGTGCTCTGGTCCAGACCCGTCTATTACAATAGTCAATCAAATCAACAGAATGTGCCTTACTTACACATACCAGGCAACCCTACCCAGAATAAAAGAAGAACCAATAGGATACTACAATGTACTTAATCAAGAAACAAGAAAAATCCCAAATAAACAACTTAACTTTATATCTAAAGACTATAGAAAAAGTAAACAAGCAAAACCAAAATAAGTGGCAAGAAAAAAAATAATAAAAATCAGAGAGGAAATAAACAAATAGAGACTGAAAATTTCAATAAAAATATCAATAAAACTAAGAGCTGATTTTTTGAAATGATAAAAAAATTGACAAACCCTTAGCCAAACATGAGAGAGAGAGAGAGAGAGAGAGAGAGAGAGAGAGAGAATAAATAAAAACAAATAAGAGAGGTTACAACTGACACAACAGAAATACATAGGATCATTAAAGAATATTTATAGCCAAAAACTGGACAACCTAGAAGAAATGGATACATTTCTAGAAACATACAATCTTCTGAGACTGAACCAGGAAGAAACAGAAAATCTGAACAGCCTATTACTAGCAATAACATTTAAGCAGTACCCTGAAAACTCCCAACAAACAAAACTTGAAGAGCAGATGGCTTTAAGGTGAATTCTATCTAACATTTAAGAATTAATATGCATTCTTCTCAAACAATTCCAAAAAATTGAAGAGGAAAGAATGCTTTCACCCCGACTAACATGGCTCAGAGTGGTTGAGTGTCAACCTATAAACCAGGAGGTCACAGTTTGATTCCTGGTCAGGTCACATGCCCATGTCGCAGGCTCAATCCCCAGTGTGGGTTATGCAGTAGGCAGCCAATCAAGGATTCTCTCTCATCATTGATGTTTCTATCTCTCTATCTCTCTCTCTCCCTTCATCTCTGAAATCAATTTAAATATATATATACGAATGCTTTCAAATTTATTTTATGAGGTTATCCTGATACCAAAACAAGACAAAGACACTACAAAAAAAAAAATTCAGGCCAATATCTTTGCAAAAATTCTCAACAAAATACTAGCAAACAAAATTCCACAAAACATTGAAAAGGTTATACTACCATGATCAAGGGTGATTTATTCTACAGATGTAAGAATGGTTCAATATGCACAAATCAATTAACATAATATACCCCAGCAATAAAAAAATAATAATAATCATATGATTAATTCAGTAGATGCAGAAAAAGCATTTGAAAAAATTCACCATCAATTATGATAAAACCCACAACAAAATGGGATAGAGGGAACTTGCCTCAATACAATAAAGACAATATGATAAATTGCCGGGAACCAATTCCAGCATGTAATAATTACAAGAGTTCCATCAAAAGGTTGATGGAACATGGGCAGCTCAACAAGGGTGAGCCACATACGTAGTTTACATGTTGGAAATGGCTAAACGGCACTTCCCCCAAACCTGATAGGATTGTCTGCTGCCAGACAGCTCAGGGCATTTTATTGTCTCCTGTTGGCCAAACACCTGAACAGCTGTAGGCTATTCCCCAAACTGACAATGCTTCCATACCCTTTGATACCTTACCCTTTGAAGTGTATATATCTACCTTGCCTTAGGACAAATTGTGTTAAATAAATATCATGGTGTCCTTAGATAAGGGAGTCTTTAGTCCCTTCAGCTGAAGATCCTCTGACCCCCAGTGCCTTTCAAAATTATCTTTTGTCTCCGGACTCTAATCATCTACACACAGCCCCTTTCTCCAGAATGCTGAACCCTTTGTAAGACTGGGACAAGAACCCCGGCATTATGACGCCAGAACGAGCGAAACAATATTTATGGCCACCCAACCTGAGGCTGGACTTCAAACCTGGAAACATTAATGGAGCGCTTCTGGAGAAAGAAGGATTCGCCTGAGCAGATGGTAAAGTTCACTGTGTGTAGAGCCTATGTCAGCTTCAGAATATCATGGATCCGTAAGTGTGTGAGTGATACTTCGTGTTTAAGTCAGATTATTATAGGGAAAAATTTGGTCAAAAGGCAAAATTATAAAGAAATTGGAAAATCAAAAGGTACTTTTTAAAATCAGGCTGAAAAAAGAGTGCCGTGGTCATCTTTAATGTGGTTTCTTGTTCAAATTAAAATCTTGATTTGTATTTGGAATCTAAAATCTATAATAAGAAATGAAACCCTGCTGCCAAAACTGCCTCTAGTGTGGAGAAATTCAGAGGTGGCAGGAGAGGGCAAAGCTATTAGCTCTCCCGCAATAAGATTATTCAATGTTTTGTTTAAAAATTATAGAAGAACTCTTTGATCAGGCCCAGAGATAGGCCTGGAGATGCTGGCTGGCATAGGAACCAACCAATCAGAACCAAAGGTGGGTTCTGTGGGGAACCAATGGCTGGCTAGGAGGCGGAGCTTCTGATGCTGACTGGCATAGGAACCAACCAATGAGAGCCAAAGGTGGGTGCTGTGAGGAGCCAATGGCTGCCTAGGAGATGGAGATTTTGATGCTGACTGGCAATAGGAACTGACCAATCAGAACCAAAGGTGGATGCTATGGGGAGCCAATGGCTGTCTAGGAGGCGGAGCTTTTGACACTGACTGGCATAGGAACCGACCAATGAGAGCCAAAGGTGGGTGCTGTGGGGAGCCAATGGCTGCCTAGGAGGTGAAGCTTTTGACGCTGGCATAGGAACCAACCGATCAGAACCAAAATGGCCACCAGAGGAGGGCAGTTGGGGGCAACATCAGGCCTGCAGGAGAGGGCAGTTAGGGGTGATCAGGCTGGCAGGCAGAAGCAGTTAGGGGCAATCAGGCAGGCAGGCAGGTGAGCAGTTAGGAGCCAGTGGTCCCAGATTGTGAGAGGAATGTACAACTCCCAGTTTAGGCCCGATCCCTGGGATCAGGCCTAAAATGGCAGTTGGAAATCCTGCAAGGGGTCCCCAATTGGAGAGGGTGCAGGCTGAGTTGAGGGAATCCCCCCTCCATGCACGAATTTCATGCACCGGGCCTCTAGTAGGTAAATAATGTATTAATTATAAAGATCTAAACTTGCCCAGGTAAAGGCTGGCTACACCCTTTGTTAATGGAGGAAGAAGGCTAGCTGCCCTTCCCCCAGCAGACCAGCAGGCCAGTTTCCCACCAGTAGTTTTCCTGTGTGGCAAACTCTTAAAGAAAAAAATGTGCTTCTTTGAAATCAGTTCCTGCCAGGAGCCATTTTAAAGGAATGTGGTAATTTACATTCGAATAGACCAAACCTGGTTTTCCAGAGCCACTGGCAAATAAAAAGTAGTTTAAATTTGCCTTATGAAAAAACCTAGAGGACAGAAATGAATCTATTAATTGATTATGTCTTGTGTTTTTGAAATTTATTCTTAAAAATATAAAAGTGTTGCTAATAAAAAACTGCTAAATATTTGACTTGCCAGCTCTAAAAGTTCAAGATTCAAATCAAATTGGGAGAAATTATATAGTTGTGGTAATTAAATGCCTAAAGTATAGAAATTTGTTTTTGAGAAAATAAGATGTTGTGTTTCTCTGAAAATACTTAAGAATTCAAAATATGTTGTTTATTGGTCTAGTTAAATAAGGATTAATTCTGTGATCCCAACCAAAATTTTTAATACAAAAACCAGTTTGAATTTAATTGATATCTTAAGATAATTATAAAAAGTATTATTAATCTTTAAATCATATATAGATATATATTTGATATTTTTTCCAAGTTAAAATTTCAAGGCTTTATCCAAGAGATGATTCTTAGAAAACTCCAAGGGCCCAGAATGATTCAAAGAATTTGTTCTCTCTTCTGAAAGGAAATATTTTTGAAATTAAAAAATTTAATATACTTGAAATTGCATGGAAAGCTTTATCAAATAAAAATTAATAACTATATTTTACTTATAAATGTTATGAAGGTTTTGGCCTTTAAAAAGGGCAAAATAAGTAACTAAATATTTCTTTAAATCCAACAGAGGAAATTTAAAAAAGACAAAAAGCCCATAGCCACCTGCATTTTTTTAAAAATTTATTTTATTGATTTTTCACAGAGAGGAAGGGAGAGAGATAGAGTTAGAAACATTGAGAGAGAAACATTGATCAGCTGCCTCCTGCACACCCCCTACTGGAGATGTGCCCGCAACCAAGGTTCATGCCCTTGACCGGAATCGAACCTGGGACTCTTCAGTCCGCAGGCCGACGCTCTATCCATTGAGCCAAACCAGGTAGGCATCCGCCTGCATTTTTAATTAGGATAGAGGTGGGGTAAAGTTTGGCGCCTTGTGAATCAGATGTAAACATTTACTAAATTTGCTTTGCTTTGCTTTTCAATAAAAGATACCTACTTAAGTTACTTATAAATTAGCTTTTTAAATTATAATCAAGGTTTCATATAATTTCAGCTAAATGAAAAGCCAATATTTTTATAAACAATTAAATTCTAATAAAGCCACCAGAAACAGCTAGTGAGATTTCTGTTTGTCTGCAATATAATTTTGACTGTCTGTCTTTTAGGAATTTTGGTTTGCTCTTCCCTTTTTTAGTGAGAATAAACAAACTGTCTTTTCTGTCAAAGAACAGTTTAGAGAGCTGCCATTTTGGACTGCCTGATTTGGCAGCCACTGTGTTGGCCACATGGCTTACCACTCCCCTGGGGGCTGCCATCTTGAAACAGCCCCTCTCTTTAAATAAAGTTACTGAGACCTCCCATGATCCTTCTGTATATGCAAATTAGCTAAAGGGGATACTCTTTAAAAATATAATTATAATTTTAATAAAAAGGAGAAATTTTAAATTTTTGAAATCTCTTCCACAAGTATTTACAGTGTAAACTGAAGATTGCTAAAGTATTAAATCTGACAGTAAATTAGTAGTCAACCTTTATGTAAAGTTACCTGTAATATAGCTAGCTATTTGGCTGTACATACCAGTATCAAGCAACAGCCCTGTAGGTTGCTTGGTGTAAAGAAAGACAAAGATTTTTAAATGAAACTCTCTGTAGCCTGAAAATTATTCAGGAAGGAAATAGAGAGGTTTCCTTCAAACATCTGAAAAACTGTAATTAAAAGCCAATAAATTTGGCCTCATGAACTGAAGTAAATAATTTGTGTTTTTGCCTCTCTGACAAAGTTTATGTAAAATTACTTAAAGATTAATTACAGAGATTTAATTAATGTCATTTATTGTCCATAACCTAGGACAAGTAAAGTTAAAGTAAAATAATAAATAAGCTTTATTTCAAATTATTCAAATTGGCTAATTGAAATAAATGAATATTCAATGAAACTTAATTGTACTGGACAAAAACTGTTCCTTAAGTATTAACTAAAACTTTTATTGATAGTTCATCTCATAGTGAACTTGCTTAACAAGCAACCAATCCAAAGCAGTCATATTTCTATGCAAAAAAATTAAAATTAAGTTATCAAGACTGCATTGCAAGATTTCCAAAAGCCTCCTAATATTGAAATCAAAAAAGGAGGGATAGTGGAAAAATATGATATGTGGAGAAATATCCTGTAAGTAAATTACATCAAAAAAATTATTTTACTTTGAAAATTATTTTTCACTTGTAATGCTAATAGCAAGACACCCATGAAAAAATCACATGGTGTCAAAATAAGCCAAAGGAAAATTGTTTGGGCAAAAATGAAAAAGGATCCCAAGTCAAATTTATAGAAAAGATTCCTTTATTAACCTTTGGTCAAGAATATGTTTGAATATTTCCAGAAAACTCCAAGCCCCTGTGGATTCTTGCAACAATGGATCCCAGAGAGGAACTAACAGGACTGCTCCAGCCACAGAAATAGCAGTGGCCCCCAAGAACAGAGGAGAAACAGTCCAGAAATGAAGATGGTGAAGACGCCTTGCCATGCTAGCAGTCAGCAGCTGTGCATCACTGCAGGTTGCCAAGGACCAAACCAGAGAGGGTCAGACCTGCATTGCCACTATTTGTCCACCATCCAGAACTGAAATATCATTGCTGATATGTACACCTAAAGAATTGTTGGACATTGAAATTGGGACTCAAAGAACTGTTGGCCCAAAAAGAAACTGACTGCAGGCTAATTCCTTTAACACCTGACAGCAATTTAAAGGGACTTGATAGATCTCTGTCCTTTCCATTGAATTTAAAAATCTTAAAACATACATTCTTATTTAATTTAAACAATCAAAAAGGGTGAGATGCCGGGTACCAATTCCAGCATGTAATAATTATAAGAGTTCCATCAAAAGGTTGATGGGACCTGGGCAGCTCAACAAGGGTGAGCCACATATGTAGTTTACATGTTGGAAATGGCTAAACGGCACTTCCCCCAAACCTGATAGGATTGTCTGCTGCCAGACAGCTCAGGGCATTTTATTGTCTCCTGTTGGCCAAACACCTGAACAGCTGTAGGCTATTCCCCAAACTGACAATGCTTCCATACCCTTTGATACCTTACCCTTTGAAGTATATATTTCTACCTTGCCTTAGGACCAATTGTGTTAAATAAATACCATGGGGTCCTTAGATAAGGGAGTCTTTAGTCCCTTCAGCTGAAGATCCGCTGACCCCCAGTGCCTTTCAAAATTATCTTTTGTCTCCGGACTCTAATCATCTACACTCAGCCCCTTTCTCCAGAATGCTGAACCCTTTGTAAGGCTGGGACAAGAACCCCGGCATCATGACGCCCGGACAAGGGACACCAACAGTAAATCCACAGTTAACATTGTACTCAAAGGTGGAAAGCTGAAAGCTTTTCCTATAAAATCAGGAACAAGACAAGGACAAACTCTCACCAATATTGTTTAATATAGTATAGAAAGTGCTCATGACAGAAATCAGACAAAAAAGAAATAAAAGGCATAAAAATGGTAAGGAAGAAATAAAATTATCACTATTTGCAGAAGACATGATACTATATATATCAAAAATTCTAGAGATGCCATCAAATATTTGTTAGAATAAATGAATTCAGTAAAGTAGTATGACACAAAATTAATATATACAAATCCTGCTGCAACTTTTGTAGTGGGGTTCAAGATCTGAAGGAGGGGCTGACGCACAAATGAAAATACTATACAAGAAATATGAATTTAGAAGGCATTGGGGGCCAGGTGGAGCCTCTTTCTTGAAGAGACACACCAAAACTGGGTCCTGTCTGCTTTTATTAAGTTTTAGATACACATCTTGCCCTCAGTAAAGCACGGCAAACAAGTAGCAGACAGACCATCTCTAAGGTCAATAAGGATCAGTAAAGATCTGTAAGGTCCAGTAAACATTTACTTGGATACCATCAGGTAAGGAAATTGCTTCAAGCCACCACTATCTCAACACGAACAATAGTGCTTAGCGTCAGCCTTGCTAACACTCAACATCCATCGGCCTTCTGTGTTCCTTGGTGCACCATGATAGTATTGGCAAGCAGTGGCTTCCCGAGTCTCCCCTTTTTGTTTTCTTAATAAATCTTGAAAAATGTATGCCATCTGTAGGGCTTGAGTCCTTTTAAGACTCTTCATTCTGCATCTTCAGACTAGAAATGAACATAAGAACAAGAATGAATCAGACAATAGTGGTTATGCTAAGAGGCAGATGTAAGGAGATCCCGTGAAAGGGATTAAATTCTTTCATGTCCTTTTCAAATTGCTGCCAGGCATCTAAGGAACTAGTTTGTAAGTTTGCCTGGAATAATTGTACAATATGCTATTGCAATTCTAAAATATTAAGGGTTGTGTTATCTTTACCCCAAGCACCAAGAAGGTGATTTTTTTTTATTGATTCCCAAGGGTGTAAGGTACTCTTATAGGGAACAGGGGTAGCACAAATAGATTTTAGTGTCAATAATTCTATTCCAAATTGGCTGTCAATTCTTTTTTATATAGACAAGGTCTTCGTTACATTTTTCTTAACTTGTTGTACAAACTGGGAAGTTTGAACAGTTTGTACCATGGATGAAGCAGCAATTCCTACAGAAGTAAGTAAAAATACTAGAGCAAAGAGTCCTGCAATTAACATTCCAAGAAATCTTTTTTGTCATTTTAAGATTTTTACCAGGTCATGTAACAGTTGGTAGGTCTGATGGGATTCCCAAGGCTCGGTTAGGTTAGTAGGAACCCAAGTGAAAGCAGATTGTTTTAAAATCATGAGGGAATCTTTTTGGAATGTAGAATTAATACAATGGGATAGTGTGCAGCCTGTGTATGATACCTCATACAAATGGCTTATTGTATTAAGGCATACCTGGATGGGGCCTGAGAGGAGTACAAAAGGATCAAATACACAAGCGGTGGCAAATACTGTCTTATTGGGAGTTCCCCATAAGGTATGAATAGAGTTATCTGAGCTATAGTTAAAACTATACCATTTTATAAGTGCAAGTGCAGCAGCTAATTTCTATCGCGTGTTTTGTAGGGACCAATTATCATGTTGTAATTGAGATCCAACAGATCCTCCTCCATGCCATAAAATGAAGTGATTAGCTTCAACATATAGATAGGATGCAGTCCCCTCCCATGTTAGGGTGCGATTGTTACTATATGCAGACCCATAGGGGCTCCAATCCACAAAAGAGAAACTGTTATTAAGTTTGCTGCTGGTGGAGTGGTCACTATAACAGTTTTGCCAATTGATTTCTTCTTCTGTGGGGGGTCATTCATAAGACTTTTTACATAATGGCTTAGTGGGGAGTAGGGGAGGGTTTGTCTTAGTAATGTTACATTTTCTGTATCTCTCCCAGGAGCAAGAAGTGATAGCAGATGTATTTGGGCTTTTGCTTCCCTCTCCTTTGGTGCCCATGCTAACCAGAAGCCTCTTTTTAATTCTACACACAAAGGAGCAGTAGTTGGATTCTGTGTCATACAAAAGGGAAGCTGAGTGGTGACACCTGTGTAATTATGTTTCACCCAGATACTTCCTTGTCCCACCTGGGGTCTCCCTGGATGGCCAAGGTGCTTGGTATTATTGGTGACTATACTAGGCAGGGGATCAGCCCTAGTAAGGGGTCTCAACCATGGAGGGTCAGGAACATAAGTCCAATATACTTCCCCATTTGCCCCTGGTAGTATTACCCTACAACTGATGGCTGTAGCATGGCAAGGAAAACATTCTCAGGTGTTCTCGGGATTTTTGTTTTCTCACAAACTTGCTCAGCTTTCTGGACTCTCTTTTTTCCATCCCCCAGGTCTTCTCCAGACTGTTTGCGGTCTGTCTCATTCTCCACCTACTTCTTATCTTCAATGTGTTGCTTGGGGCTACTGCTATCTGTGGCTGGAGTAGTTGATTGTCTGTGGCCACAGGTACAGGTTGAGGCTCCAGGTGCAAGGTCCTCATTAGTATGGTCAGTTCCTTCCGCGGCTCTACGACGGAGTTTGATGATCCTTGCAGGAATCCTCATGGGCTTGGAGGAGTTTTCTGGAAATACAAAAGCATATTCTCAACCAAAGGTTAATAAAGGGTTGGGGCCTTTCCATGAACTAGACTCAGGACCCTTCCATTTGATAAAACCCTTTTTCTTTTTTTTCTTCTTTTTTTTTAAATATATTTTATTGATTTTTTACAGAGAGGAAGGGAGAGGGATAGAGAGTTAGAAACATCGATGAGAGAGAAACATCGATCAGCCGCCTCCTGAACACCCCCTACTAGGGATGTGCCCACAACTAAGGTACATGCCCTTGACTGGAATCGAACCTGGGACCCTTTAGTCCACAGGCCGACGCTCTATCCACTGGGCCAAACCGGTTAGGGCAAGCCCTTTTTCTTTTGGCATATTCTGACACCAGTGTAATTCCATAGGTGTCTTGCCATCAGAGTTACAAGTGAAAAAAATTAAAGTAATTAAGGCTTGGTATAGTCTACCTACAGGAGATTTCTCCAGCTTTACTATTCCCACTTTTTTGTTTTTCAAGTTGGGATTTTAGCCACTGATGTTGGCGTTCTATAATTGTCTACCTTTGGGAATTGTATAGTATTCCCGTAATGTGCTTGTTGTAATAAAGTATGCATTTCCTTTTGCTAAAGGATCAGGCAGGGTGGTATGAGCCCTGATATCCTATCTAATAAAAGAGTAATATGCAAATGGACCGTCACTCCAAGACACAAGATGGCCGCCCCCATGTGGTCAAAGATGGCTGCCCCCATGTGGATACAAGATGGCCACCACAAGATGGCCTGCAGGGGAGGGCAGTTGTGGGCAGTTAGGGGTGACCAGGCCAGCAGAGGAGGGCAGTTGGGGGAGACCAGGCCAACAAGGGAGGGAAGTTGGGGGGGACCAGGCCTGCAGGGGAGGGCCGTTGTGGGTGATCAGGCCAGCAGGAAGGGTTGTTAGGGGTGACTGGGCCAGCAGGGGAGGGCAGTTGTGGGGGGGACCCAGTCCTACAGGGGAGGGCAGTTGGGGGTGACCAAGCCTGCAGGGGAGGGCAGTTGGGGAAACCAGGCCTGCAGGGGAGGGGAGTTAGGGGCAACCAGGCTGGCAAGGGAGTGGTTAGGGGTGATCAGACTCGCAGGCAGAAGCGGTTAGGGGCAATCGGGCAGAGGCAGGCGAGCGGATGGGATCCAGCAGTCCTGGATTATGAGAGTGATGTCCAACCACCTGTTTAGGCGCGATTCTGGTGGAATCGAGCCTAAACGGGCAGTCGGACATCCCTCAAGGGGTCCCAGATTGGAGAGGGTGCAGGCTGGGCTGAGGAACACCCCGCCATGTGCACGAATTTTGTGCACTGGGCCTCTAGTGAGTAATATAAAAGGGATATTGTCTTTGCTGTACAATTTGCTGTACCTGTTTAAAGATTATACAAATTGTAGTAATTTGTTTTTTAGTAGGTGACAGCTAAGTTCCCTTGAATATTCACTTATTTCAATTTCCAATTTAAATTAGTCTGAAATAAGGTTTATTTTTTAACTTTATTTGTCCTGGGTATAGACAGTGAATGACACTAATTAGATTTCTGCTATCAATCTTTTTGAGTATATTGACATAAGCCTCATCTAGGGAGGCAAAATGCAAATTATTTACTCTTAAGTGTCCTTGGTTTAGAGAAGATAGGGGTTACTAGGTGGTCCCAAACTGCTTGGCATTTATATTTTTTTAGATGGTTGTAAGCTGCTGTTACATGCTGTATTTGCCATCTCTCTACTCGAGTAAAGTGAGCCATGAAATTAGAAAATGATTTGGTAGGTCTTTGTACAAACCTAATAAAAACTTCCTTAGGATTCCCTGAGTATATTGAATAAATTTGTCATTTCTTCTATAGAGATTTTTAGATAAGGTCTTAATTAATTAACATTCTCTAATAATTTCTAAAAGTTATTTAAGTTCTTAAGGCAATTTTTTTGTATTTCTATCTTTTGAGGCCTAACACATTGATTTTTTATTACAGTTCCTAGACATTTAAAGAGTATTTCTTTCTGTACCTTTCTTGGAGCAATTTTTAAGCCCTAGTGAGAGAGTTTCTTTTTAATTGGGTAAACATTGCTAAAGTTTGCTTTTCCTGTGGGCTTGCCATAAATTACTACATTAAAGGCTTTTACTTTCCTTTAAACAGAACAACCAACTTGGTTGCTTTTCAGGAAAACAAGTAGGAGAGAGACATGCTGGCCAATACTGCAATGCATGCATTTCAAGTAAAAGTAACTTTCTTTTTAGTTATGGTGTCTTATTAATGGTGAGATTTAATGCACGAATAATAATTTTTAGTTTGCTTTGTAAATAGTATTGGAAGAGATTTAAAAATTTCTCCTTATTAAGCTTAAATTTACTTTTAAATGGTATTCCTTTTGGCTAGTGTTCATTTGCATATGTATGCAAATTTTACTTTGTACTTTATAGGACCAATTGCTCATAAAATATTGGCTTGGTTATATTGTGAAAAGCTAACTTATTAAGTAATTAAAGTACCTTTATTGAAAAAGCAAAATAAGCAAACCATACATTTGATCTATGAAGTACAAATACTGCCCTACCCCCCAGCCAATCTGAAGAGCAGGCTGGGCGGGGATCTGAGGCATTATGTATTCTCCTGCCTTGAAATTTCACTTCTGCCTGCCAAGCTTAGAGGCTGAAATCTCTATAAGATTTTTAAAAATATATGTGTAGAACACAGTTATTAATTTTTATTTGACAAAGCTTCCTATGTGATTTCAAGTATATTAGATTGGCCTAATTTAGTTTAAAAATATTTCTTTTAAGAAGAGAGAATAAATTCTTGAATCATTCCAGGGCCCTTGAAATGTCCCAAAGCTATTTATTGGTTAAAATCTTGAAATTTAACTTGGAAAGACTATCAAATATACATAACCTAAAGATTATATTATATACTTTTGTAATTATTCTAAAAGACATCAATTAAATTTAAACTGGTTTTAATATTAAAAATTTGGTTCAGACCATAGAATTAATCCAATTTTTTAATCAGGCCAATAAAATATTATATCCTAGGTTGAAATTTTACCACACTTAGTACACATAAAGACTACAATATATTTTGAACTACTAATTTTTCCATAGAAAACACAAGAATAATTTTCCTCAAAAATGAATTTCCATACTTCATGCATTCTATTATCATAACTATGTAATTTCTTCCAACTTAATTCGAACTTTTAACTCTTAGAAGCCTCAAATTTTAAGTGGCAAGTTAAATACTTAGCATTTCTCAGATTAGTAATGTATTTATATTTTAGGGATATCCTATCTAATAAAGAGAGAATATGCCAATTGGGAGGGACCCTCAAAGATGATGGCACCCACAGCCAATAAGGAGGGAATATGCCAATAAGGAGGGAATATGCCAATAAGGAGGGAATATGCTAATTGACTGTCCCACCCTCAAAGATGGCAGCATCCACAGCCACAAGATGGCAGCGCCCAGTCTCCTCAGCCCTGCCTGGGTGGCAGGAATGCAGAATGGCAAGGCCTGCCCTCAGGCAGGTCTGGCCGCTCCACTAGCCTGTCTCTGGAGTCCCCCAGTCTCCTCAGCCCCCCAGCCACCCAGGGCCACCTGAAGTGCAGGCAAGCCTTGGATGTGAACTGCCCAGCTGCCTAGGGCCAGCCCGAGGCACAGGCAAGCCTTGGATGGCAGCTGCCCAGCCACCCAGGGCCACCTGAGGCTCAGGTAACCAGGACCAGCTGAGGCTTGTGCTGCCAGCAGTGGCAGCAGCAGAGGTGTGATGGAGGCGTTGCCTTCCCCTGATCACTGGGTTGCCTCCCCGCCCTGAGGGCTCTCAGACTGTGAAAGGGGGTAGGCTGGGCTGAGGGACGCCTCTCCAGTGCATCAATTTTCATGCACCAGGCCTCTAGTATTTCAAATAAAATATAAGACATATTTAATTAATAGATTCAAATCTATCCTCTAGATTTTTCATACGAGGCAAACTCAGATTAATATTTCAGTATTTTATTTCAAAATACCTAGATATTTAATAATTTTTATTATTTAATTCAGCAAAGTCCAAAGTTTTAAGTTACCAAAGATTTTGGAAAACTATGTTTAGGCATATATAATTACCACTGAAAACTATTTATCATATACCCTTCATTTTAGTTTTATATATTTTGCCTTAACAACTTTGAATTCTTAAAGCCAATTATTATAATCGCAAGGCATTTTACTTGGCAAATTCTGTAACAGAGATAACTCACTGACTTTCAGTGGCTTTAATGTTAAAGTTTTATTTTATTTTTCTTTATAAAAACAGGAGTGCCCCCCGAAACCTGAGAGGTAACCTTGGAATGTGTTCTATTATTATTCAAGAATTGCCTTTTATCATGGAAACATTAATCATGTTTCCCAAACACAGCTTGTATATTTTCCTTGTGTCATTTTCGTCATCTTTCAAAGACAAACAGTCTGGGGCCTATTCTATAGCATCTGTGAAGAGATGGGGCTTAGGCCAAGAGGCCATCCAAAATTGGGTGGGGCACCTCCCGCTTGAACTAGCCTTTTTCTCTTTAAGGGTATAGAAGTCCCAGATGTATCCCTAATTGTGAGAAATGTCTCATCTATCCAAATTTCAAATGACGGACTGGGAAATAAAAACATGGCGAAATGAGAATGCCCTGGAGAACGGGTGTCCATTTTACAGGATCACCAAAAGATCTAGAAATTAATGGGCTGGGCCTTTTTTAGTTACCTTTCTTTGTCTAGGGAATTTTCCTAGGATCTGTGTTATCGGCCACATGTACTGCTCATATTCTTTCTCCCCACCCTCACATTCTGTTTGCTCTGGGGAAATTTAGTAATGGCCTGGCCATCTACTGTTTTTTTTTTTTTTTTTTCTATTAAAATAAGTTAAAGGAATGCTTAATAGATTAACAATAAACAAATTAAACAAAACAACTAAGACAGATAAAACAACAGTCAACAGATACTCATATATACAATATTTACAAGTGTGCATAACACATAGACAAGACTTAATAAATCAGAGTTCTTTTCATGGATATTTCAGAGGTTTTACATTGCCTGAAGCTTACAGCCAGATGTGGCCTAGATCTCAGCCTGTTGTTCACAGATCTTATCATATTCTGCTCTCCATAGCACTGATTGGCGTCTAAAGTTGTTTTAGCTAAAATCTGCCAGTCCCAAGGCGTCATATGGTAATTTTCAGACAAAGAATTAAATAATCCTTTTGTAAAAGGAGTGTTAGCCCAATTTTCTCTAGTTGATGAGCCTTCCCACACTAGAGGTGGCGGATCCAGGGCCTTAGGTGTTCCAGATTTTTGATCCTCAATACGAAGTGGGCATAATGCAGTTTGAACAAGAGCCCATAGTTAAAGATGACAAGGGTACTCGTTTTTCTTGAGCCTGATTTAAGAGAGTACCTTTTGACACCGTAATTCCTTTATCCTTGAGCATGCAAGCTAAAAGTTTACAATGATGTTTTTGCCTTTTACTCGAATTCTTCCCCATTATAACCTGGCTGATTAAAAATGTCCCCATCTACTTACGTCATGATGGGCTTTGTGCGCAGTGAACTTCCCACCTTTCTGGTGAACTTCCACTTTTCCTTTTTCATTTTGTTTTTTCGCTCAGTCAAATCTTCTCCAGTCCCTGTTGGTGGTGCCAGATACTGCAATCTTCACAGCAGTGTTCAGGATATGAATGAGTGGCCGACACACAAATGAAAATACTATATAAGAAATATGAATTTAAATGCATTGGGGGCCAGGTGTAGTCTCTTCTTTGAAGAGACACACCAAAACTGGATCCCGTCTGCTTTTATCCAGTTTTAGCTTGCCTTCAGTAAAGCACGGCAAACAGGTAGCAGACAGACCATCTCTAAGGTCAATAAAGATCAGTAAAGATCAGTAAGGTCCAGTAAACATTTACTTGGAGGTTATCAGGTCAGGAAATTGCTTCGAGCCACCGCTTCTCAACACACACAATCAGTGATTAGCATCAGCTCTGCTAACGCTAAAGGTCCATCGGTCTTCCGCATTCCTTGGTGCACTCCCATGATAGCATTAGCAAGCAGTGGCTTCCTGCAAAATCCATCTCATTTCTATACACTAATAACACACTCAGAAGAAGAAATTAATAAAATCCCATTTAAAATTGCATCCAACCCCCTGGCAATGGGCAAGGAGACACCTGATTGGTGGTGTTTCTCTTATATCAATCAGGGGCAAAGCAGATGTACAGTCCTTAGTTCACCCTAGCTTGATGCCTGTGTTGGTGGCCAGAGCTGTTTCATGCCTGAGGCACATAAAAAAATAAAATAAAATTGCATCCAAAATAATAAAATTTCCAGGAATAAATTCAACAAAGGAGATGAAAGATATGTACTCTGGATACTATAAGACATTAAAGAATGATATTGAAGAGGATACAAATAAATTGAAGTATATACTATGCTGAAAAATTTGAATGATTAATATCATTAAAATGTCTGTAATACCCAAAGCATTCCACAGATTCAGGGCAATCTTTATCAAAATACCAATGGCATTCTTCTCAGAACTAATACAAATAAATTTATATGGATCCAGGAAAGACCATAAATAGCCAAAGCAATCTTGAGAAAGAAGAACAAAGTCAGAGGTATTATTCTCCCTGGTTTCAAACTATATTACAAAGCTATTATGATCAAGCAATATGGCACCAGCAAAAAACATCCATAGAGATCAATGGTACAGAACAGAGAATTCAGAAAGAAATCCTTGCTTATATAGCAAATTAATCTATAATAAAAGGGACAAGAATATATAATGAAGAAATGACAGTCTGTTCAATAAGTGGTATTGCAGACAGATAATAGTATATGCAAAAAAAAAGGAACCTGGACTATTTTTTTACACTCTACACAAAAATAAATAAAATGAATTATTAAAGACCCGAAACCATAAAACTCTGAGAAGAAAACATAGGCAGTAAAATCTCAGACATTCCTGGTAGAAATATTTTCTCTGATATATCTCCTTGAGCAAGGGAAACAAAATTAAAAATATACAAATGGGACTACATTAAACTAGAAAGTTTTTGCACAGCAAAGGAAACCATCAACAAAATGAAAAGACAATCCAGTGAATGGGCAAACATATTCACTGATTAATATCCAAAATATATAAAGAACATATAAAATTACACACGCAAAAAAAAAAAAATTTAAAATGGCCAAAGGATAAGGACACATATGTAATACCTTAATCAATAAAGAAAAAAAAAAGAAAAGAAATATATTAAAAGGGGGGGGGGGAGTTTAAAGAATAATGTAATCAACAGTGGAAACACCTAAAAAAAAAGGTTAAATAATGCACAAATGATGACAAATACTATGTATTACATGCCTATAATAAGCCACAAAAACTTAAAAAGACCTTTCTAAATAAATAAATAAATAAAATGGGCAATGGATTTGAATTAAAACTTCTCTGAAGAGGACATTCAGATAGGTGGTCAATATACATTTGAAAAGATGTGCATCATCACCAATCATCAGAGAAATGAAAATTAAAACCACAATGAGAATTCACCTTACACTTGTCAGAATGGCTATCATCAATAAATCAGCAAACAACAAGTGTTGGTGAGGATGTGGAGAAAAGGGAATCCTTGTGCACTGTTAGTGGGAATGACTGGTATAGCCACTGTGAAAAGCAGTATGGAGTTACCTCAAAAAATTTAAAATCTGAAACAATAATTCGAAAGACTAGATGCATCACTGTTTATTGCAGTGTTATTTATAATAGCCAAGATGTGGAAGTATCCTAAGAGGCCATCAGTAAATGAGTATATAAAAAAGCTGTGGTACAGAAAAAAGATGGCTGCCGACGGGAAAGCAGGCTGCAAGATAGTGTGTGAGTGAGAGAACAAAAAGAGAGTGGGTGGACGTATGTGGAGTGTTTATTCATGAGTGAGGGACAGCTATATTCCAAGGGACTGTTGGGGACTACAGGACTGGGCTCCCCTGACCAGGCAGCCTCCACTGCTGCTGAAATCTCTCCTGGAGCGACTGGCTCTGCCACAGAGACTGTGCCATCTTGTAGGGGAGAGTGGATGTGATTGGAAGCCTAACCTTACCATCGGGAAGAATCGGATACCTGCCGGAACCCTACAACCACAACACCCAGGGACTAGCTGCAAACCCACAAACATCAGGTCTCAAGGAGTGTGAATACATGGACTCGGATGAGCTTTGCACCTTCTCACAGAAAGGTCAGATTTCACCCAGAGAAAGGTGAGGTCTGCGATCTAGGTTAGAGGGAGAAATGCACGCAGCAGGGTCTAGAGGTTCAGAGGAAGTCTGTGCCCCACAAAATCCACGGCCATTGGGGTCAGTGTAGTCAATGAATGTGGAAGGGGGTCCATTGGGCTGCTGACAGAAGGGAACTCTAGAAATCAACCCATAGCTGGGCTGGGCACAAAAAGGCAGCCTGAAGCTTTACCAGTAAACTGGCTAGGCTATGCCAGGAAGAAAAGACCTGCACAGAGACGTGAGCAGAGTTGCGCGCAGTACCAGGGCAAAAAAGTCACAAGTTTGCGCACTTACTCTGGCTCTTTTTTTCTCTGTAAATCCTTGTTTTTGATTACTAGCACAGTACACAGGATCACCCAATTAAAAACATTCTCAGAGACTGCAGGGAAAAGTTGTTTTTGTGGAACCCGGGGATGAGAGCAGGTAGAAAAGATCAGAAAACCAGCTCTGGGGCAGTCCATACCCCCAAACCAGTATTAAGTGCAACAGGGAAAACAAATTATAAATACTGGGTAGAGAGGACTTATAGCCCTGGATGTCAGTACAGAGACACTGCCAACCAGGGGTTGAATCACAAACTGACTCTTGTGTAAACACAACCACAGGCAGGCTGAGAAACAAAGAAATACTGCCTACTTGAAAACAAGACTGTGGCTTATGACACAGAGGAGCTGTGAAATGCAGGGAACTTCAATACTGTCCTGACTACCTGACAGGAAACAGGTGTGCCAAACAGAACAGTAGAGGAAGTGAATGACCTTCACTACTACACATTTTCATTTTTTATCTTTTATTTAAGAAACTAATTTATTCTTTTTTTCTCACTTAATTTTACCTTTTCAATTATTATATTTTTTATTTTTAATCAGGATTATTACTACTATTATTTTACCTTTTTTAATGAGTTTCATTTTATTTTCTCTTTATTTTATTTTATTTTGGGATTAGTGTTCTACATTCTATTTTCATTTTTCCTTTAGCATAATTTTACTCTATCTCAACTTTACCTTTATGCCAACATTCTCTTCCTCACTTTCCCCCTTTTGTTTCCTGTTTCTCTTACCATATTCCTGCCTTAGATTTTTGCTATTCCTTCTTTTTACCCCCTGTTAAAAATTCATCCTACTCATATATCTAATTTCCAATCCCCTGCTCCAAATCCATACACACTTCTCTCTTCACTATCCAAATTATTTCTCTCTTTTTTTGTTTGTATTTTTTTTGTTTTATTTTGCCCTTCTTTCTCTCTGTCCTATTGTTGTTGTTGGTTTGATTGTTGATTAGATTGGTTTGTTTGTTTGTCTGTTTGTGTAATTGTTTCTCTTCTTTTTTTTGCTTCTGTGTTCCCTCTCCTCGCTTGTTATTAGTTGTTGTTTGTAGTTTGCTTTCATATCTGGGTGTTAGTTGTTGGCACTTTTTTTTGGATTAGTTGTTGTTCTATTGGAGTTTTCTCCCCATATAAATAGGATTTCCCCCTTCTTTTTTTATTCTCTTTCTTTTCTGTCTTACTATTTTTTCCTTTTCTCAATATCATTCTTGCACTTTTTTTTATCCCCTAATTCTCTTTTCTCTGGTGGTCACCTTTATTTGGGGTTATTAGTATCGTGAATACATTTGTGTTTAGTGCCTTGTGCATTGTGCCTTGATGTGTTGTATTTTGTGCCTTTAAGTCAATGCAGGAGAGAAAGAGCTATATAACCAGACAGCTGGAGAGGAGAGATCATGAAGACACAAAGCAACAGCCCTCATACAAAGAAAAGGAGGCATCACCGGAAAAGGAAGTAAACGAAATGGAGGCAAGCAATATGTCAGATAAAAGAATTCAGAGAAATGGTCATAAGGTCGCTGAAAAGGTTGGAAGACAAATTCAAAAATATGTATAAGAATCAAGAGAAAATGAAGAACAACCAAGAAGAAATGAAAAATGACATCACTGCCATAAAGAACTCAATAGAAAGCATCAACAGTAGACTAGAAGAAGTGGAAGACCACATCAGTGAGCTAGAAGACAAGGTAGGAAAAAATACCCAAGGTTAGCAGCATCTAGAAAAAAACAACTTAAAAAAACAAGAGGAGAGCCTCAGGGAACTTTGGGAAAACATGAAATGAAACAACATTAGCATAATAGGGGTGCCAGAAGGAGAGGAAACTGAGCAAGGAATAGAAAACCTGTTTGCAGAAATAATGACAGAAAACTTTCCTGATATAAGGAAGAAAAAACTCACACAAGTCCAAGAAGCTCAGAGAGTCCCAAATAAAATGATCCCCAAAAGACTGATGCCAAGGCACATTATAATGAAATTGGAAGATACCAATGACAAAGTACAATTCTTAAAAGTGGCCAGACAGTGACATAAAGTAACTTACAAAGGATCCCCATAAGACTAGCGACTGATTTCTCAAAAGAAACACATCAGGCCAGAAGGGAATGGAATGAAATATAAAAGTCATGCAAAGGAAGGGTCTGAATCCAAGAACACTGTATGCAGCAAGACTATCAATCGAAATTGAGGGTGAAATCAGGAACTTCACAGACAAAAAAAGGACTAAGGGAGTTTATCACCTCCAAACCAGCAAAGCAAGAAATGTCAAAGGGTCTGCTGTAAAAAGAAGAAATAGGAAGCGAAGAAGGAACACATGCATAAAAAATAAAAATGGTGACCAACAAGTACCTATCAATAATAACTTTAAATGTAAATGGATTAAATGACCCAATCAAAAAACATAGGTTAGCTGAGTGGATAAGAAAACATGACCCATATATATGCTGTCTACAGCAAACCAACCTCAGAACAAAGGGCTCACACAGACTGATGGTGAAGGGATAGAAAAAGGTATTTCAGGTGAATGGAAATGAAAGAAAAGCTGGGGTAGCAATACTTATATCTGACAAATTAGATCTCACAGTGAAGGCCATAACAAGAGATAAGGAAGGTCACTTCATAATACTAAAGGGATCAATCCAACCAGAAGAAATAACTCTGGTAAACATATATGCATCCAATACAGGAGAACCCAAATACATAAAAGATCTTCTGGAGGATATCAAGGGAGAGATTGACAGTAATACAGTCATAGTAGGGGACTTTAATACCCCCACCAACACCACTGGACAAATCCTCTCAACAAAAAATCAGCAAAGAAATATCAATCCTAAATGACAAACTAGATCAGATGGAATTAATTGACATTTTCAGAAAATTTCATCCCAAAGCCACAGAATATACATTTTTCTCAAGTTCATATGGGTCATTTTCAAAGACAGACCACATATTAGGACACAGGCAAACTCTCTTCAAATTCAAGAAGACAGAAATCATATCAAGCATCTTCTCAGATCACAATGGCATAAAACTAGAAATCAACTACAATAAAAACAATAAAAAAAATCAAACACCTGAAAGCTAAATAGCATGCTATTGAACAATGACTGGGTTGCCAGAGAGATCAAAGAAGAAATAAAAAGCATCATGGCAACAAAAAACAATGAAAACACAAAATCCAAAATCTATGGGACACAGTGAAAGCAGTCTTGATTGGGAAGTTCATAGCTCTACAGGCCTACATCAAAAAATAAGAAAAAATGGTAATAAATTATCTAACCATACAACTCAAAGAGTTAGAAAGAGAGCAATAAGAAAAGCCCAGCATAAGCAGAAGGAAGGAAATAATAAAGATCAGAGCGGAGATAAATGACATAGAGTCCAACAACAACAACAACAAAAAAAAAACAAACAGTGCAAAAGATCAACAAAACCAAGAGCTGGTTCTTTGAAAGGATAAAAAAGATTGATGAACCTCTAGCCAGGCTCACCAAGAAGGAAAGAGAGTGGACCCAAATAAACAAAATCAGAAATAAAAGAGGTGAAGTAACAACTGATCCCACAGAAATAAAAATGATTATGGAAAAATACTATGAACAACTCTATTCCAACAAAATGGACAACCTAGATGAAATGGACATATTCTTAGAAAAATATAAGCTCTCAAAACTCAACCAAGAAAAAAAAAAACCTGAATATGTCCATAACTACCAAAGAAATTGAAGCAGCGATCAAAAATCTTCCAGCAAACAAAAGTCCTGGTCCAGATGGCTTTACAGGGGAGTTCTACCAAGCATTCAAAGAAGAACTAAAACCTGTCCTCCTCAGACAATAGCAAAAAATTCAAGAGGAAGGCATACTTCCAAGCTCTTTCTGTGAAGCCAGCATTACCCTAATCCCAACACCAAATAAAGACACCACAAAAAAAGAGAAACACAGGCCAATATCCTTGATGAACATAGATGCTAAAATCTTCTACAAAATTCTAGCAAATCAGATTCAGCAATACATTAGAAAGATCATACACCATGACCAAGTGGGATTTATTACAGGGATGCAAGGGTGGTACAATATCCGCAGATAAATAAATGTGATACATCACATAAACAAACGGAGAGACAAAAATCACATAATCATATCAATTGATGCAGAAAAAGCATTTGACAAAATCAATGTTAATAAAAACTCGCAGCAAAGTTGGAATAGAGGGATCATACCTCAACATAATAAAAGCCCTAAATGACAAACCTACAGCCAACATTATACTCAATGGTCAAAAACAAAACTAATTTCCTCTAAGAACAGGAACAAAACAAGGATGCCCACTTTCACCACTCCTGTTCGACATAGTACTAGAAGTAAGAGCCATAGCGGTCAGATAAGAAGAAATAAAAGGCATCCAAATTGGAAAAGAGTAAGTAAAACTGTCCTTATTCACAGATGACAAGATACTATACATAGAAAACCTCAAAGACCCCATCAAAAAGCTACTAGACATAATAAATGAATTTGGCAATGTAGCAGGATACAAAATTAACACCCAGAAATATATGGCCTTTTTATACACCAATAATGAACTCAACGAAAGAGAAATGAAAAAAACAATCCCATTTACCATTGCACCAAATGAATTAAGATACCTAGGAATAAACTTAACTAATGATGTAAAAGACATGTACTCAGAAAACTACAGGACATTGAAAAAAGAGATAGAGGAAGACATAAACAAATGGAAAAACATACCATGTTCATGGATTGGTAGAATCAACATCATTAAAATGTCCATACTACCTAAAGCAATCTATAGATTCAATGCAATACCTATTAAAATACCAATGTCATATTTCAAAGATCTAAAACAAACTCTAGAGAAGAAACCTCTAGAGTTTGGTGGCATAGGTAAACACCTAAACTTCTGCCTCACACAACAATTTCAAAACTACAACTAAAAGACAAAACGTCTATCACCCAGAACCACGGGAAAGCTGGCTAAGTGGAAGTTCTACAACTAGAAGGAAAGGGAAAAGAGCATTGAGACATGCATAAGCGCTGAAAAGCTGAGGTACGGAGGCGCGCAAATTGGGCTGGCAGCAGGTGTCTGGGTGCGCTGCTTTTTTCAACCTGAAGGGAGACAAGCTCCTGATTACTCTAAACTCCAGTTTCTGGGGAGATGCTGTGGACCCAAACTCCTATGGGGAGAAGCTGGACTGTCTGCTATCAGGTCGGAAAGTGAGGGTGACTTTCTTGCAGAGGTGTGCCCAGCAATCATTGTTTACTGTGCTGGGGTGCGAGACGTGGGGACTTGGAAACGCAGAAAAGCAGAGATGGCTGACTGGCAGCCATTACAGTTTGCCACGCCCTAGCCTAGTGACTCCCTGAGACCCTTCCCTGCACAATCTAAAACCCACCCCAGCTCCACGCAACGGCTTTGGCATATAAATGACCTGCCCTATTGCAGCTTAACCAAACAAACTGCAGCTCTGGTCAGACAGCTCCAAAACCTCCAAACCCCAAGAAAAGAGGAGAAAACTGTAGTTCTCGCTGTACCTCCTGCTGGGTGGCCTCAGACAGTAGCTGAGCAGCATCCCATTGGAGATCCAAAAGCCAGTGTTTCTAGTGGTCAGTGTGAGATGACACCAGATTTCAACTCCTCACATCCATAAGTGACACATTCAAGAGGCAGACTCAGTGAGCACCAAAGCCCCACTGAAACAAGTCCTGCACCATAAGCGTGTATCCAGCACAGCAGTTCTTGCATTATAGACACAGTGGGTCCTCACAGCCAATTGGCCTGGAGGTCAATTCCTCCCAGTGTACCAACAGCAATCAAGGCTTAACTACACCAAGACTGTACACACAGTCCACAAAGGGGTGCACCAAGAGTGTCCACCTCAGGTAACTGTGGAGGCTGAGCCACTGGGCCCTAGAGGACACCTAGCACACAAAGCCACCCTACCAACTCAGGGGAGCAGCAAAAATGCGGAGACAAAGAAACAGATCACAAACGAAAGAAATGGAGGAAAACAAATGACTGGATATAGAGTTCAAAACCACAGTTATAAGGTTTTTCAAGAATTTCATAGAAAAGGCCGATAAATTCAACGAGACCTTCGAGGATATGAAAATGGACCAACTAGAAATTAAACATACATTGACTGAAATAAAAAATATTCTACAGAGACCCAATAGCAGACTAGAGGAACGCAAGAATCAAGTCAAAGATTTGAAATACAAGGAAGCAAAAAACATTCAACCGGAAAAGCAAAAAGAAAAAAGAATCCAAAAATTTGAAGATAGTGTAAGGAGTCTCTGGGACAACTTCAAGCGTACCAACATCAGAATTATGGGGGTGCCAGAAGAAGAGAGAGAGCAAGATACTGAAAACCTATTTGAAGAAATAGTGACTGAAAACTTCCCCCACCTGGTGAAAGAAATAGACTTACATGTCCAGGAAGCACACAGATCCCAAAACAAAAGGAATCCAAAGAGGACCACACCAAGACACATCATAATTAAAATGCCAAGGGCAAAAGACAAAGAGAGAATATTAAAAACAGCAAGAGAAAAACAGTTAATTACCTACAAGCGAGCACCCATATGATTGTCAGCTGATTTCTCAACAGAAACTATGCAGGCCAGACGGGAGTAGCAAGAAATATTCAAAGTGATGAATAGCAAGAACCTACAACCAAGATTACTCTACCCTGCAAAGTTATTATTCAGAATTGAAGGTCAGATAAAGAGCTTCACAGACAAGAAAAAGCTAAAGGGGTTCATCACCACCAAACCAGTATTATATGAAATGCTGAAAGGTATTCTTTAAGAAGAGGAAGAAGAAGAAGAAAAAAGTAAAGATAAAAATTATGAACAACAAATACATATCTATAAACAAGTGAATCTAAAAATCAAGTGAATTAAAAATCTGAGGAACAGAATAAACTGGTGAATATAATAGAATCAGGGGCATAGAATGGGAGTGGAATGATAATTCTCAGGGCGAAAGGGGTGTGGGGGCTACGGGAAGAGACTGTACAAAAATCGTATACCTATGGATGAGGACAATGGGAGGGAGGTAAGGGCAGAGGGTGGGGTGGGAACCAGGTGGAGGGGAGCTATGGGGGGGAAAAGGAGAAACAATTGTAATAATCTGAACAATAAAGGTTTATTAAATTAAAAAAAATAAAGTAAAACAAACTCTACAAAAATTTATCTGGAATTAAAAAAAAAAAGAACCCTGAATAGCCACAGCTATCCTGAGAAAGAAGAACAAAGTTGGAGGGATCATAATACCATACATTAAGCTCTATTACCAAGCCACCATTTTCCAAACTGCCTGGTACAGGCACAAGAACAGACATATAGACTAATGGAACAGAACAGAGAACCCAGAAATTGACCCAAGCCATTATACTCAATTAATATTTGACAAAGGAGGCAAGAGCATACAATGGAGTCAAAATAGTCTCTTCAATAAATAGTGCTGGGAAATTTGGTCAGATACATGCAAAAAAATGAAACTGGATCACCAACTTATACCATACACAAAAACAAACTCAAAATGGCTAAAGGACTTGAATGTAAGACAGGAAACCATAAAAATCCTACAAGACTCCATAGGCAGCAAAATTGCAGACATATGTAGCAGCAATATCTTTATAGACACAGACCCTAGGGCAAGAGGGACTAAGGAGAAAATAAACAAATGGGACTACATCAAAATAAAAAGCTTCTGCACAGCAAAAGAAAGCCCACTGCATGGGACAACATATTTGCCAATGTTATATCTGATAAGGGTTTAATCTCCAACATTTACAGGGAACTCATACAACTTAACAAAAGGAAGATAAACAACCCAAACAAAAAATGGGCAAAGGATCTAAATAGACACTTTTCGAAAGAGTACATTCAGAAAGCCAAGAGACATATGAAAACATGCTCAAAGTCACTAATCATCAGAGAATTGCAAATCAAAACAACAATGAGATACCACCTCACACCTGTCAGAATGGCTATCACTAAAAAAATCAAATAAGGACAAGTGCTGGAGATGGTGGGGAGAAAAAGGTACCCTCCTTCACTGTTGGTGGGAATGCAGATTGGTGCAGCCACTGTGGAAAACAGTATGATGTTTCCTCAAAAATTTAATAATGGAACTGCCATTTGACCCAGTAATTCCACTTCTAGGAATATATCCTAAGAAAACAGAAATATCAATCAGAAAGGATATATGCACCCCTATGTTCATAGCAGCACAATTTACAATAGCTAAGATTTGGAAACAGCCTAAATGCCCATCAGCAGATGAGTGGATTAGAAAACTATGGTACATCTACACAATGGAATACTACACTGCTATAAAAAAGAAGGAATTCTTACCATTTGCAGCAGCATGGATAGAACTGGAGAGCATCATGCTAAGTGAAATAAGCCAGGCAGTGAAAGAAAAATTCCAAATGATCTCACTTATTTAAGGATAATAAATAACATTTTAACCTGATGAACAAAAAGATAGATACAGAGGCAGAGAAACATTGAACAGACTGTCAAATTACAGCGGGAAGGCTGGGGAGGGTTGCGGAGGGGAGGTAAGAGATCAACCGAAGGACTTGTATGCATGCATATAAGCATAACCAATGGACGCAAGACACTGGGGGGTGGAGTGAGGGCATGTGCCAGGGGGTAGGGGAGGCCTGGGGAAGGTCAATGGGGGGAAAAAAGGAAACAGATGTACTACTATTTGTAATACTTTAAACAATAAAATAAATTTTTTAAAAAAGCTGTGGTACATTTACACACTAGAATACTACTCAGCTGTATACCTAAGGAAGGTAACCTTACCTTTTGCAACAGCATGAGTGGACCTGGAGAGCATTATGCTATGTGAAATAACTCAGAGAAAGACAAATACCATATGATTCCACTCACATGTAGACTATAATTAACAAGCAAAATATAGACAGAGTCATAGATAGAGAGCAGGCTGACAGCTGCTGGGGGTGAGGTTGGGTAGGAAGGGTGGTGGGATTGAGCAAAAAAGAAAAGAGAAAAAATACATGCACATGAACAACAGTGTGGTGATAACCGGGAGATGGGGGAGGAGGGAAGGTCAGGTAGGTGGGTATTAGGGGAATAAATGGTGATGGACCTCGATCTGACTGGGGTGGTGAACACACAATAAAGTGTACCGATGATGCATTATAGAGTTGGGCACCTGAAACCTATGTAATTTTATTAACCAGTGTCAGCCCAATAAATTAAATAAAAAGGAAAAATCGCATAAAAAAAGAAACTCACAAAACTTAAATCCTTTCTTTTAAGATTTTTTCAATATATTCAGAACTTTTCAATAAATGTTAGAATATTTAGTGAAATTTACAGTTATTTAATAAGACTTTAAAACTTATCATCCTGTGACAATATGCCCAGATGTGCACAGGGAAAGCCTCAGGGTGTGCTAAGAGGAAACTTTGTTTTATTTTATTTTAATTAGTGTGATCCTCTATCTTGAAATACAAGTACCACATAAAGCTTAAGAGGTATATAAACCTAGTTAAAATACATTCTTTCACTCCATATTTGAGTTGTACCAAATTATCATGAATACTTAGTTATAGCCCTTGCCAGCTGCCAAACTTAAAAATAGATGAGGAAATGAAAGTGGTTTTTATTTACCATTCCTACCCCCTGCAGCTGGTTTTCAAGGTCTTCTCCAGAGCAATGCTTCCCAAACATCCACCATAGAGCCCCAGAAAATAGGGAGTTAGATAAATCACCAAACCTGCAAATATGATATTTGTTTTACCTGAAAAATTTAGATGAGTTTTGCATTGCTGTTCCCTCTGCTTCAGATGCTAACCCCTAACCCTTAGCATGGCTCTCTCCTCATCATCCAGCTGAAATACCACCTGCTTTGAAAAGCTTCTTTGTCCACTCAAATCTAAATAGATTGACCCCCATACTCCAAGTTTCTATCACTGAAATCTCTGTTTCCTTCACAGCACTTGTCAGAATTTGTCATTTATCCTCCCTCCCTTCCTTCCTGCCTTTTTTCTTTCTTTCCTTCCTCCCTTCCTTCTTTCCTTACTTCCTTCCTTTCTTACTTCCTTCCTCCTTCCTTCCTTCCTTTCTTCCTTCGAGACTAGAAGGTCCATGTCTTGATTATTATGTTACTAGTGGCCCAGTGCACAAAATTCGTGCACATTGAAAGGGAATTAATTATAGGAAATATCTTAATATTTCTATTTGCCTTTTCTCTATAATAAAAGTGTGAGAGATAAAGGGAAATGAGTACAATGCATATAAAAATAATACATAATTTTATTAATAAATAAACAATAACAAAATGATATAATAACAAACTCATGATATAAAAACAACATTGATGCAAATGATGACTGATAAAGTGATTGAACTTATTCTAATATCTCCCTGTATACCACATTAACAGTGAAAACACTTTCAGAGTGCTTGACTAATTTCCCTTGGGATAAAGTATTTACAACTTTAACTTTAACGTCACATGCTCTTCAAAGTCGAGAGAAAGCAACATATAACTGACCATGTGTGAAAACGGGTTCAGGAAGGAATATTCCTACTCTGTCTAGAGTTTGTCCTTGTGGTTTATTAATAGTCATTGCAAATGCTGGCATCACGGGAAACTGTCGTCGAATTAATTTAAATGGGAGGCCAATGTCAGATGGGGACAAATCAATTCTTGGAATCAGAACAACCTCTCCCTCTGCAGTTCCTGTTAATACTTCAGCTTCAATAATGTTAGGTCATAATCTTTTGATAATAAATCTTGTACTGTTACAAAGACCCCATTTACTATTAAGATTTCTCAATAGCATGATGATTGCACCCACTTTCAATTTTAATTTATGACACGGCATTCCTGAAGGAGTAATACTATTAAGAAATTCAATGGAAAAATTTTCCTTTTCAGCATCATCTGTTGAGTCAATGGAATCATCACTCAAATAGGTGTGAAAATCTCCATCAAATATATCCAAAATTTCTTCATTTAATTTTTGAACATGCTCATTTTTTGGACAAAGAATCGCACATTCAGATATATTTTTAATATTATCTATAGATATACTATTTCCAAAGGTGGCTTCAATAATAGATCCATTACAAATCATTTCATGGGGGATTTCAATAATATCCATTCCTAAATGAAAACCGCTATCAAGTTTGCCATCTCCAAGTTTTACTAACCATTCACTATAAGCAGAATCCTCTGATCTCATATTTGTTTTAAGAGACAACTTTCTGAAACATCCCCAAAAGTCACAGTACTTTAAACTCGTTTGTACTATGGCCGATCGCATAGCATGCAGCACAATACTGGGACATTGTCGAAAATCCCCTCCAAGAAGGAGAACTTTCCCAACAAATGCAACATTCAAATTAATAATTTCTCTTAGTAATCTGTCTATGGTGTTTATAGCATGACTGGAGGCCATGGTGCATTCATCAATAATAAGTTGGGCCTTTTTAATGGTTTTAGCAACTTCGCTCTTTATATCGAGTCTAGAAATTGAAGTTTCATTTATTGGAATTGGTAATTTATATTGAGAATAAAAGGTTCTTCCACCAAGAAGTAAATTTGTAGCAATTCTTGTAGATGCTGTGGGTAAAACAGTACCACCACGACCTTTAATATAATGTATTAAAACTTTATACAGATATGTTTTTCCACTACCACCTGGACCATCCAAGAAAAAGCATTTGGGGTGTACAGTTTGATCTTTGATGGCTGAAGTTATAGTCTGAAAGGCTGCCAACTGTTCATCACTCAGAGAATTTATCAAAACCTCTGCCTGTTGTCGCTCATACGATTCATCATATGCATTTGCATTCATTAATAAAGGGTAGTCCGGAAGTTTGAAATGTGAACATTTCATTCCATGCAATGTGAATACCTCCTGAATTTCATTAAGGGCATTCATTTCACAGTTCACACAGACACCTTCTCTTCAGTGCAATTTCCAACAGAAATCTTCAATAAAATGAGATTTATTCTCATCCCATAATTTGTCTGCAGTAGAAGGACATCCAAACACACATATGTATGCAAAAAGTTGCTGTAGTTGTTTGGGCATATTAAGGATGATTGCATCATCAATCGTATCTTTCCAGATAGTGTCATCAAGTAATAATCCTCGATGTTTAGCAGCTTCATGAAATGTATCATAAATTACACCTCCTACAGTTCGCAGAGCCTCAAAACTTATCGCACCTTTTACATGCAGAAGCAAAAGTCTAAGGTAATATCGTTCTGGTTCTCTAAAGCTCACAGTGAACAGTCTACTTAATACTTTATTCCCACCCTTTCGGCATTTTGTCCACAAAGAATTATTAAACACATAATGCTGTGGAATCACCCAATAATAATAATTATGTGCATCAGAGTCTTCTCTATCCAATAAGAACCAAGCCATCCAAGTTGAGTTATGTCTTTTAGCCCTATCTAAAACTTCAGCAAAATCATCAGCATGAAAATACAAATTCTGATCATTTGGCAAATGAATAGCTAATCTTATGATTGCATGAGATTGGTCATGCATTCGCATTGCAAAAAAGTCTCCAAACAGCCTCAGGAGCGCTCACATACCTGGAGTTAATGAAGTCCTGTACTTCGTCATGATAGATTATATTTTTTTCAGAAATTTGAATATTTGCACAATCATGCCCTTTATAGATGTATTTAAATAGATATTGGACACTTCTAATAGATGCACAAACTTCAACATTTATATGACAGTTATATTTGAGGCACAAATAAGGGTTATAAGGGACAATCCAAGTATTATCAACAATTTTATTTCCAATAGAAATGGTATTACCAGATCTTCATTTGTATTTGGGATATCCATCAATATTTACAATGGTCAAATTTTGAAATTCTTTTGGATAGCCCTTTGAACATTTTTCATTTTCCTACATGGACTATTTGGATTTTGTATTCCACATGATCCATGTACCATATTTGATTCTACAATTTGAAGAAGTCGAGGACACTGGTCCTCATCTGGAATTTCTGCCTTAACTATATGGTCAATGTCATCTTCTGAACGTAATTTGGACTCACTATCTAATATCAATAATATGTGAGCGTGAGGCAGTCCGCATTTCTGAAATTCAATGACATGAATCTTAGCTATACTTTGCCAAATAAATGGAATTTACATACATCATTTAAAAGAGCGTTCAGCTTAATATTAAAAACTCTGGCTACCAAGTCAGGTCTGTTTTCAACTTTTTGCCAGCGTTGTAAATTGTTTGTAATATCTGCCCATTTGGGGTTGCATGTCATGATTATAAATAAATCAGGCTTGCCATACTTCGTTACAATTGTCATAGCATCAAGATATCACTGCTGCATATTTCTGGGACTATCCTCAAAAGATAATGGAAGTATTATCATTTTACCAATTGGCACATTGTCATTTTCAGATCTAGATTTGAGATAACCCGTCAAACCACGACATTTTTCAATTCTCAACTTAGATTGGTTTGCTTTAATGAAATTTATCCTATTGGCCTCCATTTTTTAATATGAATCCACAATAAACTGTTGAGTTAATTTTCCTGCATTTAAAATAGGATTGAACGTGTCCCTCACAGAGAGATGAAATCCATAATACTGCATTTGTGTGACTCGTGTCCTTACATTTTGTCTAGTATTATTGTTGAGTACACTGTTGTCTCTGAGCCTTAATGCAATATCTGTTCCCCAGCCTTTTTCACCATGTGGAAAAAGAATAGGATATGTCATTGCATCTAATGTAGGAAACAGGATATTGATTTGTTTCATTTTAGTGGCATTCAGATTATTGGGATCTGGTTTACAATGAATGAGCAAGTCCCTTTCAAAAGGAGGTTCTCCATCTTCGTTTCTGAATATGAAAGCAACCTCAGTTACACGGGGAGAATTATATTTCCCTGGGTCACTGTTAGGATCGTATTTAATTGCCATAGTTACTTCCATGGAAGCTATACCTTTTGCTGCTGCTTCAGATTGGGCTTCCTTTTCTACCTCATGTAGCATCTTGTACAATTTTGTTAATTCATTTACTTCATGCATGAGGTTGTTGATGTTGATCATGAGTCTTTCTGAGCAGCCCTGGTTTTCTGGCATTGCTAATCTTTTACTTGTAGCTTTGGCTGTACCCAAAATATAGAGTTGAGCAAACTTCCGAGAAACACCATCCGAAGGATGTAAAGTTCCAGTACGGTGATAAACTTGTCTGTGTATTCTAAAACAGTATGGCCCATACCCTGATGGCGATGCAATATTTGCACCCATGGAAGCAAAAGCAAAAGAACTATTTATGGATCTAATATTTTTCATGAAATTTTTACTGTCAGAGTCTTCGTTTGTCATTAATCTTTTTAAATGTGCCAGGTAATCTGGAAAATGTATATCATTTGGACAGACTTTCCATTTGCTACAACATCAAGTAAATTTCCCATCGGATGGTTTTTCATCAGAGAAATTTAGTGATAGGCAAAATTCACATCTAACAGTCATTCCACCACAACTATGTTCGAGAATTGCATCCTCATGTACTCCATTTTCGCTGAGAAGGCAGTTCCTACCAGTATTGGTAGTACTTGTTGATGACTGTTCTCTAGACATATTCTGTCTTCGCCACCACCTTCTTTCAACTTCAAAGGCATGTTGGTCTTTAGACATTTTCTGTCAATGATGCAGGTGTTTTTCGGCTTCAGAGCGACGTTTTTCCAATAGCTGCTCTTCAGATACATTCTATCGCAGGTGTCACCTTCTTTCAAGATCAGAGGCACATTGCTCTTCAGACATTTTCTGTTGATAACGTCGGCATCTTTCTGCTGCAGAGCTACGTTGTATCAACAGTTTTTCTTTGGACATAGTCCCACCTCTCTACTGCCACGGTCTGAGATACAGGTGAATGAGAGTCCTGGCTGTCAGGCCTTTGAGAGCTGTGTGACCCACAGCTGATTCTGAGGGGGTGGGACTTCCTCCTTCCTGTTGTCAGTTTCCACAGCTGGGATGAAGAAGCTGGGGCTCCAGAGGGAGCGATGCCCTCTAAGCTGCCAGCTTTCTCACTCTGCTCGACCCTACAGGAGGGCCTTGGCAGGGGCTGCCCGGATCCCCGCGGCTTGGACCTAGCTGGTGGCATAGGGTGCTGCCCCCAGCCGCCTGCCCAGTCCCCCATAGTGGCTTGAATCTGGCCAGTGGCATTGGGCGCTGCCCCACGCTGCCTGCCCAGGTCTGTGATCACGACTTGGACCCGGGCAGGTGGCATGATCGTGGTTTGGACCTGGCTGGCAGTGTCGGGCACTGCCCCCCGCCACCTGCCCGGTCCCCCATTGTGGCTTGGATCTGGCCAGTGGCATTGGGCGCTGCCCCCCCGCCACCTGCCCAGTCCCCCATCGCAGCTTGGATCCACCAGCGGCATAGGGAGCTGCCTGCGTATGCAAATTTACCTCCCATCTTTCTTGGGTTAATTTGCATAGCACTCCTGATTGGCTGTGGGCGTAGTGGAGGTATGGTCAATTACCATATTTCTAGTTATTAGTGTAGATTTCTTGCTCCCAGCAACTGCTGCTACTTGAAGGTGCTCAAAAACATTTGCCGACTAAATGAATCCCTGAATAATTGCTTTATATTAAAATATAATTATATTAGAGGCCCGGTGCATGAAATTCATGCATGGGGGTGAGGGATGTCCTCAGCCCAGCCTGCACCCTCTCCAATTTGGGACCCCTCGAGGGAATTCCAACTGCCCTTTTAGGCCCAATCCTACCAGGATCGGGCCTAAAAGGGCAGTCGGACATCCCTCCCACAATACAGGGCTGCTGGCTCCCAACTGCTTGCCTGCCTGTCTTCCTGATTGTCCCTAACCGCTTCTGCCTGTCAGCCTGATCACCCCCTAACCACTATCCTGCTAGCCTGATTGATGCCTAACTCCTCCCCTGCCAGCCTGTTTGTCCCTAACTGCCCTCCTCTGCAGGCCTGGTCCCCCCCCAACTGCCCTCCCTTGCAGGCCTGGTCCCTCCCAACTGCCCTCCCCTGCTGGCCATCTTGTGGTGGCCATCTTGTGTCCACATGGGAGCAGTCATCTTTGACCACATGGGGGCAGCCATCTTGTGTGTTGGAGTGACAGTAAGTTTGCATATTATTCTTTTATTAGATAGGATAGAGGCCTGGTGCATGGGTGGGGGCCAGCTGGTTTGCCCTGAAGTGTGTCCCGGATCAGGGTGGGGGTTCCCTTGGGGCATGGGGTGGCCTGGGCGAGGAGCCTGTGGTGGCTTGCACACCGGCCATGCCCCCCGGCGACCAAAGTGGAAGCCCTAGTATCTGGGATTTATTTATTTTCTACAATTGAAACTTTGTAGCCTGGAGCGGAGCCAAGCCTTCTGCTCACTCCGTGGCATCAGCCATTTCTGTTGGGATTTATTTATCTTCTATAATTGAAACTTTGTAGCCTTAGCAGAGGCCAAGGCAGGCCAGGGCTGCAGAAGTTTGGCTTCCTCCATCGCCGGGGGCAACCCTAACCTCCTGCTCTCTCCAGCTCCATGGCTGCCGCCATTTTTGTTGGAATTAATTTATCTTCTATCATTGAAACTTTGTAGCATTGAGTGGAGGCCTGGGCCAGCAAAGGCAGGCAGAAAGCTTGGCTTGCTCCATTGCCAGGGAAACCCAAGCCTCCCTCCTGCTTTCTTTATGGCCACAGACATCTTGGTTGGGTTTATTTGCATATTTGCTCCTGATTGACTGGTGGGCATGGCTTATGGGTGTAGCAGAGATATGGTCAATTTGCATATTACTCTTTAATTAGATAGGATGTCACCTAGAAAAGTATGTGCAGCAGAATGACCATTGAATTTATCCACTGGCTTTGTGACCCTCTTGGCAAATTGTTGAGTATCCAGTTTGAAGAGCTAAGTATGCAACATTAGAGGACGATAGGAGATCAGCATTTACTGAGTGTCAAGCAAGCATTGTGATACATTCTTTATGAACATTCATTTATTTAATCCTCAAAACAACTTTATAATATAGGAGGTTGTGCTCATTTTATAAATATCAAAAGGTAAGGGACAAGGAAATTGAATTGCTCAATAAGTTTGCATTTAAACCTGATTCCATTTGACTTTCACTAAATGACTTTTTTTTTTTTTTTTTACTTTTCACTAAATGACTATTTCCCAAGGAGACTAGTGGGAGGGTTGCTAAGTTGCTACTACTTGTCCATCCATAAACCTCAATTACCATGTTCTGGTTGAGTAGGTGTGATGATTCATTACATGGAGCATAAAGAAGTAAAAGACAGTGGCTTCCCTGTAGGAACTCACAGTTAGTGTAGGAACTCACAGAATATAGAGAGGCATCAAAACACATAGATATTTTCTATTATATTTATATTTCTCCTGTTATTTAGAAATAAATATGTTAGGGACACAGGCAGGATCCTTAAAATTAAGGAGACATTATTTTTGCAAATATTATTAATGAACATTTATTTAAAAGTCCCCTTATAGGAGCTGGACGTGAGTCAGGAGGGTGGCCTTTGGCTTTCAGTCCTGTCTTCACCACTTGTCAACTGGCCTTGGAGCAAATGGAACAATTTTGGCCTGAGCCTTATGTACATTGTTGAATGAGTTTGCAGCCATCCTGTGACCATGAGGAATTAATCATGAGGACAACCCAGCATGTGGAGATGGTGGAGCCGAAAGGCTGAAAGGACATTGGACCCTGATGACCATTGAGCTACTCAGTTACCTAACCCTGGAGCTCTCTTTCCTCTGGACATCATGTTATATGAGAAATAGCCAAAAACCACATGAACAGCAGACACAGGAGCAGCCTGCCCCTGTCCAAGGAGCAGCAGCTGTGTGAGCAGCCAGTTCCCCCCTCTGAGGAGCAGCACCCATGTGAGCAGCTTGCCTCATCTGAGGAGCAGCAGCCGCTTGAGCAGCCCACCCACGACTGAGGAGCGGCAGCCTCACGCAGCCGGTCCTCGCCTGAGGAGCAGCAGCTGCGTGTAGCCCGCACCCTGCACCTGTCTGAAGAGCAGCAGCTATGCTGCATGAGCAGCCAGCCCCCTAACAAGGAGCAGCAGCTGTGTGAGCAGCCTGCCCCTGTCTGACGAACAGCAGCTGTGTGAGTAGACTGCCCCTCTTCTGAGGAGCAGCAGCTGCACGAACCACCTGCCTCCATCTGATGAGCAGCAGCTGTGTGAGCAGCCCACCCCCTTCTGAGGAGCAACAGATGCATGAGCTGCCTGCCCACATCGGAGGAGCAGCAGCTGTGTGAGCAGCACACCCCCATCCGAGGAGCAGCAGCTGTGTGAACAGACCACCCCCTTCTGAGGAGCAGCAGCCACACAAGCAGCCTCCCCCCATCTGAGGAGCAGCAGCCACAGAAGCAGACCGCCCACGTCCAAGGAGCAGCAGCCCTGTGCAGTCCGCACTGGTCTGAGGAGCAGTACCCACACACAGCCTGCACCTGTCTGACAAGAAGGAGCCAGGTGAGCAGCCCATCCCTGTCAGAAGAGCATCAAACACACAAGCAGCTCACTCCCATGTGAGGAGCAGCAGCCACATGAACAGACCACCCCCCGTCCAAGGAGAAGCAGCTGCACGAGCAACCGCACCCGTATGAGAAGCAACAGCCCTGCAAGCAACCTGCCCCTGTCCAAGGAGCGGCGGCATCACGAGCAGCCCATCCCATCTGAGGAACAGCAGCAGCATACAGCCAGCCCCCATCTAAAGAAAAGCAGCCACATGAGCAGTCAACCCGTCTGAGGAGCAGCAGCCACGTGAGCAGCCGGCCCCCGTCCAAGGAGCAGCAGACATGAGCAACCCGTCCCCATCCGAGGAGCAGCGACCTCATAATCAGCCTACCCCTGTCCAAGGAACAGAAGCTATATGAGCAGCCTCCCCCACCACCCACAGGAGACATCACTGCTGCGAACAGCACCAACCACAGGAGCCGCTACCAACTGAGAAGCAGCTGCTACCGTGATCGCCCTATGAGCAACCACAGCCCGAGAAGCCACCACCACCAAAGGAACAGCCCCTGCATGGCTCGACATCTAGATCAGTTGGTGAGACCAAAAATGGGTAGACAAAGATACCACCAAAGGAAAGAAAAGGAGGAAGAGCCAAAAAAGCAGCTAAGTGAAACAGAGGTATGCAATAGGGCAGAAAAAGAATTCAGAATAAGGGTAATAGAGTTCATAAACCGGATGGAAGAAAAAATCAACACCTTATGTAAGAATCAAGATGAAATGGATGAAAGAAATCAACAAATTATGTAAGAATCAAGAAGAAATGAAGAGTGATATAGCTTCAAAAAAAAAAAAAAACCATGGAAAGTTTCAACAGTAGACTAGGAGAAGCAGAGGACTGAATTAGCGAATTAGAAGACAGGGAAACAAAACACAGCCAAACTGAATTGCAATTGGAGAAAAAAATAAAAGACAGAAGGAGAGCCTAAGGGAGCTATGGGACAACATGAAACGAAGCAACATACGAATAATAGGGGTGCCAGAACAACAGGAAGAGGAACAAGGGTTAGAAAACCTATTTGAAGAAATAATGTCAGAAAACTTCCCTGATGTGGGGAAGAAAAAAGTCACACAAGCACAGAGAGTCCCAAACAGGATGAACCCGAAAAGACCCACACCAAGACGCATTGTAATTATGATGGCAAACATTCAGGACAAAGAGAGAATCTTAAAGGCTGCAAGAGAGAGACAGAAAGTTACATACTAGGGGTCTCCCGTTAGATTATCAAATGATATCTCAACAGAAACACATCAGGCCAGAAAAGAATGGAAGGAAATTTACAAGGTGATGCAAACCAAGGGAATGAAACCAAGAATACTCTATCCAGCAAGGCTATCATTCAAAATTGAAGGGTAAATAAGGAGCTTCACAGACAAAAATCTGCTAAGGGAGTTTATCACTACCAAGCCAGCAATGCAAGAAATGCTAAAGGGAATGCTGTAAAAAAGAAGAAATAAAACGGTAAGAAGGAACACAGGCACAAAAATTAAAAAAGGCTCCAAAAAAGTACCTTTCAATAATAACTTTAAACGTAAATGGACTAAATGGTTCAATCAAAAGGCATCGAGTGGCTGAATGGATAAAAAAAACATGACCCATATATATGCTGTCTACAAGAGACCCACTTCAGAAAAGGGACTCATACAGACTGAAAGTGAAGAAATGGAAAAACATCTTTCAGGCAAATGGAAATAAAAAAAAGCTGGGATAGCAGTACTTTAACTGACAAAATAGACCTCAAAGTGAAGGCCATAACAAGAGATAAGGAAGGCCACTGCATAATAATAAAGGGGTCGATACAACAAGAGGATATAACTCTGATAAACATATATGCACCCAATGGAGGAGACCCCAAATACATAACAAAATGCCTGGAAGATATCAAGGGAGAGATTGAAAACAATACAATCATAGTAGAGGACTTGAATACACCACTGACATCAATGGATAAATCCTCTAGACAAAAAAATCAGCAAAGAAACAGCAATTCTAAATGACTCACTAGATCAGATGGACTTAATTGACATCTTCAGAGCATTTCACCCCAAAGCCACGGAATATACGTTCTTCTCAAGTGCACATGGGACATTTTCACAAATAGACCACATATTGGGTCACAAGCAAAGTCTCCCCAAATTCAAAAATATTGAAATCATATCAAGCATTTTCTCAGACCACAATGGCATAATATTATAAATAAACTACAATAAAACATTCCAAAAAATTCAAACACATGGAAGCTGAATAGCATGCTATTAAACAATGATTGGGTTATCAATGAGATCAAAGAATAAATTAAAAACATCCTGGAAACTAATGACAATAAAAACACAACAATGCAATTGTTATGGGACACAATGAAAGCACTCCTGAGGGGGAAGTTTATAGCTCTACAGGCTTACCTCAAAAAACAAGAAAAAATGGTAATAAATCATCTAACTCAACAACTCAAAGAATTAGAGAGCAACAAGAAAAGCCCACAGTGAGCAGAAGGAAGGAAATAATAAAGATCAGGGCAGAAATGAATGACATAGACACCAAAAAAATAATACAAAAGATCAAGGAAACCAAGAGCTGGTTCTTTGAAAGGATAAACAAGATTGATGAACCTCTAACCAGGCTCAACAAGAAGCAAAGAGAGAGGACCCAAATAAACAAAATCAGAAATGAAAGAGGCAAAATAACAACAGACCCCACAAAGGATTGTTAAAAAATACTATGAACAACTCTATTCTAACAAACTAGACAACCTGGAGGAAATGGACACATTCCTAGAAAAATACAACCTTCCAAAACTCACTCAGGAAGATTCTAAAAATCTCAATAGGCTGATAACTATGGATGAAATTGAAGCAGTCATCAAAAAGCTTCCGGCAAACAAAAGCACGAGGCCAGAAGAGCTTCACAGGGGAGTTTTACCAAACATTCAAAGAAGAACTAAAACCTATCATCCACAGACTATTCCAGAAAATTCAAGGAAGGAACACTTCCAAGCTCATTCTATGAAGCCAGCATCACCCTAACACCAAAACCAGATAAAGATAACACAGTGAAAGAGAATTACAGGCCAATATCCCTCATGAACATAGATGCCAAAATCCTCAACAAAATTCTAGCAAATTGGATCCAGCAATACATCAGAAAGATCATACACCATGACCAAGTGAGATTTATCCCGGGGATGCAAGGATGGTACAATATCCGCAAATCAATAAACGTGATACATCACATAAACAAATTGAGAGATAAAAATTACATAATCATTTCAATTGATGCAGAAAAAGCATTTGACAAAATCCAACACCCTTTCTTGATAAAAACTCTCAGCAAGGTGGGAATAGAAGGATCATACCTCAACATAATAAAAGCCATATATGACAAACCCACAGCCAACATCATACTCAATGGGCAAAAACTAAAACCATTTCACCTAAGAACAGGAACAAGACAGGGATGCCCACTTTCACCACTCCTTTTCAACATAGTGCTGGAAGTACTAGCCATTGCAATCAGACAAGAAGAAGAAATAAAAGGCATCCAAATTGGAAAAGAAGAAGTAAAGCTGTCCTTATTTGCAGATGACATGATACTATACATAGAAATCCTTAAAGACTCCATCAAAAAATTATTAGACTTAATAAATGAATTCGGCAATGTAGCAGGATACAAAATTAATGCCAAGAAATCTATGGCATTTCTATACACCAATAATGAACTTACTGAAAGGGAGACTAAAAAAGCAATCCCATTTTCCATCGCACCAAAAAAATTAAGATACCTAGGAATAAACTTAACTAAGGAGGTAAAAGACCTATACGCAGAAAACTACACGACACTGAAAAAAGAGATAGAGGAAGACATAAACAGATGGAAGAACATACCATGTTCTTGGATTGGTAGAATCAACATCATCAAAATGTCCATACTACCCAAAGCAATCTATAAATTCAATGCACTTTCCATTAAAACACCAATGGCATATTTCACAGACCTAGAACGAACTTTCCAAAAATTAATCTGGAATAAAAAAAAGACCCCGAATAGCTGGAGAAATCCTGAGAAAGAAGAACAAAGTAGGTGAGATCTCAATACCAGATTTCAAGCTGTATTTCAAAGCCACTGTTCTCAAAACTGCCTGGTACTGGCACAAGAACAGACATATAGATCAATGGAATATAATAGAGAACCCAGAAATCGACCCAAGTTACTATGCTCAATTAATATTTGACAAAGGAGGCATGAACATACAATGGAGTCAAGACAGTCTCTTCAATAAATGTTGTTGGGAAAATTGGACAGATACATGCAAAAAAATTGAAACTAGACCACCAACTTACACCATACATAAAAAGTAAACCCTAAATGGATCAAGGACTTAAACATACGATGGGAAACCATAAAAATACTAGAGGAATCCACAGGCAGAGAAATCTCAGACATATGCCAAAGCAATTTCTTCACTGATACTGCTCCTAGGGCAATGGAAACTAAAGAGAAAATAAACACCCACTCCTGGGAATATATCCTAAGAAACCAGAAACTCCAATCAGAAAGGATATATGCACCCCTATGTTCATAGCAGCACAATTTACAATAGCTAAGATTTGGAAACAGCCTAAGTGCCCGTCAGCAGATGACTGGATCAGAAAACTATGGTACATCTACACAATGGAATACTATGCTGCCATAAAAAAGAAGGAATTACTACCATTTGTAGGCACCTGGATGGAATTTGAGAACATTATGCTAAGTGAAATAAGCCAGTCAATGAAAGAAAAATACCACATGATCTCACTCATTTGGGGATAATGAAAAACATTATAAACTGATGAACAAAAAGATAGATACAGAGGCAGTAAAGCATCAAACGGACTGTCAAATTACAGCGGTAAGGTTAGGGAGAGGTGGGGTTAATAAGGGATCAACTGAAGGACTTATATGCATGTATATAAGAGTAACCAATGGATGCAAAACATTGGGGGGTGAGGGCATGTATGGGAGTGGGGTGGGGGGGCAATGGTAAGATATGTACACATATAATACCTTAATAAAAAAATTTTTTTAAAAAAAGAGAAAATAAACAAATGGGACTACATCAAAATAAAAAGCTTTTGCACAGCAAAGGAAACCATCAATAAAACAACAAGAAAGCCCACTGCATGGGAGAACATATTTGCCAATGATATCAACGATAAGGGTTTAATCTCCAACATTTGCAGGTAACTCATACTACTTAACAAAAAGAAGATAAACAACCCAGTCAAAAAAATGGGCAAGGGACCTAAACACTTTTCGAAAGAAGACAGAAGGAAGGCCAAGAGACATATGAAAACATGCTCAAAGTCACTAATCATCAGAGAGATGCAAATCAAAACGACAATGCGGTACCATCTCACACCTGTTAGAATGGCTATTATCAACAAATCAACAAACCACAAGTGCTGGTGAGGATTCGGAGAAAAGGGAACCCTTGTACACTGCTGGTGGGAATGGAGACTAGTGCAGCCACTGTGGAGAACAGTATGAAGTTTCCTCAAAAAACTAAAAATGGAACTCCCACACCCAGTGTTCCCACTTCTAGGAATATATCCTAAGAAGTAAGAAACACCAATCAGAAAGGATATATACACCCCTATGTTCATAGCAGCACAATTCACCATAGCTAAAATTTGGAAACAGCCTAAGTGCCCATCAGCAGATGAGTGGATTGAAAAACTGTGGTACATCTACACAATGGAATACTATGCTGCGGTAAAAAAGAAGAAATTCTTACCATTTGCAATAACATGTTTGGAGCTGGAGAGCATTATGCTAAGTGAAATAAGCCAGTCAGAGAAAGATAAATATCACATGATTTCACTTATTTGTGGAATATAATGAACAACATAAACTGATGAACAAAAACAGATCCAGAGACAGAGAAACATTGATCAGACCATCAATCCTCAGAGGGAAGGTAGGGGACTGTTGGAAATTGCCCATTGCCTTCACTAGCAGAGAGGTGTGGACAAGGAACCCAGAAGGCTGGTCAACCTTGAAGCTCTGAAAGGTCAGAGTCAACCACCCTCTGTCTAGTTGAGACAATGATAGCTAAAGCAACCTCCACCTTTTAATCTTATGTAAATCCTTGCTGATTGACTATTAGTGGAATTGCCTGCCTAGAGCTATGGGTGGATCCCATAGTCTTAAAAAAGGGATCGCTAGGCTGGAGCAAAGCGAAGTCCTTCCCCTTGAGTTGGGCTCCCGCCTGGCCCCCAATATTCCCAAATTACTATTTTCTAGTCTCTTTCATTTGCATGTGGCCTCCTCCAGAGCCTGAACCCTGAACCTGAACCCTGAACCACGCATGATGTGAAAGGGGTTCACTACAAACTGGCGCCCGAACAGCGACACTACAAACTGTAGCCCAAACGTGGAACACTACAAACTGGAGCCCAAACGTGGGACACTACAGGGGACGGTGGTGGTAAGGGGGAGAGATCAACCAAAGGACTTATATGCATGCATATAAGCCTAATAATGGACACAGACAACAGGGGGGTGGGGACATAAATGGGGGGTGGGGGATAATGGGGGAATAAGGAGACATATGTAATACCTTAATCAATAAAGAAATTAAAAAATAAATAAAATAAAAATAAATAAATAAAAGTCCCCTTATAGCCCAGCCAGCATGGCTCAGGGATTGAGCATTGACCTATAAACCAGGAGGTCATGGTTCAATTCTTGGTCAGGGCACATGCCCATGTTGCAGGCTCTGTTCCCAGTGGGGGTCGTGCAGGAGGCAGCCAATCAATAATTCTCTATTATTATTGATGTTTCTATTGCTCTCTCCCTCTCCCTTCCTCTCTAAAATCATATTTTAAAGTCCCCTTATAAATAGTACATTTTTATGAAAGAAAGGATTCTGGAGACCAAAACCAAAATGAAGCAGGAGCTTTTATCTAATTGATGCTGTTGTTGGTTTTAGAGTGCATTTGAAGGAAGGTAGACATGAGCACACTCTAACTGATAAAAGACAAATCAGTACCTGGTTTCTTCCTATTATAGCCTTCTGGGAAATGAGGCAAATTCTTCTAGAAGATGAGACACCTTGAAAAGATGAGATTGTGACCAGAAAGCAGAGAAGTATAAAGCAATTACAATAAGTAGTTGGTAGCTAATTTCTTGGCGACAGGGAACAAATCTTGTTAAAGAATCTTTCTTTGATATAATCAATAATTTCTTCAGCCAGAAGCACTGAAGTAGCAATTTGTTTTGTTGTTCGGTACCATTTATTGAGAAAAATAGACCTTAACTGAAAACCATCCTTTTAGACAAATACCATATGATTTTACTTAAAAGTGGAATCTAAAGAACAAAATAAATGAACCAACAAAATAGAAACAGACTCATAAATACAGAGAACAGAAGGATGGTTGCTTGGGGGATTGGGTGAAAAATGAAGGGATTAAGAAGTACAAATTGGTAGTCACAAAATATTCATGGAGATGTAAAGTACAGCATAGGAATTATAGTCAATAATGATGTAGTAACTATATATGCTACCAGGAGAGTACTGAAAATATCAGGGGGAGCACTTTGTAAAGTATATACTTGTCTAACTACTAAGCTGTATACCTGAAACTAATACAAAATATTATGGAATGTAAACTGTAATTGAAAAATAAACTTAAAAAATTATTTTAGCTTTACATCTTATTTGTTCCATGATCTGAAAGGAAAAGAATATAAATTTTCTATTCAGTTAAAAACATGATTTTATCTTGTTATGTAAAAAAGGGTCTCTCTACTTTTATGTATAGCATATTGATTTCTTAAGTAACAAATTTAATACTAAAAATGAAGTATATCATTTTGAAGTTCTACAATATAAACACATTTTGTACATGATTTTAGAGCTGTCAATGTTTATTTTTAATTATGAAATAACAATCTCTATAAAAAGTGCATTAAAGGATATATCTGAGTTAAAAGGCAACTATCAGTTTTGATTTTTAAATTGCCTTTATAAGCATATTGTACTCAAATATATAATCTTGAAAGTGTTATTTATACACCATTATTTCATTGAAATGTTGATACAATCTGGTTTCATAGAAATTTAAATCAGATTGGCTACAGCATTACTACAGATACATAAATTTTAATTTACATTAATATTTAGAAACTACTTCAGTTTTTGGAAATAAAGAATATTTTGCCTATATAATTTTTGCATACAATCTGGTTTCATAGAAATTTAAATCAGATTGGCTACATCATCCTATGAGAGAGGATCAAAGATTTCAAAATTACATTAGAATTTGCCACCATCACCAAAAACTAGCAAATGTTTTGGTTCTTTTTTTCTCCCCTCTCTCTGAGCATCAGCACCTTCCTGCCAACTCAGAACCTTCCAACACTGGGAACATGGCATTTTCCTACTCCTCTTTTTGCACACACCTTAATTACCTACCCATTGTACACTGAGCACACTCTGCTTTTTTCACACCTTGGAGACATAAAGACAAGATATTATGACTTTTCCAACTGGAAAATTACGTCTCACCAGTCAATAGGAAGAGCAGAAGCTAATATCTCTGTTGAACATTCTCCTAATCCCCCAAGGAGAGTTGACCAGGCACATGATATTTTATGATGCTCTCTCTCATACCTCCTATGTCTATTGTCAGTTCTTTGAGAACAAGTACCATGACTTATTATCTTTGTACCACTGGTAACTGTCACATAGTAGATCCTTGATAAATTTTTGTGAAAGGACTGAACAAATGAAATAATTATTCATTTTATGTTTGTAACAACTCTGTGAGGTAAGAAATATAGTTATTATCTAGATTTGTCAAAGTTTATGCATCTATTAACTGGTAGACAAAACTAAGATTGAAATTTTATCAGATAAATTTTCTAGCACACTACATCTTTAAAATTTTTACTATTAAAGTATAGTTGTCATACAATATTATATTAGTTTCAGGTATACAATATGGTGATTCAACATTTATATACTGTACTAGAGTCCTGGTGCATGAAATTTGTGCACGGCGGGGGGGGGTGTCCCTCAGCCCAGTCTGCACCCTCTCCAATCTGGGACCCCTCAGGGGGATGTCTGACTGCCAGCAGTCGGACATCCCTTTCACAATCTGGGACTCCTGGCTCCCAACCACTCACCTGCCTGCCAGCCTGATCACCCCCTAACCACTCCCCTTCCAGCCTGATCGATGCCTAACTGCTCCCCTGCTGGCCCGATTGCCCCCAACTGCCCTCCCCTGCTGGCCTGGTCCCCCCCCCAACTGTCCTCCCCTGCAGGCCTGGTCACCCCGAACTGCCCACCCCTACTGGCCTGATCGTCCATCCCCTGGACGGCCATCTTGTGAGAAGGTGAGATGGTCAATTTGCATATTACTTCTTTATTATATAGGATACCATTTATTTTTATTTATGTGCAAATTCAGAGAATTTATTCCACTGTTACCATAGTAAATGTTTCTTCCATCACTAAGCTGAGATCTTTTGGTCCAGGTATGCAGTTTAGACTTCTTAGATTTAAAATAAAGCATGGTTATTTGATGACACTCTCTCTCAATGTACTAGTGAAAGCAATAACAATGGCTTATACTGGGCTCCATATTTATCCCTCACTAGTTACTGAGACCAGAGGACAATGTGGATCAGTCAGCTTTACCATTCATGAAAGAATTGCCAGAAATCACCTTTCAAGAGCAAACAGTGAGGTTGGGTCATGGTCACATTCTTCTCCTGTGTCACATTACACCTTACATCTGTATATATTGAGTGGCCTCTTCAATCTGACTGCCAGATTATATCTTTGGTAAAACATACAGAAGCAATTCTTGGACACTCCAATCAAGAAGCAATGATGGGGTACCAAATTAGAAATAAGGAAAGCCAACTTTACATTTTCAAACAGCAAGAAAAAGTGACCATTGAACAATTAAATTGTAAGTCTAATTTGGTTTGAGAGGTGAGATTTAAAAATAAGAGGACAATAATAATTGAAAAAAAAAAAACTAAACCTATGGAGTGTTTTACATTTGCACGGAAATTTGAATTAGGTTTCAACAATTCTTCTTTGATTTACATGTGCAGAAACATTGTTCTCAGATACCCTTCACCAATATTCTAATATGGTCTACTCCCAGAGTACATTCTATAAATATTTACATGAAAATTAATTTCTTTTCTAGTTTCTACCAGCCTGATTGCCTATATAATTTTGTCTGTCAAAATGAAACACTAGCCAGCAGAGGGGATAGGTGGCTGAAAATTCAGTCTCTGATCAACTGGACCCCCACTGCATAATACCTAATTGCTCATAAATAAGCTCCACATCCAATTTGGTACTTTATACCACATCTGAGCTAGCAAAGTGGAACATCCTCATTGGAGATTTATCAGAAAAGTACTTGTCATTCTGGCCAGGAGGTAACTTTAGTTGTTTCTCATTTACTCTCTTGACTGTGACTTTTATATTATTGAAAATATCCTTTAACTATAACAAGTTGAATGTGCTTATGATAAAAAATATATAACATTCTAGTTATCAAATCTTCAGGGAAACACTTTGTTTAAAACCTTAACATGCTGTTCATCTGTGTATATCCCTCATTTGGTCATTTCTGGACTGAAACACATTCTTTATTGATATACATGCAATATCAACTTCTTGAATTTGGGTTGGTATTTCAACAAGAAAAATGAACAGAAGGTCAAGGGAGAAATGGCCCCAAAATGGGTCCTTACACTATAATACTATTTTAAAACTAGTCTTTTTGTGCAAAAGAAAGAGGAATGGTACAAAATCAAATATATACAATATTTATGTCTTAATTTTAAAACAAAAATTTACAAAAGAGATGTAAAATTATGGTTCAGAAAGAAAATACTTAACCCCCCCCCCAAAAAAAAAAAAAAAAAAACCACCAACAACCCTGTCTTGCCTGAGTCAAGACCAAATGATTACCTCAATTTACTACATCTGGCTCCTCCTTCCACACCTCTCGCTATTCTCCCACTGTGTTAATTGGGAATTCCTACCAGTAATGCCAAGTTTTCACCAACAAGCCTCCTAGGGCCTCCCTGTATTCTCCCCTATTCACCAGAGTACTCAATTTGGCCCAAGGGTTACTCTGCTTCAGGCTGGACAATATCCATTGACAGTACCCACAGGTCTAAATGACTAAATCAACCTAGGGGATTTGTATTATGCACTCCCCCTTTTCTACTTCTGCTCTATATAATTGGAAGAATAAAATGTCATCATACTGAGATAATCCTAAAAATATAAAGAATCTCTTCACCTCTATTTTTTTAAAGATATATTTTATTGATTTTTTACAGAGAAGAAGGGAGAGGGATAGAGAGTTAGAAACATCAATGAGAGAGAAACATCGATCAGCTGGTTCCTGCACACCTCCTACTGGGGATATGCCCGCAACCAAGGTACATGCCCATGACCGGAATCGAACCTGGGACCTTTCAGTCCGCAGGCCAATGCTCTATCCACTGAGCCAAACCAGTTAGGGCACTTCACCTCTATTTTTGCTACTAATCATCTTAACTGGGTTGATATACAGGCCCTTGTGAATTCTCTCCTCACTCCAGAGGAATATAGGATAGTATTAGAGAAGGCAGCCATGACCCAATAAGATGCCTGCAGGAAAGAACAAATGACCCCTTGGACCCCCACAACCAGGCTGAAAAGGCCATCCATCTGTTAGACCACAACAACGTGTCTTAGTAGACAAAAAGAACACTGTAAAAGGGAGTATCTCAACCTTTTTTTGGAAAGAAGGACAAGTGACTTGCTTCAAAACCTCCTGCCAGATGCCATAAATTGCTAATAGTGGCAAAGATTGATAGAGTCTGTGGGTTCCTTTAGAGGCATTAACCAAATTATAAATCTCTAGTGGTGCTAAAATCCTTATACTTTGCTTACAACTTTACCTGGAGACTTTTGCTGGTTTATAGTTCTAGACTTAAAAACTGTAAAACTTACTTACTGTAAAACTTAAGTTCTGACTCTCAAGAACTGTTTGTCTTTCAATGAGATGATCCCAGAGACTGATATGAAATAACAATATTGCTGGATGGTGCTCCCATAAGGCATAGCCAAGGAAAGCCTGAAATGATTCTGGGGCTCTGGGGCTCTCAGAATACCAAGGCCTCCACCTATGGGAAAGAGTTAAAAGATGAATATGTCAAGAAACCAACTTTACTTGGGATAAGGTTTTATTGGCTGACCTACTTACGGTAAGATTAGCCCCTAGAAGCAAGCTTGAAATGAGGCCCTATAAAATGTTATATGGGATACCCTTTTTTAAGACTAAACATGATTGTAGTCTTAAAAATAATCTATACTAATAAAAGCCTAAGTGGTCCTTGCACCCTCACGTGCAACGTTGTCACAAGATGGCCACCACAAGATGGCCACACACACAGTGAAGGTGGGGCCTGGTGGCCATTCTGTGCAGTGAGGCCTGGGGTTTCCATGGCTCCACGTGGCATGGAGGAGGCCGGTCCTAGCGTCTCCTCTGCCTTGCATGGAGGAGGCAGGTCCCAGCAGAGGAGATGGGTCACGGCAAGGGAGGGAAGTTGTGGGAGATCAGGCCAGCAGGGGAGGAGAGTTGGGGGTGATTGGGCTGGCAGGAGAGCAGTTAGGGGGCAATCAGGCTGGCAGGCAGGCTAGTGGTTAGGAGCCAGCAGTCCCAGATTGAGAGAGGGATGTCCAACTGCCAGCAGTCAGACATCCCCCAAGGGATCCCAGATTGGAGAGGGTGCAGGCTGGGCTGAGGGACACCCCCCCCCCCCGCATGAATTTCATGCATAGGGCCTCTAGTTGTATTATAAAATAAGTAAATACTATAAATGTGTACAGTCTATAGGTGCTACTTTATCTGCTATACATAAGTATGCTTCTAGCTGGTTAATGTTTCCTAAAGGTATTCTCCTACATTGTGTGAACCCCAGCAATTGGATCCTCCTCAAGACCTAAAAAAATCAACATCTTGAGGGTCAGCAACAACCTAAGTGAAATGGACCCTATGAAGTCCTTTTAGTTAGTTACTTTGCAAAAGAATCAGGACTACTGAGATACTGCCTGGCTAGGAAGAAAAGATGTGGACATCTTGAAAGTAGGTTGCTTCCACCCAAGAGTCCAGATCAAGCCTAAATTATCTATCTTAATGTGCTATTGTTTTTATTTAAACAATGTGATTTTTGTCCTGGTTGTGATTGCTTGTATACTTCTAGTTTGCTACTATCTTATTTTTTCTTGTACTCTTCCTTTGGGAAGACTTACTTTGACTCATTATCATCAAGATGTAACTAGAGTGTTTGTTGCCCCTCTTGCCCAAGATTAAGGAATAAACAACAAACAGTGGGGATTTGTTACCACAGAACCAGCTCAAATTTGTCTTACCTCATTTCTAATAAAACCTGGAAACAAAGTTTAAAAAACCTCAGATACACCACTTACAAGTAACACTTGTGAACTCTTAGCTGCTCCCCACAACAAAACCAAAGAGCCAGGAAATGACCAGAACCTGAATGTGGAAACCCTTTCAGAAGCAAAGGATCTGTTGTCCAGGAAGATCCAGGGCTAAAACCCCATACATCTCACCCCAAACCCTGAATGCGGAGACAGATTTGAGCCTTGCCTCCTGCCTCCTTGCTAATAGACCTCATAATAAAAATTATTTTGTTTTCTCAAAAGCCAGTGTCATAGTATTGACTTCTATGTGCATCAGGCAGCATGTGCTTGCTTGGTAACATATTATTAAAGTCTTAAATATAAAGGTGGATGTGGAAGAAACCATATATATTTGATTCTATAAGCATTTCACAGAACAGCAGAAGAAAATTCTGTTTAGTAGATTTATTTGTACAGCTCATGGGCCTAACAAATGCACTAAAGTCATTTTCATGACAATGTTCCAGCTAGTCACTTTGTTTAGTAGTCCAATGTAAAGGTCTTTTGGCAAATCTTTCCAAAAGATAGAAGAGAGGTCCAATGCCAATACTAATTTGAACTGAAGCTGAGATAATGGGTTTTTGATTAATGACTAAATAATATCTAAAACTGATTCTCCAACAATTTAAAGAAAAGGAGCATTTGAAATGGAAATAATGATAGTTGCCAATACAGATAAGGGCAGCATTAAACGACTATTTTTAGAAGCATCCTATGTAATGAAAACCTAATATGCAAATTGTCCCCTCAGGCAGTTGTTCAACTGGGAGTTTGACCCCTCACTATGATGTGTGCTGACCATCAGGGGGTGGTGTGAAACATGGATGGCGTCCGTGATGTGCTGTGACTTCTTGCCAGCTACCTGGGGGCGGGGGTGACAGGGACGGAGGTGCATTGAGAATGCAGGGTGTCCATTGAGCTCACTTTCACTCCTCCTGCTACCCTCCCCCGGGACACCAGGGCTCACACACCAGGGAAGCCCCTGTGCTCAGGTGCCGGGCACCTGCGAGGAGCCCACCCTGTACCTGTGTGGCCTCTTCACTTGAGCCAAGCCACAGCTGCAGGGACCTCAGGGGCCAGTCGGGCTCCCCATGGGTTCATGCAGGAGCCAATCTGCAAGGCCAGCTGGGAGAGAGCATGCTGCCCATCTGGCTTTCGTGTGGTGCCACTGGGCAGCACAGAGGCCCACATTGCACCCTAGCCCACGGCATCCAGCCAAGCTCATCGGATCTCTGTGTGGGGACTCAGGCACCATGACTCAGGCAGAGGGAGGCATGTGGGGGGCCGGGGACCCAGGTGCTTCCCAGGGCCCAGAGTTCAGCTGGGATCTGCCCTTCCATGCCAGATGCTCACACTTCAATCACTGGCCAGGCCTAGGGACTGCACCCATGCATGAATTTTGTGCACTGGACCTCTAGTCATTTGATAAGATTATATCAAAACCAGGCTTTCAAGATATAAATTCAGATAAAAGAAGCTTTAATTTTGCCTTGAACTATTCCAGAATTACATAATCCAGGAGATATGAAGAATATGCATAGTGGAATAACAGTTTTTGAAGTAGTTTTCTTCTATGTATCAACATTCAAATGACCACATAAAATAAGAACCAATGAAAAGACCCAGGATGCTGTATCCTCAATGACTGTCCAAATAGAGAACTATTCAAATAAAACAACAGTTGTTTAAAAGTTGGTAAGAAGTGGTGGTTCAGAAGTTAACTGTTATTTTACATAGTCATTGAAACAACAAATTCAATAAATTAAGATGTAAATCATTTTGATTTACACAGAACATTTCCAAGTTTAGAAGCTATACAAATAAATATTGTTACCCTTCATTTTGTCATGTGGCCTCATCTTCCAAGCAGTTGTTTTGGTATAGATGTGATCTTTCATTTAGTTCTGACTTAATCTATAGTATACACTGAGTGGCCAGATTATTATGATCTCTGAATGCATAATAATCTGGCCACTCAGTGTATATCCTATATAATAAAAGGATAATATGCAAATTGTTCCCTCGACCAGGAGTTCGACCAACAGGCAAGCTGGCCAACCACCCATGTGCCTTCCCCCTGCCCAGGCTGGCAGGACCCCACCCATGCATGAATTCATGCACTGGGCCTCTCTCTCTACACACACACACACACACACACACACACACACACTGAGTGGCCAGATTATTATGTGTTCAGAGATCATATAATCTTGCCACTCAGTGTATATTTCAAGATACAGATTGGTTCTGTGCAGGAATTTCTCTCTGTGTGAAACCAACTACACAAAATGGGAATTAAACTCACAATATGGCTGCATGAGAACTAGAGAACAACTATGAACTGATTCAGTCTTTAAGCTGTAGGACATATTCTGATTTAACATTATACTGAGCCTACTGGCAATTCAGTTATATGCATGGCATGCTTAAATTTATAGTGACCAGGTGAGACTCTTCAAACAATTTTATAAACAAACTAGAGGCCGGGTGCATAAAATTTGTGCACTGGGGTAGGGGGGTCCCCTTCAGCCCAGCCTGCACCCTCTCCAATCTGGGACCCTTTGGGGGATCTCCAACTGCCAGTTTAGGCCCCATACTGCAGATCAGGCTTAAACCAGCAGTTGGACATCCCTTTCACAATCCAGGACCACTGGCTCCTAACTACTCACCTGCCTGCCTGCCTGATCGCACCTAACTGCCCTCCCTACTGGCCTGGTTACCCCCAACAGCCCCCCCTACAGACATAGTCACCCCCAACTGCCCCCCTGACGGTCTGGCTGCCCCTTAGTGCCCCCCCCCCCCCGCTGGCTTGGTTGCCCCTTACTGCACCCCCTGCCAGCGTGGTCACCCCCAACTGCCCGCCCTACCAACCTGGTCACCCCTCACTAGCCCCCTCTGCTGGCCTGGTTGCCCCTCACTGCTCCCCCCACCAGTCTGGTTACCCCAATTTGCCCCCCCCCCCCCCTGTGGGCCTGGTCACCCCACGCAGCCTGTTGCTCAGTCGTTTGGTCACCCCTCACTAACTCCCCTGCCAGCCTGGTTGCCCCACGCAGCCTGCTGCTCAGTCATTTGGTCGCCCCTCACTGCCCCCCCCCCCCCCCGCCGGTCTGGTCACCCCCAACTGACCCCGCCCCCCATGGGCCTGGTAGCCCCATGCAGCCTGCTGCTCAGTCGTTTGGTCGCCCCTCACTAACCCCCCTGCCAGCCTGGTCACCCCACACAGCCTGTTCAGTCGTCCATTCAGTTGTTTTGGATGCGATGGTTGCTATATATATTTTATTATCTATATATAGATAATAAAATATAATTCATGAAGGAGATTTACCTGTTCTCTCCATGCTTTGCTTTTCAGAAGTTACTGTAAAAACAAACAAACAAAAAACACAACTATTTTAATATCATTGCTTCCCTCGAAAATAATATCATCAACTTTGAAAAAATTATATTGTAAAATTAGAATAAAATGACCTCCAGAAATGAAAATAATTTGCACCAAGGTATTAGAATTAAGTTATTATAGGATGCACAAAATCATTTGAAATTTAAAAAGCAAGTAGAATACTCATTCATGAGGAAGATTTATTGTTTATTTTTCTCTGACTTATGTAAAAATGTATATTATATCTTTTGTCCATTTAATAATCAGAACAAGATTGAAATATAGTTTTTGATTTCTACTCCCCGACCCTCATGTCACCAACAACCTTCTTAGTGCTAAATCCGGTCACTACTTCACTTTATCTCTCAGTAACATCTGAAACTTTGTCTTTCTGGGCTTTTATTGTTGTTGTTGTTCTCCCACACTGTCGCTGCTATCTTTTTTATCTCTCTAGCTTTACCTTCTCATCTTCTTGGTGAACTCCCTATCTGTCTATGCCCTTCTTATATGTTGATTTTATTTACTTTTGCTATACTTTCCTTTGGTACAGGGTTTTCTCTTCTGACTTTTCACTTTTTCCAGGGTGATCTCATCCTCTTTCCATGTATAATCTGATAATATAAAGATTTATATCTCATTCTCTTTCCTTGAGCTCCAAGCCAATAAAGAAACTATTTATTGGACATCTGCATTTAGACATTTTACAGGACCTCAAACTCCATATATCTAATGCTCAACATTATCTACCCACTCACACTCATTCCCAACCCAGTCCTCTGTTTGTGTTCCCATTTTAGTGAATGGCATCACCATTTCTATAGATTGAATGTTTGTATTCCCCCCCCCACAAAATCACATGTTTAAGGCTAATCCTCAATGTATTTGGAGGTGGAATCTTTGGGATATAATTAAGTTTGATTGATGTCATGGGATTGGGGCCCCCGTTGTGGAATTGGTGCCCTTATAGGGGAATGAAGAGCTCAGAGCTCTCACTCTTTACCATGTAAGGAACAGTAAGAAGATAGCCACCTGTGAACCAGGAAGTAGGATATCACCAGAGACAGAATTTGCTGGTACCTCCATCTTGGACTTTGAGCCTCCAGACTAAAAGAAATATTTGTTGTTTAAGCCACCAGTCTATGGTATTTTTGTTAAAATAGCCTAAACTGACTAAAACAACCATCCACCTGGTTGCTCAAATCAGAACGTCCTTGAGTCTTTCCTGTCATTCTAGCTAAATTCTGTTAATGTCTATCCCAAAATTTTCCTTGAATCTATCCACTTCTTTTCATTCTTACTTCGACTTTCTTGGCAACAATCACATTGCTTAGATAATTGCATTAGTTTCCTAAATTCTAGTCTGGTTCTAGTCTTATTCCCTTCCAATCTATTCACACCAGAATGTTCTTGCTAAAGTACAATTTGATTATATCACTCTCCTACTTAAATTGGTTCAATGATTTCCCATTTTAGTAAGGATAAAATTTAGAGTTTATGATGATATGTGTAGGTACTAGCTGCACAACATTAAAAAAGATCCCAAATTTCTCTGATCCCCAGATCCTCATTTCTTCAAATGAGATTGCTACAAAGAGTAATACAATCATTAATGTGATGTGCTGAAAAGCAAGTAAGTCATACAAAAGACAAATAACAAATATTTATTGATTATTCTATAGGAAATTCTGAAAAACAGAGACTTGCATTTTACTAACTTTAAAAAATGTTTATTGATTTCAGAAAGGAAGGGAGAGGGAGGGAGAGATAGAAACATCAATGATGAGAGAGAAATCATTGATGGGCTGCCTCCTGCATGCCCCCACTGGGGATCAAGCCGGTAACCTGGGCATGTGTCCTGACCCAGAATTGAACCATGACCTCCTTGCTCGTAGGTCGACACTCAACCACTGAGCAACACTGGCTTGGCTTTACTAACTTTTTTTAAAGCATCAAGTAGGTAATACTCTACAAGAATCATGGATGAAGAAAGTAAAATGCTGATGCCATTACAGCTTTATTCTTGATACCATAGTCCCTCCCCAAATGATTTTTTTAATTCGTTCTCTCTCTTACTCAATTCAATGCCTCTGTTCATACCTTGGGTAAAAGCAGATCCACAAAAATGTTGGTGACTGACAATGAGAAGAGTCACTGTTCTCAGGGATATTCATATTTTAAAGGGCACCACCTGAAAACAAACAAGAAGTACTGAACCTTGAATGGTAAAACTTCAGACACTGTGACACAGAGGAAGAAAATGCTCTCTCCACATTTCCCAAATACTATCAAGTAGGAAATTATTTACTGCTAGCAGGGGTCCTCAAACTTTTTAAACAGCGGGCCAGTTCACTGTCCCTCAGACCGTTGGAGGGCCGGACTACAGTTTAAAAAAAAACTATGAACAAATTCCTATGCGCACTGCGGGCCCGGGATGAGTCGGCTGCTAAGCAGGACAGGCAGCGGCACCCGGCGGGCCGGATAAATGTCATCAGCGGGCCGCATGTGGCCCGCAGGGCCATAGTTTGAGGATGCCTGGAAAGTCAACAACCCAGCCGGAGTAGTATAGCATATTTAAATAGTTCTGTCATGGTTCTGAAGCCAGTTTATTTAATAGCTATTTGACTTGGAATAGCAAGTAGAATTAGTTTAGAAAGTAACGTGTTTTGTTACCTGAATATAATAACATATTAAGAATTATTTTCTAAATAACATCATAATGTTTTAATACTGATACAACATAGAAATAACTAATCAGAATTCTTCAAGTGCAGCTAGTTAAAAATTTTTACTTATGAGCTAAGTGCAATTGATGCAGAGAAATTTTAACCTTAAGGCTTAAAAAGAAACAAAACAAAATAAGTAGGTTTCTTCAACCATTCTGAGATTGAGTGATAACAGAGTTACTCAATGCATTAATAATAATAAAAAATAATACTTGACAGAAGAACCAAAAGTCAGATTACTTTATTCCAAAGTAAAGCAATGCAACCCAGGGATTCTGAGATCAAAAATATATATATTTGATAAAAGTATGGTTAAGGGAAGATTCCAAGATGGTGGCAGATTAAGTAGACGCTGCACTGATGTTCTCCAAGGACCAAACTAGAATTACAAGTAAAATATAGAAAAATCATCCTGAATAACCAACTGAAGACTGGTTAGAGAGAACCCTTATAACAAAGGACATAAAGAGGAGGCCACATGGAGACTGGTAGGAAGTGTATAGGCACAAGAGGGCTGGTTGGGCTCCAGAGGCAGCAGCTGAAGTTCTGGAGGGATATCTCAGCTCTCAGCTCTGGGGGTTTCCTCTGAGAAGTCTGTGGTCTAAACCCCAAAATGGGCTCCCCAGCACAGAATAGCAGAACTGGGAAAAGGTACCCACATAAAATCTGGCTATGAAAAGCACCAAGGGTTCTTTCCAGCTGGGAGATACAACTAGAAACACAGGTCGCCCCTTAAAAGGCCAACACACAGAAAATTGTTTGCATCCACTCACCTTGGGCCTTGGGCTCTGACAGAAGAAAGGAAGAGTGGACTAGAGCTGAATTAGGAGAGTCAGGGGTTGGTGGCTCTGGGAAAGAGCTGAGAGGACAGACACTGGAATCCCTGTGCTGGGTCATTAACCCCATCTGCAGAGGCCATCTTTCTCAAGCAGACTTTTCCCATCAATGCAGCTTTTGTCTGTAGGGAAGCAATAGCCCCACCCATTGGAAACTGTCTCACCCCACCCTGTGGAGTTTCTGCTATGCCATTCTTCATTTCCAACTGGTTGTTCTTCAGTTTCTATATCTTTTTATTATGCAGAGGACTGAATTAGTGTATTAGAAGACAGGGAAGCAAAACACAGCCAAAATAGATTGCAATTGGAGAAAAAAATAAAAGACAGAAGGAGATCCTAAGGGATCTTTGGGACAACATGAAACAAAGCAACATACGAATAATAGGGGTGCTAGAATGACAGGAAGAGGAACAAGGTTTAGAAAACCTATTTGAAGAAATAATGTCAGAAAACTTCCCTGGTGTGGGGAAGAAAAAAGTCACACAAGCACGGAGAGTCCCAAACAAGATGAACCTGAAAAGACCCACACCAAGACGCATTGTAATTATGATGGCAAACATTCAGGACAAAGAGAGAATCTTAAAGGGTGCAAGAGAGAGACAGAAAGTTACATACAAGGGATCTCCCATTAGATTATCAAATGATTTCTCAACAGAAACACATCAGGCCAGAAAGGAATGGAAAGAAGTTTACAAAGTGATGCAAAGCAAGGGACAGAATCCAAGAATACTTTATCCAGAAAGGCTATCATTCAAAATTGAAGGGGAAATAAGTAGCTTCAAAGACAAAAAACTGCTAAGGGAGTTTATCACTACCAAGTCAGCAATACAAGAAATGCTAAAGGGACTGGTGTGAAAAGAAGAAATAAAACAGTAAGAAGGAACACAAGCACAAAAATTAAAAATGGCTACAAACAAGTACCTATTCATAATAACTTTAAACATAAATGGACTAAATGCTTCAATCAAATGACATCAAGTGGCTGAATGGACCCATATATATGTTATCTACAAGAGACCCACCTTAGGAGAAGGGACTCATACAGACTGAAAGTGAAGGGATGGAAAAATATCATCCAGGCAAATGGAAATGGAAAAAAAAAAGACTGGAGTAGCAATACTTATATATGACAAAAAAGACATCAAAGTGAAGGCCATAACAAGAGATAAAAAAGGCCACTTCATAATACTAAAGGTATTGATACAACAAGAGGTTATAACCCTTGTAAACATATATGCACCCAATGCAGGAGCACCCAAATACATAAAAACTCTTGGAAGATAGCAATGGAGATATCGACAACAATACAATCATAGTAGGGTGCTTTAATACCCGACTGACATCACTGGATAAATCATCTAGACAAAAAATCAGCAAAGAAGCAGCAATCTTAAATGACTCACTTGATCAGATGGACTTAATTGACATCTTCAGAACATTTCACCCCAAAGCCATGGGATATACATTCTTCTCAAGTGCACATGGGACATTTTCAAAGATAGACCACATATTAGGTCACAGGCAAGATCTCTCCAAATTCAAGAAGATTGAAATCATATCAAGCATCTTCTCAGACCACAATGGCATAATATTAGAAATAAATTACAATTAAAACAATAAAAAATTCAAACACTTGGAAGCTGAATAGCATGCTATTAAACAATTATTAGGTTACCAAAGAAATCAAAGAAGAACTTTAAAAATCCTGGAAATTAATGACAATGAAAACACAACAATCCAAAATCTATGGGACACAGTGAAAGCAGTCCTGAGAAGGAAGTTTATAGCTATACAGGCCTACCGTAAAAAAAAAAAAAAAAAAAAAAAAAAAAAAAAAAAAAGTAATAAATCATCTAACTCTACAAATTAAAGAATTAGAAAGAGAGCAATACATAAAGCCCAGAGTGAGCAGAAGGAAGGTAATAATAAATATAAGAGCAGAAATAAATGACATAGAGACAAAAAAAATACAAAAGATCAATGAAACCAAGAGCTGATTCTTTAAAAGGATAAATAAGATTGGTAAACCTCTAGCCAAGCTCATGAAGAAGCAAAGAGAGAGGAACCAAATAAACAAAATCAGAAATGAAAGATGCAAAATAACAGCAGACCCCACAGAAATACAAAGGATTGTAAAAAAACACTATGAATAACACTATTCCTACAAACTAGGCAACCTAGAGGAAATGGACATATTCCTAGAAAAATACAACCTTCCAAAACTCCATCAGGAGGAATCTAAAAATCTCAATAGGCCTATAACTATGAAAGAAATTGAAGCAGTCATTAAAAAGCTGCCAGCAAACAAAAGCCCAGGGCCAGAGGGCTTCACAGGCGAGTTTTAGCAAACATTCAAAGAAGAACTAAAACCTATCATCCGCAGACTATTCCAAAATATTAAAGAGGAAGCAACACTTCCAAGCTCCTTCTATGAAACCAGCATCACCCTAATACCAAAAAACAGATAAAGACAACACAATGAAAGAGAATTATAGGCCAATATCCCTCATGAACATAGATGCCAAAATCCTCAACAAAATTCTAGCAAATCAGATCCAGCATCACATTAGAAAGATCATACACCATGACCAAGTAGGATTTATCCTGGGGAAGCAAGAATGGTACAATATCCACAAATCAATAAATGTAATACATCACATACACAAATTGAGAGTTAAAAATCACATAATCATATCAACTGATGCAGAAAAAGCATTTGACAAAATCCCACACCCTTTATTGATAAAAACCCTCAGCAAAGTGGGAAGAGTGGGATCATACCTCAATATAATAAAAGCCTTATACGACAAACCTACAGCCAACATCATACTCAATGGGCAAAAACTAAAACCATTTCACCTAAGAACAGGAACAAGACAGGGATGCCCACTTTCACCACTCCTGTTCAACATATTACTGGAAGTGCTAACCTTAGCAATTCAACAAGAAGAAAGAAAAGGTAGCCAAATTGGAAAAGAAGATGTAAAACTCTCATTATTCACAGATGATATGATACTGTACATAGAAAACCCTAAAGACTCCATCATAAATCTACTAGACTTAATAAATGAATTCAGCAATGTAGCAGGATACAAAATTAATGCCCAGAAATCTATGGCATCTTTATGCACCAGTAGTAAACTTACAAAGAGATTAAAAAAAAAAAAACAATACCATTTACCATCACACCAAAAAAATTAAGATAACTAGGAATAAACTTAACTAAGGACATAAAAGACTTGTACTCAGAAAACTAAAGGACACTGAAAAAAGAGATAGAGGAAGACATAAACAAATGGAAGAACATACCATGTTTATGGATTTGTAGAATCAACATCATTAAAATGTCCATATTACCTAAAGCAATCTACAGATTGAATGCAATCCCCATTAAAATACCAACGGCATATTTCACAGACCTAGAACAACCTCTCCAAAAATTCATCTGGAATAAAGAAAGACCCCAAATAGCCACAGCAATCCTGAGAAAGAAGAACAAAGTTGGTGGAATCTCAATATCAGATATCAAGCTATATTACAAAGCCACTGTTCTCAAAACTGCCTGTTACTGGCAGAAGAACAGACTTATAGACCAACGGAATAGAATAGAGAACCCAGAAATTGAACCAAACCACTATGCTCAATTAATATTTGACAAAAGAGGCAAGATCATACAATGGAGACAAGACAGTCTCTTCAATAAATGGTGTTGGGAAAATTGGACAGATAAATGCAAAAAAAAATGAAACTAGACCACCAACTTACACCACGTACAAAAATAAACTCAAAATGAATAAAGGACTTAAGTATAAGAAGGGAAACCCTAAAAATCTTAGAGGAATCCACTGGCAACAAAATCTCAGACATATGCCAAAGCAATATCTTCACCAATACATCTCCTAGGGCAATGGAGACTAAGGAGAAAATAAACAAATGGTACTACATCAAAATAAAAACCTTCTGCATAGCAAAAGAAACCATCAACAAAACAACAAGAAAGCCCACTGCATGGGAGAACATATTTGCCAATGTTATATCTGATTAGGGTTTAATCTTTAACATTTACAGGGAACTCATACAACTTAACAAAGGGAAGATAAACAATGCAAAAAATGGGCAAAGGACCTAAATAGATACTTTTGAAAAAGGACAGAAGGAAGGCCAAGAGACATGAAAACAAGCTCAGTCACTAATCATCCAAGAGATGCAAATCAAAACAATGTGGTACCATCTCACACCTGTCAGAATGGCTATCATCAACAAATCAGCAAATGACAAGTGTTGGTGAGGATACGCAGGAAAAGGAACCCTTGTGCACTGCTGGTTGGAATGCAGACTGGTGCAGCCGCTGTGGAGAACAGTATGGAGTTTCCACAAAAAAAAAAACTAAAAATGGAACTCCCATTTGACCCAGTGATCCCACTTCTAGGAATATATCCCAAGAAACTAGAAACACCAATCAGAAAGGATATATGCACCCCTATGTTCATAGTGGCACAATTTACAATAGCTAAGATTTTGAAACAGCCTGAGTGCCCATCAGCAGATGAGTGGATTTAAAAACGATGGTACATCCACACAATGGAATACTATGCTGCTGTAAAAAGGAAGGAACTCCTACCATTTGCAACAACATGGATGGTCCTGGAGAGCATTATGCTAAGCAAAATAAGTCAGTCAGAAAAAGATAAATATAACATGATTGCACTCATTTGTGGAATATAATGAACTACATAAACTGATGAAGAAAAACAGATCCAGAGACAAAGAAGCATCAATCAGATGCTCAAACCTCAGAGGGAAGGTAGAGGAGGGTGGGGTAAGGGGGAGAGATCAACCATAGGACTTGTATGCATACATATAAGCATAACCAATGGACACAGACACTGGGGGAGGGGAGAAATGCCATGAGTGGTGGGGGCAGGGGAGGGCAATGGGGGGATAAGGACAGATATGTAATACCAAAAAAAAAAAGCCAAAATAAAGCGAAAGCAAAATGTATAAATAATTAAAACAACTATTAAAATTTTGTGACTTCAAAAAAAAAGAAAAAAAGAAAAGGCTATTATAAGAGACATGGAAGGTTATTACGTAACACTAATGGGACAGATCCAACATGAGGAT